>NC_047084.1:170492900-171111533 GCF_902459505.1 Geotrypetes seraphini | reverse complement strand
AAAGCCTAGTCGTCCAGCACAGAGGCAACTTAAGTCATCTTGGGGGTGGGTTAGGAACCCATAGAGATGAGGACCCATGCCCATAAGCCCCTGTAATCACTGCAGTTTACAAATTATAAACAGAAACATACTGGGAAATACAATAGTTTCTATATTTAGAATAAGATTCCAAGCCATAAAAGCCTCCTCTCAGCAACACACCACTTGCTCTCTATCTCTGGAACCTGAAGCTTCTGGAACCCCCCCCCCCCCCCCCTTTCTCTCTCTACTTCTCTCTCTCTACCTACCTGTCCTCACAGCATCTGTTCTCTCTCATTCACAAAAGCACAGAAGCAGTCTCTGTAATTATAAAACTTATATCTCTCATTAATTGTAATGCTTAGTTGTAACTTTTATGAATCTTGCTTTCTCTGCACAATATATTTATTCTTTACGCAAACACTGTTAGTGGTCTTTGTGAGTGATTTTACTTCCTAGTGAATCTTCTGTGAGGGTATTGAACTCGGGACCGCGGATTTTAAGGCCGCTTCAACCATAACCCCTTCAACCTTACATTTTTTTTTGGGGGGGGGGGTCCAACCTTACATCCGCTATGGCCGGCTATGTCAGGCAATTCATACCACTGACTGGCTAAGTTGAGTGGCCAAATTGGCCACTTAAATAATTTGACTATCTTTGGTCACTATAAACTTAGCCAGCACTGAAGTTCAAGTTCAAGTTCAAGTTCAAGTTCAGGTTTATTTTGATTAATCGCCTATATAAAGCTTTCTAGGCGATGTACAATAAAATACAAGTTAAAAGAAAACAAAACATAATATCACATTAGTATTACAAAACATCCGATACATAATCACAAATAATTATTAATTAATTAAATAAAATAGAGAAAATTTATCTTTAACCTAACAATTAACAAAAACATAAGACATAACCGGGAGGAAGGGGGGGAAAATCCACATGACTAGCTAAATTTTTAGGAAGCCAAAATTAGGCCAGATATTCGGTGATGATCACTAGAAATGTCCCAGCACTGAATATCTAGGTTCAATGCCCACAGCAGGAATCAGCCCAGCTAACTCCAAGCTGAAGAGCCCTAACCTGTTTAGTCTTTCCTCATACGAATCAAGTTCTATCTCCTTTATCATCTTGATTGCTCTACTTTTAACCTTTTCTATAAATTCATTCAATTTAAATGGTTCTTTTTCATAGATATTTTTGAGCCAGAAACCCCGAGTTCTGCCCGGTAGTATGTTTACATTCTATCTACTGGAGTCTCAGTCAAAGCTCACTCCAGCCCATCTAAACCATCCCAGCCATCGAAGCCTTGTTAGCCATCTCACACATTGGGTTGAAAGTTTCATCATGTTGTCTACAATGACAGCCAGATCTTTTTATTGGGCGCTAACCCCCAAGATGGACCCTAGCATCTGGTAACAAGCTTATTCATATTCTTGTTAAAAAAAACAAAAAAACCCAAAACAACCCAGCTCAATTTTACCTTCTAATGCTCACAAGAATGTACCTTGAACGTGAAACATTTTGAAATAGGCCAATATGGTCTTTATGTTCTCAGAAGTATGTAATTATGATTATAAATGACGTGGTGTCTGAACCAAAAAAAATAAACAAACTTGTATTATACACAGATGTCAGTATATATTAGCACTGTGGGATTCCTACGTCTTAACTTCAGCAGCAATAATAGTACTGAACGTGACATGAGCTCTTTACCATACATCTCTTTTGGTTCATTATTTTATGTGTTGGTTTGTTCCACCAGCATAAACTCCTACAGAATTCTCTTTCAGATATTTTTATGTTGTAGCAGTTGGATAACAATACAGGTATGTATAACACTGCAGATTTTATACTACTTTCTGTCACTGGGTACTAGTTTTTGTGTGTGGGTTTTTTTTTCCATATTTCTCACACATTATTTGTACATCCCTTCTGTGTACTGTCCTGGAGGCATTTTTACTAAGCTGTGCTAGCAAATGGCCTTTGGACACCCTAAACGGGACTTTTCCATTTACTAATCCTTGGCTGTAAAGTAGCCTCTACAATTTGTTTCATTAGTGGCCATGCCCTGATGATACATTTACCCAGTCAATATTGGGGTAGTTGAAATCACCCATTATTACTGTGCTATCCAGTCTGTTAGCCTCCCTAATTTCAGATAACATTTCAGCATCTGTCCATTCATCCTGGTCAGGCGGATGGTCTTAAACTCCTATCATTATCCTTTTCCCCCCTTACATATAGAATTTCTACCCTTAGGGATTCCAAGGTGTGTTTTCTGCTCTTATATAACACTACACCTCTGTTATATAACACTACACCTCCACTGATTTGATGCACCCTATCACTATGATATAGTTAGTACCCTGGTATTACAGTGTCCCATTGGTTATCTTCCTTCCAACAGGTTTCAGATATGTCTATTATATCTAACTTTTCATATGGTGTAATATATTCTAACTCTCCCATCTTGTTTCTTAGGCTTTTGGCATTTGCATACAGACATTTCAAACAGTGTTTATCATATCTATTTACAATTTGCTTAGCAGTTGGCATGGATAATTTGCAATCTTTAAAATCAGCCTGCTCTGAATTTAAGAAACCTGGTTTACTGCAGCCTAAATTGCAATCTCACTATCAGAATGCTGTCTTCCCTTTTATGATGATATCTTTTAAAGATACCTTTTCAGCAACTGTTGGTCTTCTCCCGGTTTCTAGTTTAAAAGCTGTTCTATCTCCTTTTTAAATGTTGATACCAGCAGCCAGAATGGGCAAGATGGGTCAAAGGGAAAGGTCCAGTGCAGACCACAGGCAGCCTTTCTATACAGCTGCAGCTGGACTTCAAGGCCAAAGACTGAATTTAAAAGGTAGGCAGCAGTGTTGGGGACAGGGGGTAGGCGATGATGGATGATGTGGGTCTGTGTGCCTGGAGGGGTGGATGTGCAGCCGTGTTGGGACAGGGGGAAGTGATGCCAGACAGTTTTGGTGGGTAGGAGAGAATTAAAAGTACCAGAGCAGGGCAAAGATGGAAGGGAGGGAAAATAGTGTTGGACTTGGGGATAGAGAGAGAAGGATGTTGAGAAAGTGTTGGGCCTGAGGCTGGAGGCAGGGATGGAGAGAGTTGGACCTGGGGGTAGAGAAAAGGTGGTAGGGAGTGAGTTGGATCTGTGGGTAGAGGAAGAGAGAGAAAAAAAAAGTTGGACCTAGGGGTAGGGAGGCTGGACCTGAAGCTAGAAGTAGAGGGAGGGAAACAGATAGACCTGGGGTATAGGGAAAGAGAGAGGGATCTGGACCTGAGGTTGGAGGAAGGGGGAGAAAGGAAGATGGCCTGGGGATGTGAGAAAGGAAGATGTTTTCAGTAGATAGAATGTCACTTTGGAATAAACTGTCGGGACATCAAAGATTAAGCACTGACCGTTTTAGTTTCAAAAAGCTATTAAAAACCAAGCTATTTGTGGACGCCTTTTTGTAGAGATACTCAGCCTTCTTATTAACATATTCCCTGAGTGGAAAAACCTTAATAATCAATATAGTATGGAGTTCTTATGCTTTCAGGCGGATTTCCTGGATCACCAGGCTGCCCAGTGGTATAAATTGCTGACTGGATTTATTAAAAATAAACCAAACACTGGTCTGAGAGACATTTGGAGCATTGAGATCAAGCATCAAATTTCTGCATCTCAATGGCCACAAATTTGGATTTGGAGGATGAGATGTACAGTGTCGGCATCTATGAGACAAACATGGTTTTTTCTGTTACATAGAGCATTATGGACCCCTGTTCAGTTACAAAAATTGGATAGCTCTAAGTCTAATAGATGTTGGCACTGTGATCTCAAAGCAGGGACTTTAGATCATTTATTATTCTATTGTCCATTTATTATGAGTTTCTGGAAATCAATTTGGGACCAAATTAATTGTTTATTAGACAATCCAGTGGCATTTTCATATGATACTGTGCTGTTTGGTATGGCAATGAGAGCAAAAAGTCAGATTTCTTCAAATAATAACAAATTATTACTTATAATGACTGGGGTTGCCATTCAACAAATTATGTATAATTGGAAAAACTGGAGTAGATTAAATTATAATTTCTGGTGGAATTCTTTATGAAATTTTTATAAAATGGAAAGATTTATTGCAATACAGCGAGGATGTTTTAGGAAATTTCAAGATGTGTGGGAGCCATTAACAAAATATTGTACTGATTAGATGACATTTTTTCCCTTAAATTTACAGGTTCAATTATGAGGGGGGAGGGGGGTAATTTTATGATTACATATTGTACAAGGTATTGATTATATAATAGGAAGGGGTGGGAAAGGTGGGAGATAAGAATATATCATTTGTACTATTGATTATTAAGTGATATACTTATTGTTAATCTGTTTTAACATATTGAAACACTTATTGTAAGTTCGAAAATGAATAAAGATTAAAAAAAACAACAACACATATTTCCTGGTAGATGTAACTTCTGTCTTGACTCTGTGTTTGAGTCAATATATGGAATCTTAAGTGCCTTTGTTATTAATTGCCTGAGCATTGTTTGTTTGTAGGGTGCAAATGGTAATTTTTTTTCTTTTTAAAGAAAATGTATTTTATGGTATTGTAACTTACCCCCTCTTCTCTGAAACCGCGGTAGTGGTTTATAGCACGGGGAGCTGCACTGAATGGCCCATGCTGCTCCCGACGCTTATAGAAACTCAATAAATTCATAGAAGAGGGGGTTAGTTTTATACTCTGCAATTATGTATGTTTATTTTTTTTATAGAAACCACTTTGTTAAAGGGGGAATATAACAATGTATATACCCCCTTTAACAAAGTGGTTTCTATAAAAAAAATAAACATACATAATATACATTGTTAAAATAAATAAATTAGAAGACCTGCTAAATGCAGGTTGAGAATGGGGATGGGAAACAAAAACTATGGAGATGATGCGGGGACGGTACCAATATAACAGGGATGGAGTGGGGATGGAAAAAAAATTGACCAGGGGTAGGTGGGGATAGTGACCAGAAATGTCCCCCCTCCACACACACACACACTTTTAGTCAGAAGGAGCAAGACCAGGTTCCACGTAGTTTATGAAAGAATGTCTGATGCTCAGCCACTCTGAAAAAAATTATTGTACATTCAGAAGACTCAACTGAGCAAATGACTCTTACTGTAGAATTTACAATGAAGAATTTCACAACCTCTTAAAAATGTCTTAGAGACTTAAAAAGATCTGCTTCTCTGTGATCATATTTCTGATTAAGAAATGATTGTTAGAAATATAAAGCTATGTAGAAGTGCTCATTTTCCATTACTGGAAGCTTGAACCAGAGAAGAAAATACATACATTTGTAACCTTTTGAAATAACTTCTTAATAAACCTACACAAATGCATTGTCCTTGATGTAAACTCATTCTAAAATTCATAAGCATTTTAGGAAACATTTCTTTTCATCTTTGGTTATCTTTTTTTGATTTATCTTTATTCATTTTAAAACTTTAAATAATTGTGATACAGTATACAATCAATTCACATTTAACATCACTTAAAGCTCTTATAATACTCCTTCAAAACAAATACCCCCATCCCCTCCCATCAGTTTCCCACTCAATAGATCTTAAGTATCCCCCTCCCCATCCCCCCCCCTAGATATGTACGATCAGCAAAGGAAAATAAAAAAATATTATCAATCTTTACAGTATTTTTCTAATGGTTCCCAAACCTTCCTAAATTTATTTAAATGCCCCTGCTGTATGGCTAGAACACGTTCCATTTTGTAAATGTGACACAAAGAATTCCACCAAAAGGTATCGTTTAGACGATCCCAATTTTTCCAATTTTTCGTAATATGTCATGATGAGTAAGAGTTTATTATTATTAGATGATATTTGACTCTTAACTCTCATTGTCGTACCGAATAAAACAGTATCATATGACAATGCCACCAGATTTTCCAGTAGATTATTAACTTGATTCCATATAGATTTCCAAAAATTGAGTATTAAAGGACAATAGACTAGAAGATGATCTAATGTCCCAGCTTCAAGATGACAATGCCAGCATCTATTAGATGCATCTATTAGACTTAGAGCTGTCTAACTTTTGTAAATGAACTGGGGTCCAAATTGCTCTATCTATATATATAAAACCCCTAGCCGCGCATGCGCACTCAACTGCGTGCTTCCGTGATCTCTGATCTGTGAGATGTAGGTCCGTGGCCGCAGGAGTGCGCATGCGCGAGTCCCCAGCCTTACTGCTTCCCAGCCGCCAGCGTTGGACTCCCTGCTCTCCAGATCGCGGTGTCGGCTCCTCTCATGAGCCGCACCAGCGTCGGAGAAGGCTTCTGACGCTGGTGGGGAATCGAGAGGAGCCCTGCGACACTCGCCCAGAGCAGGCCAGACCGCGGACCGGGCAGGGAAGCGCTGAAAGAGACTCCAGCTGCGAGCCGCTCAGTGGGACCAGGCAGACAGCCACACGAGGGAGGGAAACAGAAAAAAAAAAACGGTTCGTGCAGGGAGAAGCTGGCCTGCCTGCGGGAAACACGATAAGGAAAGGGGGGGGTCCCTTGGAGCAGGCTACACCGCGGGAGGGAAGGGGGAGGGGCTAAAAGGAGGAGGCCACATCATGCTAAGAGTAGGGAAGGGGGTGGGGGAAAATGCTGATACTGCTGCACAGGGACTTGGAGGGGAAGGGAAATACCTGGAGGAAAGACACAAGGAGAGGGACAGAAAGACAGAGAAAGGAGGCCAGGGAGAGAGAGAAAGTGGGAGGGAGAGACAGACATACATATATTCTAGCACCCGTTTATGTAACAGGCTTAATGACTAGTGTAACAAGATAAAACAAGTTTGTCTCATAGATGCTGACGCCATATATGCTGTATAAGGAATTCATCTTTGGTTATCTTACTAGTCAGAGTGGGCCAGATTTTATAAATGATGCCTAAGTGTGCCTATATTATAGGTGACATTCCATGCAGTTGTCAAACAACTGTTAGGCGTCCTTTATAGAATCCTAGGCTTGCTTAGGTGTCGCTAAGCTTCCTAGAGGTAGGTACAAGAACATTAGGCCAAGTTTTACATGGAATTTTGTTGGTGCCTAACTCATATGACTGTCTTATTATGGCCACACTGAAAGAAGAGAAAGATCACTGGAGAAGGACATCATATTTGGGAAGACTGAAGGAACCAGGTGAAGAGGGCAACCTGAAATCAGATGGCTGGATACATTGGGGAAAAAAAACCCCACCATGGGGATGATGCTGGAGGGCATTCTGAACTAGTACAAAACAGATTTCGTTTTAGATCCGCAATTCATCTCATTGCTAGGACTCGAACACGAGTCAATGGCACCTAACAACATCAACTCATATGTCTAGCGATGACTAAGGCAAACATACATTTTCTCCACCCCTAACCCTATTAGGTATTGTTAGACATCAAATGCATCTTGATTTAGGCGTCGCTGAGTTCAGTGCGGAGCTCTTAATTAAAAAAAAAAAAAAAATTATCAATTAACTTCAGTGGCACAGTCAATTGCCATGCCATTTTAGCTAATTAAACAATTTGGGTCATGCAAGGATTTTAGTTAGGCGCTGCTAGGTGTCTCTGATTAGGGTGCCTAGCGAGGCACCCTAATGTACACATCCTTTATAGAATCTGGCCCTGTATGCCTGATATTCAAAGTACCATGAGAGATCTTGGCAGCCATTTTGAACAGGTTTCCTTGCCAGGCAGGAATGAGTGGGCATCTCTCTGGTCCATTTGCCTTCAGGAACATTCAGGTATTCCTAGGGAGCCTATGGGAGTGGTATGGGTTGTGAGGCTCAAGCATTCTTATATGCTGTTTCAGGGGAAGAGGAGATCATAAGGGGGATGCTGTTCAAGGGGGGATTGGTTGGGGGAGGGCCCTTGACCTAGGTTAAAAAAAATCACTTATGTGGGTCCCAGTCAATATACAGCTGGAACCTGCATAAGATCCAGCAGACAGCATGTTCAGAATTAGCCCCAGATATTCATTGCTATTGATCCATGTGATTCCAAATAACTATTCTGCAAGCCTTAAGCTTACAAGGATTACTAATACATGGAATAACATTTGACTCATGTTGAACTTATTAGTTTGTTCAGTTCAGAAGAGCGCCCTTTCCCAGAGCTGAATGAATCTATTCTGTGTCTTGTTCATTAGACTCTTCAAAGAACTGTGCTTCCCCACCTCGCTTAGCAGCAGCCTCACAGCAATCATGATGATCTGTTCCCTGTCAGTGAAGACCAGAATATTTTACCTGAGAAAGCAGCATATACAGTATAACTTATACAGTGTGTACACAGGGCAGGCAGGAGATGCTGACTACTGCCCATGAATCATTTCAGAGATTCAGCAGCAATGAGGAGAAAATTATTTTTGAAAATCTTATGGATAGATCAGCTGTAACATTAACTGAAGGATGAAATTGTCACCAAGTTGAATTGCACTCTATTTGCGGGATACACTTTGGCAGCTACAACAGCAAACCCCTCACCCCTCCAAAAAATAAAACCTGACTAGCCACATCACAGTAATGATACAGAGAGATGAGCACGAGAACAGTCGTGATCCCGGAGGATTGGAAGATAGCCAATGTTACGCCCATCTTTAAAAAGGGATCAAGAGGTGACCCGGGAAACTACAGACCGGTGAGTCTGACCTCGGTTCCGGGGAAAATGCGGAAACACTGATAAAAGACAACATTGATGAACATTTTGAAAGAAATAAACTTCTGATAACCAGCCAATTTGGTTTCTGCATGGGGAGATCATGCCTAACGAACTTATTGCACTTCTTCGAAGGAATTAACAAATGGATGGACAGAGGAGACCCCATAGATATCATATATCTAGATTTCCAAAAAGCCTTTGACAAGGTACCCCATGAACGCTTACTTCGGAAACTGAAGAACAATGGGGTGGAAGGAGACGTACATAGATGGATCAGAAACTGATTGGCGGGTAGGAAACAGAGGGTAGGAGTGAAGGGCCACTACTCGGACTGGAGGAGGGTCAAGAGTGGTGTCCTGCAGGGCTCGGTGCTCGGGCCGCTGCTATTTAATATATTTATAAATGATCTAGAAACAGGGATGAAGTGTGAGATAATAAAATTTGCGGACACCAAACTATTTAGTGGAGCTCAGACTAAAGAGGACTGCGAAGAATTGCAAAGGGACTTGAACAAAGTAGGGGAATGGGCGACGAGATGGCAGATGAAGTTCAACATTGAGAAATGTAAAGTACTACATGTGGGAAGCAGAAACCCGAGATACGATGGGAGGGATGTTATTGAAGGAGAGTACCCAAGAAAGAGACTTGGGGGTAATGGTGGACATGACAATGAAGCCGACGGCACAGTGCGCAGCGGCCACTAAGAGAGCGAATAGAATGCTAGGTATAATCAAGAAGGGTATTACTACCAGAACGAAAGAAGTTATCCTGCCGTCGTATTATAAGAACATAAGAATTGCCTCTGCCGGGTCAGACCAGGGGTCCATCGCACCCAGCAGTCCGCTCCCGCGGTAGCCCTCCAGGTCCTTGACCTGTAAGTTCCCTCCACCTGAATTGTTTATGCCCTAATCCTGAAGTATCATGTAAAGTACCCCTCTATCTATACCCTGTAATCCCTTTCTCCTTCAAGAAGTTATCCAAGCCCTTTTTGAAACCCATTTTTGTACTTTGTCCTATCACCTCTCCTGGAAGTGCATTCCAGGTATCCACCACCCTCTGAGTGAAGAAGTACTTTCGAGCATTCGTTTTTTAATCTGTCTCCTTTCAGTTTTTCTGAGTGCCCTCTTGTTTTTTATGTCCCTGCTAGCCTGAAGAATCTGTCCCGCTCTATCTTATCTATACCTTTCATGATTTTATAGGTCTCTATCATGTCCCCTCTAAGTCTCCGTTTTTCCTGGGTGAAGAGCCCCAGCCTCTCCAGCCTTTCGGTATAAGCAAGGTTTTCCATGCCCTTAATAATTTTTGTTGCTCTTCTCTGGACCCTCTCGAGCATCACCATATCCTTCTTAAGGTGCGGCGACCAGTATTGGACGCAGTACTCCAGATGCGGGTGTACTATCACTCGATACAGCGGCAGGATAACTTCCCTCGTTCTGGTGGTGATGCCTTTTTTGATAATACCCAACATTTTGTTCACCTTTTTTGAGGCCGTTACACATTGTGCCGCTGGCTTCATCGTTGTGTCCACCAATACCCCCAAGTCTTTTTCAAGGTTGCCTTCCCCCAATACCCTCCCTCCCATCGTATAGCTGTACATCGGGTTCCCTTTCCCTATGTGCAAGACTTTACATTTCTCTACATTGAAGCTCATCTGCCATCTATTTGCCCACTTACCTAGCTTGTTCAGGTCACTCTGTAGATCTTTGCATTCCTCAATAGTTCTGACCCTACTGGAGAGTTTTGTGTCGTCCGCAAATTTTATAACTTCTCACTTCGTCCCTGTTTCCAGGTCATTAATGAATATATTGAACAGCAACGGTCTCAACACTGACCCCTGTGGGACACCACTCGTGACCTCTTTCCAGCCAGAGTAGTGTCCTTTTACTCCTACCCTCTGTTTCCTGTCTGCCAGCCAATTTTTGACCCATCTGTGCACGTCCCCTTCCACCCCGTGGCTCCACAGCTTCTTTAGTAGGCGCTCGTGGGGTACCTTGTCAAAAGCTTTTTGGAAATCCAGATATATGATGTCTATAGGGTCACCTTTGTCCAGTTGTTTGCTTATCCCCTCAAAGAAATGCAGTAGGTTCGTTTGGCATGATCTTCCTTTACTGAAACCATGCTGGCTTGTTCTCAACAGATTATTTTTTTCTATGTGCTCATTGATACTTTCCTTGATTATTGATTCAGCCATCTTCCCCGGAACTGAGGTTAAGCTCACTGGTCTGTAGTTCCCTGGGTCCCCTCTCGATCCTTTTTTGAAGATAGGTGTAACATTTGCTATCCTCCAGTCCTCTGGGATTACCCCTGTTCTCAAGGATAGATTACAAATCTGTCGCAGTAACTCTGAGCTCTTTCAGTATTCTTGGGTGGATTCCGTCTGGGCACGGAGATTTGTCAGTTTTTAATCTATCTATCTGTTTGAGCACGTCTTCGAGGCTGACCTCCAAGTATGATAATTTTCCCTCTTGATCCCCCTTGAAGATTTTTTCCGGTTCAGGCACGTTGGATGTGTCCGCATCTGGAGTACAGCGTCCAATATTGGTCGCTGTACCTTAAGAAAGATATGGCATTACTCGAGAGGGTTCAGAGGAGAGCGACACGTCTGATAAAAGGTATGGAAAACCTTTCATATGCTGAGAGATTGGAGAAACTGGGACTCTTTTCCCTGGAGAATAGGAGACTTAGAGGGGATATGATAGAGACTTACAAGATCATGAAGGGCATAGAGAGAGTGGAGAGGGACAGATTCTTCAAACTTTTGAAAAATAAAAGAACAAGAGGGCACTCGGAAAAGTTGAAAGGGGACAGATTCAAAATGAATGCTAGGAGATTCTTCTTTACCCAACATGTGGTGGACACCTGGAATGCACTTCCAGAGGGCGTAATAGGGCAGAGTATGGTACTGGGGTTCAAGAAAGGATTGGACAATTTCCTGCTGGAAAAAGGGATAGAGGAGTATAGATAGAAGATTACTGCACAGGTCCTGGACCTGTTGGGCCGCCGTGTGAGTGGACTGCTGGGCACGATGGACCTCAGGTCTGACCCAGCGGAGGCATTGCTTATGTTCTTATATTAATGGTGTTACTTATGGAAATAGTACTAATCGCCAGATTCTACAAAAACAACTGAAAGTTAGGCAGCGGTAGCCTCCCTACCACCACCTAACTTAATTGGTTTAATTGGATTTAAGTGAAACATAGAAACATAGAAATAGACGGCAGATAAGGGCCCACGGCCCATCTAGTCTTCCCACCTTAATGTCCCTCCCCTACCTTTGCCCTGTGAATAGATCCCATGTGCCGATCCCATTTTGCCTTAAAATCAGGCACGCTGCAGGCCTCAATCACCTGTAGTGGAAGACTATTCCAGCGATCAACCACTCTTTCAGTGAAAAAGAATTTCCTGGTGTCACCTCGTAGTTTCCCGCCCTTGATTTTCAACGGATGCCCTCTTGTTGTCGGCACAATAATTGATCACAACATTAAAACCCAATTAAAACCTCGTTAAAAAAAAGCTGCTTTGCTGCCGTTGGGTTTGGCACCTAGATCCATGACAGCTAGCGGTCCATAGTGACGCTGAAGCCTACAAGTGGGCGGTACCAGACTTCACTGTCACTATGCGCCATTGGCTGCAATTCTGGAAGAACGCAGGGTGCTGTAAATGTAGGCCTGTAAGACTCTGGCCTACATTTCCACCACCTAGGGTCCTAGGGAGCCGCAATTCTGGAAGCGGAACCTGTCTGTGATCAACACACAGCAGGCGTCCATTTTGTAGACGCTAGCTGCGGCAGGCGGCTCTTACAGAATCAGGGCTTGAGAGACAGAAGATCCTCAATTACCAAGAAATGCAATCAGTGACTAGGAAAATGTAGCAAAGAAGATATGAAATATTACCCATTGTTTTGTGTGCCATTGACTTAAACAAAAAAATCTAAGCAAATATCGATGAGTTGTCTATAATGTCACCTCTCATGAACCCCAAAAGGAAGCCCTCTTTGGCATATTGCAGATGTTAACGAAAACACTAGCGGTAAATCTGAGAGACTGAGATCATATTCAACACACCTTGGCCAAGGGGTGAGATTCACTACTGTCATGGTATGCACAGAATTAATCCATTTGTAGACATTAACCCAACAAAGGGGCACTTTGATCTTCAGTTCTACCACCCTTAAAGAAGCAATTGAGGGGATGACTGACCAACCTCAATTCAGTTATCTTGGTCATTATTAAAGTCAACTTCCTGGGTTTGTTGTCCTTGCTACAAATTCGGCAATGCATTACATCAGGATGCATAGGTTGAAGCCAGGTTAAATTCAAAACATTTTCATAATAATGTCATAATTCATGTTTTATGATCCTCTTTCCTTGGCCATAACTATCATTAGGTTTCCAATTACCAAAATCAGTGACATCAAAGCATAACACTCAGCTTGGTGGCAGTTCAATATTATTTTTTAAAAATCTATTGCATTATGCTCATCTGGCACATGAAAGAATTTCTAGCAATTTAAATTATCTGCAAGCAGATAATATGCTTATTAGGTATTAGGAGTTTAATATGTCACTTTTTGTTTACCCAGCAAGACAGTATACAAAACAAACAGAAAAACAGACAGGACAGTAGATGAGAGGAAAATCTTAAGGTAAAAGAAGAACCATATGTACAGTATATATATATATATATATATATATATATATATGTTTGTGTGTGTGTGTGTGTGTGCACTTTTGATAGGATGTCTAAGTACGACTTTGGACATCTTACACAAGATTTCCAAAAATTGGGGCAGCAAAACAACCATTTTCGAAACCTGGCCCTTAGGACATCTATCTTATTGAGCCATTTTTGAAAATGTAAATGTCTAAAACAAGCCCATTTGAATGTGGGAGGGGCCAGCATTTTAATGGACTGGCCACACAGACATTCTAGGAGAACAGTGGGACACCTTAGAGGGCACTTCTTTGAATTTCCCATAAAGAGTTCCAGGTATACATGTCACTAAAACCCCCTTATAAGTATATAGTGAGCCCTCTAAAACTTCCCCAAAACCTACTTCACCCACCTGTCTACCACCCCAACATCCCTAATAGCTATAGGTGTCACCCATATGGCAGTACAGTAGAGTCTGGGTGGATTTTTGTGGGCTTACAGTTTCCACCAAAAGTGTAGTGGGTAGCATGGAATATGGGCCAGGATACCCTTCTCTATGGTTAACTACACTGACCACCAAGCTACTCCAGATGCCTGCTTACTTCTCTACT
Source organism: Geotrypetes seraphini (assembly GCF_902459505.1). Taxonomy (NCBI): domain Eukaryota; kingdom Metazoa; phylum Chordata; class Amphibia; order Gymnophiona; family Dermophiidae; genus Geotrypetes; species Geotrypetes seraphini. Next base: position 171,097,552 of record NC_047084.1, on the reverse strand, counting down.
AAGATGTGTCATAAAGTCTGCAGCTGTCAGAGGCTGTTGTTAAAATTGTCTGTAATACCTGAACATTAGACGGTGGCCAGTGTTAAGCCAATTTTTAGAAAGGGTTCCAGAGGAGAGCTGGGGAATTACAGATGGGTAAGCCTTACCTCAGTGCTGGGCAAAATAGTGGAAACAATTATAAAAAATAAAATTGTGGAACATGTAGACAACAGAACAGAAGGGGCTAGCCTCGATAATGAAACAAGAACAAAAAAAACAGGCTAGAGAGATGTGTAAACCAACCAACAGTTACATTTATTTCAAGGCAATATTAAATGAAACAGTCCTAGGTCTTTAAAAAGACCATTTGAAGTCCCAAACAGTGAAATCCTAGGAAAGTCCCAACCAGGATCCAGGTTTTCGCAAACAAATTTGCCTTCCTCAGGAGACAACTTCCCACTGTAGAAAAAAAAAAAAATGATGCGCTGCTCCTTGGCAGCTGGTCTTCACAGCATAGCCAGAAATATCATGAGTGGCTCTTGGTAGGTTCAGCTTGACAGTAATGTTTGTGTTAGAGCTGTATGCAGTCTATGAGGGTACTTTAAGGAGATTCCCCCTTGTCCTGGCTTCAGTCCATCACACAACCTCCCTCCCCTGCGTTATTTGTGCTGGATATCAAATGACTGTCACAGGGCCGCCCAGAGATGGCTGCACCTTAATCGGATGCATCAGACACAATGCTTTAATTTCCCATTGGGAGCTGAAAATTTTGCTCAGGAGATCAAAGCATTGTGTCTGATGCATCTGGTTAAGGTGCAGCCACCTCTGGGCGGCCCTGGGACAGTCATTTGAGATCCAGCACAAACAATGCAAGGGAGGGAGTAAGGTTGTGTGATGGACTGAAGCCAGGACAATATTTTGCTTATGTGTGGGATTAATGCTATCATTCAGTAGTTGTTACAAACTTTGGTGTCTCTGTGGGTTCCTTGAAAAAGGTTACAAAACGTGGTCCATGTCGGGACCCTGAATCCCCTTTGAGCTAAGTTTAAAATCAATACATGTATTTCTTATTAAATTCATATGAGTTAAAATCACTTTATTAAAAATAAAAAAAAAAGTTTAAAAAAAGATTCATGCACAATGATCGGATGGTGGGTCTCGCTATAGGGACTTGGCTTGATTTCACAATTCTGAGTGTATGCTAACTTTCACATAATGTGATTTAGAAGTTTTATATCTAAGGTTAAAAAGATTACTTTAGATTTTGCTTTAGAGATCTTATATATCATTTTTTTCAAAGCATTTTGATCTCTATTCTCACTACGCCATATTTTTGGTAATCTCCCTCACATTCATTTGACTGTGTTCCCTTCGCTACATTAATGACATTTTTTTCTTTTGGACAGGGGATCATGCCCTGTTTTTGGCTTTTGTAAAGTGGCTAAACAGTCGCCACTCCAAGATTAACCCCCCCCCCCTCTTTTATTCAAAACTGCGGTAGCAGTTTCTAGTGCAGGGAACCGCACTGCTCCCGACGCTCATAGGAACTCAATGAGCATCGGGAGCATCGCGGGCCATTCAGTTTCGTAAAAGGAGGCCTAAGTTTTCCATGCAATGTAGCCCATCGCATATCACATTTTTGGATATTGAAATCCAGAGGGTTAACAACATATTAACCACTACAGTGCACCGCAAATCTACGGACAGGAACACTACACTACATTTTGACAGTTTCCACCCTCCTCACCTCAAACAGAGTCTTCTATTATCTCAGTTCCTCAGCTAAAGAAGGATTTGCTCTTCCCGTGAGGAGTACATTGTACAATCTAAAATTCTGTTCAAGCAATTTCTGGAAAGGGGATATCCTTCTTCAGTGGTGTATGCACATCGTGAACACTTGTTGCTAGATTCTGCTTCTCCTATATTGGACAATGATGTCATCACTCTATGGAACTTATTGCCTCTCCATTTGCGGATGGAATCCTCTCTAAAACAATTTAAAGCTAAGCTCAAAACTTTCTTATTTGAGGATGCTTTTGGTTAAAACTGTCCTCAGGACTAAACTAATTGCTGTCTTTCTCCATACCCATTGTTTTAGCCCTTAAATGTGCTTTATTTTAAATGCTGTAGTTCTTCCCTTTTCCCTATTTGTGTGTAGTTTATCTCCTTAGTCTCAGTCTATGGTTTTGTTATTTGTTGCTTTTTAATATTGTCTTGTTTTTAATATATCAATACTAATTTGTTTTGTTATTTTTAAAGATTCCCCTCTTTTTATTATTGCTGTACACCGCCTAGAAATTTGTATAAGCGTTATAACAAACTTTTTAATAAACTTGAAACTTGAGAAGCATTTTAAAACACTGGAAGTTAGTACAGATGCTTCCTACATTTTCTGGGCACAATGTGAGATTTGCTTATAAAAGAATTCAAAATTTCAAACAATCGCTCAGTGCTGCTATACCCCATTCTAATATTCATGATTAGGGGGCTGTTGGTTTCTCACAGTCCTTGTGGTAAATGTAAGAACTGTGAAATTATGGTGAGTTGCGATGAGTTCATCAACATTTATGATGGCATTTGTTTCAAGTTGAAATTCTATACCACTTGTGAATATACTGTGTATGATATGTCCTTGCAGGCTTGTTCACGTGGGACAAACATCACGCCCTCTGAGACTGTGATTGAATGAGCATCGGAGTGCGCTGAACAGGGGCATAATTTCTGCTCCCATGGTACAGCATTGTGGCACTCACAATCATGAATTTTTTTCCAGTTACAGTGGGTAGTGTTAGATCACATTCCCGCTAATGTGCGGGGAGGTGGGGAGGTGGGCAATAGGAGATTCCAACTTCAACAAAGAGAACAACTTTAATTTGCATGCTGTATAACCTCAAGGATTGAACAAGACTGGTTTTATTTTCATTGAGGTCTGACAATCACTCACCACTTTCTTTTTGCTATATTTCTTTGATGAATTTGCTGCATCTACCAGCTGTTTTTGTTTTGTTTTATTTATTTTCTGTTTTTCCTGAATGAGCCTTCCTTCCACCCCGATTGGCCTGTCTCAGCACCTGATGTTGTGATCACGTGATATGTCATATGATCGGCTCTGATGCTCATTAATACTCTGCACCGAAGTCTGTGAGTGTGGAGGAGAAATGGCAGTTGATCTCTACAACTCGTGAGTAAAGGAAAGTTATTCTATGTTCCTTTATTGTGTATTGAGCAGTTTTTGATGGAAATTTTTTTTTCGTTTTAGGTTAGCCTGACCTCGTGGTACTTAAGGCCCTGAAGCAGAGGTTTTTGACCATGAAACGATTGTCGGCCTTTTTCCTGCTAGTGGTTTTTCCACAGCATTCAGATGTTTTGGCTATGCATGTTTTGCTCTCACCTGCCAGCTTTTAGTTAATTCTTATGAAAGTTTATTTGCCTGTGATGCTTGGGCGGTAGGGTTCACATCCACGCATGCCTGAGGCTTTTCTTTCGCTGTAAGAATTACTCCTGATTTTTGGTGTGGTGTTTGTGATACTGGGGTTTTGGTTATTTTTGTTTTTTGTTTTGAATAAGTTTCCCTCCGGTCCTCTCAGTTTTTCCATTGTTGGGAGCAATAAGAACTGCTACATTTACAAACTTGATTTGAGGTTCAACTTTCCCCAAAGTTCTCCCCTTCGCATACTAACTGTTTTTCAAAAATGAGAGCAGACTTTGAACTGAAAAAACTGATTACTTATCTGATGATAGAAATAGTTGCTGAACAGTCCATCGTTCGTGCTGTGAAAATAAATGCTCAACAGAGCTCCGTTTTGGAGGCAACAGAACCTCCTTCCTCAAGATCAATGGCACTGAACTTCTCAGAGTAGAAAGGGGAAGCATGAGAAACTGAGAAGCTGAGCTGAATGAAAATGAAAATGAAAATGGCGCTCTGGCATGGAAATGCCCACAGAAACCACTGCTGATAAATAGCCTGCGTCATGATGACACAGATGTAATGATGTCATTCGGAAAAAAACTTGACCTAATGCTTCTCATCAGCTGTTCAAAGAGGAAAACAAAAATATTAATAAAATATTGAGAACATTATTACATGTTAAACCCCCCATAGATCGTTATAAAAGTCATCTTTTTTTGTCATGACATGGATTGCAGTGCAGATGATAACACATAACTGGAAAAATCATGATCATCTTAGTTTCTCTTTTTGGTGGGCAAATTTATGCTCCAAATATAAGAATGAGAAAATGAACGCAAAATTATTAGAACATGGTCATATATTTAAAATGGTTTGGGAACCATTGACATCTTTTATGAATGCAACATAACTGATTTCTTCAATTTGGTTTACTTCTATTCACATCCAGGGTGGGTGGGAGGAGGGAGAGAATACGTTATTATTATATAAGATAAGGATTTTGAAAGTATAAATATATATTTATTATGTATTTATTAATTATTTAATAGAAGGGTGGGTATATATTTATAAGATGGATGTGCACTTTGTGCTTTATTCTCTGATTGTTAATATGTATATTGCACTGTTAAGTTTTTTGGAAAATTAATAAAAATATTTATATAAAAAATAAAATATTGACAGAAACTGAGTTAAATAATAGAATGCCATTCTATACAATCATTTAGTCCCATAGTGAGGTTGGCCAGCTGTCTAGGCCTACCCCGAGATAGAGACCTCACACTCTATATACTGGTATCAATCAATAAATATATTTATTAACAAATCAGTAACAGCTTACAAGAATAAATTATTCAGCATATAGAGTAACAAAATGTGATCTTCAGGCCTGAGGATCCTCTGATGTCTGTTCTACCTACTTCCTCTTACATGCCTGTTTTTATACATTTCTTGGTGGCCAGCACCACGTTGGTCTAAATCACATGATAAATCTTTATTGGTTATTTCTTACACGTCATTACATTTGTTAATTCATTAATTGGTTTATAATATTTGTGTCATGCTATACGTATATCCAGTTTACCAGAAAGCCTATCCTTTTCCCGCATATGTCCTTTTAATCCTACCACATCAGCAATTCCAAGCCTTGCCCTTATCAAAAGATACTCTTGCTAAATAATTTTCTTTAGAATTTCATTCTTGACCAGGATATGGTCATCCTTTCATAATATCCTGCCAGGTGTGAGCCCTATTGCCATGCAACAGTGTTAAGTCTTGTTTCTCATAAGTTTCGCTTAGCCTAGTAGCTAGCTCAGCAGCAGGGTATTTCCCAATCAGTATATGCCAGCTGGCAACTGTATTATGAAATGTCTTTTTCATTGTTAATGTACTGATTTATTAAAGCAGGAGGGAGAAAAGGGGGGGGGTTCTTCTTCGAGGTCTGGTTTCTTCACCTTTAGTGTTATCCAAAGGACTTAATATTCTTCACCTGTATCATATAAGGACTTTATAAGTGTATTTTCCTTTATACCAGAGTTTTCCACATTTTCCTCTTCCTCTCAATAGGGTGAACAGATTTAAGGTGAAAAATTCAAAATCGTTCCCAGAGGGCTAAACATTGCATCTTATCTCCTTTATAGTCCCATTTTAATTTGGGATTCAGCTCAGCTTCCCCTTTCTACTCTGAGATGTTCAGTGTCATTGCTCTTGAGGAAGGAGGTTCTGTTGCCTCCGAAACGGAGCTCTGTTGAGCATTTAGTTTCACAGCACGAATGATGGACTGTTCATCAACTATTTCTATCGTCAGCTAAGTAGCCAGCTTTTCAGTTCAAAGTCTGCTCTAATTTTTGGAAAACAGTTAGTATGAGAAGGGGAGAACTTTGGGGAAAGTTGAACCTCAAATCAAGTTTGTAAATGTAGCAGTTCTTACTGCACCGTGAGTGTATTGGAGAGATCTCAGTACACTTTATTTTGTGTAATTTTGTATTTTATGTTAAAACACGATTATGCACAAAGGTCTGGGGACGTAACATGCTTAAATAACCCTTGTGGGTTTGTACCGCCTTCAACTCAACAACACAGGGCTTGTCCCAAGTTGAGTTGTGTTAACTGAGGACCTTGCAAACACAAAATTTATTTAATAAATTTTCCTCTGTTTGAGGCACTCTGTATAGATCTCCCATTATACCTGGCAGGTCATGAAGAAATCCTTATTGGGAAGCTATTTGTGAAACAGGGGCCCTGTTGGAAATCCTTTCTTGTGGAGCTTGAATATTTGAATACAATGATGGCGTTTTGACCACATAGTATTTTGCAAGAGTATTCAAGCCTTGAACTCCTGGAATTCTGCTCTTCTAACTATGTGCCGATGGTCAAGTGGACTACTTACTTACAGATAAGTTTTGGTTATAATTTAATATGTGGCCAATGCTTGCATGATATTTTGCATAACATTTGATTATGAAACTATGAATGGAGTTTTTCTGATCAAGGATGTATTCCCTGTTTCAATTTCTTTGAAGACACATTAGTCCTTTGGATATTAATATATCCTGGTGACACTGAGGTCTTTTCTCTGTCATATTGGCATGAGCATTTATATAGTACTTAGTACCTTGGTTCTTTATATTATTCAATGTATCTTGAGTGGTTATTTTGATTCACATGTTAACCACATGCTGTTTTAGAGGGCTATAGCTTAATGGATTCTAAGTAGATAATGGACGTAGAATGCATACTGTAATTAATGCAAGGTTCTTACTGTGCACTCCCATTTGTGAGGTTAGCATAAGTATACTTTTTGCTTCCTGAAAAGAATGCAATAAATGAATCTATGCTAATTGCAAAAGAAACACACACACACACACACACATAAATTAAGAACTTACTACATGCTAATTTTTACAGTTAAAGGTAAAACTTTACCACACATTAGTAACTTAGTAAATGATGGCAGGTAAGGACCTGAATGGTCCATCCAGTCTGCCCATTAGCTATACCCATTAAAAATACATGATTAAATTAACTTGTCTCTTCTTTGATATTTCTGGGTCCTAGACTGTAAAGTCCACCTGGTATTGTCCTAGGTTCCAAATACTGAAGTTGCCATCCAAACTCACTCCAGCCTATCTATCCATCCTGTTTGCAGGATATCTACCATAAAGTCTGGCCATTAACATCCTCATGTTCTAAGTTAGTGGACGTCCCATTGATGCCCTCCCCAGCTCAATCCTACACCAAATCATCACATATGAGACACAGACTGTGCAAGTCTGTCCAGTACCAGCCTTAGTTCTTTAATTTACATCTTTTGTTTTCTAATTAGAGATCCTTGGTTTATCCTACTTTCTTTTTTAATTCCATCACCGTTTTCCTCTCCACCACGTCCCTCAGCCTCCTTATTCTATTCCAACCATTTTATTGCTTTGCTGTGTTTTCGTCAGCTGCATTAATCATTGTTAGCCTATTGTTATAGCACACAAAGGGCTGGATTCTGTAAATGGCATCTAAATCGGCTGGTGCCTAGAAAAATGGTGCCAGTTGCATGTCAGGCATGCTTAGGCACTATTTATAGAATTGCATCTAATGACGTCTAACAAAAAAAAAAAACCCCAACTTAGGCTCCCGTAATGTGGGTCAGAATTTTACTGGCCTACATTGCAAGTGCCTATGTTCTTTTGAGAATAATGCCTAAGTACAGCCTTACTGGGTCAGACCAATGATCCATCAAGCCCAGTAGCCCATTCTCATGGTGGCCAATCCAGGTCACTAATACCTGGCCAAAACCCAATGAGTAAAAATATTCCATGCTACCAATACAAGGCAAACTGTGGCTTCCCCCATGTCTCTTTCTCAATAACTGACTATGGACTTTTCCTCCAGGAACTTGTCCAAGCCTTTCTTAAAACCAGCTACACTATCACCAAATCCTCTAGCAACGCGTTCCAGAGCTTAACTATTCTCTGAGTGAAAAAATTTTCTCCTATTGGTTTTAAAAGTATTTCCCTATAACTTCATCAAGTGTCCCCTAGTCTTTGTCATTTTTGACGGAGCGAAAAAAATTGATCCACTTGTACCCATTCTACTCCACTCAGGATTTTGTAGACTTCAAACATATCTCCCCTCAGCCATCTCATTTCTAAACTGAAGAGCCCTAACTAACCTTTTTAGTCTTTTCTCATACGAAAGGAGTTCCATCCCCTTTACATCTCTGTCCCAAAACACACCCATTTAGGCATTGGGCGCCACCAGGCACCGTATAATAGGTGCCTACCTTTTATAGAATTGGGTAGATGCCTATTGGACAATTAATTTTTTTTTTTTTAAATAAAATCTTGTTAAAGCTCATAATTGAAACTATTAAGGGGATTTTGCCAATTAAACCCCTCTTGTACAAAACTGTAGCATGGTTTTTAGCGCCGGCTGCGGTGGTAACAGCTCCGATGCTCAAAGGAATTCTAGGAGCGTCAAAGTTGTTACAGCCGCGGCCGGCACTAAAAACCGCGCTACGGTTTTATAAAATTGTGTGTGGGGGGAGGGGAGACGGGTAAGTTAGATGTCTAAATCGGTGATTTATTTCCATAACTTTAGGCGCCCTTTAGAGAATCTGGCCCACCCTGATTTCTTCCCCCACTAGCTAAAGACAAGCAAGTTCTTGTTTTTAAATGATAGCTATAGTTTTACGTTTGCCAAAATGCATCCACTTTTACAGCCCTTTTCACATCTGAATTATATTCATGTCTTTCTCTCAATGGTCTAAAGCAGAAATTACCTACCACCTTTCAAAATTAGATAAACAATATAAAGGGCCTAGTTAAATAATTTGGAGAAGTCATGCAGTGTGACTGATGTGAGTCCAAAGCAAGCTGTTTATGCAAATGATATGCAGATAGAAAATTTGAAGGAAAAGTTCAAGTCAGAAGATTAAATTAACAGCCTTTTTGTGGAATAAAGTATATGAATATGACAATATTCCAGGCCCCTAAACTTGAATTAGACTAAGTGATTTTTTTAAAGTTAATATCAATTTTACCATATATACAGTAGCTATGTTCTTCTCCCCCCCTTAAGCTCCATGTAGGTGATGAAGGAAGGAATATTCAAGACACTTATTAAACAGCCATAAAAGTGCAGCCAATATGCTTAGCTACAGCACTGCATTCAGAACAGAGCAAAAACAGCCTGTCTTCAGCAGATATTAAAGGTGGAAAAATTTGGCCAGAGTACAAACAAGATGCTTTGAGAGCATCAGAGTTTTATCTGGCTCTGGGTGAAAGGTTTTTTGCTCAATTGGCTCAATATTTGGTGAGCCTAATTTTTAATGTCAACCATGTCACTAAAAAAAAAAAAAAAAAAAGATATGTTTGGCACAGTTATATGTAGAGTTGGCTTTGCTAAATATATTAAAAGAGGTCAGCAGTGTTGGCTGTATTTACAGAAGTAAATTCTATATATGGTGCCTCGAAAATTGGTGCCAAAAATGTGCTCAAAGTTAGGTGCGGTTTATAGAATAGCGCTTACACCTGGGACCCTATATGCCTCATCATTTCCCTTCTACTTCCCTATCTGAGCAGCTTAAATAGATTCACCTATTTGTCCTGTGTGTCTATCATAATAAGATTGTAAGCTCTATCGGGCAGGGACTATACTTTGCGTGTTTAATGTACAGCACTGCATGTGTCTGGTAGTGCTGCAGAAATAATAAATTGTTGTTGTTAAATTTAGGTACATAAATTTAGGTGCTAAATTTAGGTGTTAAATTTAGGTACATAAATTTAGGTGCTGAAGCCCTAATTCTGTAATTCTGCTTGTAATTTAAAGGCATACTCCGACCCCCTTTGTTGATTTATGTGCAAAATTTAGACACATTTTCATTTTTTTTTTTTTTTTTAATATTCTTTATTCATTTTCAAAATTACATTAAGTGTAAAATATATTCATTCACAGTAACAATAAATATATCACTTATAAACAATCATTGGTACATTATATAAATTTTTATCCCTTCCCCTTTCCCATCCCTCCCATACATATCTTCCATTATTATATAATATACTAGCTGATGCCCCGGCGTTGCACGGGTATTTAATTATAGCAATAACACTGTAAATGGATTTAAATAAAGATACTTTATGGTGGTGAATGAAATAATTTTGTTACAGCTTTATAAAAAGTAAAATATTCAAAGTATAATGTGAAATATTTGACAAAATGAATACAATTCAACTAACACAAAAATTGATTATAAACAACATTTTTAGTTTCACCTCCAGGAGCAAGAACATATACATTCTTGGGTGAACCCACCCTTCCCACGTGTGAAGGTGGGCCGCGAGACCCCCAGAACATATCACCCCAGGTAGTGAGGGATCAGCATACCAAGTTTCGTTCAAATCGGTCCCACAGCTTCTTACATTTTTTCCATTGACTTGAATGGGTGAAATCTGATTTTCTGTTTGTAGCTCCGCCCACGTGTGCAGATGGGCGGCGAGACCCCCAGAACATATCACCCCAGGTAGTGAGGGATCTGCATACCAATTTACGTTCAAAGCGGTCCCACAGCTTTTTACATTTTTTCCATTGACTTGAATGGGTGAAATCTGATTTTCTGTTTGTAGCTCCGCCCACGTGTGAAGGTGGGCCGCGAGACCCCCAGAACATATCACCCCAGGTAGTGAGGGATCTGCATACCAAATTTCGTTCAAATCGGTCCCACAGCTTCTTAAATTTTTTCCATTGACTTGAATGGGTGAAATCTGATTTTCTGTTTGTAGCTCCGCCCACGTGTGCAGGTGGGTCGCGAGACCCCCAGAACATATCACCCCCGGTAGTGAGGGATCTGCATACCAATTTTCGTTCAAATCGGTCCCACAGCTTTTTACATTTTTTCCATTGACTTGAATGGGTGAAATCTGATTTCCTGTTTGTAGCTCTGCCCACGTGTGCATGTGGGCCGCGAGACCCCCAGAACATATCACCCCCGGTAGTGAGGGATCTGCATACCAATTTTCGTTCAAATCGGTCCCACAGCGTTTTACATTTTTTCCATTGACATGAATGGGTGAAATCCGATTTTCTATTTGTAGCTCCACACACGTGTGCAGGTGGGCCGCGAGACCCCCAGAACATATCACCCCAGGTAGTGAGGGATCTGCATCCCAAGTTTCGTTCAAATCGGTCAAGCCGTTTTTGAATTACAGGGAGAAAGGCAGCTTCTTACATTTTTTCCATTGACATGAATGGGTGAAATCCGATTTTCTGTTTGTAGCTCTGCCCACGTGTGCAGGTGGGCCGCGAGACCCCCAGAACATATCACCCCAGGTAGTGAGGGATCTGCATACCAAATTTCGTTCAAATCGGTCCCACAGCTTCTTACATTTTTTCCATTAACTTGAATGGGTGAAATCTGATTTTCTGTTTGTAGCTCCGCCCATGTGTGCAGGTGGGCCGCGAGACCCCCAGAACATATCACCCAGGTAGTGAGGGATCTGCATACCAATTTACGTTCAAAGCGGTCCCACAGCTTTTTACATTTTTTCCATTGACTTGAATGGGTGAAATCTGATTTTCTGTTTGTAGCTCTGCCCACATGTGCAGGTGGACCGCGAGACCCCCAGAACATATCACCCCAGGTAGTGAGAGATCTGCATACCAAATTTCGTTCAAATCGGTCCCACAGCTTCTTACATTTTTTCCATTGACTTGAATGGGTGAAATCTGATTTTCTGTTTGTAGCTCCGCCCATGTGTGCAGGTGGGACGCGAGACCCCCAGAACATATCACCCCAGGTAGTGAGGGATCTGCATACCAAGTTTCGTTCAAATCGGTCAAGCCGTTTTTGAATTACTGTGAGAATGGCAGCTTTTTACATTCTTTCCATTGACATGAATGGGTGAAATCTGATTTTCTGTTTGTAGCTCCGCACACATGTGCAGGTGGGCCGCGAGACCCCCAGAACATATCACCCCAGGTAGTGAGGGATCTGCATCCCAAGTTTCGTTCAAATCGGTCAAGCCGTTTTTGAATTACAGGGAGAAAGGCAGCTTCTTACATTTTTTCCATTGACTTGAATGGGTGAAATCTGATTTTCTGTTTGTAGCTCCGGCCACGTGTGCAGGAGGGCCACGAGACCCCCAGAACATATCACCCCAGGTAGTGAGGGATCTGCATACCAAGTTTCGTTCAAATCGGTCAAGCCGTTTTTGAATTACTGTGAGAATGGCAGCTTTTTACATTTTTTCCATTGACATGAATGGGTGAAATCTGATTTTCTGTTTGTAGCTCCGCCCACGTGTGCAAGTGGGCCGCGAGACCCCCAGAACATATCACCCCAGGTAGTGAGGGATCTGCATACCAAGTTTCGTTCAAATCGGTCAAGCCGTTTTTGAATTACTGTGAGAATGGCAGCTTTTTACATTTTTTCCATTGACATGAATGGGTGAAATCTGATTTTCTGTTTGTAGCTCCGCCTACGTGTGCAGGTGGGCCGCGAGACCCCCAGAACATATCATCCCAGGTAGTGAGGGATCTGCATACCAAGTTTCGTTCAAATCGGTCAAGCCGTTTTTGCGTGATCGCGGCACATACACACACACACACATACATACCTCCGATTTTATATATATAGATGTAATAATAAAAATACCCCCCTCCCTATATCCTGAACTGATAATTAAAAGGGAAATAATTTTACTTAATCCTTACAATATTTTGTTAATGGTTTCCACACATTTTCAAAAAAGATAGATGTCCAAAAGACAGCATATACCAGAACATGGTTGATGTCTTACTAGTCAAATGTCCAAGTGGGCATTCTCAAAACGGACTTTCCAGATGTCTTTCTGCTTGTTTTGTCTCCAGTGCATCTAAATCTTAAGGGGGCATGTTAGGGGCATGTTTTGGGTAGGCTTAGAGCTTGGATGTTTTGCAGGGTTAATCAAACCTTTAACAAAAACATCCAGGGCTTTGTTTAGAAGTTTGGAACTAGACCTGTTTAAAAAAAAAAAAATGAATAAGGGTCAAAGAGGTGCCAAATTGACCCTGGAAAGATTAAAGCATGACCCCCCTCCCCTTACTCCCCCAGTGGTCACCGACCCCCCTCCTACCACCCAAAGATGTGAACAAAAACAATATACTCTAGCCTGTGTTATGAGGGGGTGCCGAAAAGTTCTCAGCCCAACCAATCACCTTCCTAAATTCTGAGCGTTATTCTGCCACTGTAGCTGAAAAGAGTATTATCTTGTTTCAAGCGCCAATCTGCAGAAACAAAATCCTATGCTTTGACATTGTTTCGGATCATTGATTGAACCATATACACGTCATGCTCTTCTTGGTTGGGCTGAGAACTTTTCAGCACCCCCTCTTACAGCTTCATATGGCCACGCAGACAGCTGAGCCTAGCAGAGAAGAGCAGAGGGGCACTCTAGGGGGGTATTGCAGTGAATGTCACATTTCTAGTTTATTAGGTTTTTATATACCGCCTATCAAGATTATCTAAGCAGTTATAATCAGGTACTCAAGTATGTTTCCCTACCTGTCCCGGTGGGCTCACAATCTATCTAACGTACCTGGGGCTACGGAAGACTGAGTGACTTGCCCAGGGTCACAAGGAGCAGCGCGGGGTTTGAACCCACAACCCCAGGGTGCTGAGGCTGTAGCTCTAACCACTGCGCCACACACTCCTCCACTTTGTGTAAGTATCCTTGTAACCCGTTCTGGGCTCCTGGGGAAGACAGGCTATAAAAATGAATAAATGAGAACGGACTATAATAATAAATAAATAAAAATTTCCAGTTATACATGTCATTATAACCTGCTTAAAATTGTATAGTGAGCCCTCCAAAACCCACCCAGAACCTACATGTAGGCATAAGGACTATTGTTGTAGTGTAAAGGTGGGTAAAGCAAGTTTTGGGTAGGTTCTGGAGGGCTCACTATACAATATAAGCAGGTTATAGTGACATGTGTACCTGGGACTTTGAAATGTGACATTCACTGCAGTACCCCCTAGAGTGCCCCTCTGCTCTGCTCAGGTGTCTATGTGGCCAGTTTGTTAAGAATGCTGGTTGCTTAAATGTCTGAAAAAAATTTATTTTGTGCAGTTTTCATGTGAACGTCTTTACATTTGTGAACGATCACAAAAGATAGACGTACTAAGGACCAAGCGTAAAAGAAACCAACAAGAACTGCAACGCAAAGAAACCAAAACCAAAGTGCAGAAAATGTACAAGGTGCAAGAATTTATTCAATAAAAGTCAGAAGAACATATATAAGCATCAATAAAATAATTGTATCCAAGGACTTGTTCTTGTTGTAGAGCATACCGGACCCAACATGGTCCGTGTTTCGAACAACATTTCTTCCTCAGGGGACAAAGATGTTCAGTACATAGATTTTCAGGAACCAAATGAATGAAAGTAATTGTACAAAAAAATACAAATAAAGCAGGCAAGGAGCTCTCCTGTGTGTATCTGGAACCTTTTTATGTGACTTCCACTGCAGTGCTCCCTAGAATGTGGATTGGTGCCCCACAGCTGTTCTGGGATATCTGTGTGGCCAGTCTGCTAATAATGATGGCTCCCATACATCCTAATAGTCCAGAACTCTGCAACTCGACTCCTATACAACCTCAGCTACCATGACCCCATTACTCCAGCGCTCTATGCAGCTCACTAGTTACCAGTCAAAAAGCGATGCATCTTCAAAGCCCTGGTTATGACACACAAGAGATTCTATCAGAAAACCCCAGCCTACATAGCATCCAAGCTAAGCCTATACACCCCTAACTGCCCCCTCTGCTCCAAAGCAGAACAAAGACTCGGCATTCCCACAGGGAGATCCCTCCGAATGAATACGGCGTACAAACGATCCTACAGCCATTTCCTACCTTAACTATGGAACCGACTACCCACACAGATCAGGTCGCTAGACTCACTAATGACCTTCCGCAGAGCAGTAAAGACCTTCCTCTTCTGCCAATCGGGCCATTAAAAACTGCCTCCTCAATATACTTCTCATAGTACTCTTCGCTATGACCAGTCTGGTCTCTAGAATAAGCTCTGTTATTGTCTACTGTAAGCTATTTGTTGTCATGACTAGTCTTGTTTTCAAACGATTGTGAATGTCTACTTGTAACCTGTTCTGAGCTTCTGGGAGAATGGGATAGAAATAGAAATAAATAAATAATAGTTTGTGCATTTTTCCCTTGGATTTTTTTTTTTTTTTTTTTAATGTTCTTAAAAAACCCAAACATCTAGCACATGGTCATTTTTGAAACAAAAAAACATTTTCTGTACTAGATTTTTGGACGTTTTCCCCAAATCATCCAAAATAGGATACAGAAAATGTCCCTGCCCATTTCCTAAGCATGGAACACTTATTTTTCAGCTTTTATAATGTCACATCAATGAGAAGATAAACAAAATTAAATTCTGAATATTCCCTTTTCATGAATTATTGCTTCATTACATCCCTAGTAATCAAACTGATGTTTTATTTTCACCAATGGCTTCTGGCTGAAAACAGTGTAGCAATTTGTCATTTTCTGAAACATTGCCTCATTTATACTGCATTTTCATGAGATAGGCTTTGACGAAGCCAACAGTTCACATGTTTTCTCTAGAAGTCCAGTTGCCCTTCAATTAGGAGAAACAGGATTTTGAAATATTTTGGTAATTATGCCGATTTCCACAAGAAGTAGAGGCCAAATGATATAAGAGAATGAATGGGTAGAAATACAGCTGATATGCCAAGCTGCTTGCTTCAAATTATAAGAAAATAAGAATAGCTATACTGGGCCAGACCAATGGTCTGTCTAGCCCAGCATCCTGGATTGGCCCCAGTGTCACAAGTACTTGGCAAAAATCCAAACAGTATCAACATTTCCTGCTACTGATCACAGGGCAAACATTCACTTCCTCCATGCCTGTCTCAATAGCCTGTCACAGGAACTGTCCAAACCTTTTTTGAACCCACTTACATTAACCGCTGTTACCACATCATCTGGCAATGCGTTCCAGAGCTTAATTATCCTCTGGGTAAAAAAAAAATATATATATATATAACTTTATTGAGTGTCCCCTAGTATTTGTAATTTTTGATGAAGTAAAAAATTGATTTACTTGTACCAGTTCTATACCACTCAGGAATTTGTAAACGTCAATCATTTCTCACCTCAGTTGTCTTTTTCCAAGCACAAGAGCCCTAACCTCTTTAGGCCCTCTTTTACAAAGGCATGCTAAGCGTTTTATCGTGGATTTAGCGCATGCTAAATCAATGTATGCGTTAACCGCTAACTGGATAACATACATGCATTAGTGTTTATCACGCGCTAAACAGCCTAGCACACCTTTGTAAAAGAGGGAGTTAGTCTTTCCTCGTATGAAAGGAGTTACATTCTCTATAATGTACTCTGAACTAGATCCACTCTGGTTGTTAAATGAAGATGGAAATAGCCATATGTTAACTTAAAGATCAATTTGTATGCTAGACTTGACTCTGTACATCTAACATTACAGTACAAATGAAAATTCATAATTTGTTCATCTGTGCTTTATGTATGTCAACCTTGTTACCCGTTTTGAGCTCGCTGGGGAGGACGGGGTACAAAATTAAGCAAATAAATAAATAAATCATCTTGGTTGCTCTTTTTTTAACCTATTCTAATTCTGTCATATCTTTTTTTGAGATTTGATGACCAGAATTGAATGCAATACTCAAGGTGAGGTCACACCATGGAGTGATACAGAAGTATTACAATATTCTTAGTCTTATTTACCATCCGTTTTCTAATAATTCCTAGCATCTTGTTTGCTTTTTGGGGGCCACTGCCGCATATTGTCAGTGATGACATCTAGATCTTTTTTCTTGGGTGCTGACCTCTAAGGTGGACCCTAACATCTGGTAACTATGTTTTGGATTATTCTTCCCAATGTACGCCACTTTGCAGTTGTCCACATTCAATTTCATCTGTCATTTGGATGCCCAGTCTTTCAATCTCCTAAGGTCATCCTGCAATTTTCCACAGTTCACAGGCACTTTAACAACTTTGAACAGTTTAGTGTCATTTGCAAATTTAATCACCTCACTCATCTTTCCAATTTTCAGATCATTTATAAATATGTTAAATAGCACTGGTCCCATTACAGATCCCTGCAGTGCTCCATCCTCCTCCATTGAGAAAAATGTGCATTTAACCCTCATTTCTGGTTGTTGGGTTTTTTTTTGGTCTAATAATCAATCCCTAATCCACAACCAAACATTGCCTCTTATTCCATGACTCTTTAATTTTCTAGGAGCCTCCCAGGAGGAACTTTATAGAAAGCTTTCTGAAAATCTAGGTACACTACATCAACCAGCTCTTCTTTATTCACATTTTATTCATACCTTCAAAGAAACGCAGCAAATTGATGAGGTAAGACCTCCCTTAGCTCAACCTATGCTGATTCTGTCCCGTTAAACAATGTTGGTCTGCATGTTCCATAATTTTATTTTTCATAAAGGTTTCAATTATTTTTATTTTCCCTGAAGTCAGGCTCACTGATCTGTAATTTCCCACATCACCCCTGAAACCCGTTTTAAAAATTGGCGTAACATTAGCCACCCTCCAATCTTCAGGTACTACAGATGATTTAGCGATAGATTACAGATCACTAACAGCCGATCAGCAATTTCATGTTTGATGATTCAGTACCCTAGGATGTATATACTATCCAGTCCAGGTGATTTAACTTGCCAATGTAGATCAGTATGTCTTCCAGGTTCACCAAGATTTTGTTCATTTCCTCCACATTATCAACCTTGTAAAACATTTCTGGTTCAGGTAGATTTCTTACCTCTTCTAACTTAGGCACTCACATGAAATCATCCATCTTCATTCACTTCCTATAAATTCAATATGACTAAGCAATTCATGGTGCGAAAACATGGCCGCAGCTTTATTAACCTTTTAAAAAATACCAACATAGCATGTCCATACATCAAAATGCATCACTTAACATATCTTAAACAATGTCATATTCTTTGTCATTCCCCAGCTTGATGATGTCATACGAGATGTTAGATTATCAACTCCCCACAGGCCCAAGGTATCGCAAAGCCCAAAACCCAAATCACTTGAGGTGGTGACACACTCAAGCGAAGCATAGCCTTTCATCATCAAAATGACTGACCCTCCAACCTGAAACCCACTCCATTTCCACCAAAACTGTGATTAAAATTGCAATGGCTCCCCACCACTACCACTCCAGCATAGGATGGGATGGGTGGGACTTTTTCCACCCATTTCAATCACCCTTCCTCCCACCACCTTTTCTCATAGTCTAAAAACTCGCCCAAACTCTTTCGCCACAGCACTTCTTTCCTAGCTCATCCCCTCAATCCTTAACCACCAATCCACATTCTTCCCAGCCTTCCCAAAAAAACCTCATCCTTCCTTTTAACCTTTTCCCACCCATACCTAACCCCAACCCACTCAAGCATGCTTGGCCAAGTTAATTTGCTCAAGGTCAAGCCCATGAGCATCTCTTCCATAAAGACTGAAGTAAAGGATTCATTCTGTCTTTCTACTATGACCTAAGTGCTTCCTTAGCTTCTTGATAATCCAACGGCCCCACAGATTCCCTCATGAAGTTTCTGTTTTTTTATATACCTGAAAGAGTTTTTGCCTCTTTGGCAAATTTGTGTTCATTTTCTTTTTAAGCCTTCTTTATCAATGTTTTGCATCTAACTTGCCAATGCCTAGGTTGCTTCTCATTTTCTTCATTTGTATCCTTTCTCATTCTTTGAAGGATGTCTATTAGGTTCTAATAGCCTCTTTCACTTCACATTTTAGTCATGCCAGCTCTCATTTGCTTTTATTTCCACCTTTGTTAAGGTTGCAATGTAAGCTGTAGTATCACATATTTCTTGAAATTCATGCAGCTAATAGTATAAAATGTTTGTGCTGTGAACTCTGCACTCCTGGCGAGTTTCTGAGAGAGATTTAATTGTAATTTTTCAGTGTTCTTTAAACACATCTCAATACTAAGATGTCAAAAAAAAAAAAACAACCCAAAAACTTCTGATGGGTGAGCTTATGCTTAACTTATAAGTATGAGAAAATGAATGCTGACTTGCTGGGGCATAATAAGATATTCAAATTGGTTTGGGGTCCATTGATGTCTTTTGTAGATTTGTTATAGTTGCCCTTTATCTTTATTTTCCATTGTATTGCACCCACACATCCAGGGGGGAGTGGGATGGGGGGGGGGGGGTTATATCTTTTGTTTTGGTATTATTCCTGATGGTAATGATGGAAAGGGAGAGGGAATTTTTATCTTTTGTATAGATTCTGATTGTTTATAAGTGCTTATTTGATTATTATTTGTATGTAAATTGTATTGCACTTTTTGTTGGCATTAAAAACTAAATAAAGTTTAAAAAAAACTTCACTAAAATTTGATGCAACAATCTAAAAAAACTGCAATTGGAGGTTGTAATGAGGAGGCCATATTGCATATCAGTTAAGCTATGGCTACCGCAAGGCAGGTAAAATTTGCAGTTGTTTATTTCATAATTTACTTCCCTTATCACAACATTGATCTCAGCAATCTTGTATATTGAAAGAATTTATACTTCAGAAACTCCAAAATTGTTTCATATAAACATTATCTTGTTTCATTAAAACTTGTAAAGCCTAGGAAACTTAAAAAAAAAAACAATTTTGCATTTCTCATTTTGTAATATTGGTGAATCACTTAATAGCTGACATCTATTCCATTAGAGTTATATCAGTTGTGCAATCCAGCGTTTTTGGACATATTTGGACTGTTTGATTAAACTTTAAAGTTTATTATAAAAACAATTTTTATATCAGCATGGAGAGTATTTCATTTTAAATGTGTTTCTTTAAGTAATATATTTGTCTTGAATTTGTCAAGCAATATGTTCCTCCAAACAGGATCATATTTTGCAAATAATTCAACTTGTATAATTTTTCGATGGGCAATACTGTATGTCTGTTTAGCTAGGTGACCTATACCAGTGGTCTCAAACTCAAACCCTTTGCGGGGCCACATTTTGGATTTATAGGTACTTGGAGGGCCGCAGAAAAAAATAGTTAATGCCTTATTAAAGAAATGACAATTTTGCATGAGGTAAAACTCTTTATAGTTTATAAAACTTTCCTTTAACAGTTAAAAGGAAAGATATATAAACTATAAAGAGTTTTACCTCATGCAAAATTGTCATTTCTTTAATAAGACATTAACTATTTTTTCTGCGGCCCTCCAAGTACTCTATTTTTTTCTGCAGCACTCACATTTAAAGTTCAATATCTTTTCCTTCTCAAAACTGGCACATTTCAATCACTAAATTGAAAATAAAATCATTTTCCTACCTTTGTTTGGTAATTTCATCAGTCTTTGGTTGCACTTTATTCTTCTGACTGTGCATCCAATACTTCTTCCCTTCTTTTAGCCTCCTGTATGCTTCCTCTCCTCCAGACCTCATTCCCTCCCCCCAACTTTTTCTTTCTTTCTCTGTCTGTCTTTCTCTGATTCCGTGCCCCATTTTTTGCTTTGTTTCTGGTTCCCTGTCCCCCCTCCTTCTTTCTTCCTTCCTCCGTGCCCCATTTTTTGCTTTTTTTTCTGGCTCCCTGTCCGCACCCCACCTTCTTTCTTTTTTTCTTCCTTCCTTCCTGCCCTCCCCCATGCCACCGCCGCCGCGGAATAGGCTGCTGCTGCTGCCACTATCAGGAACAGGCCATCTCCCTGCTTCTCTTCTGCACGGGGCCGACCAACTCTCGCTGCCCGATGTCAATTCTAACGTCGGAAAGGACGTTCCGGGCAGCCAGGCAGCGATTGGCTAGCCAGAACGTCCTCTCAACGTCAGAATTGACGTCGGGCCGCCAGAGTTGGTCAGCCCTGCAGGGAAGAGAACAGTAGACCACCCCCCCCCCCCCTTGGTACGCCACTGGAGCAGCAGCGTGTCTGGCCGGCTCGTTCATTCAAAGCCACGGGTGGCGGCTCCTTGCGAGATCTGCGCCTGCATCTGAAGCCTCTCTGATGTTGTGACATCAGAGAGGCTTCTGATGCAGGAGTGGATAGCGCAAGGAGCCGCCAACCCACGGCTTTGAACGAACGAGCCGGCTGCTGCTCCAAAAGGAAGAGAATGATGTCTCCAGACCACGGGCCGCAAATAAAACCTGGAGAGCCACATGCGGCCCGCGGGCCGCGTGTTTGAGACCACTGACCTATACAAAGCTATCTTCCAAGTAGTTATGAGAAGGGAATGGACAATATTTGAAGTGTTGATAATATACATTTGTTCCCCTTTAAAACGTATATGGTGCAATGGTTTCCAATAAACCAGTAAGAGTCTATTAAACAACAGATACGACTCATACTATCCCCCTCTTTTACAAAACTGCGATAGCAGTTTCTAGCACGGTAAGCCGCGCTGAATGGCCTGTGCTACTCCCGATGCTCATAGGAACTCAATTAGCATCGTGAGCAGCGCGGGCCATTCAGCGCGGATCCCTGCGCTAGAAACTGCTATCGCAGTTTCATAAAAGAGAGGGGGTGTCTTTGCTTTATTTTTATTTTTTTAGGTTTTTGAATGTAGGGCTGTTCAAACATTCACAGAAATCAACTACATGAGTTGATTCCTAGAATGACAATTCTCATTATTTGCCGGAATTGAGAGACAACTTCTTCAGGAATAATGGTCTTGAATGCTGACTCTTTTTCTAGCTTGTTCTCTAATTGAAATGTGCTTTTCAGTACATGAATCAAAAGAATCGCTCTTGGACTCCCCTGCCTCTAGTCATCAGACTGAACAACATCAGTTGACTTTGTGGTGCATTGTACTGCTCTTTTCAAAAGACTTGAAAGTACAATTGAACAGAGATATGTTACACTCTTGTGAACAATTAGGCATTTTTCCTATCCAGAGCTACCTTATACCCCTTACAGCACACTGATTATTTTTTTTTATGGCATAAGACTTCAGCATCTGGTATATCAAGGGAATATAGTTCAATGCATCCCATAGGCTGCACAGTCCCAAACAGAACTATAGTGGCGGTGTGCAGTACACTCTGTGATTTTTTTTAAGACTTTTGTAAGGAATCTGTTTTTTTTGGGTTTTTTTAAAGCAAGGAGAAACATGCATGATAAGCATAGCAGAGCAACAAAATCTAATCAAATCTATATTTATTTATTTTAGGTATTTATATACCACTAAGCGGTTTACAATCAGGTACTCAAGTATTTTCCCTGTCTGTCCCGGTGGGCTCACAATCTATTTAACATACCGGGGGCAATGGGGCCATCCGTCAAAGGACACCACCGCAATACAAAATACATAATCATACCCCTAGGCAGAATACACAGAACCATTAATATTCTCACCTCCTTAACGGGCCTTTTTACTAAAGGTGGTAAATTCTGCGCTTAACGTGTGGTAACATGGAATTCTAACATGTACTAAACCCAGATATAACAGAGCATTTATGAATTTTTTTTTAAAAAGATATTTTAATGCAAGTCATGTGTGGTACCTGAATTGAACTAACAAGAAAGCACTCAGGCCCGGATTATGTAACTGGTGCCTATGTCGGCGGCCGCAGATTGTATGTCAATCACTTGACAGCGCTGGCTACAGAATCACACCTGTGCATCCTGGGATACACTGAGAGGGGCCTAGGACTCCCATTGGTCCCTCCCAGTATATCCCAGGATGCACTGGGAAGGGGCCTGTTGGAGAGGCCTTAGGCACCTCCATAAATGTGTATGTCCTTTGTAAAATGATGAACACATGTGCAGATTTTTATCCTGTCTAAGGTATACCCAAACCACACCCCTTTGAAATCTCAGCATGGCATGGAGCTCCACGTGCAAACTGTGGCTTTCTGAAATCACCATTTACAGCTCTATGCAATGTACAAGTGGAAATGATGCTATTTACAAATGGTAATATTTTAAAAATAATTCTTGATATTTAGCTGCTGAACACAGTAGTTAGTTTTCCAAAGCACAAATGTAGGAACCTCTAGAGAGAGAAAAAAAAATGGAGGTACTAGAGTAGAAACAGGCTTTTCAAAACTGTTTGCCTGACACATAAAATTATGAATTTACGGTTTATTTGCCATCATGTTTCCTAGGAAACAACAGGACAACCTGTCGACAATATCTAAGATGAAAGAGAAGAAAAGCAGACCATTTGGGTTAGTACTTTTTAAATAATGCCTCAATTTGTATTGTTTTAGAACTCATTGATCCTGACGCAGCCAACTGGCGAAACCAGTGGCGTACCAAGGGGGGGGGGCGGGAGGGGCGGTCCGCCCCGGGTGCCAGCCCTGAGGGGGTACTCCCGGCCTTGCCATTCAGTCCCCCCCTACCCCCGAAGGACCGCTCGCCCCACTGACCTTCCTGTACCACCTGTGAAGCAGCCCGCAGCAGGATCGCGATGTCAGCGATCCCTGAGCTGCTTGGGCGCTGCTTCCAGCCAGCCAGCCAGATATCCTGCCGCGGACCCGCCAGCCAGATATCCTGCGCCGCGGACCCGCCCCTCCTCTGACGTCAGAGGAGGGGCGGGACCGCGGCGCAGGAAGCAGCGCCTAAGCAGCGCCTAAGCAGCGCAGGGATCGCTGATGTCGCGATCCTGCTGCGGCTGCTTCATAGGTGGTGCCGAGAGGTCAGTGGGGCGAGCGGTCCTTCGGGGGTGGTGGGGGGGACTGAACGGAAAAGGCCGGAGCATAGGTAGTGCGGGGAGGCTAGGGGGGCGATTGGTCCTTCGGGGTGGGGCGGGCGGGCAGGCAGGCTTTCAAGGGGGAGGGGGTGACAGGCAGGCAGGCAGGCAGGCCTTCAAGGGGGGGGACAGGCAGGCCTTCAAGGGGGGAGGCAGGCCTTCAAGGGGGGGGACAGGCCTTCGGGGGGTCCCTGGTTTAGAAGTACACGGAGGGAAGTGGGTGTTCAAAGAGACGTGCATATGCCAAACTTTGGGGGGGAGGAAGAAATAATGGGTCTGAAAATAGAGGAGAGGGAGAGAGATGATGGACCATGGGATTTAGGGAGGGAAGGAACAGAAAGGGAGAGAAATTGGACACAAGGGATGGTGTGGAGGAGGGATAGAGATACTGGATAGGAAGGTAATTGGGAAAAGAAAGGGAGAGATGGTGGACTCTGGGGTGGTGGGGAAGGAGGGAGAGATGCTGGATGAAAGGGTAGTTAAGAAAAGGTGGATCTGTGGAGGGATATGAAAAAAAGGAAAGATACCAGACTTCCTGGGGAGGGAAGGGAAATGGAAAGGGAGGACAGAGTTGGCAGATGGATGGTTAGCATGCAGAAAGAAGAAAGAAGGAGACCCTGGCAAGCAAGTTATCAGAAGAAATCCAGAGCCTTGGACCAACAAGATTTGAAATATAACCAGACAACAAAAGGTAGAAAAATTAATTTTATTTTCTGTTTTGTGATTATAATATGTCAGATTTGAAATGTGTATCCTGCCAGAGCTGGTGTTGGACTGCAAACGTGAGCTAGGATTTAACAGAGAGAGGAAAAGTCCTTTTTGTTTCTTTATTTTATTTACACCACAGCGCCAGTGTGGTTAGGAGAAGCCAAAGGGGGTGAAAAAGCTATAAAACCCACCAGGAGTTTTGAAAAAAATCACCCAACTGGGCAGGAAAATCGAATTGAAAAACCAATTCAATAGGCTGAATCGAATCGAAATTTTTTTTCCTGAATCTGGCAGCATTAGTTTGAGCTACTGTCTTAGACTTTAGGACCTGGGATTGGGGAGAGATGGCATCCTCAGTACTTTATAATGCAAGTGAAACGAGGATTTGGTCAGATTTTGAAGGGTCTGCAGAAAAAAAATATTGTATAGGCCGGGGACATGAGACAGAAGGAAATGGGAACTTTTCTTCCTTCTATTTTTGTGAATGGAAAGGCTGAGGATGTCAGAGAGTTCAGTTAAAATATGTGCTTTATAAGAAAATATAATAATGTGTTTTATAAAGTTTATAGCATAGCTGGCCTACTCAGTGAGGTGTTCCTAGTGGTGGTGGTGGCAGCGTGTCAATGTGTTGAGAGGAAGAGGTGGTCTGGGAAATTCTGCTGAGCAAACTCCGGGCCCATTTCCACCCCCCAGTTAGTCCACTCCACTCAACTGGTTCACACACTGAGTGGGTCTTTGGTGTTGTTTTGGGATCTCTTCCAGTGGTTTATCAGTATCTCCTTCTGGTCCTTTTGTTATCCTTAGCATTGACCTACAAAATATGTTTGTAACAGCGCTGCTTGTGTGGCATTAGGCTATGTAGTGATCGAAAGAAAAAACCAGACCTTTGCACATTTTTGCACTATATGGTGGGTGTATAAGGAGATTCACATTTCCTGCACAGCTAAGTCCATGTGAAGTTACCTTGTGCTGTATTTGACATCTAGCAAGGTCTCTGTTTGAAAGGAAAGATCTAAACTTAAAAATGAAGTGGCCAGAAGTTTTGGTAAAAGCAGATAGTGTAGCTGGTTTTAAGAAAGGTTTGGACAAATTCCTGGAGGAAAAGTCCATAATCTGTTATTAAGACATGGGGGAAGTGTCTGCTTGCCCTGGATCGGTAGCATGGAATGTTGCTACTCTTTGGGTTTTGACCAGGTATTAGTGTCCTGGATTGGGTACCATGAGAATGGGCTACTGGGCATGATGGACCATTGGTCTGACCCAGTTAGGCTATTCTTATGTTATGTTCTCATCTGTAGGGGCCTTTGTTTTCACTTCTTATTTTAATGTATTTTTTTTCTGGAAACTTATCAGTGTTTTTTTATAATGGGAACAAAAATGGAAGAGAATTAATGTGTGTGGGATGAGGGGGTAACTAATTTCTTCAGCTAAATAATTCAATCCACTTCAAACAGACATAGGAGAACTCACGCACCATTCACACACCCTCCAACCAAAAACGTTAAAAGAAAAAAACTATTCGACAACCTCCTAGCCATTTGAGCTGCAACACTCGACCCCCAACTCTACAACCAATTGACATCGACCACAGACTGCAAAACCTTCAAAAAGAAATAAAAACCCTTCTATTCAAAAAACACATAAAACCGAACTAACACAATCAGAACTGTCCCAAGCATCACCTGCAGCTACTCCATATGTACTTCTGATGTCATGACAATTCAGACATAATTTATGTTATGTTATGTTTGGAATATAAGAAAATTTTCACTGCCTGTTTCTATTCTGACCATTTATTCCGTTTCATGGTCATTACAAAAAATATTTTTTTACATGGGAGGGGGGGTTCAAAAAATGATGGGCCCCGGGTGCCACATACCCTAGGTACGCCACTGGGCGAAACATAGCCATGTTGGGCAGTAGCATTTCACACTTGGAAACTTTTAAAGGATTTAATAAAAGATTCATTTACTAAGGGTCAGCTTCTCTTCTCTTCCATGAAGTTTTCTAGATAGAGCAAAAGAATTCTGCAATTCAGGGGAGAGGTTTCCATTTGCAAGTGTAGATTTAAAAATTTGATCATTAATCCTATAAATGTGAAATGTGTCAAAAAGCAAGTGTGTATCTGTGCACATTTTCCTGGAAATTGTTCAAAGCCCAAGTAGGTATATACAGCGAAACCTTGGTTTACGAGCATAATTCGTTCTAGAAGCACGCTCGTAAACCAAATTACTCTTATATCAAAGCGAGTTTCCCCTTAGAAAGTAAAGGAAACTCGCTTGATTGGTTCCACCTCCCCTCCCCACCCTCGGCCACTGGCGCTGCTCCTCCCCACCACATCCCCAAAAGAGACCCCCACCACCAAGGCCACTGGTGTGCTTCCACATCCCCCCCCTGCCCACAAACGCCACCCCCGTGAACCAGCATTGCCCCCCTCATGAACGCTCCTCCCCCCCCATGCGAACAGGCATCCCCCGCCCGCCCAAACTGAAGGCTTACCCCCAATGTGGCACTGACACGCAGCACCAACCCACAGGAGGTGCCGGTGCCTGAAGATCGTGCTGCTTGCCGTACTGGGCCTTGAGCATCTGCGCATGCTCAAAGCCTTCTGGCTCTTGTTCTCTCCGAGAATTTCAGGCAGGATCTTCGGGAATCTCGGGCAGGATCTTTGCGCACCGGCACCTCCTGTAGGTTGGTGCTGCGTGCCGGTGCCACATTGGGGGTAAGCCTTCAGTTTGGGCGGGCGGGGATGCCGGTTCACGAGGGGGGCAATGCTGTTTCATGAGGGGGGAGTGTTTGTGTGCGTGGGCAATACCGGTTTGTGGGCGGGGGGACTCACAAATCGAGTCAATGCTCGGTTTGTGAGTCATGATTTGCAAAAATGTTTTGCTCGTCTTGCAAAACACTCATAAACCGTGGTACTCGTAAACTGAGGTTTGACTGTACTTTCACTTTGAACATGCAGCAAATTCTGTACAGAGAAAACAACTGTCCCCCAGATTCTATTTATGACACCCAAATTTACTCATGCAAAACTTCACGCTATTCTTAGATGCATGCCCAACTAAATTGGGTGTTTGATGGACCATTGGTCTGACCCAGTAAGGCTATTCTTATGTTTTTAACAATTGACAAATTGACAAGAAGTAAGATTTATGGCATAGCCAGGCAGCCAATTTTGGACAGGCCTGAGCCAAAAGTGAGCAGGCATCTCTCATCCCCCTCCCCAGCTTGTACAGCAGTCTCACTCTTCCTCCCCCCTTCATCCCATGCAGTATCTCTCTTTTCCTCTATTCCCACTCAGCCGTGCAGCATTTCTGTTTCTCTTCAGATCACCAGCAGTGGTTCCTACAAGCTGCCAGCAGCTGACCTGGAAGCCTTTCCTCTGATGCAAAATGCAAACACGTAAGAGGGAAGGCTTCCAGGTCAACCACTGGCAGACCTGCCCAGACCCACCCTGTGGCTATAACCCAGCACTGCATCTTGCTAAGTGCTATTCTCTAAATACCTGTACACAAATACAATAATACAATACAATAAACCAATTTCTAGACCGCATAACCAGATAGTTCAATGCAGTTCAAAAAAGAATAGTATAAGTTACATGGAAATGAACAGGTTCCTATAAACTTATTAAAATAGGTTCCTATAAACTTATTAAAAAGTTCCTACAAACTTATTAAAAGTTCCTATAAACTTATTAAAAGTTCCTATAAACTTATAAAAGTTCCTATAAACTTATTAAAAAGAACTGGTTACCTATAAACTTATTAAAAAGATGAGTTTGTAATTGCCTTCTGAAATGAATATAAGAGTGAGACATAGAGAGCACGTACCTGAAATCACTATCATGCATAGCAGCTGGGAAAGAGAGCAAATGCTCATGATATATTTTTGTATTTGCAGCCATTAAGCATTTAGTGTGCAACTGAAAAGGGGTGAAAGCCATGGGAAGGTCACAGGTAGGTCAGGGACATGCACTAAAGATGTGCACTATTACGTATTACACTTCTCCCTCCTTATTTGCTGTAATACAGGATTAACAGAACCTCAAATACAGAAAAACTGTGAATAACTTTTTCAGATGTTATTCGCTGTTTTCTATTAAAAAACCATCGTGAATATGGTGATACCGCAAATAATATGGTGGGAGACCTGGCCTGTTCCTGAAGGAGAGGCAAAACATGGTGAAGAAAGGGCTGGGAATCAGCGATTTTTTTCTGTAAACGCTTGGAATCAGCGATTTCTCTATGCAAGCTGATGTAATATGGGGGAGAGGAGCCAGCAAACTAAAAACTGTAAATAATCGAAACCGTGATTACTGAAACAGCGAAAACGGAGGGAGAAGTGTAATGAATACCCAGGGATCCATGCCTAACCTGCATGCCAGAATTAAACCAGGTTTTATAATGGGGTGCTGAAAGGTTCTCTGCCCAACTGACTTCCAAAATTCTGAGCATCATTTTGCCACTGTAGCTGAAAAGAGTGCTATTTTATTTTTGCAATGTGACAATTTGCAGAATTATAATGCTATATTTTGACACTGTTTCAGATCATTGATTGAATCATGTCAATGAAAAGTGTGGAATTTTCAAGTGTAGAACTCCGAGCTGTCATGAAGTTCCTATTCTTGCAGACGAAAAGCTCCAAAGGAAATCCACGAATGGGTGATGCAAACATTGAGTGACAAATGCCCACCATACGCCACAGTGAAAAAGTGGTATGCAAATTTTCTGTGTGAAGGTTTTGAGACTGACGATGCAGCAAGGTCTGGGAGGCCTCAAATGGTGTCAACTCCTGAAATTGCTGACCATATCCATTGACCTGATTTTGGCAGATCAGTGAATATCATCTAAAACAATTGTTGAGACACTACAGATATCCAGGGAACATGTTGGCTGTAAAATTCACAAACAGCTGGGTATGCAGAAGCTGTCAGCCAATGGGTGCCTGAATGTTTGAATAATGACGAGAAATGACGTTGAGTGGACATTTCCAAGTTGATTTTGCAGCATTTTCAGTGACCTGGTGCCAACTTTTTTGGAGTGACTAGTTACTGTTGATGAAACATGGTTATACCACTATGATCCTGAGACAACATAACTTTCAATGCAATGGCTGCACTCATGTTCTCCAAGGCCAAGGAAATTCAAGACTCAAAAGTCAGCTAGAAAGATCAACGCCACGGTGTTTTGGGATCAGGAAGGTGTTATAATGACTGACTATCTTCCAAGGGGCCAAACAGTTAATGCAGAATACTACTGTAACTTGTTGTACTGATTAAAGGAGGCATTGAAAGAAAAAAAGAAGAGGGAAGCTGTGGGAAGTTCTCTTTTTGCAAAACAATGCATCTGCTCTCAAGGCAAATGGATGTTTTGATGCAGTTGGGGTTTCAGTGTATAGACCAGGGGTCTCCAAAGTCCCTCCTTGAGGGCCGAATCCAATCGGGTTTTCAGGATTTCCCCAATGAATATGCATTGAAAGCAGTGCATGCACATTGCATATTCATTGGGGAAATCCTGAAAACCCGACTGGATTCGGCTCTCAAGGAGGGACTTGAGACCCCTGGTATAGACTATCCACCCTACTCACCCATCGGACTAATTTCTGTTTCTAGACATTAAAAAGAGTTTGAAAGGACAATAATTTTTGAGTGATTTGCAATTGATTGCAGCAGTAGAGCAGTATTTCAGTGACCAGACATCAGAGTGTTTTTCAGGAAGGTTTACAGAAACCAAGTATGTTGAACTTAGGGGCAAATATGTGGAAAAACATGTAAGTTTCATGGTTCCACATTATTCCCTTTTTGGTTGGGCTAAGAACTTTTCAGCATCCCCTCATAGTTGGTATAAATCCTTGTGTCCAAAGTGCTATTCTATGGCAATTCAAAATGCTGTTTATAGAATAGCACTTTGTACTGATCTTTTTTGCAAACAAATATGGGTGCCATTTACCGAATCTTGTCCTATATGTATATGCTTTTTTAAAATTACCCCTTAAACTCCCAAAGGTAGGCTCCTAAGCCTCTTGAAAGCTGACCTCTTGGTCTAATGATTTTAGTTGCTTGAATTGACTTGCTTCTGTTCTATTCTGTTGATCCTTCCACTTCTAGGCTCCTCTTCTGATCTGCTCTTTTATGTTCTTTTTACCTCCTTTGCTAAACTATCTTATACAGCAAATTTGCTGCTAATTTGCCCAACCAGCTGTTTATTGAACCCTTACTCCCTCCTCCTTTGCTTTTTCAACTTGATCTGATAGAACAGTTCCTGCTCCCCCCCCCCTCCTCCCAATCTATAGGAGTACGGCTTATGACTAACATCTATTCCCTTCTAAAATTTGAACCCTCTTCTCCAGGACACTTGCTCTGTCACTCTTCTGTAACTGATTAGGCTGCCTTTTCCACGTGTCATGTCCTCTGGGTTTAGCTGCGCAACTGAGAGGACCCTAGCTGAGGGTCACTGGTAAAACTGCAAAGCTGAGTCTCTTTTCTGCATATTTATTTTCTATTTTTTGTTTGTGCTGTCATCAATTAATCACATGATTCAAAAACTGATGGAGTCCTGTGTGCATGACCAGTTCAAAGCAAAACCCCTGGTTCTCTGTAGACTAACAGTGCAGTGCTGTCAATAGTATTATTAATG
Source organism: Geotrypetes seraphini (assembly GCF_902459505.1). Classification (NCBI taxonomy): domain Eukaryota; kingdom Metazoa; phylum Chordata; class Amphibia; order Gymnophiona; family Dermophiidae; genus Geotrypetes; species Geotrypetes seraphini. The sequence goes on along the minus strand of NC_047084.1, from coordinate 171,066,589 downwards.
CTGCAGAGCACCTACCTCACTCCCATCATCAATCTAAGTTTATTTATAAATTGCCTTTCATGCACAATATAGCACTGTGTAAAAGGCAATAGATTAAAGGGAAAAAAAAGTATCAATGCCAGACAAATGAACAGGATAGAAGTAAACTGACTGTTCCAGAAAAATACTTTGTAAGAAAATACCAGAACCTTTATTGAAAGAGATTGTTGACTTTGGTTCTGAACTACCACTGTATGAGGGGGTTGAAACTTATCTAATATCATTAGACAAACTATGACAATGATGTATTGCATTGTTAAAAGCCACTACAGGTATAAGAAAATCTGAAATACTGTTCAAACAGAACTAAAAGACTTAGAGGAAAACAAAGAGCCCCAAAGACTAGATATTTTGCAAACATTGTTGTTGTTTTTTCTCTAAGTTAGAGAATGACAAGGGGACAAATTTTTCCCTGTTCCTGCAGAAACTCATTTTTTAATCCCATCCTGGCGAGTTATTTTCCTGTCCCCATCATTACTGCAAGCTCCATCCTCATCAGCACAAGCCTCAAGCACTTTAAAATCATAAATGTTCAAGGCTTGCACGGTTAAGGCATAGCTTTCCAGGAATGGGGCAGGGACAGCGCCAAAACTCACGGGGAAAGGATGGGGAAATTGAGCTCCGGTGGGGGATGGGGAAAAATTGTCCCCATGTCATTATCTACTGTATGTGCTATGTACTTCAGAGGGTGATAATGAAAACCCTTCATGCAGATAAGATACGGAAAAAAAATGATCTGTGGTAAAAGTAGGCACAGATCTCTGTGGGTAATTTTCCATTGGGCAGTAATTAGAGCAAAAATATCTACCATATTTTTTGCTCTATAAGACGCACCTGACCATAAGACCCACCCACCTGTAGAGGAGGAAAAAACAAGAAAAAAAAATTATGAACCTAATGGTGTGCCCTGTCCCCTTTCTGGTGGTCTAGTGGTAGGCTGGGACAGGGTACAGGGCAAGTCTAATGGTGGTCACATCTAATGGTAGGCATGTGTAGTGGCAGCCAGCCAGCCAGCCCGGTTCCTTTTTTTACAACCTGGCGGTCCAGCGCATTACCGTGCTCCTGCATCACTGGACGGCTGCCTACCAGGACAGATAATATCTAATTACTATTTAATTTGTTGTTAACCACCTTGAGCGAATCTCTTCATGAAAAGGCAATAAATAAATATAACAAGTTAGATATGCCCATAAATTTGGGCACAACCACTTATAAGTATTTCAGTCTAAATGCCAATGATACAGCATAATTCATAGAGTTTCGTAACTACTATTACTCCGTGCCAGTGACCCTGTCTCCCAGGCTTTATCATCAGCTCACTGGCTACTCGTAGCCAAACGTTGTATCTTCAAAGGCCAGATGCTAGTGTTCAAATCCTTGCACAACATGGTGCCAGGCTACATGGCTCCCAGAAAGAAATATGCCTCAAAATGCTTCCTGGTCGGGCTTTTCAGCTGCAAACCACCAAATGACGTTCCTACTCCTACTTCATGCCAAGCCACTGGAATCAACTGCCCCTACAGATCAGATCCCTTGAAGGTCTCTTGAACATGAGGAAAGCAATAAAAACATACCACGTCACCTAACTCCCTTGCTTACAGCCGGTGGATTACAAAGAACTATATATTAGTACTAGATCCTCAGCATGTGTCTTGTTAGGATAAAAATTTGTATAAAAATAAATCTTGCATTTAACTATTGTAAACTGTAACCTGTAAACCAGAGGTGTCAAACTCTGGCCCACGGGCCAAATCTGGCCCTCGATGTAATAATATTTGGCCCGCGAGACAATAACAAATGTGTACTTAAGCTGGCCCACCGGTAGACTTTTTTTTTTACCCGTCATCACATTTTACAGGCACCACATCAGCACCACAGGCTGTAGTTTCACACAAAGTATGCATTGCGCCTCTCATCTCTTGGCCACCATGCTCTTCTCTGACGAGACGTCCTTCATGTGGATGGTGGGAAAGCTGATGAGGGTGGGGATGGCCTTTATCCAGAGATCTCCTCCTAGGTCTTGTCCAGGTGCAAGAACGGTGACAGGGGCTCGGCTAGACCTCCGGGGGAGGGAAGGGAAACGGAAGAGGAAGACAGAAATGGAAGATGGATGCTTAGCACAGAGAAAGAAGGAAACGGCAAATGGGCAGGAGACCCTGGTAAGAGAGTTAGCAGTAGACAACCAGAGCCTGGGACCAACATGATTTCAATAATGACCAGACAACAAAAGGTAGAAAAAATAATTTTATTTTCTGTTTTGTGATTACAATATGTCAGATTTGAAATGTGTATCCTGCCAGAGCTAGTATTACACAGCAAGCATGAACTAGGACCTAAAAGCGAGAGGAAAAATATGTTTTATTTATTTTGTTTACATCACAGAGCCAGTGTGGGGTTGGAGAAGTTGTAGCCCTATACTTCTACTAAGATTAAGGGGTCCTTTTATTAAGGTGAACATTTAGCGTGTGTTAATCTTTAGCATGCGCTAAATCAATTAGTGTACCTTAATAAAAGGACCCCTAAGTATCTTAATAAAATTTTTGGCCCGCGACTTAGCCTATGTTTTATATTTCGGCCCCTTATGTGATTAAGTTTGATACTCTGGTGTAAACTGTATATTACCATGTTTCCCTGAAAATAAGCCCTACCACCAAAATAAGCCCTAGTCCCTGGATTCGCTGGCAGTGCTTCCCCCCTGCCCCCCACTCCTGCCGTGCAGCCTAACCCCCGCTGACCCTCTATACTTCCCTCCCATCTGAACCTCACTGACCGCAAGCACTACATACCTCCCTCCAGAGCAGCGTTGGGCTGGCAGCACTCTAAACAGGCTGCTTTCTCGGCCTTCTCCTGGGGCTTTCCATGTACCGCGTTACTGATGACATCAACAGTGATGCAGCATAGGGAATTCCCAGATGGCCAGAAGAAGGCTGCGAAGTAGCCTGTTTAGAGTGCTGCCGGCCCGACGCTGCTCTGGAGGGAGGTATGTAGAGCTCGCAGTCAGTGGGATTCAGATGGAAGGGAAGGATGGAGGGTCATTGGGGATAAAGCTGTGCGGCGGGGGGATGCTCAAGGGTTCTGCTGCACAAGGGATGGGAGGGAGGGAAGGACAGAAGCTGGGCAAGGGTTCTGCACGAAGAATGGGAGGGAAGGATAGAAGTTGGGCAAGGCTTCTGCTGCACAGGGGGATGGGAGGGAGAGATAGAAAGATGCTTCAGAGGGAAGGTACAAGGGGATGGGTGAGAGGGGAGGAGAGATGCTGCATATGTGGATAAGAGAAAAGAAAGAGGACCAATTGGGGTAGAGGAGAGGAAGGGAGAGATGATCATTGTACATGAAAAAATAAGCCCTACCCCGAAAATAAGACCTAGGGCATTTTTGGGGCCCAAAATTAATCTAAGATACTGTCTTATTTTCGGGGAAACAAGGTATGTACATTTAACCTTTAACCCATTCTGAGCTCGTTGGTGAGAACAGGATAGAAAATTAATTAACTAAAGAAATACTACTTATCATATGTATAGCACTACTAACCAACAAAGTACAGAGGAACTGGAGAAAAATATACAAATCAAGCAATTACTTTAACTCCAGTAGTAAAGTTGAGCTGGTAGCATAAACGCTCAATGGCTAGACCCCTTATCTTCACTGGACATGTCTTGAATAAATTCTAGTAATTCATTGTCTTAGGCTTTAAGTGTTGCTTCCTCACCGGATCTTATTTGTATTAACAGTACTGTTTAAATATATAAATAAGTAGTATAGCATTACTTAAATAAGTGACTTATCTTATATGTGGACTTCCTTTCAGGTATAACTTTGCCGACATGTTTCAGTAGAAGCTTTGGAGGGAGGGAAGGAGGGAGGTAATTGGGAGGAGAGATTAAATTTTCTGGAGCAGAGGTGGATATGCCACCTAAATACAGTCATCCCTAAGGGGTTAAACCATGAATTAGAATGGGCCTCATTGATTTAAAGGACATATGGGTAGGACTCCTCCTTAGGTCAGAAATAATACTTTAGTACAAGCTATAAAAACATAAATAAAATTAAAACTAATAGTAAATAAGGGTTTCCCCCATGGTGCGATCTGCCATTGACGTGATGTCATCGATAGGGATGCTAGGGCGGAGGGTTTTTAAAGGGAATACAAAGACGCGGCGGCCATGTTAATACACGCTGTAGTCGGTTGGAGTAGCGCAGAGCTTTCTTAAGGTAAATAAACAATACATAGCTCTGTTAACGGGGCAAGGTTGTACGTTGTATTATCGGAGGAGGGATTTAGTGGGTTATTATAACGGTATATGTAAATGATACGAACGGTTGTTCTGTATGTTTTTAGGGATGAACAGCCTTGAAAAAACTTCTTAGTGAAACATACCAGCAAATTTATCCCTGAAAGGAAGCCCACATATAAGATAAGTCACTTATTTAAGTAATGCTAAACCACTTATTTATATATTTAAACAGTATTGTTAATACAAATAAGATCCGGTGAGGAAGCCTAAGACAATGAATTACAGGAGTCTAAGGTGGTGTTTCTGAGGGTCATATAAGAAATTATTTGGATGAGAACTGGAGTTGGGACAAGAAGTGATTGGTCTACAAATTGACTATATTGAATGCTCTCATTCTAAGCTGGATTCTTAGTAGTGGGTGCTTTAGTGAAAATGAATAAATTCTAAACATACATCTGAACTGGGAAAAAACGCCTCAGAAGCTGCAGGGCAAACTTTGCTCTGGAGCTATGAAGGGGAGCTTAAATTGCTCATTAACTCCCCTCTAGTCATCTATCATAGTAATAATAATAATAATAACTTTATTTTTCTATACCGCCATAGTCAGGCGACTTCTAGGCGGTTTACAATGTAAGAAGGCTGGACATTCAGCGAATAACAAAGGTCTTAGTACAGTACAATGCTAATACAATACAATAAGTCCACATATAATACAATACAGTGAGTCTAAATACAATACTATACAATAAGTTTAAATACAGTACCGAACAAAGAGTCTAGATGCCGTACAATAGTCTAAATGGTAAACTTACATATTAATTGGAGATCTAAGGGTAATGAGTGTCTGAAAGATTTAGAACATCCATGAGGGGGGTCTTAGTGGGGGAGGGGACCGTTTTAGTCAATGAATTTAGCGAATAGGGTGGTTTTGATCGATTTGCGGAATGCATTATAAGTCATATTTGGTTCGTTTATGTGGTTTTTCAGCCAGGCGAAACAACCCCTTATTTGTGATTTAAAAGATAGTCCAAAATCAAAATATCAAAAGCAAGCATCACTTATCTGTGCCTTAAAGTGGAGAAAAACTTCACAGCGTGATGCTAGCTCCTCTTCAGCTTCCTCACTGATTTAATGTAAAAGCACTACTAAACATGCAAATTATCTTTCCATGTCCTCTTCCCCTCCTTCTTTTCACCTTCTTCTTTAATCTGTCGCCTTGAGCCTGTATAGGTATGAGGGACTCACAAATGGAAGATTAGATTAGCTAAGTGTAAATTCTGCCTAGTCTCTGCCCATACTCTGCCTATGTATACCTCTGCCTGTAAAATGCACACTGTGCCAGATACCTGCTTATTTACATGGTAGAGCAAACGGCAGTGTCAGAGAAAAGTGTGCAGAGAGAAAATTTCAGCACTTGCTTTTGCGTGGTCGAGCAAACAGCATTACAGTACTTGAATTGTACTGCTAAACTGTACAATACAATGCAAGAACTGCAATACATAACTTGTTTTTTAAAAAACAATTACGAATACCGATAAGTTTTATTCATGAGTTCACAGTACTCGCAAGGGCTATACCACAAACCCTGCTAATATGATAGCAAAAAGTTATTCACGTTATTTTGGTATTTGTGGGCCATCTTTGACCCTATCCCCAGTGAATATGTTTAGTGTACTTGAGGGAGGGGAGGGACAAATATGTTGTTCTCCCAGTCCATCCCCCCCCAAAAAAAAAATTGGAGTGCTAGCTACACCCCTGGTATGCACATACCTGCATAAGTGCTAGATGGGCCTAAGTGCAATTCTGTAAATACCTGCTTAACCTAAATAGCATGGATTTGTAAGGACAGTGTACTATATACAGGGGAGAAGCATGCACAAGACTTAGGCAGAACTTCCACTTATGCATTCAACTTATAGAATACTGTAAGTTATATGTGCTCTGCCACATTGAGTTATCCACATTAAGTTATCCACATTGCCTGGTCTAACTGCTGGCCCTTAAATATTAGGTTTATTGATACCAGGTTATGTTAGCATTCTGAAATGAAAACTAGGTGTCTAGGTTCTGCAAGCAGCTTCAGGTTGCTTCAATGAGTTCAAGCTGACCCGCTGATGGTAGTACTCCAAGACTATTGCACCCCAGATACAGATGGGGTGGAACCAGAGGTATGCCTTTAGATGACCAGGATTACTCCTGGGTAAGTCCCAGGGTAGTCATGGAGTTAGGGTGGGGGGATAAGGGAAGACCATTTTACACATGGTTGGAGCTTCAGCAATGGGCTGAAAAAAAAGAGGAGAGGCTTCTAGAAGGGACTGGATTGAGTTAAGAGGTTCTAGAGGGATTAGATCAGGTGGGAGGCCTTCTGGAGGGACTGGATTGGGGAAGAGACATCTAGGATGGATAGGATTTGATGGAAGACTTCTGGGGATGATCAAATTGGGTGGGAGTCTTCTGGGTATGATATCATGGAAGTGGTGGTCTCATTGGCTGGAATAAGATCGGGTATAGGGCAGGTAGGCTGTGCCTGGCTAGATTGTATGCCTGGGCAGATAGCTTGGGTAGACCAGCATTATCTGACCAGGTGTGTAACACAGCACCAATGTGCTGATTGCTGGTGTTTTGTATTAGATGCAGGGCAGCTACTGGATCCACCCCTTGCATTTACCACATAGAGTTTGAACTTATCACTAGTCTTTGTGCATGGTACAATGCAACACTGTACCGAAATGAACCCTCTCAATCACAGTTCTATTCTAAATAATGTATTCATTCCTAAAAAAAAAATAAAAAAGGAAGTGTAAAACAATAAATATTTTGGTTTCTGCACTCATCCCCTTTCTAATTCTTTCTTCAGGTGAACACTAGACCCTCTGTCCCCTATATCTGTAGTAAAAGCATCAGTAGAAACCCAAACAATCCTCCCAGTGTCTAAGCCACTGGGCAGCCTCACCACTTTGGTTGTTGCTTATTTTGGTCTCTGTAGAGGCTCCTTGCAGTATGTCCAAGGAGAGAAGGATGAAAACCTTCTCCCCTCCCCAATAGCCACCCTGCTGACGTTTGCTGCCTCAGCCGCAGTTACAATAATGCCCCCTGCTGAGGCTGTGGAAAGTCTTGCATATGCCCCCAGGACTCAGAGGAGGCATTACAGAGGCTGGTGCACTAGAGCAGCTATGGCAACAAGTGGCTGTCATGTAGGGCAGCCTCAAAAATGAAGGAGGGCATGCGGAGAATAATGCACGCTCAGGGAAGATGTCGGATCACATGACCTCTTCTCCTGAATTTAGGTGCATGTTTGTGCCTAGCGCTGAAAAGCAGTGCTAAGCTCCCATTGCCACCCACTTTTTAGGATTCTAAATTTAGATTGTTTAGTGAAATTCAGAGAATAAATTTAGGCCCTATGTCCTATCCAGGAGCCTAACTCACCAATTTAGGAGCTTACACCATTTATTCATTGTCCTGTAAGCGATTCATTTTTGTAAAATAACAGCGTCCAAAAAAAGGGCATAAATTGACACTTGGATGTTTTAATCATCAAAACGTCCAAGTGTCAATTTTCAAAACTTAAGTTTTTAGACTTCTTGAAGGTCATTTACCCTCCAGGATGTCTAAATTTTAAGGGGGCATGTTAGAGGTGTGTTTGGGGTGGAATTTGGGTGGTTTAAACACTTGAAGGTCTTACAGGGATAATCAAACCTTTCCCAAGATGTCCAGGATGCCATTAGAACATCCAGAGGTAAATCTGTTTTAAAAGCATCTAAGTGTCAAGAAGGAACCCAAACTAACCAGATGACCACTGGAAGGATGGAAGCATGGCCCTCCCTCATCCTCGAGTGGTCACTGACCCCCTCCTACCCTCCAAAGATGTGAAAGAAGCAATACATACTAGCCTTTATGACAGTTACAGATATTATGGGATATCATAGTAGAGCGGCAAGGAGGTGTGTAGAGTAACCTGGTAGGCAGTGTTGTGAACCATAGAGAGGGGGATCTGGGGCCCATATCCGATGCTACCAACTACATTTGTGGTGGAGTGTGAACCCACCAAAACCCACCCAAACCCGATTGTATTGCCATATGGGTGACACTTGCAGCCCTAAGGGCTATTGGGGTGGTAGATAGGTAGGTAGATAGGTAGGTTTGGGGGAATTTTGGAGGGCTCACACTATAAGGGGGTTCTGGTGAGATGTGTACCTGGTACTCTTTATGTGAAGCTCACAATAGTTCCATCTAAGGTGCTCCACTGTTCTGTTGGCATGTCTGTGTGGCCAGTCCATTAAAATGCAGGCCCCTTCCACGTCCAAATGGGCTTGTTTTGGATGTTTTACATTTGAATATGTTGATTTTTGAAAATGGCTGATAAGATGGATGTGCTATGGTCCAGGAAGTCTAGATGGGTCATTCAAAAATGGTCATTTTGCTGTTCCAATTTTTGGACATCTTTCAGGGGACTTCCAATGTTGGACTTAGACGTCCTATCAAAAATGGCCCTCCATGTTTGTGCATATGCCAATGGAAGCCATAGTGATTGCCCAAAATCACAGGCAACATCAGTGAGATTTAAACCCTGACTTTTAGCTATATCTGTTATGATAACACCAGCAAAAAACAAGCTCTGGAAACTGACAGGGCTACTGTGTTTCCCTCTCATCTTGTAGTTGTCCAGAGCTAATGTCTAATGTCAATAGCTACAAGTGTATTAGTTGGAAAAGCATGGGATTAAATCATTAAAGTTAAAACTAACAACATCTTTCCATGGCAGCACTAATATATATATTTTTCTCATTTAAGACTATGAAGGTCATTTTAGAAGGCTTGTGTGGAATTTATCTAAGTAAACAGTGGAGTTTACAAATATAAATGACTTCCATCTTTAAAAAGCAATTTTAGAAAGCCTCTGGAGGGACTGGAGTTACACAGAAATCCTCGACTTGCATTTGTGCAGCATGCACAGTTTTAAAGGTCTGAAAAATATGAACATATTTCTGATTCTGCAATAGTGATATGCTCATACTTTACAAAATCTAGTGGTGTGCACTTATACCTTCTTCAAGGCACAAATAAGTTGCAGCTAACTGCTCATTTGGACCTGGAATTTGCAAGAGTAACTGGAAAGATCAGTTATTTTTTAAAACTACCTCTGACCTCCAAAATCTAAAGTGTTCTAGCTTTGCTCTTAATTTCGTCCCCTGGATACCTGGTTTTGGAAAATTTGCCATTTGCAATTGCGAGTAGGGTAATTTTCAAAGGAAAAAATATGAGGGTGGTTTGAAAAGTTTGGTAAAAAAGCAAGTTCAACAGCGAGGGCTGTACACGTAGTTCAGCGAGTTTCCAGGTTTTTTTCGTATTGTAGGAAAAATAGCTTATGAAAAAAAAAAAAAAAAACCCTGGAAACTTGTTGGACTAAGGGCTCCTTTTATAAAGGTGCGCTAGGGCCTTAACGCGCGGAATAGCCGTGCGCGCTAGCCGCTACCACCTCCTCTTGAGCAGTTTTTCGGGTAGCACCCGCAATAGTGCGCGCTAATCCAGTGCATGCACTAAAAACGCTAGTTCACCTTTGCAAAAGGAGCCCTAAGTATGGGCCCCTTTTACTAAGCTGCGATTGAGTTTTTAGCGCGTGCAGAATTTTAGTGCACGCTAAACCCACGCTACGTGGCTAGAACTAACGCCAGCTCAATACTGGCATTAGCGTCTAGTGCTCATGGCAATTTAGAGCATGCTAAGCGCGCGCTAAAACCTCTAACGCAGCTTAGTAAAAGGAGCCCTATGTTGTTTAACATGCTTTTTTTTTTTTTTTTTTTACCAAACTTTTCAAACACCCTCTTATACTCATGTTTTCCCTTTCAAACTTGCTATTACTTAAGAAACATAGAAACATAGAAAGATGACGGCAGAAAAGGGCCATAGCCCATCAAGTCTGCCCACTCTATTGACCCACCCCATTAAGTCTGAATGCTAATGACCTGGTTCCTTAACTCGACCCTCGTAGGGATCCCACGTGGATGTCCCATTTATTCTTAAAGTCGAGCACGCTGGTGGCCTTGATCACCTGCACCGGAAGTCTGTTCCAGTGATCTACCACCCTTTCTGTGAAGAAATACTTCCTGGTGTCGCCACTAAATTTCCCTCCTCTGAGTTTGAGCGGGTGCCCCCTTGTGACCGAGGGTCCTTTGGGCATAGAGTACTTGCTGTTCAAGTTCGGTGACTTGTCACAAAATTCCTCTTAAAATATTCTCATGCACACCTGGAAAATTCATGGTTGAACAGTGACACTGGCTGGAATTCCTGCTATTTAGCATCTGTGCACATCTTTCTAAATTCTTTCCTGTTAATCTTTTGTCCTTTACTTCTCTTTGGCATCTTTTTACTCTTTAAGATCATGCCAAGTGCTTTTAACTCTTTGGCGTTTTGCCAGGTACTAGTGGCTTGGGTTGGAAACAGGGTACTGGGCTTGATGGTCCGTCAGTCTGTCCCAGTGTGGAAAACGGTTATGCTCATATGTTTATGTCTTAAATGTATTAAAAGGAGGGCTAGACTGGTGGTCAATGTTGCATGCAGAGAGCACAGTACCTGTATCTAAGTGTGGAGTCTAGGGATATCAAGTTCAAAAATTTGCATTTTGAACAGTTCCACAAGTTGTCCATTGGATATTTCATTTTATTCAGCATTTTTTGTGCTCTTTTCCAATGTATGTGTGTGGGGGTGGGGGAGGGAGGGGGAAATTCAATCAACAGAATGTCCTACGGCTCAATAGTGGGCATAACATTGGCACTCACAATCGCATTCGCCCTTCACACCCCACCACTCACCACTCTCTATCCTCCATAAACCAACCCCAAACTGCACAACAATTGTTTTAATTCAATGGCAGCAAACTGGCTGCAGTTTTATTGAAAAATCCATCTACCGTATTTTCACTCATATACCGCGCACCCGTGTATAACGTGCACACGGGTATACCGCGCGGGGAACACAAATTTATGTAATAAAATGTTAATATAGCGCGCACACGCGTATACCGCGCATGCTAAAACCTCCTCCCGCCTACTCTGAACCGGCATCCTCCCCCTTCCGCTCGCGTCACCCCCCCCTCCCCCTTTGATCTGAGATAATCTGATCCGGCATTCCCCCTGCAAACCGGCATCCTCCCCCCCCCGCTCGTGTCACCCCCCCTCCCCCGCGATCCTACATCCCCCCCCAGCACTGCAAATTCAACTCTTACCCGATTGGGCACCGGCACCAGCACCAATGCACAGCATGTGCCAGTGCCAGTGCCCGAAAATCCTCCCTCGTTGGTTTGGGCTGGGCGGTGCGAGAGAGATCCTCCTTCTTCCTCTGCCGGGCTGGACTAGGCTTTGAGCATTTGCCCAGCCCAGCCCAAACCAACGAGGGAGGATCTTCGGGCACTGGCACTGGCACATGCTGTGCATTGGTGCTGGTGCCGGTGCCGGTGCCCAATCGGGTAAGAGTTGTATTTGCGGTGCTGGGGGGATGTAGGATCGCGGGGGAGGGGGGGTGACACGAGCGGGGGGGAGGATGCCGGTTCGCAGGGGGAATGCCGGATCAGAATGTAAAAAAAAAATTGTAAAACGCGCTCACACGTATAACACGCATGGTTATGCACGGTTTGTAAAATCGTGCATAACGCGTGCATTATATGCATGAAAATACGGTAATCTAAAACAACATACAGGCAACAATCATCATAGCATCTTACTATGAAGTCCCAGATAGATGCAGTGGTATGTAAGAACTATTTTACTTTATGGAAGCTATGAACCATTAGAGCCTTTAGATTATTGGTTCAATCGCTATTACCGAGTCTTCTTGAGTTGTTTATTTGACATTTACCAAGAAAGAACTAGCGAGACTTGTATTAATACAAAACACACCGATTGGAATGATTTACGGCTTGAAGAAATATGATCATATCACCCCCTTTTATTGTGAGCTACATTGGATACATATGGAGGCCCGGGTGTTGTTTAAGCTGGGGTGTTTCTGTTACAAAGCTCTTATGGTACAGCTCCTCTTTACTTGGTTAATAGATTTTCTTTAGCTTCTTATAGACATAGTAGAAAAACTCATCCCTTGTTTAACTCTCCATCTGTTCAGGGCTGTAAAAGTAAGAAATTTCTCAACCACACGTTAGTGTCCCAAGCTGCTCTTCATGATAAAGAATTTCGAACATTCCTGTTTACAGCTTATTCTTACAAACAGTTTAGAACACAACTGAAGACCTATCTTTTTACAAAATATCTGACTACTTAACTTACTTTATTTCTCTCATTGTGACCATTGTTAGTAATCTTTTGTAAACCGCATTGAACTAATGGCTACGCGATCTATAAGTACAATGCAATGTATACAATTATCCCCCACTCACACGCAGCTAGATGGTACCAAACTACAGTAGCTAATTTTCCATCCCATCACGTAAAAATCATCCCCAACCCACAACACAACCCATGGTGCCATCAGGCTAAGCATGATGGCGTCACACAAGCCCTACTTTCAACACTGCACCCCAGGTATTGCTCTATTAACTGATTAAGAATGTGTACCTTTCATCCTTCCTTTCTTTTCCCATGAACCTAGCTGTGACCGACTCACCCCTCCCTTTCCCACCCTAACTCCCTTTTGCAACCCCTCCCCCATGCAGGAGGGTTGGGTAGGATAAAATTCCCTACCCTTATAGCCCCCACCATCCTTACCACCTGAACAAAAGTAAAACCACTTCCCGCCTAGACACCTTAGATTTATCAACTTATGCCCTACCCACGTAAACCCTTCATCAGCCAATCTTCCCACTCTCTTATCCTTTCCCTCAGCATTCTACCAATTCTCAACACCCCTCCATCACAATCCCTATACCTTTCTTTATTATACTGTAATTTATTTCTAACATCCTATATCAATTTCTTAACTTATGTCCTGCCTCCCACCCTCCACCCTATTTCTACCCAACTCATTTCCCCACCCCCATTGACTCAGATGCTGGTCCAGTGTTATCTGCCCTCTGTCCAAGAACAGAGGGCTTTGTTGTTGCAGAGTAGTGTACACTATTATGGCTACTTAGAGGAGTAATTACTAACTTGAGGAAATAAGCCACATTTTTGCTTCTTAATGCACATTAATCCCCAAATTCTATGAAAAAAATCCCAACTAAAAATTTTGGTTGAATAATGAGCCAATTAGCGCTGATTATTGGGATCTCAACAAGCAATTATTGATGTTAATTGGATTAACATGGATCCAAAAAGGGAGCATGGCCATGGGAGGATCAAGGGCAGATCAAAGGCATTCCTGCAATTTGCATTTGTAGCTTTAAAATAAGGGAGGATCCACACCTAATTTAGGTATGAGGATTTACACCTTGGGCACGATGTACTATTTTTTTTTTGGGGGGGAAGGAGGGAGAGGTGATGATTTTAGACACCATTTATAGAATTTAGTCCTAAAGGACAAAATCATATTTATTTATTCTGTCTTCCCATAGGAGCATAGAATGGGTTCAAGCATTTTCCCTATCTGTTCCATTAGTCTCACAATCCTTCTAATGTACCTGGGGCAGTGGAGGATTAAGTAACATGCCCAGGGTCACGAGGAGCAGCACAGGGGTTGAACCCACTACCTCATGCTGCTGAGGCTGTAGTTTTAACCCCTTACAACACTCTCTCCCCAGACCCAGGCAGAGATCGACTCATATATTTGTTCCCTTCACACAAATGACAAGCATTCAAGACAAGCTTTTTCCTTTTCAAGACCTCTATCGGAAATATCCCCAACTTCCTGTTATTGCCTCATTGGCTATCTTCTCTTTTCTATAGGGCAGGGGTGTCCAACCTTTTGGCTTCCCTGGGCTGAAAGAAATGTTTCTGGGGCCGCGCAAACGCTGCAGCATGACAGAGGAGTGAGGAAAACACTGCATCACCCTCGACCGGGGCCGCACAAAATACTTCACGGGGCCGTATGCGGACCTCGGGTCACAGGTTGGATACCCCTGCTATAGGGGATAAAGGATATGCCTTTCAAATCTGGTAGCTCATTCTATTATGCATGCTGAAAGCAGCTACAGCACACTTCTCCGTTTGTTCAGTCACCTTTAGAATACAAAAATTTGCTTCAAGTGTTTCAGCAGATCAGTTGGTGGCTTATGTGCAGTATTTGCCAACACATGTGGTAGAAAAGTGCTTGCCCAAATTATCTTCTATAACATTGCTGTCAGATATCAGCTGCCTGTCTACATTAATCTGAATCTGGAGAAGGATTATCCATGTCTCACTGCTCTTATCAGGGAAAATACAGCGGCTGGGAGCCAGGTCTTCAGGGCACAGATTGATGCCTGCTTTGCAAGTAAGTGGTACAGAAGTACCCAGATCTTTTACTTCTCTTCTTACTGAGGAGAGGGGAGGACTGCAATGTCTGGTCCATTGTATCATGATTTAATTGGGAAGTTATCATATGAGCTATTAGACATGTCGACATTTCCCAGATAGGCTCAATATACAAGCATTGGTAAAATCATCTCTTTAATTACTTGTTTATTTGTCTTTCCATCTATCTTCACATAAGGTCGTTAGCTGAAGAATAATCATTGGCATTTCAGTAAAATCTATACCACCAATCTTTTCAGAGATGTGCTGTGTTTGAGGAGAGTCAAAAACAGGGATTTCACAAGGTGACAAAAACTTTTACCAGATTAATAATAATAATAATAATAATTTTATTTTTGCATACCGCAATACCACAAGCAGTTCAGAGCGGTTTTCAGAGGAAGAGACTGTACATATACAGCAATGTTACAGAAAGTATTGTCAGGTATATTTGTAACAAATTTCAAATTAAATTGGTGACCCAAGGGAGGTTAGGAAAAGTCCGGAGATATGTCAGAGGTACAGCAGGTAATATCAGTGATAAGCAAGGTGGGGAGGGTTCAGAGAAATTTGTCAAAGAGATAGGTTTTAATAGATTTCCTGAAGGCTTGGTAGGAGGGTGCACTTGAAATGAAGGTGGTTAAACATTTATTTCATTTGCCAGCTTGGAATGACAGTGTTCTATCAAGGAATCTCTTATTTTCTCTTATTTACAGAAAAAAATGTCCAAAATTGGGTAGAGAAAATGTCCACTTGTGAACCTGCAAGATGCCTCTTTTTTATTTCGAAAAAGTTATTTGATGTCTATTTTTTTGGGCATTATAACCCTTCCCCCCCAATACAAAAACCAGCTATATTAAAAACATGTAGCATTGGCTAAGATTGCACACCAGACTGATCCGTTGAATGGCAGATGCTGGTCCTGCCATGCCTCTCATGGGACTCTGGAACATATGATCTTTCGATGCACCATTATTCAACATTTCTGGACTCAAATTTGGCTTACTATCAGTGCTATACTACACATATCGGAACCCATTACACTAGCCATTGTTATGTATGGCCCTTATGGACTTAAGTCTCCTTTAATTGAACCCCAAGCCAAACTATTAAAAGCCCTAATAGCTATTACTATCAAACAGATTTTGGCTAACTGGAAAAATTCGCCGGCACTGTCCTATTCGGCGTGGTGGAATCAGGTATGCCTTACTGCTAAATTTGAACTGGCAGCTGCTGAACGTAAGGGATCACTTCACAAAACACAAAATATATGGAAACCATTATTGGACTTTTGCTCCGCTTGATGTGATAGTGCTTAATATATGATATATATTCTATGTCTCATATCTATGAAAACTTACCAAGCAGTCATTCTTTTCTCTTTTTCTCTTCTTCTCTTCTCTCTCTCATTACTATTGATTTACTTTTATGTTAGTTTCCTTTCATATTACTTCTCTCAGTTGTAATGCAATGTCTGAACTCAGAATTTATCTCTCAGATCATATATATTTAGATGCATTACCTTATGGAAGCTTGATCTTATTGTTATTGTTTTGGTTGCTGTTTACTGAAAATATAATAAAATATTTGAACTCAAAAACATGTAGCATGTAGCAGCAGCCAAAATTTTTAATAAATGGTCACACAGACATGCCTGCATAGCAGTGGGGCACACTAGGGGGCACCATTGTGAACTTTTAAATTAAGGGTGTCAGGTACACATATCACTATAACCTCCATACATTACATGATGAGCCCTCCAAAACCTACTGTACCCACCTATTTACCACCTCAATAGCCCTTATGCCTGCAGGTGTCACCTATATGGCAGTACAGAGTGTTTTTGGTGAACTATTAAGGTGGCTTATGGGCCTGGGTCCTCTTCTCTGCATTCCACTGCACTGCCCACCAGGCAGACACTCCAGACACTTGCATGCAGCTCTACTAGCAGTGGTGTACCTAGCATATGTGACACCCGGGGCCCATCATTTTTTGACACACCCCCCATCTGTATGAAAAACATGATTTTTAGTAACAATCCACACGTCACACAAGAGTGTACCTAGGAAAAGGCAGCATCTTACATACTGCAGTGAGCAGTATATCAATAAACCCATTGTAAAACTAAACAAGCCAGACTAGTAGAGATCAATCCTACACAGTCAATCCTAACAGAAAACCGTGTCTTTTCGAACACACAGAACACAGAAAACACCTTTGCCTATTATGTAATCACAAACTAACCCCTCCCCCTTTTACAAAACTGTAGTGTGATTTTTAGCCATGGTGGTAACAGCTCAGATGCCAATGTTAAAAAACGCTCTACAGTTTTGTAAATGGGGAGATAGATTAAAAATACGTAGACAAAAGTTAAACTGAAGCTGGACTCTGCATACAATGCAACATCACAGAAACAGCGATGCATCTCCCCTAAAGCAAAAAATAAATAAATATAATTTTTTTCTACCTTGTCTTCTCTGGTTTCTGCTTTCCTCATCTTTTTGTCACTCTCTTACTTTCATCCACTGTCTACCCTCTCTCTGCCCCTTCTATATGGCATCTTCTCTCTTTCTATTCCCCTTCCAGAAACTTTATGCATCCCCCTTCCATTTCTCCCTTCACCCCCATTAGTCTGGCATCCATCTTCTTCCCTTCCCTCCTTCAATGGTCTGGCATCTCTCCTCTCCTCTTCTTTCCTTTCCTCTCCCACATCCCCATGGTTTGGCATTTCACTCTCTCCTCTCCCTTCCCCCTACTTCCATCAGCATCTGCTCCCTTTCTCTCCCTCCAACCCAATTCCATGCAGTATCTTTCCCCTTATGTTTCTTTCCCCTTTCCCTGCAATTCCATCAGCATCTGCCACCTTTCTCTCCCTCCACCATGCTTCCATATCACCCTGACCCCCTTTCTCACCCTTCACCATGCTTCCATACCACCCTGACCCCCTTTCTCACTCTCCACACCCTTCCATATCACCCTGACCTCCTTAGCATTTTTTATTTTTTTTGCTACTTCAGCTTGTCTGCGGTGTTCTTTGACCCCTGAGGAAGGTGTGTTCGCTGAAACACGGACTGTGTAGGGTCCGATTGAATTTTTATCACTGTATATTTTTATCACTGCACTTTTTTAATTGAATTTTCATGTTTTTATATGAGTGTATAATAAATTATTTCCAGAACATCTGTATCCACAGTTTTTGTTTTTGTTTAAATCTCTCCAATTTCCATTCATATTCTCTCTCTTCATTTCTCTCACCTTACTGCCTATCAATCTCTCCCTCTATCTCTTTTTCTTCTTTCCCACCTCTAAATCTCTTAGCCAATCTACTTTATATCTTCTCCTCACTCTCCAGTCTCTCCTCTTTCATATCTCCTGCAGTATTTCCATCTCTCTCCTCTGTTCAGGAATTTGATCAGTGAGAAGCCCTAATGCTTCTTTGCCTATCACCCTCCTGATTAGTGGCACACTCTGCTTTACCTGTGGGTAAACTTGTACTAGCTGCTACCTCCTGCGCTCTGTACTCCTGCCTGAAGGTATCCTGCAATAAAATAACTACAGTAATATTCACTACCAATAAGGAACTCACAGGATAGCCATGACAACAAACTCACACCCACCTCTCGACTCCCCGTCCGCGCTGAGTGGTCAGCTGCAGCCAACTGATAGCTGGAGCAGCCAATCTGTGATGAGAAGCTATTCCTGGAAGCCAGACTCGCCCAGCTTCCCCTCCTCCTGAGTCACTTGAAGAGTGTCGCACTGCAGACTGGGAGTTGTAGTCGCTGGGGCGTGGTGCGAGGAGAACATGACGGAAGCTGCCTGCGGTGAAGTGCCGGTAGTGGAGGGTGCCCTGGCTCCGGTTTCCTTCAGTTTCAGTCGAACAGCGCGGCTGCCGACTCTGCTATGGAATAAGTACGGCAGCTGCGCTGAGGTGCCGTTTAAGGTAGCGCTGGAGGATCCAGACCTGGCCAGCTGTGCACCCCCCTAGGGCTGGCACCCGGGACGGTCCGCCCTCCCACCCCACCCTTGGTACGCCACTGTCTACTAGGATTGTACTTAGTATCTGCAGCTGTCATAGAGACTGATGAACTAGTTTGTGCGGATCTTTGGATGGTGAGACGGAATCAGTGACCACTGGGGGGCAGTGGGCATAGTATGGATAGGAGGTGCCCAGGGGGTACCCCTTGCCCCCCTGTGCCCTCCTCTTTCAGCCCCGACTCCTTCTGTGACCCCTCCCCACTCCTTCCCGCTTCCCACTCATGCTCCCTCTTCCCCTCCGGTTTTGAAAAGCCTTCCGGACCCGGACATGGCCTCAAAAGGAGGACTTGTCCGGGGAAATCCAGATGTCTGGTAACCCTAAGTCAGAGGTAGGTAATTCCGGATCTCGAGAGCCGGAGCCAGGTCAGGTTTTCAGGATATCCACAATGAATATGTATGAGATGGATTTGCATGCACTGCCTCCTTGAGATGCAAATCTATCTCATGCATATTTATTGTGGATATCCTGAAAACCTGACCTGGCTCCGGCTCTCCAGGACTGGAATTGCCTACCACTGCCCTAAGTAAATGGCTTCCTAATTTGGCCTCCCAAAAAATCCATGTTTAGTGCTATTCTATAAACTGCGCTCTGCGTTGCACACCGTGTATAGAACAGCACTTAGACATGATTTCTGCTCCAAACTTTGGGCACAGGGATTTACACCAACTGAGACCTGCTGTAAATCCTGTCAAATAAGCTAGAATTGGATCCCCAGTGTTCTGGACTACTGCACCCCTGACACACCCATGTCCCTCCCATAGCTATGTCCCCATTTGAGTTGTTTGCAAAACAATTTGTGTATATATCTTTATATAATAGAACCTAGGAAAATTTGCATGTGGGATGATGGACCTGCCTGGCTCAAAAAGATTGGTGAAATGCACTATCAATTTATACTATGAACTTTTGTATGAGAGAAGTTAAACATGTATAGATAAGAGAAGGATATACCCTCTATACCCTTTTCTATAGACTCACACTTGTCAACAGAATAATCAAAAGGAGTTTCAATGCTAACCAACCCTCAGAGGTACCACCGTGATACTCAGAGTACTTTCACTGTATCCAGCTTCATGTACCATATCTTCACTGGGCCATACTGAATTGGCTTTCTTAATTTTTCAAACTTTATAGCAAGGATTTTTTGATAATACTTAAAAGTACTTAGCTTATATTAGTTAAGTGGTCGAACCTGTAGAGACATTCCTGCCGACATGTTTCACCCAGCGGGTTTTTTCAATGCTCATATCCCTATACTAGCTTTCGCCACATTATCAGACCACCAAGTATTGTGAACAAAGATGCCTGGTGGTCTGATAATGCGGCAAAAGCTAGTTTAGGGATATGAGCCTTGAAAAAACCCGCTGGGTGAAACATGTCGGCAGGAATGTCCCTAAAGTTCGACCACTTAACTAATATAAGCTAAGTACTTTTAAGTATTATCAAAAAATCCTTGCTATAAAGTTTGAAAAATTAAGAAAGCCAATTCAGTATGGCCCGGTGAAGATATGGTACGTGAAGCCGGATACAGTGAAAGTATTCTGAGTATTGCGGTGGCACCTCTGAGGGTTGGTTAGCATTGAAACTCCTTTTGATTATTCTGTTGACAAGTGTGAGTCTATAGAAAAGGGTATAGAGGATATATCCTTCTCTTATCTATACATGGCTCAAAAAGATGACATCACAGCCACTCAAGGCTGGAGGTAGTTGCGGGTGGAGGCCGAGTGAAGGCTCATAACCCAAATCTCTCAAACCTCCTTCATTCAGCAAGACAGCACACAATATCTGCCCCTTATCTTCTGCCCTGCAGCATAGGAGACAATAGTGCACAGGGTTGTGGAGGAAACAGAAAATTTGGGAAACTGCCTTTCCTTTCCACTTTGAAGCCATAGAAAATCAATTGAGGTACCAAAACCCAGAGCAACTTCTCCTAGCAACTTGTCAAGCTGCCATCTTGACTCTGCCCCACAACATTATCAATTACTGTAGTTATAATGAATACACATTGATTTTTTTTTTAATTATAAAATTCTATATTTGCTTGTAATTCTGTCCAGAAGCTGTAATTTATATCTTCTTCTTTTAAATGAGAAATAATTTTAAATTAGGGTCAAAATGGTCCCATCAGTCATTCTAGGTGGGAACATTATTGGTAATTCTAGTGTTAGACACATAAGCTTGCAAAGTTGGCATACTAAAACCAATTCTATATATACTAGGCACTAACATTTATGTTCCCATTGTACTCATAAGTATTTAGAACTGTGTATCGCAAAACAGTGTGCCGCAGCTGATTCCAGGTGCGCCGTGAGATGCTGGTGAGGAGGAGAGGCGCCGGCACCTACAGGACGTGCTTCCCACGGCGAGAGATATGTCCTGTGGTCAGTCAGCCAGTGCCTACGCCTCTCCTCCTCACCAATGCCTCTGCTCCTTCTCCTCACCTCTCCCTTCTGCAGCACCCCCCCCCCCACACACACACACACCTCCACTGTCAGTAATAGAAGGCTCAAGGCTGTGGTTGGAGGACATCTGTGCATGCGCGGATGTTGATGTACGTGCATTTCTGGGTGCCTCCAGCTGCGGCCGTGATTTTGTACGTGCACAGTTGCATACTTATAGTTTATTTAGTTCTAGCCCCCCCTTTAACAAGGTGGGTTACAGTAATACATTCATGGTATATATTACAAAACAACCATAAATACAGAAACATATAAATTTCAGCCACATATCATACAAAATAAGCAGTTAAGAAAAGGGCTCGGCACCTATATTTCATTTTTGCAAAAGAGGTGTCTCTTCAAAAGCTTCTTAAAAACAGTGACATCCTTTTGTTTTCTAATGTAAAAGGGAATATGATTCCAAGCGGCCGGACCAGAACAAGAAAATGTTGCCACTCCAGTTGCATCGATGCACCTATGGACCAGTGTTCTGGTTAACCATTATTCTGACTACTAAATAATGCATAGGGGCAGAGCATGGAGAAGACATAGGCAGGGCTCATACTTATGTGCGTAACTTATAGAATGCTGTAAATTCCATATGTCCATGCTGAATTTTGGTACCTACATTGACACCTGTACATGTGGTTCATAGACAAAAGCGTGTGACAACAAAGGCGCGCCGACAACCCAGCACAGACAACTGAGTGCAAGGCGGAAGCGCGCCGAAGAAAAACAGTATTTTAAGGGGCTCCCCCCCCCCCACACTTTACTTAATAGAGATTGCGCCGGCATTGTGGTGGGTTTGGGGGGTTGTAACCCCCCTCATTTACTGGAAACTTAACTTTTTCCCTCAGGCGGGATTGTACGTCTTAGGAAACCAGACAGAGACTATGTGGAAAAGGATTCGGAAAAAGCCCAACTATTAAATGAATACTTCTGCTCAGTCTTCACCCAAGAAGCGCCGGGGCTTGGCCCTCAGCTACAGACAAGGGTTGACTCAGTTGACCCGTTTAGTAACTTCGAGTTTACGCCCAGCAGGGTCTACGGTGAGCTGTCAAAGCTCAAGGTTAACAAGGCAATGGGGCCTGACAACCTACACCCCAGGGTGCTTAGGGAGTTGAGTGATGTCTTGGCAGAGCCACTGTCAGCACTCTTCAACCTCTCCCTTAGTACAGGCAGCATCCCGTTGGACTGGAGGACGACTAACGTCATTCCACTCCACAAAAAAGGCTCAAAGATGGAGACAGCAAACTACAGACCAATGAGTCTAACATCGATAGTGAGTAAACTAATGGAAACTCTAATCAAACACCAGTTGGATAAGATCCTGGATGAGGAGAATCTACGGGATCCCTGTCAACATGGATTTACTAGGGGAAGATCATGCCAATCCAACCTTATCAGCTTCTTTGACTGGGTGACGGGGAAGCTGGATATTGGGGAGTCCCTGGACATAGTGTACCTGGACTTTAGCAAAGCATTCGATAGCGTACCACACCGCAGGTTGCTGAGCAAGATGAGTTCTATAGGATTAGGAGACACATTGACAAAATGGGTTGGGAACTGGCTTGGAGGTAGGCTTCAAAGGGTAGTGGTGAACGGCACCCCCTCCGAAATGACGGAGGTGATCAGTGGAGTGCCACAGAGCTCGGTCTTGGGCCCGATCCTATTCAACATCTTTATAAGGGACTTGGCAGAAGGGCTTCGAGGGAAAATAACTTTATTCGTCGATGACGCAAAACTAAGTAATGTAGTGGGCAAATGCACAACGGACGAAGATTCGACGCCCGACAACATGATACACGACCAACTCCTACTGGAGCGCTGGTCTAGGACCTGGCAACTCAGCTTCAATGCCAAAAAATGCAAAGTTATGCACCTGGGCAGCCAAAATCCATGCAAGATCTATACCCTTAATGGCGAGATCCTAGCAAGAACGGTAGCAGAACGAGATTTAGGGGTGATCATCGGTGAGGACATGAAGGCTGCCAATCAAGTGGAGCAAGCTTCATCCAAGGCAAGACAAATCATAGGTTGCATACGCAGGGGTTTCGTCAGCCGTAAGCCGGAAGTCATTATGCCATTGTATAGATCCATGGTGAGACCCCAACTGGAATACTGTGTGCAATTCAGGAGGCCGCATTATCGCAAGGATGTGCTGAGACTGGAGTCAGTTCAGAGAATGGCCACCCGGATGGTCTCGGGACTCAAGGATCTCCTGTACGAGGAACGGCTAGACAAATTGCGGCTGTACTCGCTCGAGGAGCGCAGAGAGAGGGGGGACATGATCGAGACGTTCAAGTATCTCACAGGCCGCATCGAGGCTGAGCAAGATATCTTCTTTTTCAGGGGTCCCACAACAACAAGAGGGCATCCGTGGAAAATCAGAGGCGGGAAACTATGAGATGACACCAGGAAATTCTTTTTCACTGAAAGGGTGGTTGATCGCTAGAATAGTCTTCCACTGCAGGTGATTGAGGCCAGTAGCGTGCCTGATTTTAAGGCCAAATGGGATCGACACATGGGATCTATTCACAGGGCAAAGGTAGGGGAGGGACAGTAGGGTGGGCAGACTGGATGGGCCGTGGCCCTTATCTGCTGTCTATTTCTATGTTTCTATGTTTTTTAGGGAAAAAGTGAAGTTTTCAGTATAATATGGGGGTTACAACCCCCACCAAACACCCCACAACGCCGGCGCAATCTCTGTTAAGTAAAGTGTATGTGGGGGGGTTCCCCCCCACCCCGTTGGAGCCCTTTAAAATACTGTTTTTCTTCGGTGCGCTTTCGCCTTGCGCTCAGTTGTCTGCGCTGGGTTATCAGCGCGCCTTTGTTGTCGCGCGCTTTTGACCTGTCACCGTACATGCAGGCATCGAAATGGTAGGCATGCTGATACCAGGTTTACTAGTGTTCTATAATGGAATCTAGGTGCTTGGGTTCTCTTATAGAATAATATCTTACCACCCATCCTTAAGGTGCTCAGTTAAAGGCTGATTTATTTATTTTAAAAATGTATATGCTGCCTGGAGTCTCAGCGGTTTCCAAGATAACATACATAAAAATAACACATACGTAACATTGAACAGTAATTCAAAACAACTTAAGTGCAACCTGAGGACTCCTTAATATCATCCTCCACTATCCTTACAGTTAAATTTAGAACAAAATCCTAGGGAGCAATTCACAGATATGCGTCGACAAAAAGCTTACCCCCCTCTTTTACTAAGATACACTAACCAATTAGCGCACACAAATTGAATTAGCGCACGCTAAACGCTAATGCGCCCATGGACTAACATGCATGCGTTAGCATTTAGGGCTCCTTTTATCAAGGCGCGCTACGGGGGTTAGCGCGTCAGACATTTCATCACGCGCTAACCCCCGCGGCAGCCTAAAATCCTAACACCTTGTCAATGGAGGCGTTAGGAAATAGTGCGGCAGGCGGTTTAACGCGTGGTATTCCATGCATTAAACCGCTACAGCGCCTTTGTAAAAGGACCCCTTAGCGTTTTAAGCAATCTCTTAAAGCTAAGACGATCCGGACATAGTCTTAATTGACTTACCCTCATCATATTCACTTACATATTTTAAATCCTGAATTATGTTGCTCTTGTGTATGTGTTTCTTTTTCTTTTTTAATCTATTTCCAATTATAGTCCTTAAATAAAAGTCTCTGTGTTCAGCAAGCCAATTCTAAGATATTTGGGGAAATTGAGGTTGCCCAACCTGAAAGTCTCATTTCCTTCTTAGACAACTTAAGTTAAATCAAGTTTCATCAAGCTATTATCAACAGTAAGCAAATGGATCAGAAAGGAAGAAAAAGGGAACAAGAATTTGAAAGGATGGCTGACAAGATTATAGTGCAATGGATTTAAACATGAATTTTTCATGAGTGGGTTTCAAGCTTATTTCCATGTGTTTTAATGACTACAATTTACTTTTAATAGGTTTCATAAGGCAGCTTTTCAACATAATTATTTTATCATGATTAATACTGAATTAGTTGTCTTATGGCACTCCTGAATATAATAAGTATTCCTTGGAAACATTGATAATTTTATTATCTCACACTTCAGGCAGTACAGGATAATTGCAGGTATTTGAGATTTCTGGATGAATCTCAGACACAAAATAATCAACAAAAATTGTATGGAAAATAAATCATATAAGTTCATTCACATTATTTTATTCATGCTCCTTCAGCTGTTCAGATGTGTATTGCTGCCTTCTGATCAGAAAACAATTGTTCTCCATAGATGAATTACTCAGAAGAACCCTTTTCTGGTCAGACATTGATGTATTCGATGTGATAGAGTACATGGGACTACAATGTTCAGGCAGCTGCTAATCTCTCAAAGATTTCCTCAAGAATTTCACAGCACAAGCTTGTTGTCAACCCCCACCAATCAGAGGCTATCCGGTTCTCTAATCAGTCCACTTTTCCAACATATGTGCTAGAGGTTAACTCAACCCGCATTCTCTGTAATGATATCATCCTCTTCCTTGGAGTCCTTATACTGTAGATGGCTCTCTGTTATTTCTCCCCCATATTTTTTAGGTTGTCCAAAACTCATTTATTGCATTTCAGAAAATCAGGTCTATGCACCCCTCTCTTGATATAAAGACAAAATAAATACTCTTGCATGCATTCATATTAAATAGTCGACTATTGAAATTCTATGTTATTGGATTGCACCCTCTATTCTACTCATAGACTCCAGCTCATTCACAGCACAGTGGTTAAGCTGGTATATGGAGCAAAGAGATATGATCGCATAAAGGGCCATGGATTTGATATGCAACCTTTCTGTGATACAACCAAAGCAGAATACGCAGACCCACCTCTCCTCAGCCATTTACACACATTCACAAGAAATTCAGCAACAAATTTCTGTGCTATTATACATTTGCAATAAGCCTATTTGCTATAATAAAACCCTTAATGTGCATGTGCACTTCAATCTCCATGTTCTGTGCCTCCGCGCTACCGTGCCACCGCATGCACAGCAGAGTAGAACTCTGCCTGTGGCAGTTTCACCATTGCCCTCCCTCGGCAATGCTTTGAGGCTGGATACAGTGATGACTGGGCCTACCAATGGGTGGGGGGAGGGGGATAGGGCAGACCACCCCGGGTGGAAGCATATGGGGGTGTTGCGATCCCAGGGCAGGCAGAAAGTTTAATTGCAGTGATTCCTCGGGGGCTCCTGGCAGCTGTCCGGGAAGAGCAGAAGAGGCCGGGAAGAGCAGAAGAGGCTGGGAAGAGTCCAGGGAACGATTTAGAAGACAGCCGGAATGTGAGTGGATCCCAGCTAGATAGGCAGGTAGGAGAGAGAGAGTACACAGATGGGGTGGGCCACCACCACCTCAGCGAGCAAGGGCTAAAGGAGCCCTCCCCCTGCCCCGGAAAAAGTGAAAGCGTGGAGGAGTGCAGAAGTGCACGCTGGGGCTTGGTTTGGCTCACCCTGGCCCAGCAGTTCGCGAGCTTCCTGTGGAGCAGCATCAGATGATCCAGCACCAAGGGTGAGTGAACCGTGTCTGGAGGAGAGACGGGGTGCATTTGCCCATTGTGTAGCTGGGCAGGTGTGTGCGGGCAGCTGGCCACAGCTGGATTGAGGAAAGGGCAAGGGATCCCTTAGCTGGCACAGGTGGAAGGTGGCTTCAGTGAGGGTCTGGGCAGGGAGAAAGAAAGAAAGACAGCGGGAAGGAGAGAGACAGAAAGAAAGGAAGAAAGAGACGGGGGCAGGGAGAGAGAGAGAAAAAGAAACAAAGACAGGGCAGGGAGAGAGACAGAACGAAAGAAAAGAAGATAGATGGGGCAGGGAGACAGAAAGAAGGAAAGATAGACGGGGCAGGGAGACAGAAAGAAAGAAAGAAAAAAGATAGATGGAGCAGGGACATCCAATCCAATTCGGCATTGAGTCCATTGGGCTCCAGAGTGTGGAGATCAAAGATCCACCTCTGCTCTTTATAGTTAATCAAGGACTCAATATCACCACCCTCCCACCCTACTACAATTTTTCCAAGATTCTCCATTTAAATTCCATGGGCTGATGTTGAGCTGCTTCCCTATGGGATACTAAAGGAGCTAAAGGAGTTTTGTTTTTCAACCTGGATTTATGTTCTGTGAGTCTAGTTTTTATCGTTCTTAAGGATCTCCATATATAAAGTTTATCACAGGGGCAAATAATTACATAAATCACGGCTTTAGTGGAACAAGTCATATTGGTTTTAGAAGAAAAAGACCGATTCTGAACTGGAACCAGTGTACTCCCTCGGTCGAAGAGTCACACCACTGACAGTTACCACATTTGGTGTGACCCATCAAATTTATGTCAGAGGTGTTATAATCAAGTCTTTTGTAAGAAAGTATTTCACCAATTGTTTTACCTCTACGACATGCAAACTTTGGGGGGGACACTTAATTCTTCGTACAGTTGCAGGATAGACCAATGCTTATAAATGATGTTTCTCCATTCTCTAGTATGGGTGGCAAAAGGAAACACAGCCACCATTCTATCTTCCATTGCTACCCCTTGAGTCTGTTAAAAATTGTTTTGAAAGAAAAAAATCGTTTTTATTAATCACCAATGATGCCATTTATTTATTTATTTGTTCATTTTTATAGCCCATCCTCCCCAGAAGCTCAGAACGGGTTACAATAAAATAAAAATAAAAATTAGGTACTTGGAAGTTCCCTAACTGTCCTGAAGGCTCACAATCTAGCTAAAGTACCTGAGAAAACAATTATTAAATAGTAAAGATATAATAATTCAAAAATTTTTTTTTAAAAAATCCATTAAACGTATTCAGATAGGAAAGATAGAGATAGAGACAAGATATGTACACCCCAACAAGTATTCAGTAAGTAAATTAAATTCCATCAGGAATTCTGTAGATATACGCTGAGGCATTTCTCATTCTGTTAGGACTCTATAGATGATATGTAGATGATACGTAGAGCTATGTCTTGGGGTATCATAGTGTATAAGGAGGCAATTTCAAAAGATACTATAAAAGCTTGCTGAGGAGATTCCATCTTATCAATGAATTGCTCACTCATTTTCTAAAAAACAGATCTTGATTCTACAATTTTGGCTCATTATAGACTGATTGCCAATATACTACGCCTAACAAAACTCATGGAATCAATTGTTGCTAGTCAACTTTTAGATTATCTAGAGAAGTTTTCTATTCTCCTTCCTTTTCAGTACAGAAACCCTTTTGGCCTCTCTACTTTCGAGAATTCAACAATTACAATCAGGCAATAAGTATGCTATGTTGCTCCAGTTCGTTCTGTCTGCAGCCTTTGACGTTGTCAACCATGATGTTTTACTTTACCTGCTTTCAGAAATTGGTCTTGACAATGCTGTCCTGAACTGGTTCTCAAAATTTCTATCATCTCGTTCTTATTCAGTCAACATGAATGGTTCTATCTCTAAATCTTGGAGAGCCACCTGTGGTATTCCTCAGTGCTCCCCATTGTCCCCAATTTTAATTAACATCTATATGAGCACATTAAAATACTATGATCTGAATATTCGAGAAACTCTACTGACATATGCCGATGATATTTTCATATTACTCAAGGTTGATCCAGATCTCATTAATTTGTCATCTAATATAAATCATTGTATTATTAAACTCTATTCCAGGGCATTGATGGTCCAGATGAAACTTAATGCTGCAAAAACAAAACTTCCTCTGTGATCTTGGACTCTGGTGAGTCTGAAAATTGAATTATCTTAATTGATACTAGGGACTCCTTTTACTAAGCTGCGTTTGGGCTTTAACGCACGGAATAGCATGCTCTAAATTGCCCCTTTCCATTGCAAATGCAAGCAGTGTCTCAATTCCGGCTCACCACACAATTTTTTCCTACGTACACCTTTATAGGACCCCCAGGGACCCCTGAAGAAGACTTTTTGTTGAAACGCGGACCGTGTCGGGTCCTGTATCCCTAGCGGACTAGGTCCTTTAAGGCTCTTATGTGGATGATTTATTTTTATGTGGATGGAATTATTTTATGTGGATGATTTCAGTGTACCTTTGGAACTTTGACACTTTCAAATAAAGTCCATTTAGAATCATCATCACTCCACAGAGGGGTTTTTTTTTTCTCTAAATTGCCGCCCATGCTAGACCTTAATGCCATTGAGCTTGGATTAGTTCTAGCTGTGTAGCGCAGGTTTAGCGCGTGCTAAAATGCTGCGTGCGCTAAAAACGCTAACACGGCTTAGTAAAAGGAGCCCTAGGTGTCCTTATTGATTCCTCTCATACATTTAAGGATCAAATCAATTCCCTTGTAAAAAAAATTTTTTTTCAGCCTCCGTTTCTTATGTAGAGTACGAGCGTGCTTTCATCAACAACATTTTTCTGTTCTGGTTCAATCAGTTGTTCTGACCCATCTGGATTACTGCAATGCAATGTACATGGGTTTATCTAAGGTCAGCTTACAAAGACTCCAGTTGATTCAAAACACTGTTGCCAGACTCATTTTTGGTAACAGTAAATTTAAACATGCGTCCCATTGCTCAAAGAATTACACTGGCTTCCAGTTCATCTTAGAATTCAATTTAAGCGCATTTGCATTGCATTTAAGATCATCTTTGGTATTTGTATCTCTCTTATTCCTTTAGATTGGAATGTATACAGATCACACCTTGCAAGAAGCTCTCGAAGATTGAAACTTTCTTTCCCTTCTTTTAAGGGTAAATCCAACTAGAAAATGTAGTCAATCTTTCTCTTTCAAACTGACAGAGCTTTGGAATAAATTGCCAAATTCTCTAAGAAGTTTACATCCTTTTCTTTTATTTCAGAAAGTTTTAAAGCCATTTCTGTTTACTAAACATTTTGGAAATTAGTTGTATTTTTACCCAGTCTAGTCTTTTTTTCTTCTCATTGTTAACCAAGTCGAGCTCCTATCGGTGATGACCCGGTCTATAAATGTTAGTTTTAGTTTAGTTTAGAACATGGCCCTTGTCTGCCTTTACTAGGGTTATACACTCTCTAAGGGACAATTAGGTTCAAATCATCCTCTAAACAAGCCAGTTAGCCTATAACAAATAATTTTGGTAATTATACTACCCCAAAGCACCTACATAATGGTTTCTCAACTGAGAGATTTACTCCTCTTCTACAAAGCCGTGCGGCAACAGCCCCGAAGCCCTTTAAATCTTTATGGACTTTGGGGCTGTTACTGCGCGGCAGCCGCTAGCACGGTTATGTAGAAGAGGGGGTTAGTTATTTTTAAATAACTATCCCTTTTTAGATAACTATCCCTACAGTAGGCTGTCCCAGATGATCTGCAGTGCTTCCTTGAGTTTGCCTTGTGATAAGCTTGTACCCCTTTTTTTTTTTTTCAAATAATGGTAGTTTTACTGTGCAAACATTTTTGAATGCACAATACTTGTTGGGTGGTCATGCTTAAAAGTCTGCAATTTTGCTGTGTTTAAAGATAATCTCATTCCACTCTGTACATGACCATAGCAACAGCAAATAGAACTGTAAAATTCAATTTAGAAATGTCTGTGTGTGTGTGTGTGTGTGTGTGTTCAAAAATAACCATTTCTAGTTGTGTTTACCCTTAATGCATCTACCATTTTGGGGAAAAAAAGTCCAAAAGCCAAACGCATACATACAAGCCATTGGGACATACAAGCAGCCAGCATTCTTAGTGAACTGATCATAGACATCTAAACTAAACTAAACCTTAAGTTTATATACCGCATCCTCTCCACGGTTTACAAGAATTTAAAATATAAGAAGAGAAAGGAAAAGGTTTACATGAGCTTATATATAGAATGGAAGAGTAAGGGGGAAAATAGAATTACATGTTAGAGAAGAGCCAAGTTTTCAGTTGCTTGCGGAATAGTTGGAGAGAGCCCAGGTTCCGCAATGGGATAGTAAGGTCTGAGTAGAGCAGACAGGCACCTTAGGAGGTACTGCAGTGATCATCGCATAAAAAGTCCCTTGGTACACATCTCACCATAACCCACTTATATTGTAAGGTGAGCCCTCCAAAACCCATCCAAAATTTATCTTACCCACTTGTTCACCACAACAATAGCCTTTATGCCTGCGGGTATCATCTTTGTGTAGGCACAATAGGTTTTGAATGGGTTTTGGAGGGCTCACCATACAATAAGTGGGTTATGATGAGATGTGTACCTGAGATTTTTTTATGATGTTCACTGCAGCAGCTCCTAGGGTGCCCCTGTGCTCTGTTCAGATACCTGTGTGGCCATCTGAAGCTGTCATACAGACTGGTATGTACTGTTTCACATCTTTGGGTGGTGGGAAGGGATCGGTGATCACTGGGGGAGTAATGAAGCATCATACCGTAATACCTCTAGTGTTCATCTGGTCAGTTTGGGCACTTTTTTGGCCCTTATTCATTTTTAGAACAAGTCTAGCCCCAAACATCTGAATAGAAACATAGATACATGATGGCAGATAAAGGCCATCCACAGTAATCATTATCGCTTCCTCTCTCTAAGAGATCTCATATGCCTATCACAGGCTTTCTTGAATTCAGATACAAACCATGGTCTCTGTCTCTACCACCTCTTCCGGGAGACTGTTCCACGCATCTATCCCCCTTTCTGTAAAAAAGTATTTCCTGATTACTCCTGAACCTATCACCTCTTCACTTCACCCTATCCCCTCTCATTCCAGAGCTTCCTCTCAAATGAAAGAGACTCGACTCATGCCTGTTTTGTTAAATGTTCAGTTATCACTGCAAAACATCCAAGTCCGAAGCCTGCCCAAAAGACACCTTTGGCAAGCCCCTTTGGATTTTAGATGAATATGAGACAAATAGCCTAGGAAAAACATCTAAAATACAGGTTTTGAAAATAGCAATTTAGACATCTAAAGCAAGAAAAATGTCCAAATGTCACTTTATGCCATTTTTGGATGTTTTTCTCTTTCGAAAACAAACCCCAAGGAGTTCAAGGTTTCCTTTTCTTCCATTTGTTTCTATGAAATTAGGTATGCATTAAACAATTTTAAGTAAATTCAACTAAGAGTAATATGTTGACTGAAATAGAGGGAAGCATTTCTGACTTCATACCCCTTTCTTATGCTTCTAACAGAGTGGAGCTCAATGTGTTTCCTCTGCAAAATTCCAGATTATAACAAAGTCATAACAGCGACTCTGAATATGCCAGAAGGGATAATGAAGTTTATGCATATCAGCTGGAAACTGGTATTATATTATGCCTGTCAGATCAGAGGCTGATTTAAAAGCAAAACAATATCAAAAGGGTCTGGATAGCGTTTGGAGGCAAGCAGAAGCTCTGAGTCAGGCTATTTTAGCATATAATGTGATTGTATTTATTTGCAAATGAATTTTCCTCTCAAGGGACAAGCCCAAACTATTCTGTTTTACCCCTCAAGGGCTGGAGGGATCTCTTTTCTGAAATGACCAATTCAGACTACTCTGAGATAGGCATCTTCAGTTTGGATGCTAGGTTTAATTGCTCATTTTTCCAATGCTGAGGTAAGGCGAATTATAATTACGAAGGGCCGCTGAAAAGTTCTCAGCCCAACCAAGACGAGAATGATTTGGAGCCATGAAACTTCCAAATTATTCAAGTTTTCTTGACACTTTTCATTTTATTTCATAGCATTGAAATGAAAAGTGTCAAGAAAAGTGTAGAATAACTTGTAAGTTTCTTGGCTCCATATCATTCTCTTCTTGGTTGGGCTCAGAACCTTTCAACAACCCCTTGTAGGTATTAGAGAATGCAAATATAAGAGACACCATCAACAACTTCTATCGTACCAAGCAGCCTTATGGGGCAAAGACTTGGAAAAACTAATTACACACACAAACAATTATGGTGAATTTAGGAAACACCTAAAAACATACCTGTTCTCGAAATACCTAGGTGACGAACCAGGACAATAGCTCCCATCGCAATCCCTCCCCAAATTAGATCTTGTAAACTGTTAACCTCTAATCTCTAACTATGAATGTTCCTTTCAATTTATGGAATTTTTCTAATTTCACGGTCCTGCAGTATATAAACTGTTGTTATTATTTTTATTGTTGCTACTATCAGATATTCACTGCTACACTCTGTAATTCGATGTCTGTGCAGTTTCTCTTCATTGTAAACCGCCTAGAAGTCGCAAGATTGTTGGCGGTATATAAGAATAAAGTTGTTATTATTATTATTATTATTATTAGGGGCTCACAACCCAAAATCTAGATTTACTAGCCTGTGTTTAATGCATTGCCAAGCATAAATTTGTATTTAATGCATGGTAATGCAATTAACACAAACTATTAGTAGAGCGGATGCAATGATGATAATGAGGCTTGTGTTAAATAACCAGTATTAAATCAAATTAATATGCTGGTAATTCTAGTCTTAAATTTGTATGTAAAGTGGTGGAGGGTGATGTCACAAAGGGCATGAATGGAAGAAGCTGTATTTGAATCATAGCTTTCAACTTACTGTTCTAATCATTATAAACAATACTTCACATTCAGACCAAGAGTAGGCTATTTACTATTTGATATTTATAATGGTATTGCCAAGGGATATCAGACCACGCCCGGAACACTCATAGTTCCTCGGGGGTTCAATTCCTCATGCTTCCCAATATGGCATACCTATTATGCTTTTTTTTTTTAATCTTTGATATATCTTTTTTTATCATTTAATATTTCTTTTACTATTTGTTCTGTTGTGCTTATCATTTGCATATTTCATCCATTTCAGTGCATTTTCATAGGTTCAATCAATAATTTAGTGACTTAGCTTTTCAGCTTCTAAGTCTTGCGTCCCCTTTACCAACGCGTTTCGCTCGTTCTTTGTCAAGGCTGGGGAGCTGAAAACATTCAAACAGAACATACCTGAGAATCATAAAGACACAAATAAAAATTACTGAAACATCACTACCCTATGTGCTATAAAGATCTTAATCATGGGGAGGCTCTTACCTACTATTCTTATTCATTACCTATACATGCCGCCGGCATCAGAAGATGGCTGCCGCATCCTACCATGGTCTGAAATAGAGAATCCTATTGATGTCATTTCCGGTCCCAAACAGGACTATCAAGCAAAAAAATAATATAATATGAACAATTTGGAAGGTGATAAGATCAAAGATCAATCTGGAAATGCACAAAAGGGAGAAAGAAAATCCAACGTAGTCTGCAGTAAACAACAGCAACCAGAAAACAACGAACAGACTGCAGATAAAGAGCAATCTGGGCCATCCAATCAGAAGTTTCATTTAAACCCCCCGGGGTCATTGAATTTAACCTGAACATCCACCTTAATTCCCTCAGATTTAAGTTACTATATTCTATATTCTATAGTTCTATATTACCTCCCTCCCACCCTACTGATATGGCATCTAACACCCATCATCTTAAATCCTGCAGTTTATGCCCACATAACTTCCAATGGTTGATTATGAACATGTGTAAGTTGAATGTGCTTTTATTGTATAATTATACGTTGCATTTGTTATATTGCACTATTGAAGTTTTGAAAATGTCTTATTTCCTTCTCCCTTCCTTCCCCCCCTTCCTCTCTCTTGCTGTTCCTGCCTGCATCTGCAACAATTAACACCACAGTATTGCAAAAAGTATTATAAAGAGTTCCTTTCTCATACTTTTCACAGTGCCTATACATATGTCTGAATTCCATATATTGTGCCTACAAAATTGGTGCTGGAAAAGCCTGTCTAAGCACCAGTCTATAAACGGCAGCTACAGGAATCCTTTTACTAAACGACACTAGAGGTTTTTAGCGCAGGCTGGCGAGGTAAATGCTGTGGGACTCATAGAATTCCTATGAGCATCAGAGCATGTACCTCGCTGGCCTGCGCTAAGTACCTCTAGCGCCATTTAGTAAAACCCAACAAAAGTTAAGTATGATTTATAGAATAGTGCTTACATCTAATAGCCGCGCCTAACTTTAAGTGCAACCATTTTCACCAGCTAAAATGTGATGCTAAACCTCATTCCTATATTTAGATGTGGATACCTGCATTGAATATTCCATGTTGTTTCCATATTGTATCTACCAGTAT
This sequence comes from Geotrypetes seraphini, assembly GCF_902459505.1. NCBI lineage: Eukaryota > Metazoa > Chordata > Amphibia > Gymnophiona > Dermophiidae > Geotrypetes > Geotrypetes seraphini. The sequence goes on along the minus strand of NC_047084.1, from coordinate 171,031,410 downwards.
GTAACAAAACCCTCCTAAATTGTAACCCACCTAAAACTCACCAAATGTGGATTTGGCAAGATATAAGACCACATATCATATATAACATACATACCCCGTATTCTATAATTATGCATGTAACTTTCAGGAGCACCCTCAAACTGCTCGTGACTTACCCATTTCTGAGCCCCCTTTTTGGCGCCTTATAAAATTAAAACCGATTAACGCTAATCATTGCTTGTTGAGAAGCCATTTATCAACACTAATTGACTCATTCAATTGAGTTGCACACACAACTCAAAGTGTCATTTTTAGGTATTTTTCAGCAGCCCATAGTACACATGCACTATGACTGAAAATATGGCTAAGCTGCATGTAACATGGAGGGGCATTTTGAAAAAAAAAGGTCTAAGTCCAACTTCAACATTTCCATCTGAATGTCCAAAGTTGGAGGAACAAAAATGACCATTTTTGATTGGCAAACTGCTGGACATCCAAATTTATATATATATATTTTGAAAATTATCTACTTAGATGTCTTGGCCAATGGGATATCTAACTTTATACCCCATTTTTGATCAGATAAACATCCAGGTTGAACATGTCCTAATCTTGACCAAATGGACATGGGTGGGGCCAGCATAGTAATATACTGGCCAAATAGACAACCCAGCAGAGCAATGGGACACCTTAGAGGGCATTGATGTGAATTTCACATAAAGGGTGACTTATAATTTATGGTGAGCCCCCCAACCCTCCCTCCCAAAAAATAAAAAGACCTACTATACCCTCGTGTGCATCACCCCAATAGCTTATGGCTGCAGGTGGTACCTATAGGGTTTGGGTGGACTCACATGTTCTACCATAAATGTAGTAGAGTGGATTATGGGCCTGGCTCCTCCTCTCTCTGGTTCACTAGCCCACCCACTAGACTATTTAAGATACCTGTATGCAGCTCTGCTAGGCTTCCCCATGCCAGATGCTGATGTTTTAGAGACAGGTATGTACCTTTTTGTTCTCATTTTTGTGTGTTGGAAGGGGGTTAGTGAGCACTGGGGGAGTGTAGGTATCTTACCTTATTGCATGCAGTGGTCAGCTGGTCATTTTAGGTACCTTTGTGGCACTTAGATCCTTCTAAAACAGGTCTAGTTCCAAATGTATAAGTTCCATCCAGGATGTCTTGAAACATGTTTGATGATCATTGCAAGATGTCTAACCCACCCTTGAGACCGCCAAAAGGCCACCCATAACATGCCTTCACCATGCCCATCTCATGCTCTGGATACACAGAAGCTGGAACACATTGCTAAAATTACAGATAGATGGTTTTATCGGCACGTGGATGTCCTGGCAATTAGGATGCTCCACTATTAGATGTTTTCCCCTCTCCCCTGAGATAGGCAAAAATTGTACTCTGACTATATGAATGTGGTAAACATGTACATTCTTGGTTAGAGCTATAGCCTTGGCACCCTGAGGTTATGGGTTCAAATCCCACACTGCTCCTTGTGACCCTGGACAAGTCACTTAATCTCCATTGCCCCAAGTACATTAGATAGAGTACATTAGATCTCCTACTCTATCTAATGTACCTGGGACAGTTAGGGAATAATGATTGAGTACCTGAATAATTTGTAATTTGCATAAAATTGTAGGATATGTGGAATATAAGTTATTTTTTAAAAGATGCATATAATAATCCCATAATTAAAAAGAATAACTAAATAAAATACCCTCTACAACGATGTTTATATGAAGCAAAAAATGTAGCATAGTAAGATAGTAAATGCAGATAAAGACCCGAATGGTCCATCCAGTCTGCCCAACCATACCCTCTCTTTAAATTACTGATTTAATTTAAATTGTCCTTTATCCTAGATATTTCTATGCCAGAAACCCAGAGCTCTCCCCGGTACTGTGCTTAGGTTCCATCTACTGAAGTCTCCGTCAAAGCTCACTCCAGCCCATTTAAACCATCCCAGAAGTCGAAACCCTCCCCAGGCCATCCTCAATCGAATGGCCATATCAGAGACACAGACCATGCAAGTCTGCCCAGTACTGGCCTTAGTTCTTCAAAAAAAACATATTTTAATTAGGTAGCCTAGAACTTAATATAAAGCATTATATATACTGAACTCTTAATCAGGATAGCGCCCTTATCCAAATTATACTTGCTGTGCAATACCTTGGGTGAATTTCTTCAGAAAAGCTGCTACATAAATCCAAATAAATAATTAGCATTTGTGAATACTGCCTATGCAGTTCTTTGAAAGGTTTTTTGTTTTTTTTTCTGTTTCATGTTTTTAATTGTCTTTGCAAAAGTTTAGTTGTTGTCATAGCAGCCTAATAACATAGCAACGTTGTAGATGGCAGCAGAAAAAAAAAAATCAGTTAGCCTGTTGTTTAATGTTTTAACTGTCTGGAGAAAAATGTAAATAAAATTAGAAATGAATAGACTGAATTTGGCTCAGGAAATGTAATTTGTTCACCTTACTTTCATCGGGAATTATCAGGAAAGGAATGGAAAACAAAGATGAAAATGTTATAATGCCCTTGTTTCACTCTATGATATGGCTTCAACTTGAATACTGTAAGTATTTCTGGTTGCCGTATCTCAAAAAAAATATAGCGTAATTAGAAAAGGTACAGAGAAGGGTGTTGAAAATGATAAAAGGTTTGGGACGACTTCCCTGTGAGGAGAGGCTGAATTGGCTAGGGCTTTTCAGCTTGGAGAAGAGACGGCTCAGAGAAGATATAATAGAGGTCTATAAAATACTGAGTGGCGTGGAAAGGGTAGATGTGAATTGCTTGTTCACTCTTTCTAAAAATACTAGGACTAGGGGACATGCGATGAAGCCATTAAGTACCGTATTTCCACATGTATAGGCCGCCCCTTTGTGTAGGCCGCAGGAAATGCTGAGGTAGGCTTTAAAACTCTTAGATAAGCCACCCCATGTTACTAGCTGCGGCTTATATAAGAGTTTTAAAACTTACATCGGCCTATATAATGGGGCGACCTATACATCATCCCCCCATTAAATATCTCCTGGGCGGCTGCGACTGCCTCTTCCAAACACGCTGGCTGCCTCCTCCAAACACGCTGTGCAGGGCAGGAGCGATATTAGTGATCTCAAGTCTCACCCTTTCTGATTGGCTGCCATCAGTTCTCGCAATGGCAGCCAATCAGAGAGGGCGCAGGGCAAGGCTTGAGATTGCAAACATCGCTCCTGCCCTGCATAGCGTAATTGGAGGAGGCAGCCAGCATGTTTGGAGGAGGTATTTAAGGGGGGGGGTGATGTATTGTTCCATGTATAGGCCACCCCATTTAAGCAAGCAGCGCCCCCCTAGGCCGGTTTGCCAAATCGATGTATATCAAGTTTTTTTTTATCAAGTTTATTAGGATTTTATATACCGCCTATCAAGGTTATCTAAGCGGTTTTTACAATCAGGTACTCAAGCATCTTCCCTCTCTGTCCCGGTGGGCTCACAATCTATCTAACGTACCTGGAGCTACGGAGGATTAAGTGACTTGCCCAGGGTCACAAGGAGCAGCGCGGGGTTTGAACCCACAACCCTAGGGTGCTGAGGCTGTAGATCCAACCACTGCGCCACACACACTGCAGCTTATACATGGGGAAATATGGTAGTAGATTTAAAACAAACTGGAGAAAATATTTCTTCACACAACATGTAATTAAACTCTGGAATTCGTTGCTGGAGAATGTGGTGAAAGCAGTTATCTTAGTGGGGTTTAAAAAAGGCTTGGATAATTTCCTAAAAGAGAAGTCCATAGGCCATTATTAAGATGGCTTGGGGAAATCCACTGCTTATTCCTAGGATAAGCAGCATAAAATCTGTTTTACTACTTGGGATCTACCTAAGTACTTGGGTCTTGGGTTGGCCACTGTTGGAAATAGGATACTGGGCTTAATTGACCTTCGGTCTGTCTCAGTATAGCAATTATGTTTTTATGTTCTTTAGAATAGCTCAATATGGCATCACCAACAGCAGGATGTTAAGCACTGTCTGCTCCTTTTATAAAACCGCACAAGAGGTTTTTAGTGCCGGCTGGCGCGCTGCTCCAATGCTCATAGAGTTCCTATGAGTGTCAGAGCAGCGCAGAGGATTCAGTGCGCCAGCCGGCGCTAAAAAGCTCTTGTGTGGTATGTCCAATAAGTAGGTCACAAGTTGCATGCTTTTAAGAGGTGTTATTCAAAAATACATGTTGTATGCAGAAAGAAATGTGAGCATTAAGCAACAACTCATGAGCCGCGAGGCATATTTACATATGCAATTTAAAAGTCTGTGCAATGATGCGGATTGATTTATTCTAAGACACAGCAACACAACAGTTATTAGGAACTGTAATAGCCTTTGCACAAGATGAAATGAATACAGGATTAATACAAGGACTGTTCTAAAGATATTTCTATTCCAATACTTAAATAAGGTAGAAAGCAAATTGCCAGTTGGTTCAATGAGGTGTAATTTTTACAGTCAAGGTAGGACGTGTCTAACATACATTGGAGCCTGACAGTCTCATTCCTAGAATTTTAAAATTAAACAAAGCAAAACTCTAAAATGTGACTTAAAACAGAGAGGATGAGAAAGCAAATTGACAAATCTAAGAATGCAATAGCAGTTTACTGCAATAATTTGATGGTGTTTAATGTAATGTAATGTAATGTAATTTATTTCTTATATACCGCTACATCCGTTAGGTTCTAAGCGGTTTACAGAAAATATACATTAAGATTAGAAATAAGAAAGGTACTTGAAAAATTCCCTTACTGTCCCGAAGGCTCACAATCTAACTAAAGTACCTGGAGGGTAATAGAGAAGTGAAAAGTAGAGATAGAGGAAAAATTAAAAAATAAGCATTTTAATAAGACAGCATTGATCTAAATACTTTGGAAGGTAGAAGAGAGGAGAGAAAGGAATAGAAGCAGAAGGGGGAGCCGTTGAACAGTAGAATTCTGGAGAAATTTAAATGATAGAAATAGAACAGAACAAAGACAAAAGGCAAAACAATAGATAAGATTAAAGATAATTCATAAGCTGGAAAGAAAAATAATATAAAACTTTGATGTCCCAGGAGAAGTAAACGTGGAGCGACATAATTTAAAAAAAAAAGGTCTACGTTTGTTTTGGGCCTAGGGCGCTAGCTGCCCAAAAATTGGCAGCATCTAAAGTCTATTCTCGAAAAATACATCTAAAATATTTTTTTTTATCGAGAATAGTCTAATTATACGTCCAGCCGCTTGATCGTGCAGACCACCAAGTCGTCTATCTTTATACCGCATTCTCGTCCAAAAATTCATCCAAGTCCAAAACACCTAGAACAAGACCTTTTGGATGTGGGAGGGGCCAGCAAAGAGATGGACTGGCCACCCAGACATGGCAACAGAGTAGTGGGGCACCTTACAGGGCACCTGCTGTGAACTTTATAAAAAGAGTGCCACATAAACATCTCACCATAACTCCCTTGCAGATCATGGTGAGCCCCCCAAAACCTAGTATACCTACCTATCTACCACCCTAATAGCCCTTATGGCTGCAGGTACCACTTATATGGTAGTACAGTATGGTGTGGAGGGTTCACATTTTTCACCATGAATGCAGTGGTTAGAATGGCTTATGGGTCTGGGTCCTCCTCTCTATGGTTCACTAGCCCACCCCCCATACTACTTAAGCCACCTCTGTGCAGTTCTACTAGTCTTCCATATGCCTGGTGCTATTGTTCTGGAGGCAGATATGTATGTTTTTATTCTGATTTTTATAGCGGTGGTGGTGGGGGGGGGGTCAGTGATCACTGGGGGAGTGTGTGGGGTTCTGTACTTTGTCCCTTCAGTGGTTATCTGGTCATTTTGGATACCTTCTGGGAACTTATACCTGTTTTTAGATCACCTAAGTCACAACATATAAGTTCTGTCTAGGCAGTCTGGTCAAACTTTCGATTATCGCTGCAGGAAGACTAAGTTTGATCGGCCCACTTCCCATCCTAACCACTCCTCGAAAAATGTCCCTTTTCACTATGGACAGACAGCAGCAGTCAAGTGGCCTAAGATGCCTCTAGATACGTCTAAAACCAATTTTGATTATTGCCACTTGAATGACCTGTATTTTAGGTCATCCAAGTGCTGATTTAGGCATGTTTTTAGACATATTTTTGTTTCGATTATGGACCTCTTCCATTATCATTGTAAGTTGCTGAAGTGATTGACTATAATGTATCAGAAATCAGACAGTAGAACTGTTGGTTTGGAAAATTTAAAAGATGGTGCTATTCGATTTTCAGTTGAACAGTACAAGGGGCTGCTGAAAAGTTCTCAGCCCAACCAAGAAGAGAATGATGTGCAACCATAAAACTTGTTCCTTCCCATTATTGCCCAATTGCAAATATACCCCTATTGACAAAATGATGGAATCAATTGTTTCCAGTCAACTAGCCAAATACTTGGAGAAATTTTCTATTTTATTACCATTTCAATATGGGTTTAGACCAAACTTTAGTACGGAGACTCTCCTAATGTCACTAATCTCAAAGATTCAAAATTCACAAACATAAAATAAATGTGCAATATTGCTGCAATTCGATTTGTCGGCTGCTTTTGATGTTCATCATGGCATCTTGATTCGTATGCTATCAGACATAGCAACATAGTAACATAGTAGACGAAGGCAGATAAAGACCCGAATGGTCCATCCAGTCTGCCCAACCTAATTCAATTTAATTAAAAAAAAAATTTTTTTTTCTTCTTAGCTATTTCTGGGCAAGAATCCAAAGCTCTACCCGGTACTGTGCTTGGGTTCCAACTAACGAAATCTCCGTTAAAACCTACTCCAGCCCATCTACACTCTCCCAGCCATTGAAGCCCTCCCCAGCCCATCCTCCACCAAATGGCCATATACAGACACAGGCCATGCAAGTCTGCCCTGTCTGCAAGTCTGCCCAGTACTGGCCTTAGTTCAATTTTTAATATTATTTTCTGATTTTAGATCCTCTGTGTTCATCCCACGCTTCTTTGAATTCAGTCACAGTTTTACTCTCCACCACCTCTCTCGGGAGCGCATTCTAGGCATCCACCACCCTCTCCGTAAAATAGAATTTCCTAACATTGCCTTTGAAACTACCACCCCTCAACCTCAAATTATGTCCTCTGGTTTTACCATTTTCCTTTCTCTGGAAAAGATTTTGTTCTATGTTAATACCCTTCAAGTATTTGAACGTCTGAATCATATCTCCCCTGTCTCTTCTTTCCTCTAGGGCAGGAGTGCCCACACTTTTTTGACTCGCGAGCTACTTTTAAAATGACCAAGTCAAAATGATCTACCAACAATAAAATTTTAAAAAAACACAACGCATACTGTACGCATAGAATTGTTAATTATCATTCCTATTCCGGGGTTTTTTCAAAGAGGTCAAAGCAGATGACTCTATGCACTGTCACCTCAGTAACAACCATACAAAAATAGATAAATACCCACCCCCTCCCTTTTTACTAAACCACAATAGCATTTTTTAGCGCAGGGAGCTGCGCTGAATTCCCAGCGCTGCTCTCGACGCTCATAGGCTCCCTGCGCTAAAAACCACTATTGCGGTTTAGTAAAAGGGGACCATATTGTAAAATATAGACAGCAGATATAAATTCAGACACATTTTGATCACTAAATTTAAAATAAAATCATTTTTCTTACCTTGTCTGGTGATTTCATGAGTCTCTGGTTGCACTTTCTTCTTCTGACTGTGCATCAAATCTTTCTTTCAGCCTGCATGCTTCCTCTTCTCCAAACCTCATTCCCTCCCCCAACTTTTTCTTCCTCTCTCCCTGCCCTTTCTTTCTTTCTCTCTTCATGCCCCTTTTCTTTTTTTTCCTGTTTCTCTTCTTTCCTTCTGTCTCCCTGCCTGCGCCCCTTTCTTTCTTTCTTTCTCCCTGCCCTTCCCCAAGCCACTGCCACTGCCGCTGCCATCGGGGAACAGGACCCAAACCGCCACCAATGGATAACAGGCCCCAAAGCCGACGCCGACGCAGCCCCATGCTCTCCCTGCTTCGGGCCAACCAGCATTCCTCTCCCCGACGTCAATTCTGCTGTCGGAGAGGAAGTTCCGCCCAGCCAGGCAGCGATTGGCTGGCCCGAACTTCTTCTCCGACGGCAGAATTGACGTCGGGGAGAGGAAGATTGATCGGCCCGATAGATCGCCAAAGGCAAAGGGAGTCCTGGATGATCGACTCACTTTGCCTTGGCGAGCTACCGGTCGATCGCGATCGACCTGTTGGGCACCCCTGCTCTAGGGTATACATATTCAGGACTTCCAGTCTCTCCTCATACGTCTTCTAGCGCATGCCTCCTATCATTTTTGTCGCCCTCCTCTGGACCGCTTCAAGTCTTCTCATGTCCTTTGCCAGATATGCTCACCAAAACTGAACACAATACTCCAAGTGGGGCCTTACCAATGACCTGTACATCAAGACATAGGCCTAAACCAAGCAGTTATGAATTGGTTCAATAAATTTCTATCATTGCGATCTTATGAAGTACATTTGGATGGTGAGACTTCCTCTTCGTGGAGATCTGGCTGTGACGTGCCACTGGGTTCACCTTTGTCACCGATCCTGTTCAATGTATATATGACTTCTCTGAAAAACTTTTGTCTCACATCAGCAAAGACTATATTCACTTATGCAGATGATATTTTTATTGGAAGTCGAATCTGATCTCAGCAATTTGGCTTCTAGTATAGAATGTTGTATTTCTAAACATCCAAATGAAATTGAACGCTGCTAAAACCAAATTGCTTTGGGTTGGACCAAGATTAGAAAAACTTCCTACTTCTGTTATACTGAATATAGGTATCTCATTGCACATAGATTTTTCCTCTAGAGTATTGGGTATTATCCTTGATTCATCACTTTCATTTTACGAACAGATAAATTCTTTGACAAAAAAGTATTTTTTTAGTCTACGTATGTTGAAGAAAGTTAGATCATTGTTCCATCAAGAACATTTTCAGTATTGGTACAATCTACAGTGCTTACCCAGCTAGACTATTATAATTCAGTCTATTTAGGCATTAAGCAGGGCAGTCTAAAACGACTTCAGCTGATACAAAATATGGCAGCTAAGCTTATATTCGGGAAGCAATAGTAAGATCATGTTTCTCCATTACTGAGAAAGCTTCACTGGCTTCCATTCCACTTCAGGATTCAATTTAAATGTGCATGCATTATCTTTAAGCTTCTCTATGGAATATTTGATCCTTTAGTTCCCTTATATTGGAACCCCTTCAGATCTTGCCATTTGAGGAATACACAGAGATATAAACTATCTTTCCCTTCTTTTAAGGGTATTAAATCTATAGAAAAGCTTAGTCAATCTTTTGCCTTCAAGCTGGTAGAGATGTGGAATGGACTTCCTGACTCCATTAGACTGATAGGCCAGCTACAACAATTTTGTAAACATTTAAATGGCTTAACTATACTATCAAAGAATTGACGATAATCTAGCTTTTTAAAATGTTATTACATTACATTAGTGATTTCTATTCCGCCATTACCTTGCAGTTCAAGGCGGATTACATAAGAATTGTCATGATGTTACGACATATATAGGTGGATTACATAAGAATTGTCATGAAATTAGGAAATACATAATGGGTAATTTGAACATTTTAGATTTGATAAGGAGTAGATAGTATAGTAGGTGAAGCTTGGGACAGATCTGGTCGTGTTAAATAGGTTTTATGTATTTTTTAGAGAGTAGGGATTTTGTTTCTTTTTTGAAGGTTTTTGTAATCTGTAATTTTATGGTTACCATTATGAATTAATAAGATATTGTGTGTACATGAAAAATGAATGGAAGAAATTGAGGGCGTGGCTAAGACAGGATTGGGGGCAGGACTGAAAATTAGTAGATGTCCCGTTTTTTTGGAAAAAATGAATGGTCACGTTACTCATGCACTTTTATGCTACAAAGGTACAGTATATATAAACATTTGTATCATATCTCCCCTCTCCTGCCTGTCCTCTAAAGTATACATACTGAGATCTTTAAATCTGTCCCTATACACCTTATGATGAAGACCACATACCATTTTAATAGCCTTCTTCTGAACTGACTCCATCCTTTTTATATCTTTTTGAAGATATGGTTTCCAGAATTGTACACAATATTCTAAATGAGTTCAATACCTCCCTTTTCCTACTAGTCATACCTTTTCCTGTGCACCCTACCATCCTTCTAGCTTTTGCCGTCACCTTTTCAACCTGTTTGGTCACCTTAAGATCATCGCATACAATCACACCCAAGTCCCGCTCTTTTGTTGTATACATAAGTTCTTCACCCCTAAATTGTACCATTCCCTCAGTTTTTGCAGCCCAAATGCATGACCTTGCATTTCTAAGCATTAAATTTTAGCTGCCAAATTTCAGACCATTCTTCATGCTTCACTAGGTCTTTCTTTAAGTTATTCACACCATCTCGGGTGTCTACTCTATTGCAGATGTTGGTATTATCCATAAAAAGGCAAATCTTACTTGACAGCCCTTCAGCAATATCACTTATAAAAATGTTAAAAAGAACTGGAACTCAAAGATTATACCACAGAGGTTAGGAGGGGAGGGGGATACAGTCTGAAAACTTTAAAAATCATAAAAATCCCTCACATTGTCCTGGTTAGGTAAAAGAAGCATACATTCAATACAAAGAGAAAAATGCTGGCCAGCTAAAATGTGTTTAATGCCCTTAGGCTGAAAGAGGCATCCTCCCCCCTTTCCTTTTGAAGTATATAAACCTCATATTATAGAACAAACTAAATATTGTTATACAAACCAGCAGTTGGGGCCAAATCTGTTTTGCTATGTTGTTGAAAGCTTTCCCTTCCACAGCGAAATCCCAGTGGTTCAGCTCAGCAAATGAATCTGTTTCATTAACTTTTCTAAAAGGAATTAATGTGTTGCAAAATTTGAAAAACGGGAAAGTGATGAGCTATTCATCAGACCATGAGGATATAAAAGTAAGCAATTCCAACACACTCTTTCTCTTTTATGAAACCCTTAGACGTGGTCAAACAAATTACAGTTGGCCAATGCACTCACATTCATCACATTCATAGTCACTCTAACTTAAATCCCTAAAAGACTAGCACATTGAAATATTCACCCCCTTCACTTTTAACAATTTTGAAATGTCATCATATTTATTTATTTATTTATTTTTGGTATTTACTCAAGCATTTTTTCCCTATCTGTCCTGATGGGCTCGCACCCTGTCTAATGTACCTGGGGCAATGGGGCATTAAGGCCCAAATTCTGTAACCAGCGCCTAAAGTTAGGCACCTATTTCAGAGGCACCCAACTAGATAGGCGCCTATCTTAATTGAACAAGTTCAATTAAGCTTTTTAATCAGCACTGATTGAAATATAGGCGCCTATCAAGAAAGCGCAATTCTGTAACAAGGCACCTCTAAAAATTTAGGTGGCCTTCAAAAAAAATAGGCGCTATGCGTGTTAGACGTGGGCGTGGCTACGTGTTAGGCGCCTTCTTATAGAATCACTTGAGCGTGCTTAAGCGCTCACATGGGCGCCTAGAGCTGGCCTATTTAATGGGCGCCTCCAAACTAGGTGCTGCTCAGCTTAATTCACTAAACAGCACCCAATTATACTTGAATCACGCTGCACAGTGCCTACAGCGGGGCCTAACATTTGGGCGCTTCATATAGAATTTGCCCTTAAGTGACTTGCCCAGGGTCACAAAAAGCAGCACGGAATTTGAACCCATAACTACACTTACCCACTGCTGACATGCACGTTTCTGTGATGTTTGTGTCAGGGCAGTGTTTATTTAGTTTTCAGCTTATTCCTTTCCAGCCGGTGAAGAATGAGGAAAACACTTTGGGTTTTCTCCTCTGACTCAGCGGGTGGATCCATGAAACAGGAGCCCCGTTGGGAGTTCATTGCAACTTGGCAATAGATATATGTGTGATTGACTCCTAGCGTGTGCAATTTGATTTATTTCCCTGTTCATACACTAAAAATGCTTTGGATGCTAAGAACCTTGCACCACTGATTGACTATTTTCCTGGGGAGTGGGACTGGGATTGCAAAGGTTTGATGATATGTTGCTGTTTTGCTGTATGCTTGTGTTGTGTCTACTATTTATCATTTTTTGGTGTGTGTGTGTATAATTTATGGCACACTGTTTGGTGATTGCCAGGATTTTGTGAGAGTTTAAGCTCTGTGGTGGAGATTTTTTTCAGCCCATGATTGAAGGTGAGCCTCCTGTTTTGCTATAAAAGTAATTTACAAAGCAAAGAAATACGATCATGTTACGCCCTTCTTAAAAGACACTCATTGGCTTCTAGTGGCGCATAGGTTCATCTTTAAAACATTATTCCTGGCATTTAAAGTTCAATCCGTTCACTCGCCCGCTTTTATTGACAGATTTCTGACCCTTTATACCACCTCGGCAGTCTCTCCTCACAATACCTTTCATGTGTCAAATTGTGTACAATGAAACACATAAAACCATTGTCTCCGTTGTTGTACCCGCATTGTGGATCTCCCTTCCTATCAATCTGAGACAAGAACACCACATGTCTAAATTCAAATCAGGCCTAAAAACTTTCCTCTTCCATGACGCATTCATTACTTAAAGTATGTTTTCAACCCGTTGCATCTATGATTTGATTGTAAGGAGCATTTTAGTTGTAAAATATCCTTGTTTTTGATTTATTTTTGATTTTGACAAATATCAGGAAGTTCTGCTTCACGCAACGAGTGGTGGAAATCTGGAATGCTCTCCCTGAAGAGGTCATTGCGGAATCCACCGTTCTAGGGTTTAAGGGTAAGTTAGATGTACACCTCCTTATGAGTGGCTTAAGGTGACATAGGTAAGGGTAAGCTAGATGCGCATCTCTTATGAGAAGCTTAGAGGGATATGGGAACTAATACTATGCCAGGGTGCACCTGGCGGGGCCTCCACGTGTGCGGATCGCCGGACTTGATGGACCTAGGGTCTGTTCCGGAGATGGCATGTTCTTATGATTGTAAGTGATGCTGATAACTGTAAAATATCCTTGATTTATTTTATTTATACATTTATTGTGTTGAAATCCAAGACAAATATTTAAAAATTTAAAAAGATTGGATGTGATAGTAGCAATTGGCTCTGAAGTGATTAGATTTGATTGGTATAGTTTAGGTGGTTTGTAATCCCACGCTAAATTTTTGCAGGTCTTGAACTCTGATTGACAAATCAGTGTGAAACTTGCAAAACATTTTTTTTTAAAGCCCTATTTTACTGGCAAGATAAAAATGGACTAAGGCTTCATAAACAAGTCGCCTTACATTAGGCACTGGAAGGTACTTATATCAGGCCTACCGGCATCAAACATAAGTGGTTTAATTGGACTAAAGTGGCGCACAGGACCCAAGAGGCAGGCAGAGCTCCGCAGTCTCAATGCATGGTTGAGACGATGGTGCAGGGATGAGGGATTTAGATTTGTTAGGAACTGGGCAACCTTCTTTGAAAAGGGGAGCTTGCTCCAAAATGATGGACTCCACCTTAACCAGGCTGCTGGCACTAACATTTAAAAAGGAGAGAGAACAGCTTTTAAACTGAGATGCGGGGGAAAGCCAACTGTCACCCAGGAATGGATGGTTCAGCATGAAGTATCCTTGAAAGACACACTTCTCCCTCGGTATTTGCAGGGGATAGGGGCAGAACCAGGCCGCAAATTGAAAAAAACCACAAATATCTTCTCGTCCGGCTCTGACCCACCCCACCTCCCTCCCGCCTTCCCCCCAGCATCCCAGCCTTACCTGGTGATCTAGCAGGCTTTCTGGGCAGGAGCAATCTTCCTATGCTCCTGCCCCGTGCAGATCGCCAATAGGAAATGACTGCTGTGAATTCCCGTAGTCTCTCGAGACTACAACAGGAGCTCATGGCAGCCGTTTCCTATTGGCGATCTGCACGGGGCAGGAGCATAGGAAGATCGCTCCTTCCCAGAAAGCCTGCTAGACCACCAGGTAAGACCGGGATGCCAGGAGGAAGGCTGGAGAGAGGCGGGAACGTGGTAAACTATGGGTTCCCCCCCCATAAAAAAATTGCAAATATATAAAACCACAAATGGGGAGGGGGAAGTGTACTATTGAAACAAGATATTTAGGGAATCCCAGTAGAAAGGTTTCAATTATGGTAAAAGAAAGCCTAGAGGGTTTAGGAGGAAGGCAGAGTATAAGACTCAAATTTTCCCTGTCTTCTCAGCAGCCTGTAGTTTCAAGGAAAAAAACACAGTTTGAAGAGTCTATATACAAATGAAGTCTAAAAAATAAAATAGAAGAGTTAGAGTATATAGCACTGAATGATGAGATAGATATAATAGGCATCTCAGAGACCTGGTGGAAGGAGGACCCTTTTTCTTCTTCTCTACCTACTATTTTAAGTTCTTGTAAACCGTGTCGAGCTCCATACTCATGGAGATGATGCGGTATATAAACTTAAGGTTTAGATTAGATTAGATTAGATTGCGCTATATATTAAAGAGGGAATTGAATCAAATAAAATAAACATTCTGCATGACATAGAAAGCAGTGCGGAATCCAAATGGATAGAAATTCCATGTGAAAGGAAGAAATATAAACATAGGGTTATACTACCATCCCACAGGACAAAATGATCAGACAGATGAAGAAATGTTTTCAGAGATTAGGAAAGCTGGAGAATTGGGCAACAGTATAATAATGGGTGATTTCAATTACCACTCACAGCATATAAGGAGCACACTTATTAGATTATACAGTATACTATATCAAAAAAATGTGCTGACACTAGTTTGGGAAGGCTGAATTCCACTACTACCAACAACCCTAAAATGTTTAGATATACAGTATAAAGGCTCAAATAGCATGCAAGCAATGAAAAAATATATGTGGAGAAAAAAAGATCTCAGTTCGTCTTCATGGATTTTTTTTTTTTTTAACTTTATTTAGTTTTTAATGCCAACAAAAAATGCAATACAATTTATATACAAATAATGATAATCAACCAAGCACTTATAATCAATCAGTATCTATACAAAAGATAAAAATTCCCTCCCCCATCCGTCATTACCATCAGGAATAATCCCAAAACAAAAGATATACCGCCCTCCCTCTCCCACCCACCCCTGGATTTGTGGGTGATGGATCTTTAAAAAAAAACCAAAAACACAACTCCACACTAGAAAATGTCCTTGCATTTATATTGCTTCATTTCAAAGGGTAGCAGTTTACAACTTCAGCTTAACCCAAACCCTGATGGAATACTATCAGAGCCCATACTTGAATATTTTAAACAGGAAAGTCTGTTATACAAAATCAGAATTTAGCTGTAAGGAGTCCCGGTTTCACTGCAACGTCAGCGCTGAGAAAATGACAAATTCCACAGTATCATCTACTAACAGTCCATAGCTCCGCTCTTTGGCTGCTGGTGAACCCGCAGATTTAGATTGATTCACATGACTAAGAAATCTCTCCCTCTCCCACTCCCTCTCATCCCCCCCCCCCCCACATGAAGTCCCCTGACAGGAGGGATGCATACTTCTTCCTGCCACCACAGTCCTGAAGGTTCCCGACACCCCCCTCCAGAGCCCTCTAGACCCCCCAAAACATAAGGGCTTCCCTGTACCCCTAAGTCCCTCTGACAAACCGCACCTCCAGCCCCGTACCTCTGTAGTAGAAAGTCCAGCTGGAGGGATGCTTATATACCCTCCTGCCGGCAGGCTAGCCACTCTAAAATGGTGTGCCTTCCCCTGACTGGTACATCCCAGAAAGCACTGGGAAGGGGAAGGCACGCAATTTTGGAGTGGCAGGTCTACCAGCCAGAAGGTGTAAGCATCCTTCTGGTCAGACTTTCTAGTACAGAGATACAGGAGTGGGGGGTGTCTGTGGGACTTAGGGATGTCAGGGGGACCAATTTGTTTGGGGCAGTTTGGGGGGTGTTGCCAGTTGGGTGGGTTGGGAACTTCCAGGGGGGGGAGGTAGGAGGGAGTGGACATCCCTCCTGCCAGGGGACTTTGCAGGTTGGTCAGCAATTTTGGCAGGAGAGAAATTAAATTCAGCCAGGGCAGAATTTAAGGGTGACTCCCAATTCCTCTCCTCGCTGCCCTGATTTCCCCACCCACCAAATGCCCTTCTATCCAGTATCTTTCTACCCTCCCCAAAATCCCCTGGTCCTCCATCTCTCCCTTTCTTATCTCAACTGCCCCCCATCCAGCAACTGTCCCTTCCCTTAAAAAAGAAAAAAGAAAAACAGCTGCTTTAGGGGGCTTTCGTGGGTCAGGATGATCTTTCATTCTCCCCACCCTGGTCCAAAGCCTCCCTCACCTTTTGAAATACAAGGGGCTCATTGGCATGGCAACAGTTCTTTGACACTGCCCATGGCATCTTCAGAGTTGTTCCTGTTCCACAGTCCTCTGAAGCAGAAACAGGAAGTTGTGTCAGAGGGAGGCAGACTGTAGCAGAGGCATTAGTGTTTCCTATAGCTTTGCAAAAGGACCCTTTGTGAGCAATCTTCTAGAGAGCTTAGTAAGAAAAAAGTATATCTTTCTATAGATGACATCAAGATCTGCAACAGAGTGAGCATAAAGGGAGACGGCAGTTAAAAAAACAAACCAACAATTTAATAAAGCTTAAGGAATAAATTGGATCATGGCAACTAAGTTTAAATATTTAAAAAGGCAAAATTATTTTTCTTCCCATATCTTTTAATGTTCACCTTCCCAAGCACCTCAGTCAGCAAAAAATAGAAAACAAATATTTTGGTCCTTCCTTCTGTTCTTCCTCAGCTTTTTGCTGTATTCTCCCCACTCTTTGGAATTCCCCAACACAACACAACTTTTGACTTAATCCATTGGAAAAAAAACCCCCTCACAGTTAAATATAATTATTCACTATTACTCAATGGTGTTTTTTTTTTTGCTCCTGTCTTTTGATTTTCCAGTTATATATTTGATTGTTATATTGTACTATTCACCTTCCTCCCTTTTATTTTATATTTTTGTCTTGTTTTGGTGTATGTTTTTATGTTTTTACTGACACCTGTTATGTATCCTGGATTTTTGTGAACTGCCATGATGGCTGTTGAATGACAATATATCAAATATTACAAATAAACCCCCTCTTTTACTAATGCATAGCGTGGGTTTTAGCAACAGCAGTAACTGCTCCGACGCTCATAGGAATTCTATGAGCGTCGGAGCAGTTACCACCACTGCTGGCGCTAAAACCCGCGCTATGCATTAGTAAAAGAGGGGGAAAATAATTTGTTCAACGTCTTTTATGCACTAAAAAGCCATTTACAAATGTGTAGTTGGCCTCTCATGTAACCCCACTCCTTAAAACAGCACACTCGTTGCCCATAGCCATATAAAATAGCTTTACTAACTTTCAAAATGCCAACAGTTAAAGCTCCAACATTCTCAGAAAGATACCTTATCCCGTACATTCCAATTAGATTTCTAAGATCTGAAGAAGAAAAAAATCTTTTGTGGTCCTGTCCCTACAATTCATAAATACTCGAAGAGATAATAATAATAAACTTTATTCTTGTATACCACCATACCATGTAGTTCTAGGCGGTTCACATTCAAGAGAGACTGAACAGTTCAGTGACAATACATTCTTAGAGAATACAGAGTATAGCTGACGTTTAATTTACAAATTTTTCAAAAAGATACTATGGCTCTCTTTTACAAAGACACGCTAAGCATTTTAGTGTGGCTTTAGTGCAAGCTAAATCATTGTGTGCGCTAACCGCTAACGCATCCATAGGATAAAATGCACGCATTAGCATTTAGCGCGCTGAAAAGCTTAGCGCACCTTTGTAAAAGAGGGAGTATGTTTTAAGTTACAGCTCCAAAAATATGGAACGCATTGCCAGCTTATATTAAAGAAGAAAAAAACACTTACTAAGTTCAATGGAATGCTAAAATGTTGGTTATATAAGGATGCTTTTGAGACTTGACTTACGCGAGACAGTTCAATGCTTCCTTAAAAAAATAAAAACAACAACAACAAAACTTTTACCCCCCTTATGTTTTGACCTTTTTTATCTTTCTTCATTATTTATTGTAGTCCCTCCCACTCTCCTCACGTGTAGGCTTGTAATGTGTTTAGCTTTCAATGTACTTTAAATGGGATAGACCCCCTTCTGTTATTTGTAAATCGCTTTGAAATTATGATATTGCGATTGAATAAAAATTTTAATCAAACTTGAAAACTTGAAACTTGAAGTGAGGGTAGATCTGGAGGTCCTACAAAGATATTTATAGAAACTGGTGCAATATATAAATATGGAGAGCATAGAAAAAAAAAAAAAAGAAAGTAATCTAGTGCACCTAAGTTAAAATAAAGGATCCTGGAATACTGCGTCCAGCACTGGTAGCCGTACATGAAGAAGGACACGGTACTACTCGAAAGGGTCCAGAGAAGAGTGACTAAAATGGTTAAGGAGTTGGAGGAGTTGCCGTATAGTGAGAGATTAGGGAAGCTGGGCCTATTCTCTCTTGAAAAGAGGAGGCTGAGAGGGGGACATGATCGAAACATTCAAGATAATGAAGGGAATAGACTTAGTAAGAACATAAGAACATAAGAATTGCCGCTGCTGGGTCAGACCAGTAGTCCATCCTGCCCAGCAGTCCACTCACGTGGCGGCCCACAGGCCAAAGAGGCTCGTCTTCTATTCCTACCTGCCCTGCTCTTCTGAGATTCCCTGTAAAGCAGTATAGAAAATGGAATAAATAGTGTGAAATGTTTCAGCCTCTGATAACCAGAGCTGGTATTGTGACATCATAATGCCTCATTCCACCAATGCCTAAGAGCCAACCTCATCAGTGATGTCACAATGGCTTCATTGTCCTATACTTGGCTCTCTTCTACTACATTTTGATTTCTAGAGTGGTGCAATGGTTAAAGCTACAGTCTCAGTACCCTAAGGTTGTGGGTTCAAACCCCACGCTGCTCCTTGTGACCCTGGGAAAGTCACTTAATCCTCCCATTGCCCCAGTCACATTAGATAGATTGTGAGCCTGCCGGGACAGACAGGGAAAAATGCTTGAGTACCTGAATAAATTAATGTAAACTATTCTGAGCTCCTTTGGGAGAACGGTATAGAAAAATTGAATAAATAAATTAACACTTCTTTTCCCCAGGTGGAGGCACCGAGCACTAAACGAGTGACAAACTGAAGTACACTGCCTTCAGAGGGCTCCAGCCAGCTCAGGCCCTGGACTCAGATCATCCCTGAACCAAATTATAAGATGTAAACTGTTTTAATTGTAACCATAGAAAGGTCCCATCCCCTTTCCTTTTTCTAGTACTAGGTAAGTCTCTACCTGTGATGTGAGTATGAAAAAATGTCAAGGTTTTTAAGGGGGAGAGTGTGGCACAGTGGTTAAAGCTACAGACTCAGCACCCTAGGGTGAAGCTAAGTGGTTAACACTGAAATCAACCATACATGAAGCAACTAGCCGCTTCATAAAATCAGTAAATAAAAGACAAAGAAACAATAAACCCCAATGGTTCACCGCGGAGATCTCGCACCTCATTAACATAAGAACATAAGAAGCGCCATCTCCGGATCAGACCTTCGGTCCATCAAGTCCGGCGATCCGCACACGCGGAGGCCCTGCTAGGTATACACCTGGCTTATTTTATAGCCAACCATATCTTTATATGCCTCTCTCAAGGAGATATGCATCTAGTTTGCTTTTGAAGCCTAGGACTGTCGATTCCGCAATAATCTCCCCTGGGAGAGTATTCCAGATGTCAACCACTCTCTGTGTGAAGCAGAACTTCCTGATATTAGTCCTGAACTTGCCCCCCCTTAGCTTCATTTCATGTCCTCTTGTCCGTGTCAAATTGGACAATGTAAATAGTTTTTTCTGCTCTATTTTGTCGATTCCTTTCAGTATTTTGAAGGTTTCGATCATATCCCCACGCAGTCTCCTTGTCTCAAGGGAGAACAATCCCAGTGTTTTATGTCGATCCTCATATTCCAGTTTCTCCATACCCTTCACTAGTTTAGTTGCTCGTCTCTGCACCCTCTCCAGCAGTTTTATATCCTTCTTTAAGTAGGGAGACCAATGTTGGACGCAGTATTCCAAGTGGGGTCTGACCATTGCCCTATAAAGCGGCATTATAACTTTCTCCGATCTACTCGAGATTCCTTTCTTTATCATGCCCAACATTCTATTTGCCTTATTTGCCGCTGCCGCGCATTGTGCCGACGGCTTCAGGGTCCTATCTATCAGTACACCCAGATCCCTTTCTTGTTCACTTTTTCCCAGAGTTGCACCTAACATTCTGTACTCGTATTCCTTATTTTTACTGCCTAAATGCATTACCTTGCATTTCTCCACGTTGAACTTCATCTGCCATTTCTCCGCCCATTTTTCTAACCGACACAAATCGCTCTGGAGTTCCTCACTGTCCTCCTGCGATCTGATTGCCTGGCAGAGTTTTGTGTCGTCTGCATACTTGATGATCTCACTGGATGTTCCGTTTTCCAGGTCATTGATATAAATATTAAAAAGGATCGGCCCAAGTACCGAGCCCTGGGGTACACCACTAGTCACTTTCTCCCAGTCGGAGAACTTCCCATTTATGCCCACTCTCTGCTTCCTGTTTTCCAGCCATTTGCCTATCCATCTTTGTATATCTCCCTCTATGCCATGGCTTTGTAGTTTCCTAAGAAGTCTTTTGTGTGGAACTTTGTCAAATGCTTTCTGGAAGTCCAAGTATATTATGTCCACCGGCTTTCCACTATCAATTTGCTTGTTCACGGTCTCAAAGAATTGGAGTAAATTCGTCAAACACGATTTCCCTTTCCTGAATCCATGTTGACTGGATTTCATCAAGTCGTGTGTGTCCAAGTGCTGAACTATGCTATCCTTGATCAGTGATTCAATCATCTTGCCGGGGACAGATGTAAGACTCACAGGTCTATAGTTGCCCGGTTCTCCTCTCGATCCTTTTTTGAAAATTGGCGTGACGTTCGCTTTCCTCCAGTCGTCTGGTATCTGACCAGTTCTGATTGACAGGTTTGCAAGTTTTTGCAGTAACTCTCCGATTTCGACCTTCAATTCCTTCAAGACTCTCGGGTGAATTTCATCCGGTCCAGGGGATTTGTCACTTTTAAGTTTGTCGATCTGGTAGTATATCTGATCTAAGTTCACTTCAACTGTGGTGAGGCTGTCCTTTATTTCTCCTGTAAACAGTTTCTCCACTTCAGGTATTGTTGAGGTGTCCTCCTTCGTAAAGACAGACGCAAAGAAGGAATTTAGTTTGTCTGCGATTTGTTTATCTTCCTTGATGTACCCTTTTCTTCCCATGTCGTCCAGGGGTCCCACTGCCTCTTTTGCAGGTTTTTTCCCTTTCACGTATCTAAAGAAGGGCTTGAAGTTTTTGGCCTCCCGGGCTATTTTTTCCTCATAGTCCTGTTTTGCATCCCTCACCGCCTTGTGACATTTCTTCTGTTCATCTTTATGTTTGTTCCAGGCTTCGGTTGTCTTCGTGCATTTCCATTTTTTGAAAGAGTCCTTCTTTTCTTTTATGGCTTCCTTCACCTGTATGGTAAGCCATGCTGGTTCTCCTTTGCCTTTAGTTCTCCGATCTTTGGAAATCCTCGGAATGTAGAGATCTTGTGCTTCTGCAATAGTATTTTTCTGGTCTACTGTTTCAAGTTTGTCCACCATCTTCTCGAGTCGTTTTGTTACCATGGCTCTCATGCAATCGTATTTACCCTTTTTAAAGTTTAAGGTGGTGGTTAAGGTTTTGGCATGTTTCCCTTTCCCGATGTCAAGTTTAAAGTTGATTACATTGTGATCAGTCGTTCCCAGTGGAACCATGACTTCTACTTCTGTTATCGGTCCGGTGAGACCATTTAGGACCAAGTCCAAGGTGGCGTCGCCTCTTGTCGGCTCTTTTACCATTTGCTCCAGGAAGCAATCCCCTAGCACCTCCAGGAACTTGGCCTCCTTGCCGCAGTTGGAGGCTCCTAGTTTCCAGTCTATTCCTGGGAAATTGAAGTCTCCCAATATAACTACATTGCCTGTCTTGCATACTTGTTTGATTTCCTCCATCATTTCTGAGTCAGTGACCTCCGCCTGTCCTGGGGGACGATAGTAAAGGCCAATTTTTGTATCTGCGCCATTGTGACCAGGAATTTTGATCCAGAGGGACTCCAGCTTCTCTTTCCTGTCTGTTGTAATCATTCCAACAGAATCTATTCCTTCCTTAACATATAGGGCAATACCTCCACCTTTCTGCCCTTCTCGATCCCTTCTATATAGTTTGTATCCCTGTAGTACTGTGTCCCATTTGTTTTCTTCATTCCACCATGTTTCTGTTATGCCAATGATATCCATGTTCTCATGTCTTGCTATCGTCTCTAGTTCTCCCATTTTGTTTCCTAGACTTCTAGCATTTGTATACATACATCTAAGTTCCCTTCGTGTTACCTTTTTGGACCTTCTACTCTTGGCTGTCCTTACAGTTTCATTTACGGTATCCTTTACTGCTCCTGTGTTATCTCCCATGTTTGCTGTGTGGTCATCCCCTCCTGTGTCTGAGTTGTCCCTTCCTGCTTGTTCTCCTTTGTTGGCTGTGAGGTCGACCTCTCTTGTGTATGAGTAGTAGTCCTTTGTTCCTACGTCGGGGCATCCTGTTGTCCGTGCCATTGACCGGTGGTCGACTGTCGGCTTTCCCCTGTCCTTCAGTTTAAAGCCTTCTCTATTGCTTTCTTCATGTTGCCTGCCAAAACTCTTGCT
Organism: Geotrypetes seraphini; assembly: GCF_902459505.1. NCBI lineage: Eukaryota > Metazoa > Chordata > Amphibia > Gymnophiona > Dermophiidae > Geotrypetes > Geotrypetes seraphini. Next base: position 171,008,624 of record NC_047084.1, on the reverse strand, counting down.
CCTTCCTTGTTGAGGTGTAGTCCATCCCTTCTGTAGTACTTGCTTTTTCTCCAGAACGCCGTCCAGTTGCGCACGAAGTCGAAGCCTTCGTCTTCGCACCATCGTCTCATCCAGGCGTTGATCACTTGCAATTCCCCTTGTCTCTTTCCATCTGCTCTTGGTACAGGGAGGATTTCAGAGAAGGCCACCTTCACCTCCCTGATCTTCAGTTGTCTTCCGAGTGAGCGGAGCTGGCCCTTCATCTCTTCCCTGTCATACTTCCGCCTGCTCACATCATTTGTTCCTACGTGGATAAGCACAGCGGTGTCCACTCCCCGTGCGCCATCTATGATCCTAGAGATCCTGTTGGTCACATCCTTTACTCTTGCTCCAGGCAGACAGGTGACTACTCTGTCCTCTCTTCCTCCTGCGGTGTGGCTGTCCACGTGTCGTATAATGGAGTCGCCTACGATGATCCCCATCTTCTTTATTCGGGAGTTCCTTGGGGGGCGTAGGTCCACGTCCTTGGAGTAGGGCCTGTCATCTTCCTCCAATGATACTCTTGAAATTGTTTCCTGTTCTTTGGGTGGGGGGACATCTTCCTGTGCTCTCACTATTCCTCCTGGTGTGCGGTTGTCTCCTACCTCGTCTTCATTTTCTTCTGTGTTTGCATGGGTGTCTTCTCTCCTCACTTGGGTTTCCTGAGTACAGTTTTCCAGCCCTGGGATCTCTACGTGATGCTGATGGGCTTCCTCTATGAACATTTCTAGATCCTTGACCTCGTCGTTTGGGCTGTGCTCCACTAGAATCTTCTCCTGTGCTCGGATTCTGTCTTCAAGTTCCATCACTGTTCCCTCCAATAGTCTTACCTGACATTGCAAGCTATCCATCTCCATGCATCGATCGCAAATGTATGCCTGGATCCCCGAAGGGAGGTAGTCATACATATTGCAGTCGATACAGAAGACAGGAAAGCTCATCTTCTGACTTCCTTGGGCTTCCATTTCGTGCTTCACTCGTGGGTTGTCTGAGTGATTTGTTGTGACCTACTGCTGCTCTTTTTCCTACTGATCCTACCTCCCCCTTACCTTCTGACTTCCTGACTGCAGTCTTCCTATTTGAGTGAGTCTGTTTGTATTACAGTGCCTGTGCCTTTGTGTGCTTGTGTCCCTTACCTGCTGCTTCCTTGTGTTAAGGAGAAGAAAAAAGCGTTTCTCTCCTACAAGCGCACGGAGAAAAGAGAGGCAAAAGTAGAATATAGGACCAGGTCTACAGCGGTCAAAATGGCAGTTAGGGAGGCAAAACTTAGAGTGGAAGAAATTCTGGCAAAAAACATTAAAAAGGGGGACAAATCCTTCTTCAGGTATATTAGTGACAGAAAAAGGAACACAGGCGGGATAGTATGCCTTAGAAGACCGGACGGAAGTTACGTGGAAGCAGATTCTGATAAAGCCGAACTACTGAATGAATACTTCTGCTCAGTCTTCACCTGTGAGGCACCGGGACATGGTCCGCAGTTGAAGACAACACAAAGTACAGAAGACCCGTTTCAGAATTTTGAGTTCACACCAGGTGAAGTTTACAGTGAATTGGCAAGACTCAAGGTGAACAAAGCCATGGGACCAGACAATTTGCACCCAAGAGTGCTCAGAGAATTGAGCGATGTCCTGGCGAAACCGTTGGCTGAGCTATTCAATCTCTCCCTAAGTAAGGGGAAAGTTCCCCTGGACTGGAAATTAGCTAATGTCGTTCCTCTGCATAAAAAGGGTTGCAGGGCAGAGGCTGCGAATTATAGACCGGTGAGTCTCACATCAATAGTGTGCAAACTCATGGAAACACTAATTAAAAGCAAATTGGACACGATCTTGAATGAAGGGAATCTTCAGGATCCCAGTCAGCATGGATTCACCAAGGGTAGGTCCTGCCAATCCAATCGCATCAGCTTCTTTGACTGGGTAACAAGAAAGTTGGACTTGGGAGAGTCTTTGGACATCGTGTACCTGGACTTCAGTAAAGCTTTTGACAGTGTCCCACACCACAGGCTGTTAAGCAAGATGGAATCGATGGGGTTAGGAGAGACACTAACTGCATGGGTCAATGATTGGCTGAGTGGCAGACTTCAGAGGGTGGTGGTCAATGGTACCCTCTCTAAAACATCGGAGGTGACCAGTGGAGTGCCGCAGGGCTCGGTCCTGGGTCCACTCCTTTTCAACATATTCATAGGGGATCTGACTCAAGGGCTTCAAGGTAAAATAACACTATTCGCCGATGACGCCAAACTATGTAATATAGTAAGTGAATGCAGTTTACAGAATTATATGGCGCAGGACCTGCTTATATTGGAAAGTTGGTCCTCGACCTGGCAGCTAGGCTTCAATGCTAAGAAATGTAAGGTCATGCACCTCGGAAGCGGAAATCCATGCAGGACGTACTTCTTGAACGGAGAAACTTTAACTAGGACTTCAGAAGAACGAGATTTAGGAGTAATCATCAGTGCAGACATGAAAACTGCCAATCAAGTGGAGAAGGCTTCATATAAGGCAAGGCAGATATTGGGTTGTATCAATAGAAGTTTCGTCAGCCGAAAGCCTGAAGTCATAATGCCGTTGTACAGGGCCATGGTGAGACCTCATCTGGAGTACTGTGTGCAATTCTGGAGGCCACATTACAGTAAAGATGTGCGCAGAACTGAATCGGTTCAACGGACAGCCCCAGGATGATCTCGGGGCTCAAGGGTCTCTCGTACGAAGAGAGACTAAACAAATTGCAGCTCTACACTCTCGAGGAACGTAGGGAGAGGGGAGACATGATCGAAACATTTAAGTACCTCACGGGACGTGTCAAAGTGGAAGATGATATTTTCTTTCTCAAGGGACCCTCGGCCACAAGAGGGCACCCGCTCAAACTCAGGGGCAGAAAATTTCATGGCGACACCAGAAAGTATTTCTTCACAGAGAGAGTGGTTGATCATTGGAACAAGCTTCCAGTGCAGGTGATCAAGGCAGACAGTGTGCCAGACTTTAAGAATAAATGGGATACCCATGTGGGATCCCTACGAGGGTCAAGATAAGGAAATTGGGTCATTAGGGCATAGACAGGGGGTGGGTAAGCAGAGTGGGCAGACTTGATGGGCTGTAGCCCTTTTCTGCCGTCATCTTCTATGTTTCTATGTTTCTATATGTTCAAGCCCACGCTGCTCCTTGTGACCCTAGGCAAGTCACTTAATCCCCTCATTGCCCCAGCTACATTAGATAGATTGTGAGCCAGATAGGGAAAAATGCTTGCGTACCTGAATAAATTCATGTAAACTATTCTGAGCTCCCTGACAAGAATGGTATAGAAAATTGAATAAATAAATAGTGTGAAAAGTTTCAGCCTCTGATAATCAGAGCTGGTATTGTGACATCATAATGCCTCATTCCACTAATGCCTATGAGCCAACCTCATCAGTGATGCCACAATGGCTTCATTGTCCTATACTTGGCTCACTTCTACTACATTTTGATTTCTAGAGTGGCACAGTGGTTAAAGCTAAAGCCTCAGCACCCTAAGGTTGTGGGTTCAAACTCACACTGCTCCTTGTGACCCTGGGAAAGTCACTTAATCCCCCCCAGGTACATTAGATAGATTGTGAGCCTGGACAGACAGGGGAAAATGCTTGAGTACCTGAATAAATTCAAGTAATCATTCTGAGCTCTCCTGGGAGAACAGTATAGGAAAATAAATAAATTCTCCCAACTGTAGAATAGATCAATTCTGTCCAGGCAATTCATAAAAACAGGCAGAACTAAGGCTTTGCTGAGGGCCAGTAAAAGTTTATCTGGTCTGTGCTGATATTTAGTACTAGCTAGATAAAGTTAGCCATATAAATCTGGTCAGGCAGAACAGCTGTTCTAAATTTATTTAGATTATTTTACTTAGGTTCTGCTATCTATCTGGATCGAGTTATCTACAAATCTTCATAAAGATAAATCCTCCACTTGTCAGCTCGCTGAATGGCAGTTCTAAACAGTTTAATTTTCAAAATAATTTTCATAGGTAAGTCAGTGCTTTATCTATGGAAACGGGCTTTTACAAAAGTGTTTACTCAGTAAGAAAATGAAAATATGTGTGCCTGACTTGCATGTGTGCACTTAAACCTACATAGAAACGTGATAGCAGATAAAGGCCAAATGGCCCATCTAGTCTGCCCATGCGCAGTAACTCTCTCTTTCTCTCTCTGAGAGATCGCACATGCCTATCCCAGGCTTTCTTGAATTCAGACACAACTCTGTCTCCATCACCTCTTCTGGGAGACTGTTCCATTACATCTACCACCCTTTCTGTAAAAATGTATTTCCTCAGATTACTCCGGAGCCTATCACCTTTTAACTTCATCCCAGAGGGAGGGTTAGAAAGGGATTTGAACTTACCGATATACCTTAGAAGATTCAATTATATGTGCATAAGTTTTCATAGAAATAATATGCATAACCTAGCAGATATATTTATTTAAAAAATTTATATACCGCCTTTAAACAAAGCAGTTTCCATAAAAACTAAACACGAAATTTCAGAATATAAAGCAAAACTACATTTCTAAAAATCAAGGATAACGGAGCCATGATTGGGTGAGAGGTGATGCCCCACCATCCAATGGAGAAGCAGAGTCTAGCTGCTGCAGTCTCAGCAATTAAGGAAGCAGCATTTCTATTGGGCCCAACCTCTACTGGCACAAGAAAAGAAAGATTCATGGTGGCCAGGAGAGAATAAAGAAGCAGGAAGAGCAAAGTAAACAAAAGTTGTGGGATGTGTAGAATGACAGGGAGGGGAAGAATGAAAGTAAAAGAGGGGAATTGTGAGAGTACTGGGGTAGCAGGAGAAAGAGACAGAGAATGCATGGGGGCAGGTAGATGATGTGCAAAGGAATAGGGAAAAGAGGGATAGTGCAAGAGGAAAAGTGGTACAGAGTAGAGAAGGGAAAATGTGCAAGAGAGAGGGAAGGACAGGGAGAAAAAAATACAAGAGGAGAGGGAAAGGAAAGCATAAGGAGAAAAGAAGCTTACTGCAAATCCCCTTGTGGTAGAGCAAGGCATTACACTTAAGAAAAATTGATGTTGCTTTTGCCACAGTTGATGTTAAATTTGGTCTCACACATTAACTTGCACCAAATCAGGGAAGTTAACATTAAAATATTTTTTTAAAGAATTTAAATAATAATATACTGTAAAGTGCTATAAATATGTGCATTTAAATAAGATCAAAAAAACTACTAATGAGATCAATATAAGAGGAAATTCTTTTCAAATCTTCTATGTTGTGGAGAAGTGTAGTGAAATATCTAGTATAGTAAAGACTATTGGCTCCTTTTACTAAGGTGTGCTAGCGTTTTTAGCACACGCATTGCCGCATGCGCTAACGCTATGCTACACGCCAAGAACTGGCATTAGCATCTAGCGTGCACGGCAATGCAGCACGTGCTAAGCGTGCACTAAAACCGCTAGCGCAGCTTAGTAAAAGGAACCCTAAGAGACCTCAAGTGTTCACATTCAACTGACAATGAAATGAATCCCAACAGATGGATTCTTTGTGAACTATCACTAGTCTCAAATGTCTTTTTTTCTAAAAAAAAAAAAAAAAGTCTTTTTTTTCTAAAAAAAAAAATAAAAAAAGAGAGTCCATCTGTTGGAATCCGTTCCATTGTCAGTTGGATGCGAACACTTGACACTTCTCCACAACATAGAAGATTTGAAAAGAATTTCCTCTTATATTCATTTCACCAGTAGTTTTATTTTTTTGTCTTTCGACTTTATATTTTGAGGATTTGTTGACATTTAAATAAGATGTCACAATATATGCAAAAATCAACTACAGTCAAAGCAAATCAATAGCCACATATATTCAAATAATCTTCAATGCATATTTTTAACTGCATAAGAACATAAGAACATAAGAAGCGCCATCTCCGGATCAGACCTTCGGTCCATCAAGTCCGGCGATCCGCACACGCGGAGGCCCTGCTAGGTATACACCTGGCTTATTTTATAGCCAACACACTAAATACAAAAATTCCCCAGTGGAAAAACCTTTACCAAATAATATAAACCAAATACTTTCCACTTAATCTAATATGTTGATGAAAGGTCAATTCTACTAACAAGAGATAGCCTCAGTAATGGAGCCTACGCGTAGCCAAAATCAATGACTGGGGTATTCAGCGTAGTTATATTTGCTCCTTATTCTCCAATCATTGGCCTTACTCTTGTGAAATTACTTTATTCAAGCGAATGAATTTACTATAAATTATTTATTTAAATAATCACTTTTTTTCTTCTTATCTTTTTTTCAATTTTATAACTTATTCTTATTAAAACTTTCTATTACACTCATACTACCCCTTTCATTATACTATCATTCTATTCCTTTCACTACACTATTATTTAACTCCTTTCATAACATTCTTTCTCTCATGGACCTGCTTGCTTTCCGTTTTATCTATTGATAGTTATTTTAGACAGGCATTCATCCAAACTTATCTTGAGTCAGCACTATTTCAAGACAGCCTTTCTCTCATAAACCTGCTTGCTTTCCGTTTTCTCTATTGATAGTTATTTTAGACAAGGCATTCATCCAAACTTATCTTGAGTCAGCACTTGTATTTCAAGACAGCCAACGTGGCCAGCGTTTCGTGGGTGTAAACTCGGACCCACTGCATCAGGGCCAGATAATTTAGGAAACAAGTCGTTGCTGCTCAGTATTCATTTGAAAGCGGTCTCAGTTATTTTATAGCCAACCATATCTTTATATGCCTCTCTCAAGGAGATATGCATCTAGTTTGCTTTTGAAGCCTAGGACTGTCGATTCCGCAATAATCTCCCCTGGGAGAGTATTCCAGATGTCAACCACTCTCTGTGTGAAGCAGAACTTCCTGATATTAGTCCTGAACTTGCCCCCCCTTAGCTTCATTTCATGTCCTCTTGTCCGTGTCAAATTGGACAATGTAAATAGTTTTTTCTGCTCTAATTTGTCGATTCCTTTCAGTATTTTGAAGGTTTCGATCATATCCCCACGCAGTCTCCTTTTCTCAAGGGAGAACAATCCCAGTGTTTTAAGTCGATCCTCATATTCCAGTTTCTCCATACCCTTCACTAGTTTAGTTGCTCGTCTCTGCACCCTCTCCAGCAGTTTTATATCCTTCTTTAAGTAGGGAGACCAATGTTGGACGCAGTATTCCAAGTGGGGTCTGACCATTGCCCTATAAAGCGGCATTATAACTTTCTCCGATCTACTCGAGATTCCTTTCTTTATCATGCCCAACATTCTATTTGCCTTATTTGCCGCTGCCGCGCATTGTGCCGACGGCTTCAGGGTCCTATCTATCAGTACACCCAGATCCCTTTCTTGTTCACTTTTTCCCAGAGTTGCACCTGACATTCTGTACTCGTATTCCTTATTTTTACTGCCTAAATGCATTACCTTGCATTTCTCCACGTTGAACTTCATCTGCCATTTCTCCGCCCATTTTTCTAACCGACACAAGTCGCTCTGGAGTTCCTCACTGTCCTCCTGCGATCTGATTGCCCGGCAGAGTTTTGTGTCGTCTGCAAACTTGATGATCTCACTGGATGTTCCGTTTTCCAGGTCATTGATATAAATATTAAAAAGGATCGGCCCAAGTACCGAGCCTTGGGGTACACCACTAGTCACTTTCTCCCAGTCGGAGAACTTCCCATTTATGCCCACTCTCTGCTTCCTGTTTTCCAGCCATTTGCCTATCCATCTTTGTATATCTCCCTCTATGCCATGGCTTTGTAGTTTCCTAAGAAGTCTTTTGTGTGGAACTTTGTCAAATGCTTTCTGGAAGTCCAAGTATATTATGTCCACCGGCTTTCCACTATCAATTTGCTCGTTCACGGTCTCAAAGAATTGGAGTAAATTCGTCAAACACGATTTCCCTTTCCTGAATCCATGTTGACTGGGTTTCATCAAGTCATGTGTGTCCAAGTGCTGAACTATGCTATCCTTGATCAGTGATTCAATCATCTTGCCGGGGACAGATGTAAGACTCACAGGTCTATAGTTGCCCGGTTCTCCTCTCGATCCTTTTTTGAAAATTGGCGTGACATTCGCTTTCCTCCAGTCGTCTGGTATCTGACCAGTTCTGATTGACAGGTTTGCAAGTTTTTGCAGTAACTCTCCGATTTCGACCTTCAATTCCTTCAAGACTCTCGGGTGAATTTCATCCGGTCCAGGGGATTTGTCACTTTTAAGTTTGTCGATCTGGTAGTATATCTGATCTAAGTTCACTTCAACTGTGGTGAGGCTGTCCTCTATTTCTCCTGTAAACAGTTTCTCCACTTCAGGTATTGTTGAGGTGTCCTCCTTCGTAAAGACAGACGCAAAGAAGGAATTTAGTTTGTCTGCGATTTGTTTATCTTCCTTGATGTACCCTTTTCTTCCCATGTCGTCCAAGGGTCCCACTGCCTCTTTTGCAGGTTTTTTCCCTTTCACGTATCTAAAGAAGGGCTTGAAGTTTTTGGCCTCCCGGGCTATTTTTTCCTCATAGTCCTGTTTTGCATCCCTCACCGCCTTGTGACATTTCTTCTGTTCATCTTTATGTTTGTTCCAGGCTTCGGTTGTCTTCGTGCATTTCCATTTTTTGAAAGAGTCCTTCTTTTCTTTTATGGCTTCCTTCACCTGTATGGTAAGCCATGCTGGTTCTCCTTTGCCTTTAGTTCTCCGATCTTTGGAAATCCTCGGAATGTAGAGATCTTGTGCTTCTGCAATAGTATTTTTCAATAGGCACCATGCCTGGTCTACTGTTTCAAGTTTGTCCACCATCTTCTCGAGTCGTTTTGTTACCATGGCTCTCATGCAATCGTATTTACCCTTTTTAAAGTTTAAGGTGGTGGTTAAGGTTTTGGAATGTTTCCCTTTCCCGATGTCAAGTTTAAAGTTGATTACATTGTGATCACTCGTTCCCAGTGGAACCATGACTTCTACTTCTGTTATCGGTCCGGTGAGACCATTTAGGACCAAGTCCAAGGTGGCGTCGCCTCTTGTCGGCTCTTTTACCATTTGCTCCAGGAAGCAATCCCCTAGCACCTCCAGGAACTTGGCCTCCTTGCTGCAGTTTTCAAATAATCCATTTAGGTGTGTGTGGGTGGAGGGGGGTGCAGATTAGAGACCTGAACACTAATTGAGGGGGGGGGGGTGTAAGACTGAATCCACTGACCCTGAAATGAGATCAGTTCCATATACCTTATTCAACTTTACATATAATTTCCCTTCAATCTAGCGCCCCTCCCACTTCTATTTATTTGAATGTCATCATCTTACCTATTATGTCTGTCTATAGGTCTAAACTGTACTTGTCCCGTCTGTTTCATCACCACTGTGCTGACAATAGGCCTTATTCTATATATCAACCCCTAAAAAAATTGGCACTGACTAGTGCAGCGCTAAGTATGATTCTATAAAAGTTACGTGCAATTTATAGAATCACATTTAGGCATGTACATTTTGGCCAAGGAAATCCTGGCCTAAATGCCTGCACCCAAGTTCTGTTCACATTGGCGCATAAGCAAAGAACCTGTGCATAGCTTAAAAGAAAGCCCATGATCCACCCTTAACCACACCCCGTTTCCAGATTTGCATACTTGATCAGATATATAAAATTTTTAGCAGTGTACATAACAAGTTGCTTGCATAATATCCAATTAATGCCAGTATGCAGGTAGGGCTGATCTCAGGATGTTGGTCTTTGACCTGGGGGCCACTGCGAGAGCGGACTGCTGGGCACAATGGACCACTGCTCTGATCCAGCAGTGGAAAATTCTTATGTTCTTATTAGCATCAATTATGAGGTATTAATTGGCAATTTTTAGCACCAATTAGGCTTGTTAAACAATTAAGTTTATGTGTGCAAATCTACTGAGTGCACATATAACGTAAGGCCCCATATATATAATTTAAGGGATTATGCACATGTATGTTAATCAAAATGTTGTGCCATGCTGCCTATGATGAGGTATCATTTGTATTCTTCCAAGATTGTGTCATATTTATGTTAAATGAGTGTCCTTTTATGCTGTTTTAATGTGTGCATTAGAGATGTACACGAACAAAAGAAGAGTAAGAAAAGTCCCACAAAAAACTGCAAAGTCAAACACAGTGGGAACAAGCAAGGTAAGCGAAGGGGATGCAAAGGAACAAGCTTTTTTTTTTAATCAGATATGACTCAACACTGGCATTGTTTTGGCAAAAGACTTCATCAGGAGACCAATCTATTAAAACAATATGAACATAAAATTACAAAATAACCTATAAAACAATAAATGAATTTATAAAAAGCAATATGATATAAAATGATGAATTTAGAAAAAAGCAATACAACATAGAAAGCATACCTAATGAAAAGTTAAAAGCCATATAACATGGTCAAATATTTAAAACAGTTCAAATACTAAAATATATAACAGATAAACTTAAAACACATACCAACAAATCCCCTTACAAAGTATAAAACTGGAGATTAGAGCTGTTAGAGCTTTATCATATTATTGCTTCTACTACAGTTCTATTTGCCCATCTCAAGTTTACATCACTGTTCTAATTATGTATTACTCTGTCCTTTAGTCCTATTACTATTATTTTTGCAGTTACTACAATGCAAGTTAAGTCAAGCTATACCTGGTGGTTCATAAATAAATCAAATTAGCTTCAGATACAGGCATTTTATAAAGACATCTGAAAGTGGTTGTCTGAAACTACCAAAATAAGAATAGCTTTATCTTTCCAAAAACTTGTTTCAGTCAGAACTCTACATTATGAAAATGTTGTGCGCATATCCACTGATCTACGGCACCACCTCTAATTGCTTTCACATTGCAAAGTTTATGGCGTTAGCTACATCAGCAGGAAGTTCAATCATTCTCTTCCCTGATTGATTTGAAAGGAGAAAGGATGATGCCTGCAGTGCTATTCCATGAATAACATGAGCACATTTTCCAGTTGAAGCTACAAAAAGGACAAGTCAGATCATCAGGATTACAGCCTCCTTTATCATGTAGCATCTTAAGTGATTGATATCCAGCTCTTATAAATACTGATTTCCCATATACAGCAGTAAACGTATAAGCAAGATGCAATAATTTTGCAAATGAGATGAAAGGTCAAGATGTTTTTCATTGAGCTTGTCTATCAGAGAATAATATTCATTTTCAGATATTCTGTGTCCGGGTTTGAAATTCTGAAATAATTGGGTTAGACCTGGTTCTCCAATTTCCTTGCAATTATGAAGTACCATTTGTATTCTTCTGAGATTGTATCATATTTATGTAACACGAGTGTTCCTTTGTGCTGTTTTAATGTATGCATTAGAGATATACACGAACAAATGTAGAGGAAGAAAAGTCCGACAAAAATCTGCAAAGTCAAACAAACACAGTTCATAACTGTCGTAATTCAGTCTGAAAGTTCATTATCAAATTCAACATGTACCATATTATTGCACCTTAAAATAAATATTCTTCTATTTATTTATGCCGGCTTTTACAAAGTCGCAGTAGAGGTTTTTACCGCAGGATGGCAAGATAAAAACTCAGACGCACATAGAATTCCTATGAACGTAAGAGCATTTACCTTGCTGGCCCATGGTAGAAACCTCTACATATCATCCAAACTCCAACCTTATGTCCCAAGCAGACCCCTCCGCTCCCAAAAGGAAACGCGTCTTCAAATACCCCCAGGTTGGAGCCTCCGACAAGAAAGGGCCAGATGAAAGTCCTACGCTCACTTCTTATCAAAGTACTCGAATCAGCTACCTCCTAACATCAAATCCCTTAATGGACTTTTTGAGCTTTAGAAAGGCAATTAAAAACCCATCTCTTCACCTGACATCCTCAGGACAAGCTAGAATTCGGACTGTTACTCCCAAACCCCTATATTCTTAATAGATGTTCAACTGACTCTCTCCCTGTGCCTGCGTCTGACTTCATGCGTCTGCTAATCTAGAACAATTGAACTAGACTTATCTCACAGTACCCTATTGCCTTACGGCCTCTTTTATAAAGCCGCGCGACAACAGCCCCAAAGCCCTTTAAATCTTTATGGGCTTTGGGGCCGTTAGTGCAGCGCAGCCGCTAACGCGGCTTTGTAAAAGAGGCCATTAGTCTTCTGTTCCTTGTTATTAATTGTTATATGTCTTATTGCTAATTATTATGTATGTTCCCATGTAACCCGTTCTGGGATCTTTGGGGAGGATGGGATAGAAATCTAAATAAATAAATACTGTGGCTTTGTAAAAGGAGCCCTTAATTACACCTTCTAATTCATTTTCAGTTTGTGCAACATATATTAACTTTTTTGACGTTGCACTTTCTGTAAATATTTTGAAAAACCACTATACATTTCACTCTGAAAATGGCCAACACCCCACTCCAAAAAAAAAACCCAAAACAACTTGTCGCCTAGAGCCCCACTCTCTTGCCATCCATTCTGACCTCCCTCAGACTTATCTGGGGTTCAGCATTGGTTTGATTCGATTCATTTACTTTGTATATTGTCCAGTACATAAACCATTTATAGTATATGGTGAACCCTCCAAAACCACCAAATACCTACTGTGCCCAACTGTACACCACACCAATAACCTTTAACCTTTTCCTATCATAATAAATTTTATGTTACGCTGGTTCCAATCGGAATTATTTTAGCAGTTTTGTATTATTGTAAACATAATGTAAATAAGTCATAAGTCTATAAATTCAAATATTTTGTGTTCCTGTCATGTACTGTATGTTCCATGCCATGGAACATACGATGGCAATGACATTTTTGGAATGTCCCGTCAGCCGGGACACCCGGTAGGAAAAGGTTAAGCGTGCTGGTATCCCTATATGATGGTACAGTAAGTTTTTGGTGGGCTTACACCTTCTACCATAAGTGGATATGGGCCTGGGTCCCTTTCTCTGCAGTCTAATCTAATCTTCTATTTGTGCATCGCGCATACCTATGCAGGCACTGCACTGACCACCAGGCTACTCCAGACACCTGCTTGCTGCTCTACTAGGACTGGGCATAACATCTGCAGTTGACTTATAGGCTGTTTCATGGGGGGGGGGGGGGTCATGCCAACATCCTTCCAGCGGTCATCTTTTTAGTTTAGGTACCTTTTTGGAACTTATTTGTTATTAAAACAGGTCTAGTCCCAATTGTCCTGTGGATATAGCGGGATATCAATTTTTAAAATAAATATAATTTTAGCATTGTAAACCAACCATTACATTACATTACATTAGTGATTTCTATTCCGCTTGTGGCTTGCGGTTCTAAGCGGATTACATTAGAAGATGGCTGGTCATTTCCAGGCGATGACAATACAATTCTTTACATTACTTTACAAACTTTGCATACCTAACTTTACATAACTTTTCATACATAACTTTACAAAACTTTACGTGGTATTACTTTGCATTACTTTACATTATCTTTACAGTACTTGCATAACTTACATTACATTATTTTGCATAGCCTAACTTTATATTATAGAAAAGCTAGATTCTGTTTTTAAGATGTTATATCTGACGTTTTGAGATATTTGGTGGATACAATGTTTCCAGATATGAATTGACTTATCGTCAATTGCGACTAGATTAGATGTTGCCTGTGGAGTGGAATTGCAGGAGGTTGCGAAGGGGATAGAAGATGATGTTAGATTATATTGTTGGGATGTGTTTTTTGAATAGTATGGTTTTGATATCTTTTCAAAACGCTTTATAGTCAGTATATCAGCAACTTGGAGATGGTGGGGTCAATTTTCAAGGCCTGTGTAGCAAGTAGGTTGTCATATAGTTTTTTGCGTCTTGTGCCTTTGAGTGGGGGGTAGGTGAATGGGATTTATGTTCTCCTTACTCTGGGTGAAAGGTTTCGGTATAGGCGGCTGTTTAGGTAGAAAGGTGCTTTTCCGTTTAGTACTTTGAATAATAGACAGTATAGTTTGAATTGGGTTCTTGCTCGTATCGGTAGCCAGTGAGAGTCGAGATAGGCATTAGTGATGTGATCATATCTTCCTAGCGAATAGATGAGTCTGAGAGCTGTGTTCTGTACTGTTTGTAATTGTTTGATCATGTAAGTGGGACATGGTAGATAAAGGCTGTTGCAGTAGTCTACAAGTCCTAGCACAAGTGATTGGACTATGATCCTGTAATGTGCTTTGTCAAAGAATTTTCTTATTTTCCGCAGGTTGCGCATGGTGTAGAAAGCTTTTTGGATAGTTTTGTTGGTATGAATCTGCATTGTGCAGCACCTGTCTATCGTTACTCCCAGAATTTTGAGCGCGGGCTGTCTTGGGTATTTGATTGCATTTGCCACCAATTCAGTTAAGGTTGGTTCTTTGTCTTTTTCTAGCAGAAGGAATTTGGTTTTATCCGTGTTCAATTTCAGTTTGTGGTTCGTCATCCATGTTTCTACAGTTTCCAATGTTGTTTTCAGTCGTCCTGATGAATTGGGATCTTGAATATTGAAGGGGAGAAGGATTGTTATGTCGTCTGCGTAGCTGAATGATACTATATTTAGGGTGTCTAGGGTAGTGCCCAGTGTGGATACGAAGAGGTTGAATAGTATGGACGATAATGGAGATCCTTGCGGTACTCCACAGGGGTTTGACCAAGGGTCCGATATGAGATCTTTTGACTTTACTTTATATGTTCTAGTTTTAAGGAAGCCTTGGAACCAATTAAGTACCATACCTGAGATCCCTATGGCATCTAGTATCTGGAGTAGTATGGAGTGATCTACTAGGTCGAAAGCTGCTGAGAGATCTAGTTGGATGATTAGTATCCTGTTTCCTTTACTGATGTGTTGTCGGGCTATATCCATTAGAGATACAAGCAGTGTCTCTATGCTGTGGTTTTTTCTGAATCCTGATTGTGATGTATGTAGTATGTTGTGGTCTTCTAGGTAGTTGGAGAGGTATTGTGCTACAAGACCTTCTAGTAGTTTGACATATAATGGGATTGAAGCGATGGGTCTGTAGTTGGCTGGGTTATTGTTTGGGGCTTTGAGGTCTTTCGGTATGGGGGTGATAATTATCTCGCCTAGTTCTGATGGGAACTGACCATCTGTGAGCGTGGATTGTAACCAGTTCATGAGGTTGGCTTTGAACTTGATGGATGCGGTTGTTAGCAGGTACAATGGGCAGTTGTTCAGGTCACATGATGTTTTACTGTATTTGTTGTAGAGTCGGATCATGTCGTTCCATTGTACTTTAAGGAAGTTAGTCCACGTTCTGTCTGCTACTAAGGCTTCATCTGTTGTTGGAGTTATTATAATCTCATCGAGGATGGTTAATGATTTGTTGAAGGTGGTTCTGATATTGGTGATTTTGTGCTTGAAGTAGTCTGCTAATTGGTGGGCTGAAGGAAATTGGTTTCCTTGAGTGGCTAGGAAAGGTTTAGTGTCGATGATCGGTATATCAAATTGTGAATAAACTTAGAAACTTGGTAATAAATAAATGAGGTGCTTACCAGTTCTGTACTAGTCAGCCATATTCTATAAACCGCGCCTATGTTAGGCACTGCTAGGCACCATAATTGCAGTCGTCTAGCGATGCCTACGTTTGGGATCCACGGCTAACTTTTTATTGGCTTAGTCGGCATGGTAACTGACCATGCTAGTTTTCTGTCAATCAAAAAAAAAAAAAATTAATTAAACAATTTGGCGCTGAACTCTTAGGACATCTAGTGACGCCTAAGGACATCTAGTGATGCCTAAGGATGCCTAACATCTAGTGATGCCTAAGGATGCCTAACGACGCTTATCTCAAAAATTATTTTTAAATACGATTGAACCCATTAATGGAAGAATGCTGAATAATGCAAACCAAAAAGGTTCTTCCAATAAGAATAAGGCTATAGATATACTGTGAATAACCCTCAAAATATATAACAAATTGACACAGGGGTAGCAAAATATCAAAAACACACTGATCAACTCATATAATAGTGAACATAAAAATTATAATGGTGAGTGAGAGTCCTCAGTATTCAGAGTTGCAGGATCAAATTTAACCCAACAGGGTATAATCATGTGAAACATCCTAGGACCTCTCTATCCCCCACCCCTTTTACTAAACCGCCATAGCGCTTATTAGCGCTGGGAGTTGCGTTGAATGCTCTACACTGCTCCCAATGCTCAGAGTTCGTATGAGCGTCAGGAGCAGCACGGAGCATTCAGTGTGGTTCCCTGCGCTAATAACCGCTATAACGGTTTTGTAAAAGGGGGGGTGGGCGTATATGTGCAGACAACATGTATAAACAAAAAACAGTGTTCTTCCTTCTGTACAATTTTTAATTTAAACTATAGTCTTGGTAAAGTCACAATCCTAAATGTATCATCCTGTGTGTAAAATATTTTCTGAAGAATAAGATAAGGTTCACTGTGAAAAATAAGCTTTGTACTTATCTCAAAAATTCCCAGCAATGTGCTATGCTTGGTTCTACAGAGCTCCATTTCGGAGGTAACTCCTCCTTTATTGGGAACTTTGGCATTAGGCATGGTTAGGGGCAGAGAACAGGCATGGTACCGCCACATTAGGCAAGTGAAAAACTGACCTAATCAAGCAGTGCCTATGTCAAGGATGCCTAGTAATGCCTAAGTCAACTTAGATGCTGCTAGGCTCGCATCTCTAAATGGCGCCTAGTAGCTGATTGACAACCGCGTCGAGCAGCACCTACAAATGGAGGCGCAGCTAGGCGCTATTTATAGAATCTGGGCCTAAGTGCATAAAGAATAAAGAAAACAATCAAATGAAGGAGCAAATGTAGCGCATGCCTGCACATTTCATATTGTATGTACAAAGTTATGAAAATATTCAATGCTTAATATCTATTTCTATGCAATTAATTAAGAGATTGAAAGTTGCATAATTCATTTACTAAAGAAGTTACTAACTTGTGGTAGGAAGTCATTGCAGGTTAGTGACTCCCATGTTCATTTAAGCCGTGGCAAAATGGAATATTTTACTGCAGCTTAGTTGCCAGAGAATGTGGTGAAATCAGTTAGCTTAGCGGGGTTTAAAAAGTATTTGGATAATTTCCTAAAAGAGATGTCCACAGGCCATTATTGAAATGGCTTGGGGAAATCCATTGCTTATTCCTAGGATAAGCAGCATAAAATCTGTTTTATTACTTTGGATCTAGCTAGGTACTTGAGACCTGAGGTGTCCACTGTTGAAAACAGGATACTGGGCTTGATGGACCTTTGGTCTGTCCCAATATGGCAATTTTTTATGTTTTTAGCAACGGCTTCTAACTTGAAGTTCATAAGTATACCACAATAATTTAGTACTGCTATCTTGTGAAAGCTTTCTAGAGCTGAATTTTCCCCATTAATTCCTATGTTGCAAAACTGTAAACCTGTGTGGAAGCGTATAAGAATGAGGCCAGCTTATAAATGAGGTGTAGGAAAAGGTTTCTGGCTTCTAACCTTTACTTGGTGCCAAGGCTAAGGCCAAAACATGCCCATTTCAAAGTCACCATCTTTTTTCTTCAGGGATCATTGTTACATTAGTAACTTTGAATATTAAAAAAAAACAAAGGCTTAATGAGACTCATGCATATTATAACCAGTCATAGAGTGCATTCCATGCCACCAAGCCAGCCTGAACTAGAAAAGTACTTGTATTCAGCCTGAGTCATCTATGTTCTAGCATTTGTGCTTTGGATAGTGTAATGATTCTACAAGCCAATGGCAAGTATGATCCCACCCAAAAACAATTAAAAGTTATTCTCTGAAATCTGGTAAAAGTAAACTATGAGATGGGGGGACAAAGCATTTTTTTAGATATATGAGGGGCCACTGAAAAGTTCTCAGCCCAACTAAGAAGAGAATGATGTGAAGCTATGAAACATATACGTTATTTCATATCTTTGAAGCAAAAAGTGTAAAGAATAGCATGGAATAACTTGCAAGTTTCATGGCTCCACATCAGTCTCTTCTTGGTTGGGTTCAGAATTTTTCAGCGGCCCCTCATATTGTGATGTCATAATGCCTCATTCCACCAATGCCTAAAAGCCAACCTCATTGGTGAGGCTGCATTGCCTCATTGAAATGAAAAGTGTCAAGAGAAGTGTGGAATAACTTGCAAGTTTCATGGCTCCACATCAGTCTCTTCTTGGTTGGGTTCAGAATTTTTCAGCAGCCCCTCATACTAGTGATTGGGGGAGGTGCAAAACATTGTGGGACTAAAGGGTGAAGGGGAGGAATATGTAGAAACTGATGAGAATGAAACAGAATTGCTTAACAAATATTTGTGTTCACACATGAAGGGCAGAGATATTTAAATACTTACATTTCATAAATGTGCATGAGGAGAGTCTCAGTTGAAAAGAAGCTCTGGAATAAGAGGGCACAGGATGAAGTTAAGAGGTGATAGTCTCAAGAGTAATCTAAGGAAATGCTTTACAGAAAAAGGTGGTAGATGTGTGGAACAGTCTCCCGGTAGAGATGGTGAAGACAAAGACCATGAGACAGGCATGTGTATGGTTACCATATGGCTCCAGAAAAAAAAGGAGGATGGATCGAGATATCCAGGGTTTACTTCCATTTAAAGCAATGGATGGAAAACCTGGATGTCTCAATCTGCCCTACTTTTTCTGGAGCCATATTGTAACTCTAGGCACGTGGGATCTCTTAGGGCAGTGTCTCTCAAACTTTGTGCCCTGGCACAGTTGTGTGCCCTGAAGAGATTTTGGATGTGGCATGAGAGATTCCAGAATTTTACTTTATTTTAAAAAATTCCCGCCATAAGTATACACTAGAATAGATGGCATGTGTGTCGCATACAGAAGACTCTGTCAATGTTATAAGCATCTGTGTGCGTAAGGATACAATTGCCCAGACAAGCATCATTCTTTGGAAACTAATGGCAAGTAATTTTAGCTTTTTTTTTTTTTTTTTTTTCCTTTATTTATTGGATTATTCATTACAATATCTCTGTAACAAACATACATGAATGAACACAAAAAAAATACAAAATACAAGATGTAAATTCCAAAATAGGAATTAACATAGTATAAGAAAACTAATTCAACCGTATCCTAGTCCACATTAAAAGTGATCGCCAGTACAAATAAAACATCAAAGCAAAACTTCTATCTACTTTCTAGGAACAGGCAAATGGCTATTATATATATTATACATCATCCTCCAAAAGTAAACCAAAATAAGGAATTAAACTTTCAACAAAGGTTTCTCTTTGATAAAATCTTCCACCTGGGCTGGATCAAAAAACACATATTTATCATTTCCATATGATATCAGGCATTTACATGGAAATTTTAAGAAGAAAGTAGCTCCGACTGCCAAAACCTTAGGCTTTAGCTGAAGGAACTGTTTCCTCTTAAACTGGGTTTGTCTAGAGACATCTGGAAAAATTATCACCCGTTGACCACAAAACATCTCTTGCTTTTTCAGGAAATATAATTTCAAAATATCTTGTTTCTCAAGTTCTGTCTTGAAGGTCACGAGAAGAGTTGCTCGTTTCTCAATTATGTCTTTAGAAGACTCCAAAAACTGTGATACATTCAGACTCTCTGGTGATACTATTCTATCCATTCCACCTTCCTCTACCTTTTCTTTGGAATCTCTTGAAATGTAATATAAATTATCGACCTCAAAGGTCTCCACTTTGTTATAATGTAATATCTCCCTCAAATACATTTTCAAAAGTTCCATTGCAGAAAGGTAATGTGTGGTGGGAAAATTTAGCAAGCGAAGATTTTTAACTCTAATAGCATTTTCCATTTTTTCTAACTTAGCATGTAACATCATACTATCCTTTATATTAGAAACAGCACTAGCTTGTAAATTACCTACTGCCTGATCTAACTTTTCAACCTTTACAGCTGTTTCTCCAATTTTATTATTTTGTTCTTTAATTTTCACAGTTACATCAGATGAAAATTGACATAAGTTCAAAACGGTTTTTTGTAAAGATGACTCTATTCTGTTAATACTAAGCCAAACATCATTTAGAGTGATCACTTTATCCCTGGGGAGAGCATCCGAGCTTTGCCCAGTACTCATCTGCACTGGGGTTAGTTCTTTAGCCTGTCCCAGGGACTGTCCTGAAACCTCCAGACCAGATACTGACAATGATTGAAGGGAAGAAGAAATTATTCCTTCCTTAAAAGGGGAAGGAGATTCTTCTAACCGTAAGGAATATGATGGTTGAGGAGGTGGTGTTGGTTCCCCAGAGGATAAGGAGACAGCTTGAATATTAAAAGTTACCTGTTCCTCAACAGGAGGCAAGATGGGAACCACAAGATGGCGATCCATCGGGCCTGTTGTTGCAGCAGATGGTATTGCCTTAGCTTTCCTCTTACCCATGCTGAAGAGATGGTAATCCTGCTCCCTGCTCCTCTTAGGCTCCGAAGGGGCTCAAAAGGGGCAAGCCCCTTTAGCCACGCCCCTTCAGCTCGCGACCCGAGGCTCGCGACCGCGGGCCGCGTACCGCGGCTGTTCCGATTTTCAAGGCTCCCCGGAGGACCCTCTCAGCTGGCTGGGTCGGGCTGCTGCGGGACTGCCTGTCCCGATGAAGACAGTGCTAAACAGCACTAGCGACAGGCTCCTTCGGCAGCTGCTCCGATTTTCAAGGCTCCCCGGAGGACCCTCTCAGCTGGCTGGGTCGGGCTGCTGCGGGACTGCCTGTCCCGATGAAGACAGTGCTAAACAGCACTAGCGACAGGCTCCTTCGGCAGCTGCTCCGATTTTCAAGGCTCCCCGGAGGACCCTCTCAGCTGGCTGGGTCGGGCTGCTGCGGGACTGCCTGTCCCGATGAAGACAGTGCTAAACAGCACTAGCGACCATAATTTTAGCTTTTTTAAATTTTTTTATGCAGTACTTATCCTAACTTGTGTAACAAGACAATCAAAGCTTTGTTACCATTTAGATCTTCTTGTCTTTGTGAACTTGGATTTTTAGCTGTGACAGAATTAAATTGAAAAAAAAAGAGAACGACTGCAGATGGTAGATGATGAAATGCATGTTTACTTGTCAACTATCGAGCCACGGTTTGAGTTAATTTGCACTCAAAAACAAGCACATCCATTGCATTCATTAGCAATTCTATTCTATCTACTTTAGTTTCAACGTTGTTACAATTACCTACACATAGCTTAAAGCAGGGGTGCCCAATACGTCGATCGCGATCGACAGGTCGCTCGCTCAGGTGACCCCAGTCGATCGCAGAGCGGGTTCCTTTCTTTCCTTCTCTTTTTTCTCCTCCTGACTGGCCTGCCTCTTGAAGAACGCCAGCCAATCAGAGTGCTGGAAGGGCGGGGTGAAGGTCGGTGGCGTACCAAGAGGGGGGCGGTCCACCCCGGGTGCACAGCCGGCCAGATCCGGGTTCTCCTGCCCTTCCTTTCCCCCAATCCGCGCTCGGGGCTCGCGCCTGCCTAGTCTGTGCCGCTGCCCAAATGGTGCTGTTGGTTCTTGCGAGACTCGCGGGAGTTGACTGCACCATTCGAGCGGCGGTGCAGGACCAGGCAGACGCGCTCGGGGCTCGCGTCTGGATTTCACTTCCGGCACAGATGGGGGAGCCTGCCGAGCTGACACCATTCGGGCAGCACGAGACCAGGCAGGCACGCTCGGGGCTCACACCTGCCTATTACTGCCGCTGCAGATGGAGACTTGGGTGGCTGTCCAGCAGGGAAGGCTGCCAATGCAGCGCAGGACCGCCAGGATTGCATCAAGGTACCGGGGGTGAGGGGATGTTTAAAATATCAGGATAGCCATCTAGGGAGGGAGGGAGGGATTTTAAAAGGTACTGAGGGTGAGGAGATGTTTAAAATACCAGGTTAGCCGTCTAGGGAGGGAAGGAGGGATTTTAAAAAGTACAGGGGGTATGATTAAAAAAGGTACTGGGGGTATGTAGGGGGATGGTTTAGGGTACGAGAGGGGTATGGGGCCTGCCTGTCACTAGGTCTGCCTGCCTTCCCTGTGCCCTGTCCCTGCCTAGCGGCAGTGGTTTGGGGGAGGGCAGGGAGACAGAAGGAAAGAAGGGAAACAGAAAAAAAGAAATGGGACATGAAGAGAGAAAAAAAATGGAGGCAGGGAGAAAGAAAGGGAAGGGAGAGAGGAAGAAAAAGTTGGGGGAGGGAATGAGGTCTGGAGGAGAGGAATCATACAGGCTGAAAGAAGGGAAGAAAGATTGGATGCACAGTCATAAGAAGAAAGTGCAACCAGAGACTCATGAACACCAGACAACAAGGTAGGAAAAATTATTTTATTTTAAATTTAGTGATCAAAATGTGTCTGAATTTATATCTTCTGTCTATATTTTTCACTATGGCCCCCTTTTACTAAACCGCAATAGCGGTTTTTAGCTCAGGGAGCCTATGAGCGTTGAGAGCAGCGCTGGGCATTCAGTGCAGCTCCCTGCGCTAAAAGCTGCTATTGTGGTTTAGTAAAAACGGGGGGGGGGGGGGGATATATTTGTCTATTTTTGTATGGTTGTTACTGAGGTGACAGTGCATAAAGTCATCTGCCTTGACTTCTTTGAAAAACCCCCGGAATAGGAATGATAATTAACATTTTCTCAGCGTACAGTGTGCTTTGTGGTTTTTTTTAATTTTATTGTTGGTAGATCATTTTGACTTGGTCATTTTAAAAGTAGCTCACAAGCCCAAAAAGTGTGGGCACCCCTGGCTTAAAGTATGTGCCACAAAAATAAATTTGATCCGTTTAGTGTGCCAGAGCTTTAAAAGGTTTGAGACACACTGTCTTAGGGAGAGGAAGAGATAGTGGTTGCTGCAGATGGCAGACTAGATGGGCTATTTTGCATTTATCTGCCATTATGCTTCTATGTAGGAATTGGATCACAGAAGGAACACACAAATAGGAATGGAAATGAAGTAGATCTTGAATAATTTTCAGAAGACTTTTTGTGAAGAGCTAAAACTAAAGATAGATGTAACAATGAGACTGAATGACATATAATACAATCTCTCTGGAAGCTGAACGGATGGGATCTTGTATCTTCAGCTGCAGGGCAACTAAAAGATGATCCATCCCCTTTGGGCTACCTACCCGGGAACTTCCTGTCTTGCTCAGTTTGTTCCTGCAGCTTCACTGCATAGTATCATATCAGTTAATTCTGCTCGTGGTTTGTTTTCACTTAGATTTTTTTCAACAAGTGGGATACAATTTTATAAATAAATAGGAAAGTTCTGGCAGCTCCACTGTCTGATTTTTTTTTTCCAGTGTTTCTTTAGAGTTGGGCATGGTCCTGGAGGATTGAAGAAAGGCATATGTGGTCCTTTTCCACAAAAGTGGAAGGAAGAGAAGGGGAACTATAGATCAGCTAGTTTGACTTCTGTAATGAGAAAATGAATGGCATTGCTTCTGAAACACTGGATAATGTGGTTTCTGGGATCTGATGGATCCCAAGACACAAGGAAGCATGATTTTACTAAATGTAGGTCTTGTCAGATTAATCTAATTCATTTCTTTGACTGGATTACCAGAGAGTTGGCTTGAGGTGGAGTGCTAAATGCAGTATACTTTGCAGCGGTATGCATTCATTTGAAATAATGTGGAAGTGCAACATTTCCCATGTCATTGTCTGCCTTCTTTTCCTGAACAAAGAGGGTGAAAAAAACCCAATTTACGGCCTCTTTTACAAAGCCACGCTAGCGGCTGCTCTGCGCTAATGGCCCTGAAGCCCATAGAGAATTAAAGGGCTTTGGGGCTGTTTTCACGCGGCTTTGTAAAAGAGGCCGTTTGTGTCATAAAAAGTGTTCATTTTCTGAAAAAGTACACACTCTGATGAAAAAGTATGCACTTTTTGCAAATTGCAAAGAGGGTATACTCTTAGAAAGAGTACACTATTTTTCCAGTTGTGTGCATATGCACAAACTATTATGAATGCATAAATTGTGCACACATACGTGCACTATCAGGAAAGAGTTTGCATTCTTTCAGAAAGAGTGTGGCTTTTTTTTTTTTTTTTTTTTTTTTAAAGCACACCATTACAACAATATTGCTTCCATGATGAAATATAAATAAATAAAAGACAAACAAAATGAAAATTCCCACATTGCAAAACTATAAAACTACATGGAAGGGTATAATGATGAGGCTAGCTTATGAATAAACATAGAAAACTAAACAAAACAAAATGTTTTGGGCACGAAGTCACTTAGTACTTCGATTTCCGTAAAGTTTTGCACAGTTCTGCTTAGGCGACTTACAACTATACAGATTGTTTTCACTGTGAGCCCTCAAGGAAACTGCAATCTGCTCACGGACAAAGGAGAAGTAAAACTCTATACAGATAATCTTTATTTTCAAAAAGTGCAATTGCAGCTCTCAGTATATGCATGAGATCAACAGAAAGAATAGCTGATGTGAAAAGGACCCAACAAGGTCTGTGTTTCGGCATTCAGTGCCTTCCACAGGACTCCTACACATTGGAAGTGTCCACCTACCCTCACAGCCTGCAGTCCCAAAATACCGTCTCTGGTTTATTCATGACTGTTGGGTCGTATTTACTTCCCAAAGATACAGAGTTTTACATATCCCTCTTCTTTTTTTTTTTTTGTCTACTTATTATGTGGGTATTTTTGTCCCTTTTGTCTGTTGAACTGAGAAGGAAAAGTTATGGGCAAATTGTTCTGTTCTCAGCCGCCATCTTCCTTTTGGCGCACTTCTTCAAACCTCCAGTGCTGCTCCACCTCTGACCCAATCCCTACTGTTCCTCACATGGGTCCATTACTGGCCATCTTCAAAACAACTTGAGTTGGCCATCTTCAAAAGAACTTGGGGCTCCCGACCACTGCTATGCATGCATGAAATTGTGCGTATATATACAATTCTCCAGTCTAAGTCAGGCCCCTTTCTCCAGCCTTTCCTGCTTAGTGTACCCAACACCCCAATGTACTCCTGCATGGCCATATGCACATCCCCAGTCTACAGCTGCCCAAACCAGTAGCACTCTTTAATGGACATGATTCTGTGACTCCTGAAACCTCTTCAGGTCCCATCATCACCCCAAATTCTGCCTTCCAGACCCAGAACTGAATAGGAAAATCCCGGCAAGGTACACATTTGTCATACTTTATCTCTTGGGTTACAATACTTTGGAAGAAAGGCAGAAGAGAGGGGAGATATGATAGAGTCAATTAGCCTCCATGTCAAAAAGGCACCAGAGGCAAGTCTCTGCAATGGGGGGGGGGGGGGGGGAGGAATAGGATGAAGGTGAAAGGCGATAGACTCAGGAGTAATCTAAGGAAATACTTCTTTATGAAAAGGGTGATTGATAGATGTGTGGAATAGTTCAGTAGAGATAGTAAAGATGAGGTCTTTGTCTATGATGGAAGGTCTTTATGGGAGATGAAGTGATAGAGATTAGTGGTTGGTAAAGATGAGCAAATTGGATAGACTGTGAGGTTTTTATCTGCTGTCATTTTCTCTGTTTCTTGAAAATATTTGGCATATTGAAACATAAGGACAGGGAAACTTTTATGATAGCTCTAGAGATTCTAGAGCAGAGGTGCCCACACTTTTTTGATTTGCGAGCTACTTTTAAAATGACCAAGTCAAAATGATTTACCAACAATAAAATTTTAAAAAAACACAACGCACACTGTACGCATAGAATTGTTAATTATCATTCCTATTCCGGGGGTTTTTCAAAGAGGTCAAAGCAGATGACTCTATGCACTGTCACCTCAGTAACAACCATACAAAAATAGACAAATACCCACCACCCTCCCTTTTTACTAAACCACAATAGCAGTTTTTAGCGCAGGGAGCTGCGCTGAATGCCCAGCGCTGCTCTCGACGCTCATAGGCTCCCTGCGCTAAAAACCACTATTGTGGTTTAGTAAAAGGGGACCATATTGTAAAATATAGACAGCAGATATAAATTCAGACACAGTTTGATCACTAAATTTAAAATAAAATCATTTTTCCTACCTTGTCTGGTGATTTCATGAGTCTCTGGTTGCACTTTCTTCTTCTGACTGTGCATCCAATCTTTCTTTCAGCCTGTATGCTTCCTCTCCTCCACACCTCATTCCCTCCCCCAACTTTTTCTTCCTCTCTCCCTGACCTTTCTTTCTTTCTCTCTTCATGCCCCCTTTCTTTTTTTCTGTTTCTCTTCTTTCCTTCTGTCTCCCTGCCACTGCCGCTGCCATCGGGGAACAGGACCCAAACTGCCACCAATGGATAACAGGCCCCAAAGCCGACGTCGACGCCGCCCCATGCTCTCCCTGCTTCGGGCCGACCAGCATTCCTCTCCCCGACATCAATTCTGCCGTCGGAGAGGAAGTTCCACCCAGCCAGGCAGCGATTGGCTGGACCGAACTTCCTCTCCGACGGCAGAATTGACGTCGGGGAGAGGAAGACTGATCGGCCCGATAGATCGCCAAGGCAAAGTGAGTCCTGGGTGATCGACTCACTTTGCCTTGGCAAGCTACCCGTCGATCGCGATCGACTTATTGGGCACCCCTGTTCTAGAGTATAGGAAAACTCATTTTATTTATTTTTAAGGTTTATGTACCCAAGCATTTTTCCCTATCTGTCCTGGGGAGGAGGGAGGTTCCCTCACACTCTACCTAATATACCTGTGGTAATGGGGAATTAAGTGACTTGTCCTGGGTTACAAGGAGCAGCATGGAATTTGAATTCACAACCACAGGGTGTTGAGGTTGTAGCTCTAACCACTGTGCCACACACAAGTAGCAATTTGGATTCTTTTTCAGTTCATTAGTCATATTCTTTTTTTCATAGCAAGATCTTCAGAGACGTGCTGTCTGCAGCATAACCCTGCAGGTTAAATCTCACATATTCTAAGCCAGCATTCTGTAAACCTTTGTTTATCATTTGGAGGAATGTGAATATTTCATGCCTGAGAAGGCAATGTGTCAGATCAGAGTATGTTTAAATCAATGAAAAAAGCTAATGTAACAAAAACAAGGAAACAAATCCCATTAATTGTAGCCACGCTGTTATTAAAGTTTTAGATCTGATTCTTGTATAAACCTGAGGGAAAACCTTTAGTCCTGCAAATCTATTTTTCATTTAGATAAATTTTTGCTCTCCTATCCAGATGATCAAAAATTACTGTTCTTAAAAAAAATTGGTTCCATAATGTAAAGTATACCATTTGTCCAAATGAAATGATCCCTCCGACACACAAGTTTATACTGGCTGTTAGGTAGTAGTTTAGTACTATCTGTAGAGTCTCGCTTATCCGACGTTCTGGATTATCTGACATACCGACATAGAATTGTCATTGAGATGACTTCAGGTTTCTTGTTCTCTTTCCTGGCATCACTTTTAGTTAAAAGGCAGCAGATAGTAATGATGGATGGGGGAGGGAATTTTTATCTTTTGTATAGATACTGATTGATTATAAGTGCTTGATTGATTATCATTATTTGTATATAAATTGTATTGCACTTTTTGTTGGCATTAAAAACTAAATAAAGTTAAAAAAAAAAAAAAAAGGCAGCAGAGTTAGGTAAGATTTGGGGGCATATTTCCATCTGCCCTCCCCCCCTTCCCCCAATATTTAGACCTTAGCAGATCACTATTGATCTCCCTCGGTCCATAGTGATACCGGAAATTCAGTGCTGGTACCATATCAGTCGACTAGCATTGAATTTTCAGTCTATCTTTGGCTGGTTGAGATATAGGGCTCCTTTTACTAAGGTGCACTAGCGTTTTAAGCATTCTCTGAAGATTAGTGCGTGCTAACCCCGCGCTACACAAAAAAATACTAACGTAAGTTCTATGGAGGCGTTAGCGTGTAGCGCGTGAGGGAATGTAGCGTGCACTAAGTGCGCGTTAAAACTGCTAGCGCACCTTCGTAAAAGGAGCCCATAGTCAGTTAAGTCTTAATGGCCAAAGATAGACCACCCTTTTAGGCATTTCTATCTAGCCACTGAAGTTACCCGGTGAGCTACTGAATATTGGCAGCGGCTGGCTGTGTCTTGCAACAGAGCCGGCCACTGGCCAATCTGCTGAGCCGGATATTCAGCGGGAGATAATCGGCTTTCTTCCATTCAATATCACCGGATAACTGGCTATTTAGCACACTGGGAACCATTCCCTGACAGTTAAATACTACTGAATATCAGGCCTGTTGAAGATTTCCTGACATTTATAGGTGTGATAGGTGTCACAGATGATATGAAAACTGAGATTATGAATGGATCAAAATTAAGTGAATATATTAAAATTTAGGGAATTAAAATGAGATCTAGTGAAAAAGCCTGAGACCTTGTAATTAAAGATTGATGTTTAAATTGCTGGATCTGCACTCTAGCTAAGCTAAGGAAGTTCAAGGAAGTTCAGAAGTTTGATTTTGTGACTCTTAAGACATAGGCAAATTTATGTACCATTGTTCATATACATCGAGGAGCAGGAAGTTGTCATTGATTTCCCTCTTTGGAGAGCACTGAAATTTTTATGGCATGCACTGGTTCTCCCCAGGCATGTGAAGCATTAATAAAACCTATGTAATTTTTACATGGCTTTTCCTCATGTCTATTATTTGAATTCACAGAACGGAGTCTCTAGCCCAGCAATGTGCGGGAGAGAATCCATTCTGGCAATTCTTTTGGCCACGCTGTTCAAGTCTTTCAGCCTGGCTTGAACAGGCCCATTAAGGGGGCCTTTTATCAAGCCACGCTAGTGGGATTAGCACATCGTACATTTCATCACGCGCTAACCCCCGCGGCCGGCTAAAAAACTAACGCTTGCTCAATGCTGGCATTAACGGCTAGCGCGGCAGGCGGTTTAACACACAGTATTACGCGCGTTAAACTCCTACAGCAGCTTGATAAAAGGACCCCTAAATTTTTTTAAAAAATTTTGCTTCTTTTCAAAAATGTATTCGCTTTACTTCTATTTTATCACTCATCTACTTTTTCTGTATTATCTTGGTTTTCAATAATCCAGCAAGCTGTCGGTACCATTTAGGTCAGATAATTAAGATTCTACGGTATGCTAAAATTCTGATTTTCAGTTTCTTTGGGCCTAATTCTGTTTAGGGCACCGGTTTTGGCGGTAGCCTAAGAAGTGGCTGCTGATCGCATATCAATCACGCATCGGCAGCCGATACAGAATCACATCTAAGTTGACGCTCAGATGCCTTACTCTTGATTCTCTAACCAGCGCCAGTTAGAGAATTGCACCTGATCACAAAGATAGGTGGCTGAAATATAGGCCATAAAACCCATGCCTGAATTTCTGCAGCCTATCTTAGCCAAGGGGGGATTCTGATAGGAGATACCACTTGCCATCAGCAGATCATGGGGGTAAGGGTGTGTGTCTGGGGTTGTCAGGCAGGAGGGCGTGGGCATGGAGGGGGCATCAGGAGGGTCCTCTGCCCGTCACAGTCGGCTGAGCTGATTGCGGTTTGGGGAAGTTTTGCTGGCTACGCTGATTGGGGATTTCTGTGCTGTGATCAGCTGATGGCCAGTGGCATCTACTACTGAATTGGGAAATGTAGGCCAGCATTTTTGAGGCCTACACTTCAGGCATCTGATTCCCATCTAAAGAGTCGCATAGGGACATTTAAGCCTGCTCAAGGCCACTTATGGGCAAAACCATGCCCACTCCCCGCCTTGGGCATGCTTAAGTGTCCCTATACATCTCTGTACACATGCTACACATGCCTAAAATGTAGGAGTCCGTCCTCACACATTTTGTTTTAGAAACGTGTCCCAGTTGGCTGACGAGAAGGTGATAGGACGTCTACCGCAGCCTACAATCGGGACGCTGTTTGGAGATTTAGGCCATTTCTGCCTAACTTCCAAAGTTAGTTGGGCACAGCACCCCCATCTAATCTATTTCAGTTTTACATGTCCTTTTTTCTCTCTCTTTGGTGGGATACTAGACTGATTTCCTTTGAATTAGAGTTTTGCTTGATTTAAGTATTGTAGGTTTCTAAAGACAAAATTTGCTTTCAAGACACACTAGTTAAAAATACCCAAGTAATTTAGTAGTTGCTTCTTCTGGTACTTGAAAACAATGGCAAAAGTATATATAGAGGCTAACGGACTACGAATGCACTTCTCAGTCAAATTATCTAATTTAGTGCAGAGTTCACTAATAATACAAGCTAAAGCAGTAGCACATTTTAGTTTTGAAAATCAAGTGTAAGCATATTGTTTTCCTTTTCAACCTACGTAAATATACCCCCTGGGAATGCTTCCTTCCAATTCAGCTAAAAATAAGTACAAGATGAAAGCCTGAATCCCCTTTCAACAGTGCTGAGGGAGAATTTTCAGTTAAATCAATTTACCCAGATATATAGTTATGTAGACAGATTAATAGCTTTGAAAATTCCCCTTAAAGGTACCCGTGCCATTGTCGCCAATGTAATTTTAGATCGCAGTTCCAATTATAGATCAAGACAGTTTCAACACTTTTCAGGTAACTTAAGTTAATTCACCAAACAGCGTAAAATCAAAGGGTTCTAAGCAGTGACGTAGCAAGGGTGAGAGGTGCCCAGGGTAATGGTGCTACACCCCCCCCCTCCAGCTCCTTTCCCAATCTCCCCTGCTGTGCGTGCACCCCTTCTCCCATACCCTTCCCTTCTCACATACCTCTAGTTGTTCACCGCCATGAGCAACAAGAATTTCAACGCGCTCCTCGGGACTCCGTCGGCTCTCCCTCTGACGTCGCTTCCTATGCGCGACATCTGGATGTGATGTCAGTGGGAGAGACGACACAGCCACAAGGAGCACATTGAAGTTGTTGCTTGGGGCGGTGAACCACTAGAGATACAGGGGAAGGGGTGCATGCACATGGTGAGGGGAGGAGTGGGAAGAGGCAGGGGGGTATAGAGGAGAAGGGGTGCTGGCGTCCTCACCAACATGGCGCATGGGACGGACACCCCCCCTTTACTATGCCACTGGGCCTAAGTCTATAAACAGTGCCTAACTTGTAGGTGACATTCAGTGCAGTTGTCAACTATCCACTAGGTGGGATAAATACAGAAGATCTCTAATCAGAAAATAATGGGTATACAGTGAAGGAACTAAGGCCGGTACTGGGCAG
The DNA here is from genome assembly GCF_902459505.1 of Geotrypetes seraphini. Taxonomy (NCBI): domain Eukaryota; kingdom Metazoa; phylum Chordata; class Amphibia; order Gymnophiona; family Dermophiidae; genus Geotrypetes; species Geotrypetes seraphini. Next base: position 170,977,589 of record NC_047084.1, on the reverse strand, counting down.
GCTTGAACGGTCTGTGTCCCTTGGTGGCACATCAAAATCGCATGAGACAAGAACATGCCAACAATCGCGCATAGACAATCCCACGGAGGACTTGTGCATGCCGGTTTAAAACAGTTGCCATTAGCAATCCGAGGGGGTGTAGGGGGAACCCCCCCCCATTACAATAGAAATGCCGAATACAACAAAACAATGGAAAATGGCAGTTTCCTCCCACCCCCACTGGGAGCACAAACACTTCTGAGGGATTGTCGGCGCGTTCTTGTCTCACACGCTTTAGTTATGGAATCGTGTCCCGTATATGGACATTCAGTTGAGGATGATCTGGGCAAGGCTTTGATGGCTGGGATGGTTAAGATGGGCTGGAGTGAGCTTTGATGGAAACTCCAGTAGATAGAACCTAAGCACACTACTGGACAGGGCTCTGGGTTTCTGGCCCAGAAATATCTAAGAAAAAGGACCATTTAACCTAAATTAATTTATGGAGCATGTGGTTGGGCAGACTGGATGGATCACTCGGGTCTTTATCTGCAGTCATTTACTATGTTACTATGTTTATAGAATTGTGCCTAGTGGCTCCTAAGCAGCCTTAGGCTCTAGCGGGCATTGAATCCTTAGCACGCTGCCATTTAGGCAAGGATTTTCTTGGTCTAAATGAGTGCGCCTAAGTCAAACCACACCCAAAATCTACCCTTAACCACACCTACTTGCTGATAGTTGTTTCAGTGTAGGTTAGGTGCCTATCCGCTAATTAATTTTTAAATGGATTTTTAATTGTTTTTTTAATGGTGCTTTCAATTATCAATGTTGATTAAGCCAATTAAGAAAATTAAGTTAGGTGCCTAGTTCAGCCAATTTAGGCCCCTAACTCCCCTTTTACAAAACCATAGTGCATTTTTTAGTGCTGGCCACAGCGGTAACAGCTCCATGTCCGGCACTAAAAACCATGCAATGGTTTTGTAAAAAGGAGGGGTGGGGGGGGGTAAGTGTCTATTATAGAACCAGGGCCAAAGTGCCCACCCGGGGCAATGGGAGATTAAGTTGCTTATTTTAGAAGCTCTATTTATCAGGTGAACATCTGAAAACTGGCATTTAGCCATTTAGATAGCACTTGCATGGCTGTCCAAATATAATTTTATAGAGCTAGAATATAGATGTCTAAAACTGATATATATCCACCAAGGGGGAGTGGTTTGGGCATATTTTGTACGAGACTGGGGAGGGGACAAAAAGATGGACATTCAACACTAATTATAGGAGAAGGGAAATACATGTTCAAAACAGATAGTCATAATAACATAATAGATGATGGCAGATAAAGATCCGAATGGTCCATCCAACCTGATTCAATTAAAAAAAAAATTTTCTTCTTCTTAGCTATTTCTGGGCAGGAATCCAAAGCTCTGCCCGGTACTGTGCTTAGGTTCCAACTACTGAAGTATCCGTCAAAGCTCACTCATCCCATCTACACCATCCCAGCCATTGAAGCCCTCCCCAGCCCATCCTCAACCAAACAGCTATATAGAGACACAGATCATGCAAGATAGCCCAGTAGTGGCCTTAGTTCTTCAATATTTACTATTATTTTCTGATTCCAGATCCTCTGTAATCATCCCATGCTTTTTTGAACTCCGTCACCGTTTTCCCCTCCACCACCTCTCTCGGGAGCGCATGCCAGGCATCCACCACCCTCTCCGTAAAGAATAATTTCCTTACATTGCTCTTGAGTTTCCCACCCTTCAGCCTCAAATTATGCCCTCTGGTTTTACCATTTTCCTTTCTCTGGAAAAGATTTTGTTCTACATTAATACCTTTCAAGTACTTGAACGTCTGAATCATATCTCCCCTGTCCCTCCTTTCCTCTAGGGTATACATATTCAGGGCTTCCAGTCTCTCCTCATACGTCTTTTGTTGCAAACCTCCTATTATTTTCATCACCCTCCTCTGAACTGCTTCGAGTCTTCTTATGGCTTTTGCCAGATATGGTCTCCAAAACTAAACACAATATTCCAAGTGGGGCCTCAACACCTTCTTCTTTCTACTGGCTACGCCTCTCTTTATACAGCCCAGCATCCTTCTGGCAGCAGCCATTGCCTTGTCACACTGGTTTTTCGCCTTTAGATCTTCAGACTCTATCACCCCCAAGTCCCTCTCTCCATCCGTGCATATCATCCTCTCACCTCCCAACATCTTAGGTAACAGACATCTGTTATTTAAACTTGGTGCTCGGCATATCAAGTTTGACAAAAAGGTGCTCCTATGAAGCATTTCTCCACTGAATTGAGTAAGGGAAGTGATAATAGGTATTTCCTTATCCCTGGAGGACTCACAATAGAAAGCAAAACAAAAATTGCCAAAAGCTGCACAGGGATTTAAACCAGCAATTTCTGCATCTGCACCCTGGCTTTCAGCAGGCTGCACTAACCATTAGGCCACTCTTTCACATGAATGTTTATGTGGCCATTTTGTAATATGGAAATTCAGTAATATTAGTTATTTAAGGATTGGGGAGGGGAGTGAGTGGCACAGTGGTTAGAGAAAACCCCTGAGAGAAAAAATATATAAATCATATAGATTCACAACTAATCAAGTACATTAAATCAAGCGAATTCACTGTTCAAAATTACAATATAAATTCATTTAAATAATCTAATAATTTAATAATAACAAAACAAAAACATTAAAATATATTCCAGAACTCAGAGGAATAAATACAAAGTATCATCACATTCACATATCTCCAGAAAGGACAATAGTGAACATAGACAATGAACAATACAAATATATAGTGAAATAGCTCACTTAACTTGAATTCATTCAGACTTCAAACTAAAGTCCAAGGAGACATCAAAAGGCCAATGGAGATCCTTAACCATCCGAGGAAAGTCAATGTTCACAATCCATAATTCATAAGTCCATGTGCAATCAAATCCCTAGGTGTGTCATCAAGATAAAGTGCAGGTGCAGCAATCATGTGATTGTGTCATCAGATCATGTTCAAAAACATCAGTGATAAAACTATCCAATAAAAGGCGTTGGATGTTGAATACAAAAACATTCCATATCAGTTTCAACTCCCTGAGCTATTTCAGTATATATTTGTATCGTTCATTGTCTATGTTCACTATTGTCCTTTCTGGAGATATGCGAATGTGATGATAATTTGTATTCCTTCCTCTGAGTTCTGGAATATATTTTAAAGTTTTTGTTTTGTTATTATTAAATTATTGGATTATTTAAATGAATTTATGAGTTTCAACTCCCTGAGCTATTTCAGTATATATTTGTATCGTTCATTGTCTATGTTCACTATTGTCCTTTCTGGAGATATGCGAATGTGATGATAATTTGTATTCCTTCCTCTGAGTTCTGGAATATATTTTAAAGTTTTTGTTTTGTTATTATTAAATTATTGAATTAAAATATTAAATTATTGGATTATTTAAATGAATTTATATTGTAATTTTGAACAATGGATTCGCTTGATTTAATGACACAAAAAGGGAGCCCAAGGAGGCCTCAATGACGAGAATATCAAGGCACAATAAAGGAGTCGTGAGGATGAGATGTCAATAATTCAGCCACGGGTATAAAGTTCAAAGTTCACTTTATTGATAGTAGCACTGCGAGGACTCGCAATGTGCATTCTCAAAACTGCTACATGTCTAACTTTTCTTTTCTTGAAAATAAACTATGTATACGTTTTATCTCTTAGTAATTCTATCTTATTTTGACATTCCCAAATATAAAGACATCCACATTAAAAACACCGAAAAGCAAGCTATTCAGATGTAGTACCCAATTGTCATACAACATCAAAACAGCTTGCCATCAACTGAATGTGGCAAGGGAATCCCCATCAGCTGAGCTGGTTTTGGGGATTCCTGTTGGCTCAGCTAATGGGGATTCCCCCTGCCAGGATCAGCTGAACTGGCAGGGAGATTCCTCTTTCTTTCCCTCCCTCCCTCACAGTCATTGACCTCCCAGCCCCCTCCACAGAGCCTTCTCACTACACCCCTCCCCTCCAACACCCCCGACATTCACCCAGTAACCCTCTACACCAGGGTTGTCCAATGTTGGTCCTTGAGGGCCGCAATCCAGTCGGGTTTTTAGGATTTCCCCAATGAATATGCATGAGATCTATTAGCATATATAGAGATCTCATACATATTTATTGGGGAAATCCTGAAAACCCGACTGGATTGCGGCCCTCGAGGACCGACATTGGACACCCCTGCTCTACACCCTCTGTACTTTCAATTCTAAAATCGACAGGAGAGATGCCCACTCCCTCCTACTGCTGAGCACCATTGAACCATCGGCACCTGCCGAAACAGTGCAACCCCACCTCAATACCCCTGAACCTGTGGCACTCCACTATGGCACCCTCCAGAGGTCATCTTGTCAGTTTGATCACCTTTGGAATACTTAGACACATATAAAACAGGTCTAAGTAAGTTCTACCTTGGACGCCCTGGGAAAGCATTGATTATTGCTGCAGGATATTCAGGTTTAAGCCCACTTGCTGCCTGCCCATAACACACCTCCCAACATACCACTTTAGGCTCTGGACATTCAGCAGCTTGGAAGTCTTGCTGGACACCCAGAAAGTTAGTTTTGACTATTGGTACTTGGACATCCTGGCTACTAGGACCTCCAAGTGCCGACTTAGGCTGGTTTTAGGACATTTAAATGTTTTGATTATGAACCTGCAAGCCTGTGTTAATCGGTTGGTGTGTGGTAATGCCTATGGGGAAGGGGTAAAACGCGGACCTCACGGACCTGGCGGATCTAAACCCGTACGGCCTTAAAAATCTGAGGTCCGTGTCGGTCCGTGTCTCTGCCGCTTGTAGTTTCTGTCGCTGACAGACCTTGATGAGATTTTAGCGCTGACGGATCTGTCTCAGCATAGGAAGGGAAAAGTGTTAGGATCCGTCAGCGCTAAAAATCTCTTTGAGGTCTGTCAGAGGCAAAGACTAGTGCTGGAGCGCAGAGCAGAAGCCAAGAGAGCGGGGACATAGGTTTTGGACGTGCGTTATGGAAAAGAAGTCTCCAAAGTCCAGCACTAGTCTCTGGCTCTGACAGACCTCGAAGAGATTTTTAGCGCTGACGGATCCTAACACTTTTCCCTCCTTATGCTGAGACGGATCCGTCAGCACTCAAATCTCAATCAAGGTCTGTCAACGACAGAAACTACAAGCGGCAGGGACACGGACCGACACAGACCTCAGATTTTTAAGGCTGTACGGGTTTAGATCCACAAGGTCCGTCAGGTCCATAAGGTCCGCGTTTTACCCTTTCCCATGCCTATGTGATAATCAATTAGTGAACAACACACCTACTCTCTGCTCCCAGCTCACAAATGGGCACAATAATCCAAAAATTACTGTGGGACACCTCAGTATGCCCTGTGGTAAGCCAATATTTTCTGTAATAATCATGTGTAAGTACTTATGAGGGATTGCTGAAAAATTCTCAGTCCAACTAACAAAGTTGGTGCAGTCTCCATCAAAGGCTATAATTTAGTCCAGTGATTTTCCACTTTTTTTTGTTCCGTCAGAAAAAATATTGAACAAAAAAAGTGGAAAATTGCTGGGCTAAGTGTATAGCTCTCAGTGGAGACTGTCCCAACTTTGTTGGTTGAGCTGAGAACTTTTCAGTGGCCCCTTGTTCTGCAGCTTAATAATAAGGTCACTTAGGAAAGCTCTGCCAATTCTTTAGCTCTTTCAAATGAGCTTCATAATAAGATTGGCTGCAGCAATAAATGGTGGATTTATTTTTTTTTCAGGGGGGGGGGCAAGATTGTTCACATAGATTTTAATGATCTCTAGATAATGCTTATTTATTATTGTTTTTATGATGCTATTTTATGTATGTTTTAAATGCATTTTTAATTAAATCATGCTGAACAGTTTTGGTAGAATGAAATAAATCCTTGGTTTTCAATCGCCCAAAGAGCCGCATATAGGTCCAATTTTGAGGCTGTCCCAAATGCATTAGCATGGGAGAGATTTTCATGATTATTAGTTGCTATATGCAAATCTCTTTCATTCATATTTATTAGGGATATCCTAAAAAGCAGACCTGTCAGTGGCCTTCAAGGATGGGGAATAAAGACCACTGGACTAATATTGAAATAAATAAAATGAAATGAGTGTTATTATTGAAGGTGAACTAGTTGTGGGTCAGGATGAATTTAATAATTTAAGAGTAGATGTCTTTAGAAATCGGCAACGTGCTGTATAATTCTGCCACCTGCAAGGAGAATTTTCTTTCCTTTCCTTTTATTAAATTTCTAAATCACTTTCCTGAATTTCATGGCGATGTACATCAGTAAACCAATATAACATTAATGGAATAGCAAGAAACACAATACAATGAAATGAATACAAATTATTGTAATACAGAGTGAGTGATACACAAACAAAAATAAAATTGTATTCAAGAGAGAAAATCAATCTGAAAAAAATGTCTGTTGGAAATAGGTTTTAAAATGGTGTTTAATGCCCTAAAAGTCAGACTCCAGTTTAATGAAGCACAGCAAAGTATTCCATATTCATAGGACTACAATTGAAAAGGCCTTTATTCTGATTCTCCATAAGCAAGTCAGCAACAATGCAAGGATTGTGAACAAATCTGCTTGAAAAGATGGAAAAGAATGAGATGGAACATATAATGAAACTTTACCCTGCAGGTATTCAGGATCATAGCCCTGTTTGATCTTTATCAATATAAACAATTTAAACTGACATCTGGACTCAATTAGCAACCCACGCAAGAAACTCAGAATGGGAGTGGCAGTAGTACCTTGGTATGAACACCAATCACATTGCTGTACTCTGAATGCATTGAAGTTATTCAATATTTTTGTGATGAAGTTCAACATAAAGTATTTTGCATTAGTTATAGTAACATGTTAAGGGGTCATAAGGAAAAATGACCTCCTATTGGTAGTCATGTGAGACTACCACTAGGGGGTATCATTTTGATAGGTGGCGCCAGAAGGGCAAGAGCAACTAGGGATGGTGCCTGCCCAAGGAACCTTAGACTACCAGGGAACAGAAGTATGACAGTGAGAAGGGGGGGGGAGGGGAGTTAATTGAAGTGTTGGGGTCTGGATCAGAGGTTGATAATATTTGCTTGAGGATATCAGGAGTTGGAGCACCATGGTCCCTTTAAGTTCTGACTGAGAGTATTAGGCCTCACATTGAGTCCTGATGTTCCTAGAACAGTAAAAATAACCCTAGATTTTCCACTGCAGTCATTTTACTATAAATTTCTGCTCATAATGTGATTTGTGATGTAATCACTGCATGATACGTTATGGTTTTTACATAACAACGAGCTGCATCTCATTATGTAACTTGTGATGACCTAAATATCACTGCAGATATTTAAGACATACTGTATTGTGGTCATTTAAGTCACATTAAGAGGCAATAAACACGACTTATAAAGCCCCAGTGCAACTTGATAACGTCCCCCCAAATGACATAGAAACATAATAACAGATAAAGGTCAAATGGTACATCTAGTCTGCCCATCCACAGCATCCACTACATCCATCACTCCCTAAGAGATCCCATGTGCCTGTCCCATGCCTTCTTGAACTCAGACTCAGTATTTCCTTAGATAACTCTTGAGTCTACACCTCTTAATTTCAGTTTATGTCTTCTCATTCTGAAGCTTCCTTTCAAATGAAAGAGATTCGCCTTATGCACATTTATACCATTTAGGTATTTAAACGTCTCTATCATGCATCCCCTCTCCCGCCTTTCCTCCAAAGTATACAGTACATATTGAGATCTTTAAGTCTGTCTCCATATACCTTATGATGAAGACCAGCAACCATTTTAGTAGCCTTCCACTGGATGGACTCCATCCTGTTTCTATCTTTTTGAAGGTGTGGTCTCCAGAACTGTACACAACATTCTAAATAAGGCTTCACAAGAGTCTTATACAGGAGTATCAATACCTCCTTTTTCCTAATGGTCATACCTCTCCCTATGCACCCTACCATCCTTCTTGCTTTCACCATCACCTTTCAATCTGTTTGGCCACCTTAAGATTATCACACCCATGTCTTGTTCCTCTTTCATGCATAATAGTTCTTCACCCAGTCTAAACTGTATCATTCCCTGGGTTTTTGCAGCCCAAATACATGACCTTGCATTTCTTAGCATTAAAAGCTGCCACATTTCAAAACATTGTTCAAGCTTCGCTAGATCCTTCCTCATGTTATTCACACCATCAGGGGGGTCTACTCTATTGCAGATTTTGGTATAATCTGCAAAGAGGCAAATCTTACCTGACAGCCCTTCTTCACAGTCCATCCAGTTTGCCCGATAAAGAAGCCAGAACCACGCGCATCACTCAGTGCATGCTACAACCCTTCTTGATCAAACAGTGATATTGCAAAGAAGAAAGTTGGCAATTTTGCCACTATGCCAACCACATATAGACAGTTATACTGTATATGATACAGCCCATAGAGTATTTTTATTATTATGACTATAGTATACCATTACTCATTATCAATACATGTTTAAACCAACAATAATGCTAACAATATTTTATTCTTTAATATCAACCTTTTCTTTTATTGAACTTTATATATGTTACATGAACAATCTTGTCTCCCTCCCCCCAAAAAAATCCACCATTTATTGCAGTAGTCAATCTTATTATGAAGCTCATTTGAAAGAAATAGATGCATGTCTCTAAACATCAATAAAACAAATTCTACATCATTATTTAAGTTCAACCTTCAGATTTTCTCCCTCTCACAATGATACTAATGGTTTTTTTCCAGTTTGGGAACATAGTCCATAGTCAATCTGCCTAGCTATGGCATTACTTCACATGAGAAAAAAGTGCAAGTCCATTCACCAAAGAAATTGGTCCTTCAAGTGAAAATGGTGTTAAGCCCAGAAAAAATTATGATACCATGAAGCAAGAAGACAACTGATTTACAAATGCCAAACTAGCAGGAGGAAAGCAGACCAAAACAAGAAGTAGCCCCCATCAAAATATTTGTATTGATATAATCACCACTCTTTGGGGCTTAGAAACATATGCCTAGTATGGCCACATTTCACCCCATGTCTGTGCCTAAAAGTTAATAGCATGAATGGGTGCTGTGTGTGATTCTATAAGCTGCACATAACTCCAGAGATGTTATAGAGAATATAGAGAAACATAGAGTATGACGTCAGAAAAGGGCCGTCGGCCCAACACGTCTGCCCTCTCAAAAGAACATCCCCCCTAAGCAATTCCTGAAAGTGAACCCACATGTTTATCCCATCGTTTCTTGAAGTCGAGCACGTTGCTGGCTTTGACTACCTGACGTGGAAGGCCATTCCAACGATCAACCACCCTTTCGGTGAAGAAGTATTTCCTGATGTCACCATGAAATCTCCCACCCTTGAGTTTGAGCGGATGCCCTCTTCTTGCCATGGGACCCATAAGAAAAAGGATATCACGGAAAGTGCTGACCTTTTCAGTGCCAATTTTTTTAAAGTGAAATACTGTATATAGGAATTGGGCTTGAGTGAAGAAATATTGTCTGAGGTGTGTGTTAAATTTACCACTTAGTTGCTTCATTCTGTGCCACTTAGTCCTTGTATTTTGGGAAAGAGTAAACAAGAGATTCATAACTACCCATTCCACTCAACTCTGTATTTTGTAGACTTCTATCTTATTTTCTCAGAGTTGTCTCTTCACAGTGCTGAAGAGCCCTTGTCGCTTTAGCCTTTCCTCATAGAGAAGTTGCCCCATCCTTTTTAGCACCCCTTTTTGAACCATTTCTAATTCTGCTATATTTTTTTTGCGATGCAGTGACTAGTCATACCATGGAGGGATATAAAAGCATTATAACATTTTCATTGTTGTTTTCCATTCCTTTCCTAATAATTCTTAACATTTTATTTGCCTTCTTAGCCACTACTATACACTGAACAGAGGGTTTCAATGTGTCATCAATGATGAAGTTACAGGGAAATACTTTTAAAACCAATAGGAGGAAATTTTTTTCCACTCAGAGAATAGTTAAGCTCTGGAACGTGTTGCCAGAGGATGTGGTAAGAGTGGATAGCGTAGTTGGTTTTAAGAAAGGTTTGAACAAGTTCCTGGAGGAAAAGTCCATAGTCTGTTATTGAGAAAGACATGGGGGAAGCTGCTGCTTGCTCTGGATCATTGCATGGAATATTGCTACTCCTTGGGTTTTGGCCAGGTACTAGTGACCTGGATTGGCCACCTTGAGAACGGGCTACTGGGCTCGATGGACCATTAGTCTGACCCAGTAAAGCTATTCTTATGTTCTTATGATACCTAGATCCTTTTTCTAGATGATGACTCCTAATATGGAACCGTGCATCACGTAGATAAGACTTTATATTATCATGAAACCAAAAATGAATAATAATTAATCTCACTTGAATAAATAACTCATCAAATTTATATGACTATGATGCTTGTTTTTAGTTCTGTTTGTGTTTTGGACATCTGAAAATCAGCATTTAGACCTCTGCAGTCTTCAGACAGCTTCTAGCAAATTATACACTTTGATTGGGGGGTGGGGGGGGCTGCTCATACTGTACATGTGAAAAAAGAACTAAAATTAACTCTCTCCCTCTCGCTCTTTGCAAAAACTGACTCCCTTCAGTCTCTCTCATGGTCTTCAATAGACAGCTTCCAACAAATTACACCTACTGCTCCAGTCCCTCTGAGGGAAAACAAATGCTGTTAACATCATTACAAGGATAAGCTCAGCTACATCCGTGAAGAAGTATTTTCCCCTTCCTTTCCTTCGAGCATCAGAGTGTAACTGTGTCATTTTATGCAGAGCCCATAGTGATTTTTCTACATGATGTACACATCTCTGTTTCATTGTGTAAACTACAATGAACACAGCAATTTGGCAAAAGCTTAGCTTATGCTAAGAGACATTACTGTGCGCTTAGTGCCATGTGGCCAATATGATGCTTAGCTGTTGTAAAAGGGCCCCTAATTTTATTATTGAAAATTATTTATTGTTTTATGTCTAGACTCGGAAGCAATAGAAAGGAGTATCAAGGCTGGAGCAGATGAAAATGTATTGCGTTCAAAAAGTCAGTCTTTAGGCTTTTATTAAGGTGTGCATTTAGCGCACGCTACATCGGTTAGCGTAGCGTAATAAAAGGACCCCTAAGTATCTTTTTTTTATACTTTATATATTTATTCAATTTTATAACTTTACAAGAAAGTACATCTTGCATAGGATAATACAGCAGGTATAAATGTGCAACATCACATTTTACCAAAAATAAAGAAGAAAATACAGACATGCTTTCTTAGATCACAAACAAAGCTATTAAGGGAGGTTAAGCAGGAGTTGGCAGATCAGGAAGGGGACAGAAAGAAGAATGAAATGCAAGGGAAAATAGCAAGGAAGGGAAAATGCCAGGACTTGAACTGCATGTACACTAATGCAAGGAGCCTAAAGAGCAAAATGGGGGAATTAGAAGTCATGGCCAATAATGACAGCCTAGACATCATAGGGATCACGGAAACATGGTGGAACGAGGAAAACAAATGGGACGTAGTACTGCCGGGGTACAAACTCTACCGAAAAGACAGGATTTACCAGAAAGGAGGAAGAATAGCACTATACATAAGGGACACCATTCACTCGACCAGTGTGGACAAAGCAGTGACAAATGACCAACTGGAGTCATTGTGGGTTAAAATACCAGGAAGAAACGGATCCGAGATAAAGATGGGACTGTTCTACCGTCCACCTGGGCAAACTGAAGCAGAGGATACAGAAATGGTAGCCGAGCTGAGGAGGGAATGCAAGAACGCTAACACCATAGTTATGGGAGATTTCAACTATCCCGGGATAGACTGGTGTCTTGGAAATTCCAAATGTACGAAGGAAACAGAGTTCCTGGAAGCCGTTCAGGACTGCTTCATGGAGCAACTTGTCAAGGCACCAACGAGAGGGTCAGCGATTCTGGACCTGATCCTAAATGGGCTGAAAGTAATGGGACCGTTAGGAAACAGTGACCACAACATGATTCAGTTCAAAGTGGAAGTAGGATTACCAAAGGGAAAGAGAACCAAGGCAACAACATTTAACTTCAAGAAAGGGAACTATGATGCCATGAGACAAATGGTGAGGAAGAAGCTCAGAGACAACTCCAAGGAAGCTCGGACTGTGGAGCAAGCCTGGTCCCTATTCAAGGACACGGTAAACGAGGTACAAAACCTGTATATACCCAGATTTAGGAAAGGATGCAAAAAGAATCGGACAAAAGACAAGGCATGGATAACCAATGAAGTAAAGAAAGTGATAGGAGACAAGAAAAAATCATTTCGGAAGTGGAAAAAAGACAAAACTGAGGGAAACTGGAAAGATCACAGGAATCATCAAAAAGAATGTCACCGAGTGGTCAGAAAAGCCAAGAAAGAATATGAGGAGAGACTAGCTAAGGAAGCAAGAAATTTTAAACCATTTTTCTGATATATGAAAGGGAAACAGCCAGCGAGGGAGGAGGTGGGACCTCTGGATGAGGGAGACAGGAAGGGAGTAGTGAAAGAGGAAAAAGAGGTGGCTGATAGACTAAACAAGTTCTTCTCAGTCTTTACAAAAGAAGACCCATCCAACGTGCCGGAACTGGAAAAAATCTTCAAGAGGGAAAATTATCATGCATGGAGGTTAGCCTCGAAGATGTTCTCAGGCAGATAGATAGATTAAAAACTGACAAATCTCCGGGCCCAGACGGGATCCACCCGAGAATAATGAAAGAGCTCAGAGATGAAAAAGACAGCCCCAATGCCTTAGTATCCTTTCGCATTGCTAGGAAAAGTTTCCTCCTTTCCTGGGTAACCTTAGTTACATCCAGGAATACCCATATCTTTTTTCCATAGAACAGTTCTTTAGAGACACAGAAGTAGAGTTTCATAAAGGAATCAATGTCCTGTTGAGGCCAAAAATAAAAGAGAATGGGGCAACTTCCTTATGAGGAAAGACAAAGCAGGAAGGGCTCTTTAAGTTGGAGAAGAGAAGGTTCAGGGGACATAAGAAAGATGTGATCACTTGTTTACTCTTTACAAAAATACTAGGAGTAGGGCGCATGCAAAGAAGCTACTAAGTAGTACATTTAAAACAAACCAGAACGGATATTTCTTCATTCAACATGTAATAAACTCTGGAATTCATTGCCAGAAAATGTGCTGAAATCAGTTAGCTAAGCAGGGTTTAAAATATTTAAATAATTTCTTAAAAGTCCAAAAGCCACGATTAATAAGAACTTTGTAAAATCCACTCCTTATTTCTAGGATAAGCAACATAAAAATTGTTTTACTGTTTGGGATCTTGCCAGAACTTGTGACCTGAATTGGCCACTATCAGAAACTAGATACTGGGCTTGATGGACCTTCAGTCTGTCCCTGTATGACAACTCTTATGTTCTTATACTCTTATGATTTTTCTTCTAGGACTTTGTCCAAACTTTTTTCAAACCTAGCTTTTTTAATTGCATGATATGAATCTCCACATGTAAAAAAAAAATAAATCTAGATATGTATTGTACAGTAAATGATGTTACCTACATGTGGAAATGTTTTAAATGTTCTAAAACATTGCCTATCAGTGAACAAGAAATCCCAAGTTAAATACCGGTACATGTTTTGGGAGAAGTACTTGAATCTCTGAAAAAAAAAAAATGAACAAAAATATTGATCAATAAATAAATGCTCAGCTTTCAGTTGCTGAGTTTGGGGGAAGTAGAAATGATTTAAGAGGCATTATAGATATAGTGCTCCAAACATGCATAGTAAGCAAGTAATTCATCAAACCTGACTGCCTTGATCCAAAGCAAAGTTTACTCACTTCCAAAGTCTTAGATCAGATCATGACAGTTAAACAAGGTGGTCTATTTATATTGGCTAAGCCAACAAGCAATAGTGAACCTAAACAGAGAATGACATGGGGACAAATTTTTCCCCATCTCCGCGGGAACTCATTTTCCCATCCCTGAGAGTTCTTTTCCTGTCCCTGCCCCATTCCTGCAAGCTCTGTCCTCATCTGCACAAGCCTCCAACAATTTAAAATCATGTGTTGGAGGCTTGTGCGGTTAAGGCAGAGCTTAAAGCAGGGGTGTCCAATGTCGGTCCTCGAGGGCCGCAATCCAGTCGGGTTTTCAGGATTTCCCCAATGAATATGCATGAGATCTATGTGTATGCACTGCTTTCAATGCATATTCATTGGGGAAATCCTGAAAACCCGACTGGATTGCGGCCCTCGAGGACCGACATTGGACACCCCTGGCTTAAAGGAATGGGGTAGGGACATGGACAGCGACAAAATTCATGGAGATGGGACAGGGAACTGAGTTCCTGTGGGAATGGGGACAAATTTGTTCCCATGTCATTCTCTAATCCTAAATGCAAAGTTGAAGTCATAATTTTGAGTATACAGAAAACAACCAGTAGATCTTCAGCTAGTAAATGTACACTTTCAACTTCAAATTTTCAAAAGTATAAAATTGCAATAGTTTTATGCCTCTTTGAAGGAGATAATGAGCTACACTGTATTAATAACTGTGCTGATCTACCTGTACTAGCAACTCTATTGAATGTCAGTGTCAAGAGGGCCTGGGATAGGTACGTGGGATCTCTCAGAGAGAGAAAGAGATAATGGTTACTGTGGATGGGCAGCTCTATGACCTAACATTGCAGGTGCAAAGAGCTTAGCCAATAGGAAGAGGAGATGCAAATATTAAGAGCCTTAGCCAATAGGGAGAGGAGGAGGTAGTGGATGCTGCAGATGGGTAGACTGGCCATTTGGCCTTTATCTGCCGTTATGGTTCTATGTTTCTATGATAATTGCACTGCACACACGCTGCCTGTAGTATAGGCAATGAATGCCAGGTTGATGGGAACTACTACTATGATGACCACTTATTATTACTAATATTAATCCAGCCTCTTGAATAAACAGTAGCATCCCCTTCAATATACACGGTCTGGATATTATTTATAGAATGCAATCTTATGTTGGTATACAAGACGCCTCAGCCCCACCACTCCACCGCAAAAATAATTTTTATCTCGCGGGAAGCATAGTGTGGTGCTTCATCATTGGCTATCTATTCATACTATAGTGTTGTAATTAATATTAGTTTGCTTTAGCCTTTTTATGCTTTCCTGCAGTGCCTCAGCTTTCTGCTATATTAGTGGATAATAATCAAAAGTGCAAATGGTACTTATCTCAGCCAACCAGGGGAGCCAGACCCGACATGTTTCGCACGTGAATCGTGCTTTCTCAAGGGTCTCCCTGAAAAATATATAAAAGCATAATAGAATCATATACAGAAAACAGGGCCGAAATGTACAGTTGAAAACAGCCCCCTCCCCATAAATGAATGTGTCATTCAAACTAAAGTAATGTTGGAAGCTTACCGAGGTCGCCGCCGTCATCCGACTCCAGAAATTTAGTGAGCAAAAGATGGCGCCGGCGTCCTCGGATCTCAATTTAAATACTACTCCGCCTTTTCTAGATCACGCCCCCCCTGCCGCCCATTGGTCAGACTCCAGTAACAGTTTACAACAGGGAACCCCACTCAATCATACTGTTTACCCACGGGGTACTACTGTATCCAGCTTAAAAATATGTCTTTGCTCCTCCTCATTGAGTTGTTTCAAATCCCCTTCCGCATCAGTGATCTTATAAATAATTCGCCATCTCAATTGGTCCACTGAGTGTTTATACTTAGACCAGTGCTCTACTAAGGGAGCCTGGGCTACTCCGTTAATAATACGGGACTTGTGCTCGTTTAAACGTGACTTGATCTTACGATTTGTCCGACCAATGTATATGAGATCACAAGGGCAAATTATTGCGTATATAACTCCCTGGGAGTTGCAATCCGTATTCACTCTCGATCTCAAAATTAAATCTCTCCCTGGGACTGCCCAATTTTCACCCTGGATGGTAAACGGGCACCACTGACATTTCCCACAGCTCCCGTGATAACCTATCATTCTTTCACATCTCATCCCATATCTTTGAAAGTTGCATCTTTGTCCCAACGTTCTCCCCCGAGAATAAGCTACTAACGGGAAATGCCCTAAAGATTTATGGCTCTGTAAAATGAACCAGTATTTCCTAAGTATACTTACCAGGGCTGTAGTTCCCCTGGAAAAGGGTAACACACAAGTCAATTGGCCATACCCATCCTGGGGAGTGTTTTTAGGTTCTTGCAAAAGCAAGTTCCTTTGTGCAAATTTTCCCCTCAAGTACGCCTTTCTAATTGAACCTTCAGGATAACCTCTAGACCTCAATCTCTCCCCTAACCTTTTAGCTTCAGTTTTATATTGGGTAACCGAAGAACAAATCCTGCGAATGCGTAGGAATTGCCCGATGGGCAAGTTGTATCTCAGTTTATATGGATGAAAGCTGCTATAGTGTAGTGTAGTATTCTTTGTAACTGGCTTCCTGTATAATGATGTAGAAATAGACCCTTGTTGGACCTGGACAGAGATGTCTAAAAAATCTATGGTAGTTTTGTGACATATCATAGTGAATTTTATATTGGTGTCCACCGAATTTAAATATTGGTAAAACACATCTAATTCCTGTCTCGTGTTGTCCCAAATAAAGAAAATATTGTCTAAAAATCTACCTCAAAACAAAATATTGGGGAACCATATAGACGGATACACCCAAGCTTCTTCAAATTTCTCCATATATAGGGCTGCAACCGAGGGGGCTAAAGTCGCCCCCATTGCTACCCCCTGAATTTGTTGGTAAAATTTCTGTTGGTATTGGAAGTAGTTTTTCTTAATCACCCAAAAAGCCAATTGCATTAAAAAATCTGTAGTGATGCGATGGGGGGTCCTAGATTGCAGTGTCTGACTAATGATAGACAGAGCTTCGTCCTGTGGGATTTGTGTGTATAGAGACACAACATCTAGCGTTACTAACCACTTGTCTGACATATCAAAGTTTAGGTTGTTCAGGTCCCTTAAAAAATGGGACGAATCTCTGATATAGGATTTGATTTTGGGGACCTCTTCCCTAAGGAAGAAATCCACCATCTTAGAAAGGGGCTCCAGGATGGAAAAACGGGTGTTAACAATGGGCCTCCCTGGGGGATTTTGTAAGGTTTTGTGTACTTTCGGCACAAAAGAGATCCTAGGAATCCTAGGTTGTTTCTCAAACAAAAAATTGTGCTCTTTAGCTGTAATAGTGCCCTCCTCTCGATGTCTATTCAAGAAGTCCAAAATTTTGATGATATCATCATCACTAAGGCCGATAAGGGTGGTAGCACGGTGATCCTTAACCGGAAAGACTATGAAATTGAAGCTTTACGTCAACTAGGGGATACACAGGCCTACAGCCGACTGATAGAAGACCCTACGACATCTTTGGGGATCGAAATTTTGGAGGGGGGGCTGTTTTCAACTGTACATTTCGGCCCTGTTTTCTGTATATGATTCTATTATGCTTTTATATATTTTTCAGGGAGACCCTTGAGAAAGCACGATTCACGTGCGAAACATGTCAGGTCTGGCTCCCCTGGTTGGCTGAGATAAGTACCATTTGCACTTTTGATTATTATCCACTAATATAGCAGAAAGCTGAGGCACTGCAGGAAAGCATAAAAAGGCTAAAGCAAACTAATATTAAATTACAACACTATAGTATGAATAGACAGCCAATGATGAAGCACCACACTATGCTTCCCGCGAGATAAAAATTCTTTTTGCGGTGGAGTGGTGGGGCTGAGGCGTCTTGTATACCAACATAAGATTGCATTCTATAAATAATATCCAGACCGTGTATATTGAAGAGGTTGATGGGAACAGCATCTTAGCTACATACTTAGCTGGAACTACTCATCTTTTTACCAGATATGAAGACTACAGCATGACATCTAATCCTAATTCTCAGATGGACTGTAACTTGATGGACCTGGGTAACTGACCCAATCTTTTGTAATGTAATTAGATCTTAAACTGAATAGGTAAAAGCAGAATAGAAAACCTGATTAACATTAGATTCATATGTACGCTCTGACTTGTAGACACTCCTGTCCCCCTGTCCCCCTTTCCTTTTCTTCACTTTTCCTCTTTCTTTCCTTTTTCCTTAACTTTTATTCTGTTCTATCTCATCTTTTTCTCATACAGTCTTCACAAATAACTCCATTACTCTGAGCTTTTCTTAATACTATGATCCTTTATAGTTTATTATATATTTATAAACCATATATATATACAAAATGTTATATTATTTTTTATGTATTTGAATTGCTCTCTGTATTTTTCAAAATACTCAATAAAAAATTTATTGAAATTTTAATCGATCACTGTTATGCATATGGGGGGGGGGGAGGTTGGAATGGGATGATGGAGAGGATTATCCCATGTACAGGCACTGCTAAAATAAATGCATCACCTTCTCACAAGGAACATCTGAAGTCATTTATTTCTTGCTTCTAGTACTTCCTAATATGTCTGTGGAGGCCATAGATTTGAGGTTGCACATCTTTTCCCTCCTCATCACTTTTATTGTCTGCCATCAAATCTTCCACTGGGTTAAGCATAGAACAATTGATAGCCAAGTTGTGGAGCATGCAGCGGTCCATCAAGATGTTGTACACTTTAGATAACCTGTACAGAACTTTATTCCCAAACTGGTTAAGACAATAGAATTTGGACTTTAGAATGTGAAAGGTCTATTCAGTTAGAGCTTGTGTTTTGCATGGTACCTCTCCTCTGCAGTTCTTGTGGATAGACAATCGGTCTATTCACAAGATAGACCTGTCCTGGGAGAAAGCCATAGTCATTTGTAAGGAAGGGTGGATGAGAGATGTTTAAAAAAGATGCAGAAACACCTTTTTGTGTGGGTTGGTACTTCCCAAGGCTGGTGACAGTAGCCATATTATGATACACAGGACACTAACCTGTGGGAAAAGAAAGAGAACGTGATCATAAGGATATGGGCATTGTGATAGGATCAGATATAACTTACACAAAAGATTCCCGGACATCTGGATTTCACCGAAGGGCTGTTCAAAAGCCAGCCCTTTGTCGGGGTTTTGAAAAGCCTCTTCTCAATCGCGTTGGGCAGGAGGCAATCCACGCATGCACGGGTGGCAAGCAATGACATGCACATGATATCGCATGGCAATGCATGGATTGCCTCCTGCCCAACCAATGAGGGGTAGAGCTAGGGCAGGACTGAGGCAGAGATGGGCGGGCCTGGGGGGTGGGTCTAGGGTGACTGGATTTTACAATCGTAAAATCTGGCAACCCTACTTACACAGACATCCAATATGACATTTGAGGCATTGCAGGTGACCTACATGTTTAAAGAAAGGTATCACTTTTGGTTCCTAAAAGTTGCCTCAGTACTCTTAGTGGTCTTAGTATGATGTAGATGCAGTCAATAAATCCCCATGAGTGTCGGAGCAATTACTGCAGCTTTGTAAAAGGAACCATTTATTTGTCACAATAATCAAAGCAATCTTTAGATTTTTAAAATAAAACAAATTCTATTATTTTGCTATCTCTGGGGTTTCGGGGCTCCACTACCATAATCAAACTTTTCAGTAACTTGTCCTTTAACTTCTTCTCTTTACTGCCAGCGATAGCACTGATGCCATCTACTGGCTCAGTGTGATAGCTGCAAAGCAACACATGCAGACTAGACCAGTGCTTCTCAACCTAGTTCTTCATCATGCTGCATAGTCTCTCCTCAGCATCTCCCTGACTTTCCCTTCCTTCTCTCTCCCACTCCCTGGTATATGATATGACATTTTTCCCTCTGCTCCACTTAAGTCTGATTTTCTCTTGGTCTCTGGCAGTAGTATTGACACTCATATATTGCCTGTGGCCTGCTCTGCAGCTTTTTCTCTTACCTGGCCAGCCCCAGCAGAAACAGGAAGTTGTGTCAGATGGGAAAGAGGAAAACCTTGGAGTAGGCCACAAGCAGTGTATGAGTATCACTGCCACTGCTGGGGATCAAAAAAAGACCATATTTAAAGTGCATCCTTTGGTGGAAGGAATTGAGAGAGAGGGAGCGGTTGAGTTGTGAGGAAGGAGAGACGTCAAAACCATTGGAGAGATGTCAAGCCATTTACAGAGGGGCAGGTAGGGAAAGAGAGGAAGATGTAGAACTGAGTTCAAGAGGGAGGGGAGTGGAGGGAGAGATGCAGGCCAAAAGGAGGGAAAAGTTTGGAGAGAAAAATAATAGACCAGGGGGCAGAGGGGAGGGAGAGATGTTGACCAATGGAAAGGAGAGAAGGATAGAGAGAAAGAATGCACTTGGGAATAAAGGGGAAGGAGAGAAATGCTACACATGGGGGAAGGTAGATGTGTCCAATGGGAGGGAAAAAAGAGTGTGGAGGAGAGAGAGAGAGAATGGACTTGGAAGTAGAGGGAAAGGTGAGAGAGGTGATGCACAAGTGGATGAAGGGATAAGAAAAGGAGAGATTCAGTCTCAGAGAGGAGGAGGGTGGGCAGCCACGCAAAGGGACAGAACTAGTGGGAGAGGGGATGGATAGTGAAGGAGGGAGATAGAGATAGTGGACAAAGGGATGGAGGAGGAAGGGAGAAAAAGAGATAATTGGCCTGGGGGTAGGGGGAAAGAAGGACAAAAGAGAGGTGTTGGACTTTGGTGGGGGGATGGAAAGAAAGGCAAAGAGAGAGATATTGAATACCTGAATAAATTCATGTAAACCGTTCATTCAGTTTTCTATACCATTTTCCTGAGCTCCCTTAGGAAAATGGTATAGAAAACTGAATAAATAAATAAGATAAACCTGAAGGTAGAGGGAAGAAGGAAGACGAAAACAAGAAAGATGGACCTGGGGATGGGAAAAAGAGAGATATTGGGCCTTTACTCGTGCAATTAATTTCGGTTATAAATTTTAATCAAAATGCAGCCTTAGAATTTACAGATCTCTATCATAACTCTCCTTTGACATTTTTTTTCAAGTTGCAGTTTATTTCTTAATATACAGCTATGAACATTCCAGTTGTAAAGCCCTACTGGGCTTCATGAACCATTGTTCTGACCCAGTAAGGCTATTCTTATGTTCTTACCCATTATAAGACGCATTCGAGCCTTGGATATGGCACTGCTAGTTCCCCTGAAGTGACAAGAGGTGAAACAGGGTCCCATGTTGGGAGTGGATGAATAGACTAATGGTTAATGGCTGAGAACCTGGGTTTGATTTCCAATGCAATCTAATCACAAATGCAATTAGCCAGGAAACTGGATTCAATTCCCACTGCAGATCTTTGTGACTCTGGTCAAGTCATTTAACCCTCCATTGCCCCAGGTACAGGACTTAGATTGTGAGCTCATTAGAGACAGAAAAAAAGTGCCTACATATGGTATATGTAAATCTCTTTGACTGTACCCACAGAAAGGTGGTATATCAAATCAATGACCCATATGGATGAATGGAAAGTATTTATTTGTCTGAAGATTTTCACATGTGATGACAAAGTTGTTAGCTTTTTTTTTCCTGATTTTGCTTAGCTTGTTCTTTTTCATTTATGAAGATTTATTTGTTATGGCTATGCTTCCTTAAAGTGCATTCCAGTTCAATATGAATGGTATGCTGAACTGTAAGGTTGTCCATGCCTGCAGTGGCGTACCTAGCATATGTGACACCCGGGGCCCATCATTTTTTGACACACCCCGCCAACTGTATGAAAACATGATTTTTAGTAACAATCCACATGTCACACATGAGTGAGTACCTAAGAAAAGGCAGCATCTTACATACTGCAATGAACAGTACAACATCAATATATCCATTGTAAAACTAAACAAGCCAGACTAGTACAGATCAATCATACACTGTCAATCCTAACAAAAAACCATGTCTTTCAAACACACAGAACACAGAAAACACCTTCGCCTCGTATGGAATATGTCATCACAAACTAACCCCTCCCCCTTTTACAAAACTGTAGTAGGGATTTTAGCTATGGAGGTAACAGCTCTGATGCTCATAGAATTCTGAGCATCAGAGCTGCTACTACCACGGCTGGCGATAAAAAAACGCTCCACAGTTTTGTAAAAGGGGAGATAAAATAGAAATACATAGACAAAGGTTAAATTGAACCAGCAAGAAGCTGGACTCTACATACAATGCTCCACAGAAACAGTGACACATGTCTCCTAAAGCAATAAATAAATAGAAATTTTTTTTCTACCTTTGTCTTCTGTGGTTTCTGCTTTCCTCATCTTCTTGTAACTCTCTTCCTTCCATCCACTGTCTGCCATCTCTCTTTCCCTATATGGCATCTTCGCTCCTTCTATACCCCTTCCAGAAATTGTATGCCTCCCCCTTCCATCTCTCCTTTCACCCCCATTGGTCTGGCATCTCTCTCCTCTCCCACACCTATCCTCTGCAATCCCTTTCCCTTTTCCCTCATTTTCCTTTTCAATTTATTTTCTGCATCTATCTAGATTACGTTCTTACTACCCTCTCATCAATGTCCTTTTTTATTGTCTACCTAAAGCTTGCCACCTCTTTCCCTCACCCCTCCAGTGTTTCCCTAACTCAATCCTTTTCTCCCCATCATGTGCCCTCCTTTTATTTATCCCCTCCTTCCATCATGTACCCTCTTTCTCCAACCCTTCCATCTAGTACCTTCTCCTCTCTCTGTCCACTTCCATCCAGCATCTGCTACCCTCTTTCTCAACTCCCATTTCTTTCGTGCATTTGCTCCCCTATCTCTCCCATTCAGCATAGGCTCCCCACTACCATCTAATGTCTGCCCTTTCTCTCTCTATCCACCTCTCTTCAATCAGCATCTGTCCCCTTTAATTCCCTCCAATATCCTTCCCCCTTATGTCTCTCCCCTTTTTCTGTACATCAATTCCATCAGCACCACCCTTCCATACCACCCTGCCCCCTTTCTTTCCCTCCACCATTCTTCCATTCCAGCAGCCCTGCTCCTTTCTCTCCCTTCATGCAGCAAGGTCCCGCGATGACTGTAGCTGCCGGCTGCCAGTCCACCCCACTCCGACGTACTTGCTCTGGAGCGGACTCGGCAGCCACATGCTGGAAGGTCCCGCGATGACTCGTCTGCTGGCTCTGCTCCAGAAGAAGTAAGTTACATCAGAGGGGGTGGACCCGGCAGACGCAGGGAGTTGCGGCAATGTCCCGCAATGACTGCATCTGCCGGGTCCACCCCCTCCGACGTAACTTACTTCTTCCGGAGCAGAGCCAGCAGACGAGTCATCACGGGATCTTCCTGCACCTCAGCGCGGCTGCAGATTCTGCTGCAGAGAAAGTAAGTCAGAGGTAACGTGACCATTTATTTTTTTCTTCAAAAGGGGACATCTGTTAATTGACTGTGTATCCTTTCTTTCATTTCTTTCTTTCTGCACTCAGGCCCAACAATTGTCCCTTTCTATTCCCTCCCTCCCTCCTTCCTTCCCATGTCCTTAGTGCCCCCAGTGCCTCCTTCCCATATCCTTAGTGCCCCCAGTGCCTCCGTCTTGTGTCCTTAGTGCCCCCAGTGCCTCCTTCCCGTGTCCATAGTGCCCCAGTGCCTCCTTCCCGTATCCTTAGTGCCCCCAGTGCCTCCGTCCTGTGTCCTTAGTGCCCTAGTGCCTCCTTCCCATGTCCTTAGTGCCCCCAGTGCCTCCTTCCTGTGTCCATAGTGCCCCCAGTGCCTCTGTCCTGTGTCCAGTGCCTCCTTCCCGTGTCCTTAGTGCCCCCAGTGCCTTCCAGATTTTGTCCAGCCCCAAAGCCTACCTACCTATCTCCCTCCCTCCCTGCTGTGCTAAAGCCAGCCAGCTTGCCTGCCTACATCCTTCCCAACCTGCCGCGGGGAAAAAAAAGCCTCTCTCCTTCCTTTCCCCCGGTCCACACCGCTGCAGTCTTACCTCCCCGCTGCTGCTGCTGCTAATCGCCGACAAGAAGTCTTCTTTCCGACATCAATTCTGATGTCAAAGAGGATGTTCCGGGCCAGCCAGGCAATGATTGGCTGGCCCAGAATGTCCTTTCCAATGTCAGAATTGACGTCGGAAAGAAGATTTCTTGTTGGCGATTAGTAGCAGCAGTGGGGAGGTAAGACTAATGTGACCATTTATTTTTTTTCATCAAAACGGGACATCTATTAATATTCAGTTCCGCCCTAGCCCCACCCCCATCCCCGCCCCAATTTTTTCCATTCATTTTCATGTACACACAATATCTTATTAATTCATAATGGTAAACATAAAATATATTAAAAAACCACAAAGCACACGGTACACAGAGAAAATGTTAATTATCATTTATGAGTTTCAGGGATTTTTTTCAAAGATGTCAAACAGATTACTTTAAAATATGCAATGTCACCTCAGTAACTATTGAAAAATAGACACATATAGTGCAAAATATAGACAGCAGATATAAATTCTCAAAACAGACACATTTTGATCACTAAATTGAAAATAAAATCATTTTTCCTACCTTTGTTGTCTGGTGATTTCATGAGTCTCTTGGTTGCACTTCCTTCTTCTGACTGTGCATCCAATCTTTCTTCCCTTCTTTCTTTTGCATCCAACATTTCTTTCACAATCCAGCCCCATGCCCTTTGGGTCCAGGTCTCTCTCTCTTTTCCCTTTATTACCCTCCCCAGATCCAGTGTCAGTTCTCCTTTGTACCGTTGTTCCAGGTCTCCCTCTCTCTCTCTGAACCTCCCATAGTCCTGCATCTTCTTCTATCGTCCAGGCCTTTCTCTCTGTAGTCTTTCTAATCTGCTTACAAAACCCCCCCTCCCTTTCTCTGCCTCTTTCCTTCCTCCCTCCCAGCAGATTTTAGCGTATCTCCTCCTTTTTTCCCCTCAGATCCAGTATCTGTCTCCTTCCTCTTTTCCTCCTCCTAGGTCTGGCATCTGTCCCCTCCCCTTCCCCCTTGCTCTGGCATCTCTCTCTCCGTTCCGTTCCTCCTGTTCTTCCCTCTCAATTTATTTTCTGTCTCTGTCTAAATTATTTTTTATTATTCAGTCTTCACTTTCCCTCTTTCACTGTGTCTACCTATAGCTTGCCACCTCTTTCCCTCACCCCTTCCAGTATCTAACTCTATCCTTGTCCGTCAATCCAGCATGTGCCCTTTTTTCTTTCTCTTCCCCACTTCCTTCCAGTGTTTGCTCCCCCTCTCCCCATACTTCCATTCAGTGTCTGTCCCTCTCTCTACCCCTTCCATCTACTGTTCACCTTCTGTCTCGCCCTTCCAGTCAGTGCCCTCTCTATCCAATGTCTGCCTTCTCTCTCTTCCATACATCTTCCTTCTTTCTATGCTCCTTTCATAACTATCTATCCTGTGCCCCTTCTCTTCTTTGTACATGATTGATTTCAGCTCTGCCATCTCTCCATTTTTTTCTCTCTGTCACCACCCCATCCCCTATGCTCTGGCATCTCTCTCTTCTCCTTTCTTTCCTTCGCACCCCACAGTCTGGTATCTTTCCTTCCCTGATTCTCTGGCATCTCTCTCCTTTTCTTTTCTTCCATCTTTCCCTCTCCCTCTATGGTCTGACATCTCCCCCTTCCTTTTCCCTTAGGTTGGCATACCTTCCTCCTTCCCTCCAAGCCCTGGCATCTCCTTTCATTCCCTCCCTCTTCTTCCTTCTCCCTCCAGCTGGGTACAGCAACACTCTCCCCTGCAGCTCTGGACTTCCCCACACCTGCTCCCCTTAAATTGCCATGCTTCAATTCCTCTTCTTCCTTCCTCCCTCCCCCCCCCCCCGTGGGACTTTGCGGCACCATCATCTCTTACTCCCTCTAACGCCAGCCCTGCAGCACCAGACTTCCCCACACCTGCTCCCCCCTCTGGATCGCTATTATTTTAAATGTTATGGCAGCCGCGGCGCTGTATCCGTCAGAGGAGACTTCTAACCTTGGCCTGCCCCGGAACTCTTCCTGCAACAGTGACTTCCTGTTCCTAGGTGGAAACAGGAAGTCACTGTTGCAGGAAGAGTTCCAGGGCAGGCCAAGGTTAGAAGTCTCCTCTGATGGATACAGTGCTGTGGCTGCCATAACATTTAAAATAATAGCGATCTGGGGAGGGGAGCAGATTTGGGGAAGTCCGGAGCTGCAGGGCCGGCATTAGAGGCAGTGAGAACCAGACCGCTAAGCGTCCAATGTAGCCTTCAAAACCGGGCTGGCTGTGCACCCCCCCCCCCCAAGGCATGCACCCAGGGCAGACCACCCCACCGTCCCCCTTGGTACGCCACTGCATGCCTGCTCACGAGCATTCTACAGAAGATGTCAATCACAGCTTTTCAGCTCCTCCTCCTTCTCTCCAGTCTTTGATGCCCTCTTCATTTCTTCCTTCTGCAGGCGAGCATGAAGGTATCATTCTGATCTGCTCACTTTCTTTATTTTTTCAATGATTTTTGCAACTTTTTCCTTTGTTCATGGGTTTTACGCAGTTTCATGACCAGCTGGTAAGGGAGGTGTATACACAATACAATGTTCAGTATGGAGCTGCAGGCTCCAGAATGAGTGCCAGTCAGAAGATAGGGCTTTGGCATCACATGTGCCAGTATCTCAATGGATAATATCATCAAAGCTGTTAGGTGGAAGACTTGATAAAGAAATGGAAGTATCAGCATATGACAACGCCTATAAAAAGAAGCCTAAAGACAATGCAAGGGACCTGGCATTAATACTACCTTCACTGTCATAGAAAGGCCCAGGGAGCCTAGACACATCGATCCCACAACTGTTGCTGAAGATAGCATGTCACAGCTCTCAGACAGGGAAGTGAGACTCTCCATAATACATATTGTGACCAACTCAAACTTATATCTCCCTCAAAGTTAATGAAACTTAGAGGAATTTCAGGGTGGGCATAGAACCCTGAGTAAAGGAGAAACCCTAGTTTCAGAATTTCCAGGAGAGGAAGTGACTTCAGAATTGTGTCAACTTTTACCCCCTCTTCTATTAAACTCTATGAGCATCGGGAGCAGTGCAGGCTATTCAGCAATGGCTCCCCGCGCTAGAAACTGCTAGTGCACTTTAATAGAAAAGGCCCTTAGTCTATGAGGGAAAGCAAGAAAAACAAGTCTATTCCCTTGATAGATCTCTGGAAAACCCTATCTAAAAGCAAAGCAGCCAAGTTATCCTATTCCAAGAGGGAAAAGTTTGACCAATTCTGGTTATAAACTTACATCACTAATATGGGATTTGTAGTTCCCAATTCTACCCATTTAAGTTAGTTCTGCAAGTCCAATGCATCATGATGAGGGTGTCTGAAATCCCAGACTGGTCTAAAATCTCCCTCCTGGAACAGGGTAACTTGGAAACCATGTTAAAGTCATGAAAAAGCAGCCATCAGATACAAGATGAACTCTTAATAAGGGAAATGTGGTACTCCTTGGGGGATGGGCAACCTCAGGAAAGTTTATGGAAACAGGCAAGTTCAGGCAAGAAGGAAACCCTAGTAATTCTAGGAAGAGTTGTTCTAAAGGAAAGGAGGGAACAGGTAAATTCAGCCTATTGCATGAAAGGAGCCCTAGGAATTCTGGGAAATATGAGTCTAAAGCAGGGGTGCCCACACTTTTTGGGCTTGCGAGCTACTTTTAAAATGACCAAGTCAAAATGATCTACCAACAATAAAAATGCTAAACATATATATATATACACACCGAGTGTACTTTGTATTTATGTTCAAATATTTTTTTATTATACAGCCCCCCTCCCCCGAAGGCCTGACCCCCCCTGAAGGTCTGCACATTCCCCCTCAAAGGTTGACTCCCCCCCCTGAAGGCCTGCACTACCCCTTGAAGGACTGCACTCCCCCCACCCCCCGAAGGCCTACCCTCCCCACATCCATTTACCTAATTCCAGCAGGGAGCAGTCTGCAGAGAGGATCGCTGGTACTTTAGTGATCCTTGCAGGTTGCCATAGGCCTCAGGAGCTGTCTTCCCTCTGCCCCAAGCCTGTCTCTGACTTAGAGGAGGGGCAGGACCACGGCAGAGGGAAGACAGCTCCTGAGGCCTATGGCAACCTGTAAGAATTGCTAAAGTACCACCTGCCACTGGCCGTCTCCCATTCGTCCCCTTTGGAGATCCCCACAGGAATAAGGAAGTTAAATTAATAGAATACTTAGGCACAGAAAAACAAAGAAATACTTCCAAGAACTGCCCCATAAGAACTGCCTATCACAATGCTCATTAGTGGAACTGAATAAAAGACAAGTACAATGGATTTAGAAGGGGTCCGATCCGCCCGGTTGCACGGCTTGGAGGGGTGCACAGCCGGCCAGGTCCGGGTCATCCTGCCTTTCTTTTCCCCCGGTCCGCGCTCGGGGCTTGCGCCTGCCTGGTTCCGCGCCGACGCTCGAATGGTGCCGTCAACTCCCGCGAGTCTCGCGATAACCAACAGCACCATTTGGGCGGTGGGTGCGAGCCCCGTGCGCAGACCAGTGGAAAGGAAGGGCAGGAGGACCCGGACGGCTGTGCATCCCTCCAAGCCGTGCCCCCGGGGCGGGGGCAGACCGCCCCACCTCGGTACGCCACTGATTGGGAGGCCGATTTTGGGGGTTTTAAAATTGTATATTGGGCAGCATTAGGCCTCGCTCTTACCTCAATCATTACAGGCGCTTCTATTTCTTGTGATGCGCTGAGCTCCGTCCCCCACCGACCTTCACCCCGCCCTTCCAGCACTCTGATTGGCCAGCGTTCTTTAAGAGGCGGGCCAGTCAGGAGGGGAAAAAAAGAGAAGGGAAGAAGGGAACCTGCTGTGCGATCGACTGGGGTCGCCTGAGCGAACGACCTGTCGATCGCGATCGACGCGTTGGGCACCCCTGGTCTAAAGGAATAGGAAGATTCAGCTCATTGCAGGAAGGAAAGTTTAAGAATTCTGAGAAAGGTATGTCTAAAGGAACAGGCATTTGTAGTCTGGTGAAGGAAGGAGGGACCAAAAATTTGGGGGTATGTAGCAATCATATACTTTCCAATAGAGAAGATGGTTAGGCTGTAGGGAAATGTGCACTGAAAGAGTCTGGCAGAGAGAAAGAAAATAACTTTCTTAGAACTGTGTAGCTGGCTACCCAAACCAGGGTAACAAGGACCCTGAATTAAATGGTGGGCCAGGAATAAGGCATGGGTTATCCATTCCCAAGGCACATGGAGGTTTCTGGAAATAGTGTTTGGTGAAGCCAAGCCTAGTCAAAGGGCACTACCTGGAACAGTTGCTAAAACCAGAAGCAAGGTATGGGCTGAAAGCAGTGTTTGTTAAAAGCCTTATATAGGGTAGTCTGGATAATAGAAGAGGCTTTCTATTATGTTGAAGTTGCCCTTTATACTGAAGATCCGAACCTGAACCCGAACCCAAAACAGAGATTGTGAGAACTGCCAGGTTTTCCTTGCAACTCTGGTTAGAGAATAGGTACACTACAGCCACAGCAATTAACTCAATTGAGTACAAGGGGATGAGGAAGCTGCAGAGGGATAGTGGAGTGTATTTCTGTGTGAGATTTGTGCTGCATTTTGACTTAAAGCTTATGTTTGAAGCTTGCAGTCCAGTAAAAGCAGGAAATCCCAGAGTAGGAAGAAGATTATTTTCCATCTGGAACGATGGTATTATTTAGATTTACCCAGCTGAAGGGTTTATTTTGAGAACCGGCTAAGTCTGCAGTTAGAAGCTGCTGTAACAGATAAAAAGCTTTTGTTTCTAGCTAAATAAAAATTCTATAGTCTTCTAGAGACTTAAGTAGTATGTACAGTATATGAGCCGCAAAGAGGTGGAATAAATGGACCTAATTACAATACTGTTTTTGACCTCCTTTGTACTCTACTTCATTTAAGGCTAGTTCAACTGCACTAATGATCTGGTGGGTAGAAACATGATATTTATGTATTTATTTATTTAATAAGAACATAAGAATAGCCTTACTGGGTCAGACCGATGATCCATCTAGCTCAGTAGCCTGTCCTCATGGTGGCCACCCAGGTCACTAGTACCTGGCAAAAACCCAAAGAGTAGCAACATTCCATGCTACTGATCCAGGGCAAGCAGTGGCTTCCTCCATGTCTTTCTCAATAACAGACTATGGACTTTTTCTCCATGAAACTGTCCAAGTCTTTCTTAAAACCAGCTACGCTATCCGCTCTTACCACAACCTCTGACAATGCGTTCCAGAGCTTAACTAGTCTCTGAAGGAAAAAATATTTTCTCCTATTCGTTTAAAAGTATTTCCCTGCAACTTAATTGAGTGTCCCCTAGTTTTAAAATTTTTGACGAAGTGAAAAATTGATCCACTTGTACCTGTTCTACTCCACTCAGGATTTTGTGGCCTTCAATCGTATCTCCCCTCAGCAGTCTCTTTTCCAAGCTGACGAGCCCTAACCTTTTTAGTCTTTCCTTATACGAGAGGAGTTCCATCCCCTTTATCATCTTGGTCGCTCTTTTTGGAACCTGCTGCTATATCTTTCTTGAGATAAGGAGACTAGAATTGAATGCAATACTCCAGGTGAGATCACACCATGGAGTGATATGGAGGCATTATAACATTCTTAGTCTTGTGTACCATCCCTTTTCTAATAATTCCTAGCATCCTGTTTGCTTTTTTGGTCACTACCACTCATTGGGTGGAAGGTTTCATTTGTATTGTCTACAATGGCACCCAGATCTTTTTTTGGGGTGCTAACCCCCATGGTGGACCCTAGCATCTGATCACTGTGATTTAGATTATTCTCCCCAATGTGCATCACGGATCTGTAATTGGAAGATTTGCATATAATGGAAGTGACAGGTATGCAAATCTCTCTCATGCATATTCATTAGGGATATCTTGAAAATCCGACTGGCTGGGGGGTCCCCAGGACAGGGTTGAGAACCACTGGTTTAAGGTATCTATTAGAAAAAAAGACACAATGCTCTAAAGCAGCAGTGTCCAACCTTTTGGCTTCCCTGGGCCGCATTGGGCAAAAAAAATTTTCTGGGGCCGCGCAAACGCTGCAGCAAGACAGAGGAGGGAGCCAGCAAGATGGTACACACTTGGAGGCAGCAGAGGAAAAAAATGCATCGCCCTCAACCGGGGCCGCACAAAATACTTCACGGGGCCGCAGGTTGGGCACCCCTGCTCTAAAGGATGCCGATGCGTGATTTACATGCAATCGGTGGCTCCTTCTTAGGCAGTGGCTAAGATTGGTGTCCTTTAGAAAATCAGACCTTAGCAGCATTAAATAGTGAACTGCACTCCTTCTTAGATGCTAACACGTTCATTATATCCTATGGATGCATTAGCACGCGTTAGCATTTAGCGCACGCTAAGATGCACTAGCGCGCCTTAGTAAAAAGACCCCTTAGTTTTGTTAGTATCAATGGACCTTTTTGCAGCCTTCAATTTAGTTGATCACAAATTACTAGTTACTCAATTACAATCAACTGGGATTTCAGGTTTAGTAATGCAATGGGCTCACATCATTCTTAACTAGAAGAAACTTTACAGTATTCATTACACCTACTTCTACCTCTTCAGTGTTTCCATTGACCTGTGAAGTTCCTCAAGGTTCTGTATTATTACCGATCTTGTTCAACATTAGTCTTAGTCCTCTAATAACACTAATTCAGGAAAACTTATATGCTGATGACATCCTTTTAATATTTTCAGTAAATCCACAGGAACAACAAGGAGATATTTGAAGTTTATTTTAAAAAAATGTAACCAAAATAGAGAATAAACTGTAGTAATACAGCCTGTTTGACAAACACTGAATTTTCACATCCAGTAGTCCTCATACACCCGGGATATCGCTTAACTTTTTCCATGTCCTTCCTGGGGTGCTGTATTCATCGTTGGACTGCACTTAATACTTAACTTTTTCCTTGTGCCAAAATGACTGTGCAAAAAACAACTATTAAAATAAAGAGTGGGCTGCTGCTGAATGAAGGGTTCTGGGGCAGGCCGATGGCCGCATGCTGATCTCGTTGACGTTGCCCGGTGGCTGCCGAAAGATTTAAAATAACAACGACCGGGCAAGAGTTAGAATTTTTGCAATGAGAAAGGTCAACAGGTGACTGTTGGTTGTGCAGTGTTTAAAAATGAGCACAAATAAAGCTATGTGAAACGGTTGAGCCACTGTCAAGCTAATAAAGATACGTGTTCTTTATTTTAATAGATGTTTTATGCACAGTCATTTTGATACAAGGGAAAAGTTAAAGTATTTAAAGTATTAAGTGTAGTACAATGATGAATGCACCATCCCAGGAAGGACATGAAAAAAAGTTAAGTAATGTCCCGGGTATATGAGGACTGCTGGATGAGGAAATTCAGTGTTTGTCACTACAGTTTATTCTCTATTTTGGTTATATTATCAGTAAAGCCACATAAGATAGACCTAAGTCCTCTTCAGTTATGTGTTACTGCTGTGGTAAGCTGGCTATCTTAATGGGCAATTATTGTCAACCCTCTGACAACAATAACTTGCTGGATAAAGGGATGCTTCCAGTGCCTACAGAAAAAAAAAAAAAGATTTCTTAATACTGATCCGACCCCCTTAAAGAGCTATCGCTACCTGGGAGTCATATTTGGTTCACTATTATCATTTGAGCAGCAGGTAGCTTGGGTAGTCAAGATGGGATATTTCTGGTTTAAAAGGATCTGCTCAGATAGCACTATATTAAATTCTGCTGCTGTCCACTCTCTGCTCCATGCTTTTGTAATCTCTAGGTTTGATTACTGCAACTCAGTATATTGTGGCATTACTTTGGCTATACTTCGGTGCTTACAAACACAACAAAATTCTGCAGCAAGGATTTTGCTGCTTATCCTAAGAATAAGCAGAGAATTTCCCCAAGCCATTTCAATAATGGCTTATGGACATTTGTTTTAGGAAATTATCTAAACCTTTTTTTAAACTCTGCTAAGCTAACTGATTTCACTAGCAAGAAATTTCAGAGTTTAATTACACATTGAGTGAAGAAATGTTTTCTCCAATTTGTTTTCAATTTACTACTTAGTTGCTTCATCACATGACCCCTGGTCCTAGCATTTTTGGAAAGAGTAAACAAGTGATTCACATCTACCCTTTCCACTCCACTCAGTATTTTATAGATCTCTATCATATCAGCCCTGAGCCGTTTCTTCTCCAAGTTGAAGAGCACTAGCCATTTTAACCTTTTCTCATAGGGAAGGTGCCCCATCTGTTTTATCATTTTCATTGCCCTTCTCTGTACCTTTTCTAATTCCGCTTTATCTTTTTTTGAGATATGGTGACCAAAATTGCACACAGTATTTGAGGAGTGGCCATATCATAGAGCAGGGGTAGGGAACTCCGGTCCTCGAGAGCCATATTCCAGTCAGTTTTTCAGGATTTCCCCAATGAATATGCATTGAAAGCAGTGCATGCAAATAGATCTCATGCATGTTCATTGGGGAAATCCTGAAAACCCTACTGGAATACCGCTCTTGAGGACCGGAGTTCCCTACCCCTGTCATAGAGTAATACAAAGGCATTATAACATTTTCAACATTGTTTTCTATTCCTTTCCCGATTATTCCTAACATTCTATATGCTTTCTTAGTCACCACTGCACCCAGGTCAGTGTCCTGGTTGTGACGAGCAGCTCATGATATGGAGAATCATTTTTGCATGGTAATAGTTTACTAATGGATAAAGTAATGTACCGAGCCTTCCCCCTTAGAGTCCAGCATCAAATCACTCCTCCTCAAATTCAACACTTTACCCCTTCCTTGTAGAAAATATCCCAGTCTGCCCTTTCAGATTTAAGACACTTCTTTCTTGAACACCCCCCCACCCAAGAAAAAAATGAAAAGTATTGAACTGTCTCATAACATTGAACTGTGTGCCTTTCTTTCGTTCTATATTTACGGGAAAAATCCTTGAATCAGACCCTTAGAGACTTAAAAAAAGGAACTTATTGCTATTCTTGGCCTATGTACTGAAAGTACTCTTAAATTAACATGCTATCTACAATTCATCTAGTAAAGGGCAAAATGTGTACTGAATAGTGCATATGCAGGTGCTATAAATTTTAATGTGCCTGTGTATGCCAAACAGGTGCATAGCCCGCTAATGACTATATTATTTATTACCATGCTATGTGCTAAAGTCCCCTGGGAATGAGTTAAGTTGAATGTGACCCGGTTTCAGTGACAGGGTCCTGGCTTTCACTTCTCTGCCTAATTGTAAATTCCTCCAGTATAAATCAAAGAAAAACTATTTTGTATACTTAAGCAAAGTAAAATAAAGTTTATTAATATGCCACAGAATGACTGTGTGTCTCTAGAGTCAGTGTTGCATATCAATAGGTATATGCGTAGTTTGAGGTGGGCTTGAGGGGGGGGGACCCCAAATGTTGGAGGTGCTAATGCAGAATTGGCCCTCACCTCCACTGCAAAGAAGGCATCCTTATTCTTTGCTGCCTCCCAATTTAAGTATGAATACAGGATTATTTCTAAATAGAATATCAATAAAATGCTAACAATTTATCAAACTAATCCTCTCTTTTAAAAAGTGCCGTAACCGATTCGCACTAAACCAAGGGTGTCCAACCTTTTGGCTTCACTGGGCCGCATTGGCCAAAAAAAATGTTTCTGGGGCCGCACAAACATGCAAATGCTGCAGTAAGACACAGGAGGGAGCCGGCAAGACAGTAAACACCCAGGGGCAGCAAAGGAAAAACTGCATCACCCTCGACTGGGGCCATACAAAATACTCAGGCCGCAGGTTGGACACCCCTGCACTAAACGCTAATGCATCCATAGATTAACATGCATGCGTTAGCGTTTAGAGCGCGCTAATCGGTCAGCGCACCTTAGTAAAAAAGAGGGCCTAAATTTTTATGAACATTTATCAAACCAATTTTGCAAACATCCTTAGACCCCTAAGAGTTCTTAGTATTCTCTTTTAAGTACTAGTGTATTTCCAAACAAAGGGACCATTTTACTATGACTAGCATGTGGGTTTCCCACATCCCGAAACCACTTCTAGCATGATTGTAAAATGGTCGTATTTCCTATATCACCCATTAATGGCCAAGTGCTAATTTCCCAATTAGCGCCCATCCATTTGAACAGAAGTTCTTACCAACATCTATTCTCTGGGCGGTAAGGGCTCCCATGCAAACCATAGATAACATAACATTAAAACTTACTTCTATACCATAATACTGTTAACTTCTATGCCGTTTAGAAAAGTAAAATGAATTACAATTAGATGAAATACTTCAGTTGCCTAAAAATCACACGCTAACTGGTTAGTGTATATCAATATAGCTGCACTAACACATTTGCACTGAACACGCCTAGTCTTGACCCCCCAAGTACTAAAAATTAAAAAGTAATTTTTAGTGTGTATGAAGTGTTTACCAAACTGAAAACAACCACAAGACACCTGAGTACACCCCATGTTAGTATTTTTTAGCCTGCAGTAAGCTATATATTAGTGTTTACCTCACCTTAGTAAAAGGATCCCATAGCATATTCCAGTGCACATGAAGGGAATTCTATAACAGGGCCACTATACCGGGCTTCTAAAATGTAATTTTAATTAGAAACGACTGCTATAAATTACACTTTCTGGTGGGAATCTCTTTCTTATACTTTTAAAATGGAACGTTTGATGGCCATGCAACAGGGAAATTACAGGAAATTTCTGGATGTTTGGGAGCCATTGGCTAAATTTTGTAAGGAATAAATGAGCATTTGATGGTAAAATGAGCATTCGATGGTAAAATGGTCGTATTTCCTATATCAACCATTAATGGCCAAGTGCTAATTTCCCAATTAGCGCCCATGAATTATTTGCATGCATAATTGTAGTTTAAAAATTTAATAAAGATTAAAAAAAAAAAAAAGGAAACGACAGCTATTTTGTTCAGGGTGTATGCTGTTTAGATGGATGCCATGCCTACAGTATGAGTTCATCAGCCTGATTTAAAACCATGGAGTGCTGTGCAGTGGTGTACCTAACATATGTGACACCCGGGGCTCATCATTTTTTTGGCACACACACACACCAAAGTCTGTATAAAAAACATGATTTTTAGTAACAATCCACAAGTCGCACAAGAGTGTACTTAGAAAAGGCAGCATCTTACATACTGCAGTGAGCAGTACAACATCAATGCACCCATTGTAAAACTAAACAAGCCAGACTAGTACAGATCAATCCTAACAGAAAACTATGTCTTTTGAACACACAGAACACAGAAAACACCTTCACCTAGTATGGAATATGTAATCACAAACTAACCTCTCCCCCTTTTACAAAACTGTAGTGCGGTTTTTAGCCACGGTGGTCAGGGCAGGATTAATTCGTTGAGGGCCCCTAGGCACACAAGTATACTGGGCCCCCTAGCCCTGCCCCGCCCACATCCCACCCATGCCCCACCCCCTGCCACGCCCACATTTATTTACCTGTTTTCTTATTTTCCTTATTTCCACTTGTATTTCTTTTTTCTTTTTTTATAAAATTCTAAACAAATAATGATTACCATACCAGTGCCAGTATACATTTTAGTTCTATGCAAGCCCCAAACATCTCTGAACAAAACCCCCCTTCCTTCCCTTCCCACCTACTTGCCCAGGACTTTAACTCTAAACCCTTTCCATACATATATAAAAGTGTTCAAATGCATTGTAAAGCTGTAATACTATCCGAAACATAAGTCTATATTAATAACCAAGTTTGCAACTCCTCTCAACTGCCTCACTGTATGTCGTCCAACCCATATGTATGTATAAAAATACATACATATGGGTACTACTCTAGTGTGTTGTACTCCATGTATGTTAATTTGTAACAAAACAACAAGGTAAGCGGTCCACCAAAGAATCCAATGTGGAACAAAAGAAGATCGGCAGCCAATAAGGAGATTCAAATCAGGTATATTCAAGGTGCTCCCAGGAACCATGCCTGATGCATTTCACCAAACAAGGCTGGTCAACGCTAACAGAAAACCATGTCTTTCATACACACAGGACACAGAACCACCCTCACCCAGTATGGAATAAGTAATCACAAACTAAACTCCCTCCCCCCTTTTTACAAAAGCACAGAAGAGGTTTTTAGCGCTGGCTGGCGGGCTGAATGTTCTGTGCTGTTCTGATGATCATAGGAATTCTGTGACCATCAGAGCAGTGCAAAGCGTTCAGCATGCTGCCTTGTGTTATAAACCGAAGGAACGGTACAGTTTAGGGGTGAAGAAATAGTGGTGCATATCCCCCAATACTGAACAAAATATAAAGATAGCAGATGCAAATTTGAAAAAAAGAGACATAACAAATCACTTTACAAATAAACAAATAAAAATAAAATAAAAAATGGAAAATAAGATACCATTTTATTGGACTAATACATTTTTTAATTAGCTTTCAGAGGTCAGTAAAGTATACTGCTGTTACAGTATCCTGTCCTGACCTGAGGAAGGAGAATTTTGACTCTGAAAGTTAGCCAACACAACTAAAATACAATCCTAAAGCAATAAAATAAACATTAGAATTTTTTTTCTACCTCTGTCATGTGGTTTCTGCTTTCCTCATCTTCTTGTCATTTGCTTCCTTCTATCCAGTGTCTGCCCCTTCTAGAAAATCTCTACCTCCCTCTGCCATCTGTCCTTCTGCTCTCCCCACCCCTCTTTGGTCTAGCATCCATCATCTTCCCTCTGTTCCCCCCATGGTCTGGCATCTCTCTCATTCCATCTCTCCTTGTCTCCCCCCTGTGGTTTTTAGTGTCTCTCTCTTCTCATTTCCTCCACTCAGATCTGATATCTGTCTCCCCCATTTCTGGGAATTCTCTTCTCTCTTCCCTTTTCTTCTCTGTTCTTCCTTCTCTACTTCCTGCCTCCAACTAAATTAAATTCTTTCTTACTATTCAGTCCTCAGTTTCCCTCTTTTCACTGTGTCTACTCACAGCTTGCCACCCCTTTCCTTCATCCCTCCTCTATCTCACTAACTCCATCTTCTTCCCCCCATTCAGCATGTGGGAAAGCAGCAGCAGTGGTGAGGAGGTGAGGGGCCCTCACCTCCTCACCACTGCTGCTGCTTTCCCACATGCGCCTGAAGCTGATGGCACAAGTTCTCCCTGCTTCCATAATCTGCCCCCTTCTCTCTCTCTCTCTCCACCCCAGGCAATTCCATCAGGTATCCTGCCCCCCTCAGTGAATTGCCTGGGGTGGAGGGAGGGAGAGAAGAGGGCAGATGATGGAAGTGGGAAGAACTTGTGCCGTCAGCGTCAGGCACATGTGGGAAAGCAGCAGCGGTGAGGGGCTAGAGGTTATCTTCCTCTCATTCATGTCCTTGCCACTCCCGTCCCTTGGTTGGTCCCACAATTTCACAATTTCCAGCATATCCCCTTCCTCCATTCTTGTAGCCTAGCATCTCCTCTCCTGACATCTCCCTGTCCTTTTTCCTTCACTATATTCCTATCCATCTCTATTCCCTTCTGTCACTCTCCCCATGATCAATCATCTCACCACCTCTCGCTTCCCTTCCCCTCAGGTCCAAGATTGCTTCCACTCTCTTTCCTGTTGTTCTCTCCCCATGTCACCCTATTATATAGCACCCCTCCTGCCCTTGTCCAACATTTCCCCTTCTCTCCCTCCCTCTCATCCCCTGCTCCAACATACCGTATTTCGACTGCCCTTCCATCTTCCCCTCCCCAGACCTGCCGACTTCCACTCATTTACTGCTTTCTCCTGCCTCTGCCAAAGCCCAGCCCCCCCACAGCGATCAGCAACACCGGCCCCCCCCCCCTCAATCAGCAAAACAGGGCCCCCCCCTTGATCGGCGACTGCTTTCTCTCGCTGCTGCCGAAGCCTGTAAACAACTTTAACACACACCAAGGGGCTCTAACAGAGCGCGTGCTGCCGACAGCTTCCTTCCTTCTTCTTCCCCCCTCATGACATAACTTCCCATTTGGTTGGTGGAGGAGGAGGGAAGTCGGTAGCGTCATGTGCACTGTTAGAGTCCCGCGGCCCTGTTTCGATGATTGAGGGGGGGCCCTGTTTCGCCGATCACTGTGGGGGGCCGGGATGTTGCCGTCTGAAAAAATTTTTTGAGTGGTCTCCTTCAGTGGGCCCCCCTGACCATTTTGGGCCCTAGGCACGTGTCTACTTGGCCTATTGGTTAATCCGGCCCTAACGGTGATAACAGCTCAGACGCTCATAGAATTCTGAGCATTGGAGCTATTACCACCATGGCCAGCACTAAAAAAATGCTCTACGGTTTTGTAAAAGGGGGGATAAAATAGAAATACGTAGACAAAGGTTAAATTGAACCACCAAGAAGCTGGACTCTGCATACAATGCAACACCACAGAAACAGTGATGTATCTCCCCTAAAGCAAAAAAATTAATAAATAGAAAATATTTTTCTACCTTGTCTTCTCTGGTTTCTGCTTTCCTCATCTTCTTGTCACTCTCCTCCTTTCTCCACTGTCTGCCCCTTCTATATGGCATCTTCTCTCCTTCTATGCCCCTTCCAGAAACTGTATGCCTCCCCCTTCCATCTTTCCCTTCATCCCCTTTGGTCTAGCATCCATCTTCTTCCCTTCCCTCCTCCAATGATCTGGCATCTCTCGCCTCTTCTTCCCTTCTCTCTCCCACACCCCCATGGTCTGGCATTTCACTCTCTCCTCTCCCTTTCCCCACTTCTATCAGCATCTGCCCCCTTTCTTTCCCTCCAACCCAATTCCATCCAGTATTCTTTCCCCTTATGTCTCTCTCCTCTTTCCCAGCACACCAATTCCATCAGCATCTGCCATCTTTCTCTCCCTCCACTACCCTTCTATACCACCCTTATTATAGAAGAACTACATTGCCTTCCACCTGCTTAATCTTTGGATACTTTTTCCAGCCAATACAACAGTTTCAGAGATGCCTTCTTTTAATACAGATGATTGCACAGAGTGCAATTTTTAAATAAGTCATTTCCACTGCTAACAAATCTTATTGGCAGGAAAGGCTCTGAAATTGCCTCGTTAAAGATCAGAACATATTTTCTAATGTGACTCCCAATGACCCATTAATGACCCAATAATTCTTTCAATCAACGATTTAAAAGATGGCCAACAGACCACAAGGGGGTTGGATGCTTTTTTTCTTGTTGCACTGGCAAGCATTTGCTATACACAGATGATATAAAGCCTTTTGTGAGGTCTTGTTCCTTGATAACTGGTTCACTGGAAATAACTAACCTTCAATCACAAGGCACATAGAAGGCAGTTAAAGAACATTGTTCTCTAGGGTGTCATGACCTATGAATTGGCAAACAATCATTTTCCCCTTTCCTTGATGCGGAGGAGTAGCCTAATGGTTACAACAGCAGACTGTAAGCCAGGAAATCTCAATTCAAATCCCACCGTGACTCCTTGTGATCTTGGGCATATCATTTAACCCTCCATTGTCTCATCCAAACTTAATTGCAAGCCTTCTGGAGACAGCAAAATATGTAATGCACTTGAACATAACTCACCCTGTGCTTCAACTGATAAAGGCATGAAGAAAACAATTTCCCTTTTGGGGAATAGGTTCAGTCAGCCACTTGATGAAATACAATTAAAGCTGAATTCCATACAAACAGAGGAAGGATTTCTGTACAGTAGTGGTTAGAGCTACAGCCTCAGCACCCTGTGGTTGTGGATTCAAATCCTCCATTGTTCCTTGTGATCCTGGGCAAGTCACTAAATCCTCCATTTCCCCAGGTACATTAGATCGATTGTGAGCCAGGACAAATAGGGAAAATGCTTGAGCACCTGATTGTAAAATGCTTAGATGACTTTGGTAGGCAGAATATAAATACCTAAAATAATTAAAAAGTCATGAAGCTTATTATGACAGCTTCTTTCACATTTCAGTCTTTGTAATGCATATTTCTTACTGCTGAGATTTATAACTGATTGGACATATCCATAAATTAGAATATTCAAAGAGAACTGTGTTAAACTAGTGGGTAAAGTTTTATATATATACACACACACAGTTCCACTGTGAGGAAGTGCCTAGGCAAATCCCAGTTCCCCTTAAGAGCACTTCTACACTGGGCCACTTTAAGAATAGGTATGTTGATTTGCCTAACCAGGGGGGGGGGCAGGGCTGAGGCAAAAAGAATGAAGCTGAAACCCTGGAGAGGGAATAGAACAGGGAGGCCCTAAGTAAGTGAAAGTTGGGCTGCAGTACCTAAGGCAGGGATCTCAAAGTCCCTCCTTGAGGGCCGCAATCCAGTCGGGTTTTCAGAATTTCCCCAATGAATATGCATTGAAAGCGGTGCATACACATAGATCTTATGCATATTCATTGGGGAAATCCTGAAAACCCGACTGGATTGTGGCCCTCAAGGAGGGACTTTGAGACCCCTGACCTAAGGAGAGGCTCAGAGAAGCAGAGTAGCCTCTGAGCTTATGCCTTCCAAGTCTATATGAGAAGGACTGTCATGGTAAATATATTTCTGCAATCACTTTGAAGATTCAGATATACTGTAGTGTGTCCAGACAGAAGGCAGGCCTATCTCCCGTATGAGGAAAGGCTGAACAGATTGCAGCTATACTCACTCGAGGAACGTAGAGAGAGAGGAGACATGATTGAAACGTTTAAATATATCACGGGCCGCATTGAGGTAGAAGATGATATCTTCTTTCTTAAAGGTCCCTCGGCCACAAGAGGGCACCCGCTGAAAATCAGGGATGGGAAATTTCATGGCGACAACAGGAAATTTTTCTTCACCAAAACAGTGGTCGATCATTGGAATGAACTTCCACTTCAGGTGATTGAGGCCAGCAGCGTGCCAGATTTTAAAAGGAAATGGGATACACATGTGGGATCTCTAGGGGGTAAAATCAAGGGGAGTGGGTCATTAGAGTGGGCAGTCTTGATGGGCTATGGCCCTTTTCTGCCGTCATCTTCTATGTTTCTATGTTTTCTATGTTTCTATCTGTGTTTGGAGTATGGCCAGAAGCCATCCCTAATGAGACTACTTTCTTTTGATTTTGAAAGAAGCATTGATGGCATTATACTAAGCTGTGAAGCAGCAGACTTTTTTTCTGTTTATTTATATACTCTGGCTGTTTCTGTGAGGCCTTTCAGCCAGTTGTCACCCATGACACCACACAACCCTTTTCTTCTCTTTGGATGGCAGAGGTAAAAGAATGGGACCTGATATTCAGAGGGGTTTAACCAGGAGATGCAGTAATCAGGTTGCATCGCTGAACATCTGTGCTGTCTATTCCCTAACTGGCCAGTTATGGGTGGTTTAGGAATGGGAATTTGGGTAGAACCACAAATTTAGCAGTTAGCAGTGAGACTTACCCCCTGTTTTACTAAGGTGCGCTAAGTGTTTTAGCGTACGTTTAGCGCGTGCTGAATCTATGCATGCACTAACCGCTAACGCGTCCATAGACTAGTATGCACACATTAGCGTTTAGCGTGTGGTTAGTGTGCGCTAAAAAGCATAGCACACCTTAGTAAAAGAAGCCCTTAGGCCACTCACTAGTTCACTAAGCACATAAAATTAGCACAGCAAAAAGGCTGTCCTAACTTTATGCTCTGAGATAATTGGGCACCAGTTTCCATTTCGGCTGGTGCATGATTAACTTCCAGGTCAGTGCACATATCTAGATATTCAATGCTGGGAACCGTGCATGTCCTTGCATTTAGGGTTACCAGACATCTGGACGGCTTTACAAAACCCGGCACTTTGTCTGGGTTCTGAAAAGCGTCTATCAAATTGCCATCGGGCAGGAGGGCATCCATGCATGTGCGGATGCCTTCCTGCCAGACGAGAGCAGGCAGCAAAAGGTGGGGGCAGGGGGGGACTGGGGCGTGGTGGGACAGGGTTGGGTGGAACTGGGCAGCTCTAAGGGGTTCAGATTTTCCAAACGGAAAATCTGGTAACCCTACTTGCATTGAATATCTGAGGTTAGCGTAGCCTGTGGCTGTGAGTGGCTTACAGAATGCTTAGCGAACAACAAAGGGGAGAAATCCAACACTATCTGCAGTAAAAAGAGCACAAGCCAAAATAAATGGAACTGCAAACAAACGTACAAAGATGCAGGCTAAATTTATTAAACCAAAATTATAAATGCGATTAATGTTACCACTTTGTACCAAACCAAAGGACCCGACACGGTCCGTGTTTCGGAAAACACGCCTTCATCCGGGGTCCCAGGTGGATAAGGTTTCAAATAAAACCACAAAACTCATTTTTGGAGGATGATGTATAATATATAAATGCCATTTGCCTGTCCTTAGATGGTAGATAGATAGATTTGATTTTTCTTTTTAAAAATACTGGCGACCATGATAATGTGGACTAGGACACGGTTGATTAATTGCCTTATATATGCTTTAATGTTCTCTATATGGATTTTTTTTTGTGGTCATTCATGAATGTTTGTTATTAATGTATCGTAACGAATAATCAAATAAAGAAAATAAATAAAACCACAAAACAAGAGCTTAGCCTGATAAAATCGCAGCGACAGCAATGAAAGCAATCTCTTGGAAACTCCGCTGTAGCGAAAAAAAAAAAATTGCTTAGACAAAAACTTATGAGCAGAGAAATGTACCTGCATACACATCTGCAGAACACGTAGGGGGTCTTTTACTAAAAATTAGCACCTGCTATCTGCAACAGGGCCCACAGGAATAAAATGAGTCCTGAGGAAGATAGCATGTGCTAATATATAGTAAAAGACTCCCTTAGAAAGCAAAGCACATTAAAATGCAATTCTGCTTTAAT
The DNA here is from genome assembly GCF_902459505.1 of Geotrypetes seraphini. Taxonomy (NCBI): domain Eukaryota; kingdom Metazoa; phylum Chordata; class Amphibia; order Gymnophiona; family Dermophiidae; genus Geotrypetes; species Geotrypetes seraphini. The sequence continues at coordinate 170,933,883 of NC_047084.1, read as the reverse complement.
TGCAATTCCTAAGGGTAAACTGTGGGTAGTATAATGAAAATATAACCAAAGAAAATAAAATTGGCTAACAAATGACCCAAAAATAAAATGCAGATATACTTTTTTTTTAAGCATAATCTACAAACCTATCACATTAACAGATGAGATACATCTTTATTAAAAATTTGATATACCAATGTGTTTTATCACTTAGGGAACGCACAGCTTTTTAACACACGTCCCATTTCATTTAACATATTTTAACAGCAGTAGCGTTTGCTAATGTGGATTTAATTATTCATCTTTCCGAGTTCAGTTATATTTTCAGCACAGTAGGTATTTCTCTGCCAAAGAAAGATTACAATTAGAAAAGCCAACTTTCAAAAGTGTTTTTCAAGTACAGCTTCATGTGGAGATGTGAAAGATTTCTCAAACTCTGAGAGTTTTTGCACGCAAAGCCATCCATGTAATAAAATTTAAGTTTTAGCTTTTTGTAAACTTTTGCACATTGTCATCTTTCTGTAAAATTATATCTACATTCAGAAAAAAAATATGCTTCTATAATACAAAGCAATTCATTAGTTATACATTTTTTGGAAACTGCTGCACAAATATGAATTCATGGGAAATACTTTTAAAACCAATAGGAGGAAATATTTTTTTCACTCAGAGACCAGTTAAGCTCTGGAATGCATTGCCAGGGGTTGTGGTAAGAGTGGATAGCGTAGCTGGCTTTAGGAAAGGTTTGGACAATTTCGTGGAGGAAAAGTTCATAGTCTGTTATTGAGAAAGACATGGGGCAAGCCACCGCTTGTCATGGATCGGTAGCATGGAATGTTGCTACTCCTTGGCTATATGAGCTGGCTGAGAAGCTCTTCCCAGTTTAGGTATTCCACTGCTATAGGAATTTTTAGTTTATTTCCTTGATCTTGGTCCTACTACCTTGAATAGTGGATGCTAGTTTATATATATATATATTTATTTATTTATTTATTTATTTTTTCTTTTATTATGACATTATCTGTAAATTTTCATTTTGTTGTTTCTGGAATTATATTGTTTTGATGTGACTGAATGATTGGAATTATTTAAATTAAAAAAAAAGAAAATCCTTAGGGTGGAGGAGAACACTTATGTCAGTGGTAAAGAGACAGTAGGGGTACTTTTGAACACAGCAGTCAGATGCCTCCTCCCACCCTCTAAGTACTTCAGCTGCTGATGGTATTATGCACTCTGAATACACTCCAGAAATTATTACCCAAAAATAACAGTCAAACTAAGGTATTGTACACCAAAATAATACAACAGAATAGTATTTGCAGTAATATGGAAATAAATCCAGGCACTTTCACATTTAGCTCCCAGTCTGCACTAGCTCCCCAGTTCAGCATTTTTCTGTTGGAACACTAGTGGTCAGAAGTACCACAATTTCTGTTACAAAATCGAGAAAACCAAAACAGAAAAAAAAACACAAAACCCTCAGTAACCAAATTGAGAAAAAAAACCCTGTCCTTCAAACATCCAGAATTCAATACAACCCAAAATCAGACTCAATCAAATATTAGCAGCAAAATCACAAAAATAGTTTTTCACAGTTCATTCTCCAAATCATTTAGCTCCTCCCACAAACTTATCTTGTTGCCTTTAAGTCCCAGCAGATACTTTAAACATTTTCTCTCAAAATTCAACATCAGAACAAAACAGATTTTGTAAATCCAAATATTGGCAGGTAGAGTTGCATAATCTTGACAAGGGCCTTGTTTTGTGGACACCCCGCCACACCCTCTTCCTAACAATATTCTCTCTCCATCCTTCCATTCATCTTCTTTCTCTCTGCCATCTTTACATCCAGCATCTCCCCTCCCTCTCCTTATCCTTCTACCTAGCATCTTTCATTTTTCTCTCTCTTTCTTTCTCCCCATTTTAATCCATTGTTTTTCTCTCCCCTTCCATTCTGCGTATTCCTTCTTTCTATCTCTCTTCTATCAAGTATCTTTTCTTTTCATCACCCTCTTTTTTCCTTTGGCATCTTCTATTCCCAACTGCTGTTGTTGCTTTTTCCAACCTGCAGCAGCAGCAAAACAATATCATGCAGTTGGGGGACTAGTCTTTATGTGCACACTGTAGGATCTTCCAATCTCCTGCCCCCTCTGATGTCAACTTCCTGTTTTGACCATATACAGGAAGACTGTAGCCTCATGCCTGCTGGTTGTTTTGCCACTTTTTTTACTGGTCAGGAAAAGCAGCAGCAGCAATAGCAGTGGTGGCAGAAGAACTTAAGAACATAAGAAAAGCCCTCACCGGATCAGACCGAGGTCCATCCAGTCCGGTGATCCGCACACGCGGCGGCCCTTTTAGGTACTCCTGAATGGAGACCCAGATATACCATAGCCCTCAATAAGATTTGCAAGAAGGTGTGCATCCAACTTGCGCTTGAATCCCAGAACAGTAATCTCCGTCACAACATCCTCCGGGAGAGCATTCCAAATTCCCAGCACGCGCTGTGTAAAAAAGAACTTCCTGACATTCGTCCTGAACCTGCTGCCACTCAGTTTCAGTCTGTGACCTCTTGTCCGTGTCACATCCGAAAAAGTTAGTAATGCTTCTTCTTGGTTGATTTTATCAAATCCCTTTACTATTTTAAAAGTCTCTATTAAATCCCCTCTCAGTCTTCTCTGCTCGAGGGTAAACAATCCCAATTTCCTAAGGCGTTCATTGTAGCTCAATTTCTCCAATCCATTGACAAGTTTCGTAGCTCTCCTCTGTACCCTTACCAGTAGAATTATATCCTTTTTGAGGTATGGAGACCAGTGTTGGACACAGTATTCCAACTGTGGTCTGACCATTGCTCTATAAAGTGGCATTATTACATCTTCCGATCTACTCGTGATCCCTTTCTTAATCATGCCCAACATCCTGTTTGCTTTCTTCGCCGCCGCCACTGCACATTGTGCCGAAGGCTTCAGGGTTCTGTCAATCAGTACCCCCAAATCCCTTTCTTGTTCGCATTTTGCTAATGTCACCCCCAACATCTTATACTCGTGCTCTTTGTTTTTTTTTCCCTAGATGCATCACCTTGCATTTGTTTATGTTAAAATTCATCTGCCACTTTATTGCCCATGCTTCTAGCTTGTTCAGATCCTTCTGGAGTTCCTCGCAGTCCCTTTGAGAGTCAACAGCCCGAGAGTCGTCTGCAAACTTTATTATATTGCAAGTTGTTTCCTCTTCCAGGTCGTTTATAAAAATATTGAAAAAGATAGGCCCAAGAACCGAGCCCTGGGGTACTCCGCTAGTCACCCTCTCCCAGTCCGAGAATTTCCCATTTATGCTAACCCTCTGTTTTCTGTTCTCCAACCACTTGCCAATCCATCTGTGCACTTCTCCTCCTACTCCATGGCTTAGTATTTTCTTCATAAGCCTTGCATGTGGAACCTTGTCAAACGCTTTCTGGAAGTCCAAGTAAACTATGTCCACTGAATCTCCACTATCCACTTGTTTGTTCACTTTCTCAAAGAATTGTAGTAAATTTGTCAAACATGACTTCCCTTTTCTGAATCCGTGTTGACTAGCCCTTATTAGGTTGTGATCCTCCAAATGTTGTACAATGTTGTCTTTAATCAGAAGGGAAGTGTTTGAGACTATGGAGGCGCAGCCTCTCTAAGCCTAGGGTGGGTGATGTGACATTTCCGGTACCAAGTCAATATTGAAGTAATTGAGATCAGGACATATTAAGGAGGTGAAATTCTAGATAACACTAATGACTGTTTTATGGAGTAACAGTTTCAGAAAACTGAATCCTGACAGGAGTCATTCCATGAGGTTGTCGATCAACTACTAGGCGTCTTTATAGAATTCAACTTATTTATTTAATTAATTTTTTTCTATCCTATTTTCTCCAAAGAGTTCAAAACAAGTTAAACATACATAATATACTGTTAGGTTACGATTTGCACTGGATTTCCCATAATCAGAGTACAAGTTTATGATACAAGATTTTATCCTAACTTGACACATACTGGGGGGGTCCAATATTAATTTATATATATGTATATATATATATACAGTCAAACCTCGGTTTACGAGTAACCCGGTTTGACCCAACCCGACCACGGGAACCAACAGTATTGCTCCCCCCAAGGCCACCGGCGCTTCTATCGCCTCTTCCCCCCCCCTCCCCAACTGGCCCTGTCCTTACCCCTGCACCACCGGTGATAAAAGTGCCTGCCGCTGGTCTGCTGCTGAGCCTTGAGCATCTGCTTCAACTTAGGCATTGCTAGGCACCGCTCTAAGTTCTGTGGTCAATTGCCACACCATTTAAGCTAATTAAAACAATTTGGGTTGCATGCAGATTTACTTCAGGACTGATTCTCCAAACAGTGTCCCAATTCCAGGCAGTAGTAGATGCCCTACCACCTTCTCACCAGCTGTATCTCTGCAGGTATGTGTAGCATGCCTGAAATGTAGGCCTGCAAAATACTAGAAACATAGAAACATAATGGCAGATAAAGGCCAAATGGCTCACCTAGTCTGCCCATCCACAGTAACCATTATCTCTTTCTCACTCTGAGAGACACAGTCTTTGTCTCCACCACCTCTTCTGGGAGACTGTTCCATGCATCTACCACCCTTTCTGTAAAAAAGTATTTCCTTAGATTACTCCGGAGCCTATTACCTCTTACCTTCATCTTATGCCCTCTCATTACAGAGTTTTCTTTCAAATTAAAGAGACTCGACTCATGCGCATTTACATTACATAGGTATTTAAATGTCTCTATCATATCTCCCCTCTCCTGCCTTTCCTCCAAAGTATACAGATTGAGATCTTTAAGTCTGTCCCCATATGCCTTATGATGAAAACCACATACCATTTTAGTAGCCTGTAATTCCCTACTTCTTCCTTACTTCCACTTTTGTGGAGAGGGACCACATTTGTCCTTCTCCAGTCCTCTGGTACCACTCCAGACTCTAGAGATTCTTTCAAAAGGTCAGTCAGCAGAGCTACCAGAACTTCCCTATCTACATTTCTCAATACCGAAATTAGATGCCACTTGCCATCAGCTAATCACAGCAGGGGAATTTCCCCCAATCAGCAGTCAGCAGGACTCCCTGAAACTGCGGAATTGGGAAGTCCTGCCAGCTCAGCTGATCCGGGGAAATTTCCCTGCCATGATCAGCTCAGTCAACTGCAGTAGGCAGAGGATACTCCACCCCCGAGATTAGCAGGAGGGATGCCTGCTCCTTCCTGCCTGAACGAGCCCCTTCTGACACCCTCCAAGTTTGGCAGTAGGGATGCCCATTCCCTCCTGCCTGAATGAGCCCCCCTAAACATCACCCTGATCCAAGATCAGCAGGAGGGTTGCCCATTCTCTCCTATTGGCAGGGTTCCCCGCTCCCATACTTCTACGAGTAAGGTCGGCTGAAGAGATGCCTAATCCTTCCGGCCAGCAAGCCTGCCTCTTAAAAATGGTGGGCCTTCCCCTTCCCAGTACGTCCTGGAATGTACTGGGAGGCACCTAAGGCCCCTCCTATGGGAGAGGCCTTTGGAGCCTGGACCAACCAGGGCCTTAGAAACATAGAAACATAGAGCATGATGGTAGAAAAGGGCCACGGCCCATCTAGTCTGCCCACACTAATGGCCCATCCCCTAACTACCTCCATGAAGAGATCCCACATGCCAATCCCATCTTTTCTTAAAATCTGGCACGCTGCTTGCCTCAATTACCTGTTGTGGAAGATTATTCCAGCGATCAACCACCCTTTCGGTAAAGAAATTTTCTGGTGTCGCCATGAAATTTCCCAACCCTGATTTTCAACGGATGCCCTCTTGTTGCCGTGGGTCCTTTAAGGAAAAAGAGATCTTCTTCCACCTCGATCATGTCTCCCCTCTCTCTGCGTTCCTCGAGGGAGTACAGCTGCAACTTACCCAGTCGTTCCTCATACGGGAGATCCTTGAGTCCTGAGACCATCCTGGTGGCCATTTGCTGAACCGACTCAACTCTCCGCACATCTTTTTGATAATGCGGCCTCCAGAACTGTACACAGTATTCCAGATGGGGTCTCACCATGGATCTGTACAACGGCATTATGACCTCGGGCTTATGGCTGACGAAGCTTCTACGGATACAGCCCATGTTTTGTCTAGCCCTGGATGAAGCTTTCTCCACTTGATTGGCAGTCTTCATGTCTTCGCTAATGATCACCCCCAAGTCACGTTCTGCTACAGTCCTTGCTAGGATCTCACCATTTAGGGTGTAAGTCCTGCATGGATTTTTGCCACCAAGGTGCATGACCTTTCATTTTTTGGCATTGAAACTTAGTTGCCAAGTCTTTGACCAATGCTCCAGAAGGAGCAGGTCCTGCGTCATACTGTCGGGCATTGAGCTTTTGTCGGGCACTGTGTTTTCATCTGTTGTGCGGTTGCCTACCATGTTGCATAGTTTGGCGTCATCGGCGAATAATGTAATTTTACCTCGAAGCCCCTCAGCCAAGTCTCTTACGAAGATGTTAAATAGGATTGGGCCCAAGACCGAGCCCTGCAGCACTCTGCTGATCACCTCTGTCATATCGGAGAGGGCACCTTTTACCACTAACTACCCTTTGAAGTCTACCTCTAAGCCAGTCCTTAACCCATGCGGTTAATATTTCCCCGGAAGGGGAAGGCCTGCATTTTTAAGGCATTGAGTAGGTCAAGTAAATTATTATGTCAAAGGTCTTTGAGAAATTACAGTCAATTACATTCTTTCTTCTACTTTTCCTAATTTCTACACAATAATATTTTTCATTCAAATGTAATATGATGGACTTGCATTGGTGAAATAAAAAATAGTTCCTTATCAGCAAGGCTTTTCTTCTCTCTATAGGCATCCCCTTCTCCACCATTGCTCCTGAATTTCTAGGGGTAGAGCTTTTTCTCTCGTTTCTCTCTTTTTTCCCTAGAAATCTGCTAAAGAACTCCTACTGCATTCACTTTCTCCTCTTTATCTTCCTCCCAGATTTTATTGACAAGATTTCTTTATCCCTGGCCTACTCTATTTGCACGTCACATGTTTATTTACCTAATTTATAGTCTGCTTTTTGTCAATCACTCAATTTCCTGATTCCCTATTCTTATGCCTGGGGACTTTGTATATTCCATCACACCTGTGTGAAAGCAAATATCTGAACATGTAGCTTGATATGCAATATATCAAAAATTCCTTCAGAACTTACTACATCTATGGAAAAATATTTTTCATCAGATTTGACAAATTTCCCAGCAACCCAGGGACAAATCTGAAATAAAACAAACCAGACGGCAGTCAATTTGAAATCTACTTGTGTTAAGCTTATCCCTGTATTTTTCATACATCATCATTTATTTGCCAGTGTTTTTGCAGCAACCCAATTATCCCAGGGCAAGTTAAAGCCAATAAATTAGTAATCCATAATATGGCTTTAGTGTACTTTTAGCATATTTCAGAATAGACTGTCCGTGTCATAGAACACAGGATTGCATGTGGTCATGAGACACTATCTGAAAAACAAATTAATGGATAATGCAGTCTCTCCAAGGGTATTTGCAAGACATTCTGTTCCATGTATTGTGCACCTAATTTATGAAACGTGCTTTGTTAGATGTAGCACTCTCTCTCTCAAAAAAAAAAAATTAGTTTATGTAGAGGTAATGAAAGAGAGCTAATCTTTAAGAGGGTTTCATCTCAGTTTGCTTTTCTCATGTGTGTTGCCATATACTCGAGTGCAATTCAATATATTGTGATTTATCTGAGCAAAGAAAAAAAAATCTAAATACAGCTTTTTTGATTCATCTAGGACACATTTGCGGTGGTGAATTTATTCATTGAAGTATTAGTATAATTTGAATCAGGCTCTTTGTTTTTGCTGCTTATAAGAGGTACAGTAGAAACCATGCTAATATTACAAAATGAAATAATTGTATGCCAGAGCAACCCAATTGTGAAGAAAATAATTTCTTCAGTTAAAATCTAGAGTATCGGCTTTTTCTTAAAAGTCCCATGTAAGTTTATAATTAAAATAAAGGAAAAAGAATTTCATTTTTTGGGATCCCACTCAACTTCAGCAATTTCTTAAATTTTCAGGAACAAGAAAAAGATAAAAGGAAATAACAATGGAACTGGTCTTTGTGAGGAGTTAGAGCTCTTTTTACTAAGGTGCACTAACGTTTTTAGTGCGCACACAAAATTACCATGCGCTACACTGCGCGGTGCGCTTCTAGAATAATGCCAGCTCAATGCTGGCATTAAGGTCTAGCACGCACGGCAATTTAGCGCGCACTATTCCGCGCGTTAAGGCCCTAACGCACCTTTGTAAAAGGAGCCCTTAGTGTAATACAGCACTAGAAGTGATTTAAATTGGGAAATTCCTGAGTTCTATATTTTCTTTTATAATGAATGGAAATTGTGGCAATCCCTCCAATTTAATGTGGGCTAGAAACATTTACATGAGCTATTGCCTTTTTTTTCTTGTATATTTTTGTATCTTTATTCTTTACTGTTCTCTAAGAATTCTATGATGAAAAAAGGTGCGCTAGCGTTTTTAGCGTACGCACCGGATTAGCATGCGCTATAGCGAGCGCTAGCCAAAATATTACCGCCTGCTTAAAAGGAGGCGGTAGTGGCTAGCGCATGTGGTATTTTAGCGTGCGTTAAGTGTGTGCTAAAACCGCTACCGCACCTTTGTAAAAGGAGCCCTAAATAATATCAGGGAGAAGGTTGAACTCTGTGGCACCCCACAACCTGTTTTCCAACTGGTAGATAATAGACCATTCATTTCAATCCTATAATCGATGTGACAAAACCCCCAATTGTGTAATATAAGTAAAAGTAAATTATGATCAACAAGGTCAAAGGCACTGGAGAGATCAAATTGTATTAATAAAGCATTCTGGCCTCAGCCGAGTAATGATCTGCCTTTAGCCACTAGCGAACAAAGCAAGGTCACGAAACTAAAGGCTCCTTTTACTAAGCTGCGATTGCGTTTTTAGCGCATGCTAAACCCACGCTACGCGGCTAGAACTAACGCCAGCTCAACGCTGGCATTAGCGTCTAGCGCACGTAGCAATTCAGTGAGCACTAAGTGCGCTAAAACATCTATCGCAGCTTAGTAAAAAGAGCCCTAAAACTAGACCTGAACCCCGACTGAATTGGATGCAATAAAGAAGAACACCAGATTCATCTGGTATGATATAACATTAGCTGAGCTGATGTCACCGGCTGGTAATATTTATTGAATGATGGTGTGTGTAAAATGGGAGGGAGGGCAGAGGGTGAGGGGAATATATGAGGTGTTGTCAAGGGTCTGTAGAATAAGGATTGACAAGTTTATAAGAGGAGGTAAGAAAGAGTTAATAGAGCTTGAAAGAAAGAAAAATGATTAGGGAGGTTTCTAAGGTGATGGGGTGGAGCAGTCACGTGATTGGTTGGATGTTGTGGCAGGCTGGAGTGAATTCTCTGAGGAAAGGGGAACGGTACAGTAGTCTATTCAGGAAAAGATTATCCCTCCCTCCCTCCCATTTGTGCTGGTGTTATGTTTTGTGTCAGTGTTATGGGGTGGGATGGGGGGTGTACATGTTATATGTCGATTTGGGTGGGTTTGGTGGAGCTTATGGGGTTGGGGGGAGGTGGTCGCAGCTTTGGGTGGGGCGGAAAATGTGGTTTGGCCCAGTTGGATCTGGGAGATGAGCAGTTAATAAATAAATAAATAAATGTAACACTCGTATGCGATGTAACACTCGTATATGATACCGCTGCAAGGGGAAGCATGGCCTTGCGTCACCTTAGATCATGTTTGGGGGGAGGGGAAGCATGGCCTTGCATCACTGTGGGTCATGTTTAGGGGGAGGGGAGGGGAAGCATGGCCTTGCGTCACCGTGGGTCATGTTTGGGGGAATGTTATAAATTTAAAGACTTAACGGGAGCTAGTTTCGACACCGAATAGCTCCCTGGGTGTGTGTGAAATATGCATTGGGGGTTTGTTGGTTTTTGGACACAGATTGTATTGTAAGTGGAGATAATATTCAGACACATAATAAAGCTGTGGCCAAACATTTATTCCAATAAAACTGAGTTGTGTGATTATTGATTGATAGTGATTCGCTTTCAGTTGCAGGTGACGGGAATGTGAATGCTAATGTTAATCAAATTGTCCAAATATTCTGTCACTTTCATTGCAACCCAACCTTCCATTATCATAGTAAACAATGGTACTGAAGCTATCAGTCGATAATTTGTGACATCTTGCATCTTTTCAAGTGTGATGGGAGGACAAAGCAAGGAACATTTCTTTTAAGAGGTGATAATTTAAAAAATCAATGTTTTGAACTTTCTGCTAACATGTCTCGCAACTTTCAGTATAAGGTCAAGTTTCTTCTAACTTTCTGCTGTACTCGGGTAAGCACATTTTACAGTAGCTAAGTCCTGTATTTGTAAAAATAATGTGTTTCATTTACCTTGTATGTTACTTCCCATTGTTCTGGTCCTTTTAGGTAATTAGAGTGAGTATTAGTGTTAAATTATGTTAGTAATTACAGTACAATGATAAAACCTGAGGCTATTGATCCAAGTAATCTTTGTACTTATCTTTTATTCAGTACACAGTTTGAAAGTGATTCATTCTGCTTCAAGCTATACAGTAGTTAGTAAAATGAAAGATAATAACTTTTTTTTTTCATAGCCTGTGGGGGTCCATAGCCTACATCATATCTTGCTCCTAAGGTCAGAATTTTATAAAGGAATACAATTATTTAAACTATGCTACAGAATTTTCATTATCTTATGCAGTGTATCATGATTATTGTTTACATTTGAATTAGATACTTGCACAGTATACTTGCAAAAGTATACATCAATGTTGTATTTAAAATTTTTTTAAAAAATATCTGTTTATTAACAGTGGTAATGAGAATACACATAGGAATCCAATACATTAAAGTGAAATCACACAGCAGTAACACTTCACTAATTGTATGCCATGTGAAAGCCTGCTTTTTCTATGGTTACATCTGTTTTTTTTTCTATTTATGCATTCTTGAGCTGCATTTAAATTGTAATTACTTTTTTTTTTAGTAGTAGTGAATGCTTTCATCTTAGTAACCCCATTAGATTTATTTTGTTGACTTTATAATGAGAGTTTAATTCAGATATTATGGATGCAAATTAGAGATTTTGGTTCACCAAACTTATTTTTTGGCATCTGGAGGGTGAGGGCTGGCAATATGAAAGTATTAAAACATATACCGTATCATACAATGTCTTATATCCTGCAATTCTCTAAAAGGAATTTATGCAGTTTAAAATAAGAATTGGATCTAGTTTTTCAAACTACATTTTTTAAAGTCAGATCTTGTGGTTGTTAAAGGGAAGAGGTGAAAGATAGGAGGTTATCTATATAGAGAAGAGGTATGACTTTAGTTTCTGCTTAGTCAGATGAAAGACCCCTACCTCAATGCTCATCCAAGCAAAGCTGACACTCCAGCCAAGAGGAATACTTTGAGGAGTCAGATTCAGACCTTTCCTGGAAAATGGATCAGTATTCACAGGACCTCTCTGCTGAGGAGTGCTAAGGCCGCACCTGGAGTACTGTGTTCAGTATTGGTCACCGTACCTTAAGAAGGATATGGCAATACTTGAGAGGGTCCAGAGCAGAGCGACACGAATGATTAAGGGCATGGGAAACCTTTCATACACTGAAAGATTGGAGAGGCTGGGGCTCTTCTCCCTGGAAAAGCGGAGACTCAGGAGACATGATAGAGACCTACAAGATCATGAAGGGCATAGAGAAATTAGAGAGGGACAGATTTTTCAAACTTTCAAAACATAAGAACAAGAGGGCATTCGGAAAAGTTGGAAGGAGACAGATTCAAAACGAATGCTAGGAAGTTTTTCTTTACCCAGCGTGTGGTTGACACCTGGAATGCGCTTCCAGAGGACATAATAGGACAGAGTACGGTACTGTAGTTCAAGAAAGGATTGGACAATTTCCTGCTGGAAAAAGGGATAGAGGGTTATAGATAGAGGGCTACTGCACAGGTCCTGGACCTGTTGGGCGCCGCGTGAGCGGACTGCTGAGCACAATGGACCTCGGGTCTGACCCAGTGGAGGCATTGCTTATGTTCTTATGTTCTTAACCCTTTCCACCACCTGAGAAGCATAAATCTCCAGAAAACAATTAATCAGACAATACTCTTACAATTTGAAATGGAGGAGAAACCTTGTTCCATGGAGTGGTACAAGTTGCCTGTGAATTTACGACATCTGGAAAACCTACAGGATTTTAAGAAACTGTTAAAGAAACATCTGTTTTGCATTATGAAATGTGACATCTAATGATACAGTGGTAGTGAAAATGGTGCTAAAAATTGAAATCATGCTTTGTAGTTGAATTATGTCATTTGGTAATATGTTGAAACCGATTGAACAGCAGATTTTATGTTGTTTGTTTAATTATTTAGTATGTGTTGTAATTGTTTTTATTATGTATGTTTGTTTTGTGATCTGCCTTTGATAAAGGTAGACTAGAAATAAACTAAACTTTTTGAGGTATTCAATTATGACTCCCCTCCTAGAGAGGGTCACCCCTTCACAGAGTTAGGAAGGATGTCTCTTTTCAAAAACTAGGAGTATCTACTAACAGTGTAAGTTGTCCCTAGAAAAATTGATACTGCATACAAAATTCAAAAATGTTCTGGATTTGACAGAATTCAATTACCAAATCAATCTCATTGAAGTTTCCTGACATAAAGTATGAAAAATTTTGTACAATAATACAAAGTATGATTATGTCCTATTTTGATTATTGTAATACTATATTAATGGGGATACCAAGAAATTTCCTGAAATTGCTTCAATCTACTCAAAATACTGTGGCTAGGATAGTGTATGGAACATCAAAGTATGATCATGTTATGCCTGTTTTGAAAGCCTTACACTAGCCACCTATTGAATCCCATATCCATAACTGAAAACAGCCAAGGGGATGAAGCTAGAGGACCTTACTGGACTATCACAAAACCAATTTCTTTTTAGATCTGTAATTCATCAAGTTGCTAGTACTCGAGCATGAGTCAATGGCACCTAAGAAGAAGAAGATCCAATATAAAATCTTGATGTTGGTATTTAAAGCCTTGATTAGCAAAATGTCTATGATTCTTGTTGCTTTCCTGCATATTCATCATGTTGTGTGATTTTTACATTCTTGTATGACCAATATGATTGATGCTCTTTCTTTTCATCTAATTTATCTTGAAGAATGTAGAAATTCTATTTTCTACATTAGAAGCCCATCAATTTGAAATATCCTTCCAGATCAAATTAGAATAATAAAAGATCTTGAAAACTTTTTCTTTCGGGAAGCTTTTGAAACCTGGATTGGTTGCATTGCTATTATTTATCAGATGTTAGAAGACTCAAATGTTAGAATCATGATGAATCAGATGGACATTGGAGTAATGAAAATCAAGGAAGCAGAGATTAATTTCTTGACATTTTTGGTCCTTGTTTCCATCTCTGAGGGAGGCCAAGGAATAACAACCAGACACAAACTGAAGTTTGAAACATAAAGGCCTTTATGAGAGAACAATTGGTGCCTGCTCAAATCAGGCACTATCCACCCAAGCATCTCTCACCAATCCATGGGCTTCAGGTCATTTTATTAACTTTATGACATTATTTCATTCATTATTATTCATATGAAAGTTAATATGTACATCAAGTTTCAAGTTTATTAGGAGACTTGATCAATCGCTTAATCAGATATTCTAAGCGATGTACACATTAAAATTTACAATTATTAAATAAAAAATAAAAAATAAAACAAATACAGTACATACAATTACTTAAATAATGGGTAAGAACTCTTAATTTTAACATTGATAAACATGGGAAAGGAGGGATGAAATACAATTTATAAAGTAAAGAAGAAACAATGAGGGAAAATACAATGGGAAATAGTTAACACAGGTATGATATAAGAAAACATGATACTGAAACTGTAAAATTATGTTGTAAAAGCATCTTTAAAAAGGAAGGTTTTAAGTTCAGTTTTAAATTTTCCAAGTTCTTTCTCCTCTCGTAAAAAAATAGGGAGGTCGTTCCATGTTTGCGGTGCAGTACATGAAAAAATAAATTGTCTCCTTGTATTGATAATTTTTAATGAAGGGATAGATAGCAGATTTTGTTCGCTAGATCGTAGAATTCTCTTTGTAGAATATGGAATAAGTAACCTATATAAAAATGCAGGGGTCTTATTGATCAAAGTTTTAAAGATAATTAAGCATAATTTATAAGTAATTCTGTAAATAACAGGAAGCCAATGAGCCTCTTTGAGAAGTGGCGTTACATGATCAAATTTTTTTGAATTGGTTATTAATTTTATAGCTGTATTTTGTATAATTTGTAATCGTTTAATTTCATATAGTGCAATTCCTTTGAATAAAGAATTGCAATAATCAATTTTAGACATCACCAAAGAGTGAATCAATATAGTAAGTGATTTGGGACAGAGAAATTTCGAAATGGAACGAATTTTACGTAACCTATAAAAGGTGATTTTCACAATGTTACTGATATGATCGTGGTAAGTTTATTATCAAAAATTACCCCTAAAATTTTTGTATTTTTGACTAATTGTAGGGGAACATTATGAATAGAAATTGGAGAAACAAGAGGAAAACTTTCTTTCCAGGGAAATAGCATAACATTGGTTTTATTGATATTAAGTGCCAGTCTGTTTTTATCTAGCCAATGATATACTTGATCTAGTTTTTCATTAATGACCAAAATTTCACTTAGATTATTGTTATTTAAGGGGTGCAATAATTGAATATCATCGGCATAGGCAAAAACATGAAATCCTACAATTACAATACAATTACATCATTAAGATCCAATGACAAATTGCATATGACTGCATTTTGCCACTAGGTCCATATTTGGTTCATTGGTTATATGATTTCTTGGTTTAATTAATCAAGCACAATTAGTTTAACTCCTGTCAGCAATTTAGGGGTTACATCTAGACCAGGGATCTCAAAGTCCCTCCTTGAGGGCCGCAATCCAGTCAGGTTTTCAGGATTTCCCCAACGAATATGCATTGAAAGCAGTGCATGCACATAGATCTCATGCATATTCATTGGGGAAATCCTGAAAACCCGACTGGATTGCGGCCCTCAAGGAGGGACTTTGAGACCCCTGACCTAGACTATCTGTTCTAGGACTTAGGAATTAGGTCAGTAAACATGGCACTTCCTCTATTCTGTCATTGGGACCTTTAATTACCCAATCTATAGGAAGTAGCAGCTGGGACAAACATCTATTTTAAAACATTAGGGGCTCCTTTTACTAAGGTGCGCTAGCGTTTTTAGCACACGCTACATTGCAGTGCATGCTAACCCCGCGCTATGTGCCAAAAACTAACACCAGCTCAATGGAGGCATTAGCGTCTAGCGCGCATGGCATTGCGCTAAAACAGCTAGCGCAGCTTAGTAAAAGGAGCCCTAAGCAGCAGCTTGGCATTAATGTTAACGAAGCAATATTCTTTTCATTGTAATTTTAAAGTATTTCTCTTTCAGCTTCAGCTTCATCTTCATCTTCTATTTATCTATATTGGTGTCTTTCTTCAGGTATCCCAGGTAAGGGGTGTCTCACACATATTGTGGTATGCCCCCCCCCCCATCAACATGATTTTATTCTGTTTATATATTGTGCAACTTTATGTCATGGTTGTATTGTACTAAATAACACTTAGTATGCAAAGTTGTAATTCACCTAGAAGCTTATCAATAGAGCAGAATATAAATATTTTGATAAATAAATTCCTTGGTTGTGGAATCCACTTTAATGTATACTCACTATACAGAATCCCATTCATCTGCTAGAACTTTAAACTTCTTTGGTAGGCAGGTATTTCTGGACTTCTGTGCTAGCCAACTGCACCAACTCTATTTATGTCTGTATTTCAAAGGATGCTTTCATTTGCTGACTTCTTTCCTCCTGAAAAGACTTCTTAGTTTCTTAAACTTCACAAGAAATTACTTTGCTGGCTGATTGTATCTCCTTTACAATATGCTCAGGCAGGGCTGACCATTCACAGTCACATTACTGCTTACAGTGTAAGGGCCATGGCTACATCAGTAGTCCATTTCCGTTCAGCATCCATTGAAGAAATTTGCAAGGCAGCAACATGGTCATTCATCCATACTTTCACTGTCTAGATCAAAATTCCAGGCAGGATAGACAGTTTGGACAAGCTGTTCTGCAAAATCTTTTTACTACTTGAACACCAACTCTGCCCATCCTGCCAGCTCTTTTCTTCACCAAGCTAACTATCTACTTCAGTCACCAAGCTCATTTATAAATATATGAGCCTGGTAGCTAGTGAGTCTCCTATATGAGAATATTATGCCTGCTTGTCCTCGGAGAAAGCAAAGTTACTTACCTGTAGCAAGTGTTCTCTGAAGACAGCAGTCATATATTATCACATCCCTCCCTTGAAGTTTTCTTCTTACCTTTTGCTCGAGCGTCATGCAACAAGGCACCCATGCATTTAAATTTAAATTCATCAGGCTTTGTATCACAGTTTTTGTCTTTATTTAAAATTGGCAAAACAAGTATATCATCCTTTGTGTTCTCTGAGATTTGAGAATACTTATTTGCTTATTGTTGATCTGCAACATTTTTTCTTTTGAGGAAACTAGACATAGAACCTTTTAAACTATTGCACCAAGGGAATAGAATCAACTACCAATCACCTGCTAAAAGCTGCTAAAAGAACTGTTGGTATTTAAGAGGTTCTTAAAATAGCATTTGTTTAAGACAGCATATAGACTGTACTTGCATTTTTTAAGAACTAGGGACATGAGTTTAATTGGACTGTTTGGTTGTGATTTATAATTTTTGTTTATTTATATATACTGTACAGTATATATTTCAATCATGAGTTGGGCCAATGTGCCTCAGGCCCCGCCCCCAGGAGGGGCCTAAGGCTCCCGGGCCTATTCTGATTGGCCCAGGCGCCTTAGGACCCACCTGTGGGTGGGGCTTTGGGACGGCTGAGCCAATCCGGCCTCATTCTGCTGGTGGCTGCCTGCCGGACAGGCGGGTTTGGCTTCCGTCTGTCCAGCCAACTGAAACAAAGGTACGGGAAGGGGGTGGGGGTGGGGGTGTCGTGGGGGTCGGCCAGAGGGTCGCGGGTCGGCTGGAGGGGACGGTCAGGGGTTCTGGGGGGAGGGGGGGTTGCGTCGAGGGCAGGAGGGCCTGGGATCCCTCCTGCCCGTAATGTAGTGCGGGGTGGGGGTAGGGGGTCGCCGTGGCCAGGAGGATTTGGGCTTCCTCCTGGCCCATTCAAGTAGCGGTGGGGGGGTCGCCGCAGACCAGGAGAGCCTGGGCTCTCTCCTGGTCCACTCGATTCGGGTGTTGCCTGGGCCAGGAGGGCTTGGGCTCTCTCTTGGCCCGAACGAGTCAGGGGTGCCGCGTTTAGCCAGGGCAAGAGGGCTTGAGCTTCCTCTTGCACCGATATGTCGGGGGTGCCGCGGTTAGCCGGGGCAAGAGGGCTTGAGCTCCCTCTTGCCCCGATATGTCAGGGGTGCCGTGGTTGGCTGGGGCAAGAGGGCTTGAGCTCCCTCTTGCTCCGTTGTTAATTGAGAGGGGGGGTGATGGATCACGGCAGGAGAGATGTCTCATCTCCCCTACTGCGATGCCATCACTCCTCTACCGGAATTACCGCGGGTAGCGGCAGTTCAGGTAGAAGAGTGATGGCATCGCGGTAGGGGAGATAAGCCATCTCTCCTGCCACGATGGTTAGGTTGCCGGGCCGCTGAACTGATGGCGCCAGCGGCCATCAGCTCAATGGCCCCTTTTTTCGGCACTTAAACCTGGTTTTATTTTGTCTAAGTCAAAAAGGTCTAAGTGCCGACTAAACTGTTTTGGTTATACCTGTTGTACGCCTAGGTGTAGGTCGGCCCACCTCCCGCCCACTGCCCGCCCTTTCCCCTCCTCTAAACACACCTCTTTTCTCTCTGTGCGTTTAGAGGCAGGGGAAAGGCCTAAGCTGTTTTTAGATACGTCTAAAAACAAGCTTTGGTTATGGGTACTTGGACGATCAGGCTTTTTGATCGTCCAAATAGCCATTTAGGACACTTTTTAGACGTTTTTTTTTTTATTATTATTACCCCCATAAGTTTTGATTGACTTTCTAAACGTTTGGTGGAAAGTGTGTTTGAGATGAAGTTGGTTAAACATTTATTCCATTTGCCTGCTTGGAATGATAATGTTCTATCGAGGTATGTCTTGTAGGTACAGTCCTTTAGGGATAGAAAAGTGAACAAATAGGCACTGCGTGTATTAGTAGGAGTCACTGCATGCTATTGGTGAAAAACTAAAGGCTTTAAAAGGTATGGGGTAGAGTTGAGAGACCTGTGGGGGAGGGAGAATGCCAGTCAGGACAATGGGGTTGCCCTCTCACGTTGGCCTCCAGCCCACCCAAAATTCGGTGTCTGGCTTTGTCCTTGCTCCGAGGACATGGTAACACAATATACCATTTGGGTATTACTAGTTTTCCTATTCAATATTCTTTTAAATAAGCTATTGCGTTAGGTTTGTCTACAGTATATGCTTTGGGTGATTTGTGTCTTTCAACATTTTGTTTATCTTGTGACAGTGCTTCTGTCAAATAGATACAACTGAAGGAAAAACCAGAGGGCATGGATTGAAATGGCATACATGCAACTGCCTCTCCCAGTCAGGTCTTCTTATTAGCTGTCATTCCTGTAGGGAAGGCAGAGTATCATGTAATCTCTGCAGTAGTTTAAATTACATATCTCTGTGTCTTTGACAGTGTGACAAAACAGTGATGTGCAGGCAAGAACAAGCAATGTTGATGGAGTAATGTTGATGTTTAAGCCAGTCTTCTAGTCTGCTAGAAATAAATCACTCGACTCTGCACTATAAGGGAAGATTCTGAATATTTCAGACAGTAAGGGATAATCACCCTAAAAATTGCTATCCATGAAAGTCTTCTGAGTATGTATTAGTTGAACAGAGGGATTCTGTGTGTCCCAAATATTTATTTATTGTACTATTTGCCTGTAGGGCAGATAATATTTAGCTAGGATGATATTCAGAAAATGTATTAACATTTCCAGTATTTCTACTTAAAAGCACAATCCTGAATAATCATTTCCACCCCCCCCCCCCTCTTTTTTTTGACAGGGATAAAAAGGAGGCTTATTCAAGATGATAGAAAGTCAGGTTGAAAGTGAGGTCAAGAAGGTAGCAGCATTCTTGCTGACAAATATATCCTCTGTTCTTTTTTGGTGTTTTCACATTGTTTACTGCTTACCATAAGATCAAGCATGAGAGGTATATGATCAAGAGGAAGGTGTCTATAAAAGCAGCATATTTGTCTGTATAAAACACTAGTACAAATAAGAACATAAGAATAGTCTTACTGGGTCAGACCAATAGTCCATCAAGCCCAGTAGCCCTTTCTCACAATGGCCATTCCAGTTTATAGTACCTGGCCCAAACCCAAGGAGTAGCAATATTCCATGCTACCAATACAGGGCAAGCAGTGGCTTTCCCCATGTCTTTCTCAATAACAGACTATGGACTTTTCCTCCATGAATTTGTCCAAAACTTTCTTAAAACCAGCTACCCTATCCACTCTTACTTTATCCTCTGGCAACTATTCTCTGAGTGAAAAAAATTTCCTCCTATTGGTTTTAAAAATATTTCCATGCAACTTCCTCGAGTGTCCTCTAGTCTTTGTAATGTTTGACGGAGCGAAAAGTCAATCCACTTGAACCCATTCTACTCCACTCAGGATTTTGTAGACTTCAAATCATATCTCCCCTCAGCCGTCTATTTTCCAAGCTGAAGAGCCCTAACCCTTTTAGTCTTTCCTCATATGAGAGGAGTTCCAGCCCCTTTACCATCTTGGTTGCTCTTCTTTGAACCTTTTCTAGCACCACTATATCTTTCTTGAGATAAGGAGACCAGAATTGAACGCAATACTCCAAATTAGGTCGCACCATGGAATGATACAGGGGCATTGTGACATTCTTAGTCTTGTTTACCATCTCTTTTTTAATAATTCCCAGCATCCTGTTTGCTTTTTTGGCCGCCGCCACACATTGGGCAGAAGTTTCATCGTATTGTCTACAATGCTACCCAGATCCTTTTCTTGGGCGCTAACCGCCAAGGTGGACCCTAGCATCCGGTAACTGTGATTCAGGTTATTCTTCCCAATGTGCATCACTTTGCATTTGTCCACATTAAATTTCATCTGCCACTTGGATGCCGAGTCTTCTAATTTCCTAAGGTCTACTTGCAATTTTTCACAATCTGCATGCATTTTAACAACTTTGAACAGTTTAGTGTCATCTGTAAATTTAATCACCTCACTTGTCATTCCAATTTCCAGATCATTTATAAATAAGTTGAATAGCACCGGTCCTAGTACAGACCCCTGCAGAACTCCACTGTTTACTCTCCTCCATTGAGAAAAATGACCATTTAAACCCTACCCTCTGTTTTTTATCCGATAACCAATTCCTTATTCACAACTGAACTTTGCCACCTATCCCATGACTTTTTAATTTTTCTCAGGAGCATCTTGTGAGGAACTTTATCAAAAGCTTTCTGAAAATCTAGATACGCTATATCAACCAGCTCACCTTTATCCACATGTTTATTCACACCTTCAAAGAAGTCAAGCAGATATGGTTATTGAGCCGGGTATAACTACATCCCAGTCATGGTTCTCCATGAACTATGTCTCTGTGATGGCCACTATATCCAATTCCTGCTTCATCTTCTGTCCCAGAGCCACAAAGTCACTGTTGGCATGTTTACAGGGATACCTGGCAGTATCGTTAGTGCCAATGTGGAAAAGCATCAGATAGTAGTCATCAGACTTGATGAGTCTCGGCAAGCTCTCCGTAACATCATAGATTTTGGCACCAGGTAGACAGCATACCTCTCATGACATCCTTAATTGCATCCATGACATGCTGTTTGTCTGTCTTGTCTGTTTATATTATAAGCTCTTTCGAGCAGAGTGTCTTCTTTGTGACTCTGTACAGTGCTGCATATGTCTGGTAGCGCTATAGAAATAATTAATAGTAGTAATTTTTCTAGGTTTCTATGGAACTACTCCCATAGAAATGGATTGGGATTTGTTGGTTTTTTTTCCTCTGGAATTCTTTTTCAAACATGTTTTGTATTTTCTACCAGCTTTTCCTTCATGCTAAGCTCTACCCATTTCATTTAATTTTCAGAGAGTTAATTTGCCCCCAAACAGATGCTCAAACAGATGGACAGACATTCTCGCCTCCTTCTATTGGGTGGGAAAGAAAAACATATCAACAAATACACAACATAAATACAAATCAACAGATGCTACTGATCAAAACCCGACACTCTCTGGGAACAAAAATTGCCTGTGAGTTCTCCAGTGTCTCCAATTTTGTGCATGTTTTTAGGATGCATAAAATTAGCTAGTACTCTCTAGGTTAAACAAAACATTTCACATTGACCCCCAAACATTGACAACAGGACTCTATCTAAACAAAATTTTTCAAATGTTTTTATTGGCTTTATGTGTATACTAGTATTTAAGCCCGTTACATTAATGGGTGCTAGAAAAGATGAGTCTGTCTGTCTTTCTTTCTGTCTCTCTCTCTCTCTTTGGCTGCTGTCTGTATGTCTTTCTTTCTTTCTGTCTCTCCTTGACCACTGTCTGTTTGTCTCCCTCTGTCACTCTCTGTGTGTCTGTCTATCTTTCTATCGCTCTCTCTCTCTCCTTGGCCGCTGTCTTTCTATCTGTCTCTCTCTCTCCTTGGCAGCTGTCTGTGTGTCTGTCTGCCTTTTTGTCTCTCTCTCTCTCCTTGGCCGCTGTCTGTCTTTCTGTCTCTCTCTCTCTCGCTCTCTGTGTGTCTGTCTTTCTGTCTCTCTCTCTCTCCTTGGCCGCTGTCTGTCTATCTTTCTGTCTCTCTCTCTCTCGCTCTCTGTGTGTCTGTCTTTCTTTCTGTCTCTCTCTCTCCTTGGCCGCTGTCTGTGTGTCTTTATGTCTCTTTCCCTCTCTCCCATTCCCCGCCTGTGCCCCCGCTCCCCTTCCTTTGCCCTCCCCCTCCCCACCCAACCCCACCCCCACTCTGCGACAGCGCCACCAGCCTCCAGTGCCATGGCAGCGAATAAACAGACCCACCCAACAAACTCAAATTCAGAAGTAAGGGGTGGTAGGTTTGCCACGGGGCGGGCAGAGAGTGCGGCTTCTGCGAGCTGCAATGGTGCTCTGACCCAGAGGGGAGAGTGGAGGCAGAGGAGAAGACCGGACATGTGTGCGACCAGGGAGCAGCAGTGGTTGTGGCCTTCCCTACCCTGGCTCCGTAGCTTGGTTGCCACCGTCTCCTTCTCTCCCCGGTGTCAGCTGGCGGTAGTGGGCTTCAGGTGTCCTGGCCTCCGCTTTGCCATTTTGAGTGTTCCATGCCCCTTCTTAGCTGCTGGAGCTGGTTCTCTGCTGGTGCTTTGCAGCTGTCCTGTCTGTCTGGCATCAAACCATCATGTGTGCACGCTCCGGACGTGCACGCGCTGAATGCGCCAAACTTTAACATTCCTCTGCCGGCCACGGAGTTAAAGATCACTGAGGCAGGGATCACGCAGGTATGAGTGCGTATGCGCGCTTAGGGTTTTATTATTAGTGATAAGTGCTTGTGTGACAATGTATGCATGTAAAAAACCTCCTAATATTGCCTTCCTCAGGGGTCCAATGGATCTCAAATGCACAGATAAAGAAATGGACTGAAAACAGTCTGTCTTTAAACATGTAGTCCGAAATCATTGCAGACAGATTTTTCGTGCCACTTTTGCTTGTCTGCAGTGATTTCGGACCACATGTTTAAAGACAATTAGACTGTTTCCAGTCCATTTTTTTCTATGTGCATTTGAGATCCATTGGACCCCTGAGGAAGGCGTGCTTGCCGAAACACATACCGTGTAGGCTCTGGTTGAACTATTACATTTGCATTTTTATGGTTTTAATGTGTAAGAGTGTATAATAAATCAATCTCAGAAATCAGTATCCACAGCTTTTTGTTTTTATCCATGCATCTACCACTATTTCTGTTTAAAAGTATTTCCTTAGATTACTCCTGAACCTATCACCCCTTAACTTCATCCTATGCTCTATCATTCCAGAGTGTCCTTTGAAATGAAAGAAAGAGACTCGACTCATGTGCATTTTCGCTTCATAGGTATTTAAACATCTCTATCATATCTTCACTATTCTGCCTTTCATCCAAAGTACGGTATACTTATTGAGATCTTTAATTCTGTCCCCATACGCCTTCTGATGAGGACCACGTACCATTTTAGTAGCCTTCCTCTGGATCGACTCCATCCTTTTAATATCTTTTTGAAGGTGTGGTCTCCATAATTCTACACAATATTCTAAATTAGGTCTCACCAGAGTCTTATACAGGGGCATCAATACCTCCTTTTTCATAATGGTCATACCTGTTCCTATGCACTCTAGCATCCTTCTAGCTTTTGCCTTCACCTTTTTAACCTGTTTGGCCACCTTGAGATCATCGCATACCATCACACCCAAGTCCTGTTCTTCTGTCGTGCACATAAGTTCTTCACCCCCAAACTGTACTGCTCCTTCGGGTTTTGCAGTCCAAATGCATGACCTTGCGTTGCTAGCATTAAATTTTGGCTGCCAAAGTTCAGACCATTCTTCAAGCTTCACTAGGTTTCACTTCATTTTATTCATACCATCCGAGGTGTCTACTCTATTGCAGTTTTTGGTATCATCCGCAAAAAGGCAATTCTTACCCAGCAGTCCTTCAGTAATATCGGTTATAAAAATGTTAAAAAGAACAGGCCCAAGAAAAGAACCTCGAGGCACCCTTTCCTCAGAGTGATCTCCATTGACCACTACCCTCTGTTGTTTTCCACTTAACCAGTTCCTGACCCAGCCTGCCACTTTGGGGCCCATCCTGAGAGCACTCAGTTTATTTATTAGGCATCTGTTTAGAACACTATCAAAGGCTTTGCTAAAATCTAAATACACCACATCTAGCGAACACCCTCTATCCAATTCTCTGGTCACCCAGTCAAAGAAATTGATCAGATTTGTCTGACAAGACCTACCTCTAGTGAATCCATATTGCCTCCGGTCCTGTAATCAACAGGATTCCAGAAATTTTACCATTTTCTGTTTAAAAAATGTTTCCATTAAGCTAACCACAGAAGTCAGACTTATCGGCCTGTAATTCCCTACTTCTTCTTTACTTCCAGAAAACTGGTGGACATATCATAAATTATACAGACTTCAATCTTTGGAACCTCTTATGATGTATACCATTCCAAGTTCCTGTCTTGTATATTGTTGTCCACCACCTCCTACCAACAAAATAATTAATCTACTTAATTTGATTTAATTTAATACCCTATAATTATTATAGTCGCTAAATTTATTAAATTTACTTTTATTATCAGCACTAAATTAATTGTAATGATACTTTTAAAATTGTGAAGTGGTAAAAGTGTTTATTTACAAAAACCCTAAATTAATTCATTTTAAATTTCTATTATATTAAAATACAGTAAATTTATAACATTAAAGGATTTCTAAAATGCATAAAGTGCATGTGCCTAAGACCTGAAATGTGAGAGACTCAAATGGATAAATTAACATATGTAAAAAGTTTTTTATATATATTTGTATAGATATCACTGTGTGTAGAGAGAACTGAGTGCATATTCCTAAAGCATACATTTACCTAAAGTATCTTGAGAGGTGTAAATGAATTATGTGCAACTCAGCTAGCATTTATGAAAAAGGCAACACTTAACTTGTTGTGAGGTGGAACCTGCCACCATCAATGTTGATATAATAGAAAACTCCCGATGCCTTTACTTTATATAGGCGTTTCAACCCAAACACGGGTCTTCTTCGGGGGAAATTTTGAACAAAAGCTGCCTTTCTGTATCAAAAATCGCAAATAAACAAATTAATGGATGCAAGGATATGCAGAAAACAACTAATAAAATAAACCAGTGGAAACCAAAAAAGATACCAAAAAACAAATACCAATTAGCAAACTGGAAACACCAAAAAAATTTAAAAATAAGTGTAAAAATAAATGAATAAGTAATGGCTTATGTGAAAAGAGACTGAACAAACACTTATTCGTGCTTTAATGCGTACTAGAAAACAGAAAAGAAAAAAGAAGAAAACGACTAGAAACACAAAAAAACAGAGGAAACACAAAATACTCTCTTACCCCAAAAAAAGAGGAAGCTGAGCTTGAGCGAGCATATACTACATAAGCTCAAGCAAGCATTATCAACACGGAAAAACTTAGGTAACTGAAACAATAAACTAAAAATTAAAAGTTAATTAGAAACCACAGTACTGAGGACAACACTTGCATTCAAACAAAACCAAAATAACATACCAAATTAGACTGGCTTGATGTTCAAACAATTTTAGTACGTGGAGAACATAGTCTGTTTTCTTCTTTTTTCTTTTCTGTTTTTTAGTATGCATTAAATAAACGCGTTTACCACTTCACAATTTTAAAAATGTCATTACAATTAAGTTAGTGCTGATAATAATAGTAAATTTAATAAATTTAGTGATTATAATAATTATAAGGTATTAAATTAAATCAAATTAAGTAGATTAATTATTTTGTTGGTAGGGGGTGGTGGACAACAATATACAAGACAAGAACTTGGAATACATCATAAGAGGTTCCAAAGATTGAAGTCTATATAATTTATGATATATCCACCAGTTTCCTTTAAATACTCAATAAGGATTATGACTCAATTTCAAATTTAATTTGAACATTTATGAAGATATCTTTAGAATGCTTTGATTTAGATTTGATATATTAGATGCTATTATGGCCTTGATCTCAGTTATGAATGTTGCTAGAATCAATGGCTTAATCATTCCATACATTTATTGAATTATCTTCCCTTTATCTATTTTGTTTGCATTTATAGGGTTGATATATGTTTAAGGCCTCACTATATAATATCTCCCCATTTTACTGTGTCAGCTATTTTTTCTTCCATTGTATCTGCTTTCCTGACTACTTAACCAGCCTCTCTTAACTTTTCCAGATATTTTTGCCTGTCTTCTTCTTTCTGCAATCTTTTGTAGTTTATGAAAGATAACCTCTTATTCCTTATCTTCTCAGCTACTATTTTTGAGAACCAAAGTGGCCTTTTTTCCTCTTTTTTTTACTTACTTGCCTCACAAAAAGATTTGTTGTCCCCACAAAAACGCCTTTCAGTTTTGCGCAGTGCATTTCCACTCCTTCCAGATGTTCCCATCCAGTTAATTCCTTGCCATAATCCCCCATTCGAACAAAGTTACTTTTTTAAAAAGTCTAGAACCTTTGCTTTTGAATGGTCCCTCTCTATACCACTTTTTATTTTTTAAATTTTATGTTTTATATTATTTTAGCATTGTAAACTGACCAGATACATGTCGATGGTCGGTATATCAAAATATGAATAAACTTGGAAACTTAGACCATACCATGCAGTGATCACTGAATGCCAGATGATCACCCACTGTAATATCAGAAATACTTTCCCTGCTTGTAAACACTAAGTCAAGTATGAACCAATCCCACGTGGGTTCCATTATCAACTGCTGGAACAGATCTCCTTGTTGAGAATCCAGGATCTCCCTTCTTCTAGAGGATCCCGCAATTGGGATACCCCAATCAACATCCGGTATGTTAAAATCACCTACTAGTAAAACTTCCCTTTTTTTACATATATTCTGATTATCTACTATTAAATCTTTATCAACTTCTATCCTCTTCACCTAACAATTACCCTCCTTGAGGTTGGATGCAGAAAACATATTACTGTTTCTTTGAGTTTTGTCACGCATCCCTTATCCTTTCAATGAGAAAAATATTTCCTAACATTGTTTCTGAGTTTGATCTATTAGAGCTTTATTTTGTAACCACTGGTAACCTAGATTTCCATTTTGTATCCTTTCTATGAAAAAGGTTTACCTCTTTAGCATTAGTGATACTTTACAGGTAGCAAATATCTCTATCATATCCCTTATCTAGGCAAGGATTATTCCATATTCATATCTCCAATACGATTTAATGGCAGAATACTAATTGCCTATATTAAGGCTTCATTCAAAGGGGCCCTTTTACAAAGCTTACCGCAGCAAAAAAATAGAGTACTCTGAGGCAGTGGTTCCCAACCCTGTCCTGGAGGAACACCAGGCCAATTGGGTTTTCAGGCTAGCCCTAATGAATATGCATGAAGCAAATTTGCATGCCTATCACTTCCATCATATGCAAAAAAAAAAAAAAAGAAATTAAGACTGTACTTTTTGATAGATTTATTTCTTAAATAGAAGTTACACTAATTGCAATAATTCTACTCTGACTATCCTTAAGAAATATATTGTACTTCTGCTATTTGTATTTTGTACTTCGATGATTGTCCAGCTCTCTTCAATGTAAACCGCCGAGAAATTGTTTGATTGTGGCTTTATAGAAGAATAAAGTTATGTTATGCTTCTAACGGTCAGTGACAATTCCTACAGCTGCCTGATGCTAACCCAGAAGCCTCTGCTCTGTCATGTCCTGCTTTGGCAGAAACAGGAAGTTGTGACAGAGGGTGGGACATGACAGAAGAGAGGCTTCCAGGTTAGTGGCAGGGAGCTGTAGGAATTGCTGCCACTAACCCATTGGAGCAAGAGAAAAGCCGCAGCCACGTGGTGAGAGAGCCATATGTGGCTCCCTGGTCTTGGCTGAAAGATTATCAAAAAGAACAACGATCATCATGGTCATGCCATTTAAGAAAGTTAAAAACACTGACTGCTGAATGTATGATCAACACTGGTAGATGAGTCATTTCAATAACATGAACTTTAAACATAATCCAACCCAAGGAAAGTTTTACATTTTCTCTACAACTTAGGGATTTTAGAGCTTATAATTTAGTGAAGATGGACAGATGGAATAGGCATTATATCTACCTGCCATCGTGCTTTAAAACCTTTGATGTCACTGTGTTTCAGCATCATTGAAGACATAGTAAAATGTCTGTGGAAGCGAGTTTGCTAAGCTATTTGCAATGCACATGCTAAACATTCATTTGTTTTTGGTATTCCTTCATTTTCACGTAGGTACTAGGCACAGACAAAATTTAAAGGGGATGGGACTTATATGTTGTTGTTTTTTCTGTGTGGTTTACACATTTTAGACAGGTACTTACTTTGTACCTGGAGCAATGAAGTGTTAAGTGAATTTGCCCAGATTCACAAGGAGCTGTAGTAGGACTTGAATTCACAATTTCAGGGTGCTGAGGCAGTTGCCCTAACCACTAGGCCACTTAGGCCCAATATTCAAAGGAGTTATTCTCCTCGTTTTAAGAGTTATGCTGCCAAATTGGCCTCTCTGAAAATTTACTAGGGCTGAAAGTATACAGTTCAAAATTTCATTAGACTCTTAAATTTAGGACCTCTTCTATCAAACTGCGCTAGCAGTTTTTAGCGCAGAGAACCGCACTTAATGGCCCGTGCTGCTTCCGACACTCATAAGAGCAGCGTGAGACATTCAGCATGGCTCACCGCACTAGCGCAGTTTGATAGAAGAGGTCCTAAATTTAAGGGTCTAATGAAATTTTGAACTGTATACTTTCAGCCCTAGTTTGATAGAAGAGGCTTTTAGGAGTATAAAAAGTATGTCAATAAGATAGATTTAGGATAAGTTAAATATTTAGAAACTTAGCACTAACTTCATAAATTAGACTCATACCCGCTATTTCTGCATACTAAAGCTTGAGTTAATTTTTTTTTTTTTTTTGGGGGGGGGGTGGAGGGTGGGGGCTTAGTCATGATTCAATAGAGGCCTATAAAATACTGAGTGGAGTGGAACAGGTAGATGTGAATTACTTGTTTACTCGTTCCAAAATTACTAGGGCTAAAGGGCAGGCAATGAAGCTACTAAGTAGTAGATTTAAAACAAACCAGAGAAAATATTTTTGTACTCAATATGTAATTAAACTTTGGAATTTGTTGCCGGAGAAAGCAGTTAGCTTAGCATGGTTTTAAAAAAGGTTAGGATAATTTCCTAAAAATCCATAAGCCATTATTATGGATTTAGGGAAATCCACTTCTTATTCCTTGAACATGTATATGCACACGAGGAATGGTTTCAAGGACTACCCAAGTTAAGAGTTTTGACAAAAGGTATTCAGGAAGATTGAGAATTGAGAACTAGATAGTTTAACTCATAAGTTCACTGAGGGCTCCTTTTATCAAGCCGTGCTAGCGGGGTTAACATGTGCAACGTTTCATCACGCATTAACCCCCGCGCTGGCCTAAAAACTACCGCCTGCTCAAGGGAGGCAGTGGCTAGTGCTGCCGGCGGTTTAGCGCGTGGTATTAATCGCGTTAAACTGCTAGCGTAGCTTGATAAAAGGAGCCCTAAGGCCTTTTTCTTCCTGGATTCTTTGAATTTTTTAAATTAGATTTAAATTGTGAAATTTGTAGTACTACCATTAGGGGTCAAGCAGTGAAACCCGTAGCATAGTTATTAATTTACTACATTTATAAACTGCCTACCATTTTTACATACATAATAAATTAGACAATACTGCAAAACAGCAACTTTCCACTATGTTCTCTTAGGCATCTACAGCTGGCATCATGATTGTTGCTGTTGTCCGGGTCTCGCTGCATCTGGGTAGGCAGAACCGACGTTTCAGTCATCATGCTGTGGCTTTCTTCAGGGTATGCTGTGAGGTCAACAGTTTGTCTTTATATACAGGGAGGTCCATTGGCCATGAATTTCCTGCCAAAATTCAAATTCATGACCAACAGACCTCCCTGTTCTCAATCAGGTCAGTAGACTAACCCACTATATATATATATATATATATATATATATACACACACACACACACACAGTGGAACCTTGGTTTACGAGCATAATTCGTTCCAGAAGCATGCTCGTAAACCAAAATTCTTGTATATCAAAGCGAGTTTCCCCATAGGAAATAATGGAAACTCACTTTGATACGTTCCCATCCCCCCCACGAGGCCAGCGGCGCTGCTTCTTCCCCTCCGCTCACAAAGGGCCCCCCCACAAGTGAACCAGCACCCCCCCCCCCGCCCGAACAACTTGAACTTACCCCTTCCCCCCCGTCTGGCACGGCACACAGCCCACTGGACGTGCCGGTGCCGCTAGAAGATCTTTCTGCCTCTGCCGGGCCTTGAGCATGCATCTGCGCATGCTCAAGGCCTTCTAATTCTCGGTTTGCGAGACAAGTTTTGCAAGAATGTTTTGCTCGTCTTGCAAAACACTCGCAAACCGAGGTTTGACTGTATATATATATATATATATATAAAGGCAAGCTGCAGAGCTCACAGCATACTCTGAAGAAAGCCACAGCATGATGGCTGAAACATCGGTTCTACCTACCCAGATGTGGCGAGACCTGGACAACAGCAACAATCATCTTTCCACCCTGTCTGCCACTAGCATCTAAGAAGTCTTTCCTCTTAAAAAAAAAAAAGCCCTGCCTAAGCAAGTACGTTTTGAAATTTTTCTTAAATTGCTGAAAAGATAAGCAACCCCGCAATATACTTGGGAGAGCATTCCACAGCTTTGGTCCTGCAATTGAAAAGGCACCATTGATGGTAATGGCATGTTGTACATGTTTTAAATACTTTTCATCATTCAATCCAGTTTTTCAAAGGGAAACCATATCTACTTGCCATTTCAAAGTTCAAGTAAAGTGTACTTATATATTTATTTATTTTAAAAATTTATGAATTGCTCAAATCTAAGAGATGTACAAAACATTTACAGCCACAATTTCAAGCACAAATAAACATTATAAAATGCAGGAAAGAAATAACTCAATCTTCCCCACAAAATTTCTTTAATACAGAATTCTTTAAATTGTGGCGTTGCAGGTGACGGGCTCAGGCTCCTATTCACCGCTCAACCACGACCGATTCCCACGTGCCTCCAAGAGATGTTGGAGGTCCTGCTGGTTAATAAGAAAAATAAACACTTAGTCAGGCTCAATAAAGTTATGGCAGTCACTGGTGTCTCCCTTTATTGACTAGGAAACACTTTATCCCTGGTTGGATTTTCAACTTTAAAGAAACATAAATGAAAAAGCCAAAAACAAAACCTGGGCTTTAAAAATGTAGTCCACACCTTCCTGGCAGGTACAAACAGGTAAGTCCCACAAACAGTCTCCAGCAGCTCAACCCTATCAAGTCCAATGTCTGAGCTACTACAAGGGAAAAATAAAATCTCAATAATTGTCCAGGTTTGCAAGATTCTTTCATAAGGTTGTTTCACTCCTCGAGAGCAATGCTGCAGTGGCCTGGTTTGCAACCGGCCGACCCAACCAGCTAGGCACGCTAGTGGGGGAAGGGAGTAGCTGAATCCACCTTAAATTAGCTTCTAATCAGCTTGCCAAAATTGGCCCCACAATCCCAACCCTAGGATGGATGGTGGATTCTCCCACTACTGTTCCTTCCCATAATCAACATACAATAAATCCCAAACACTCTGCAAAAAGGCAGAACAAAAACTTGCCAAACAAAATACACCTTGCTTTAAAGTCCAAGCACAAAAACAGGCACCCTCGTGGCTATGAGCTCAGCACAGCTCACTTAGCTTCACTGTGTTGCCTGTAGCAATTCATAGCCAAAATTCACCACAGTTTAAAACACACAAGGGAAAAATAAAGTTAATGCACTTAACTTTCATCCATTAATGTGTCTTCCAATTCCATGGCAGTATCCAGAAACTCCATGGGTTCAGGGTTGGCTGTTTGACTGGCCTCAGGGATAGGAGCTACCTCAGACATCTCAATGTCCTGGCTTTGGGCAGCTTCAGGAGTCCGGTCCTGGGATCCTGCTTCCTGGGATGATCCAGGGTAGACTGACTTAGTTCTCCTCAGGGCAGCCTCTAAAGCACAGGTGTCAAAGTCGGTCCTCGAGGGCCGGAATCCAGTCGGGTTTTCAGGATTTCCCCAATGAATATGCATGAGATCTATGTGCATGCACTGCTTTCAATGCATATTCATTGGGGAAATCCTGAAAACCCGACTGGATTACGGCCCTCGAGGAGGGACTTTGACACCCCTGCTCTAAAGCATGCAGCTGACCACGCCCTAGCTTGAAAGGGGGCAGGGCAGCTTGTTCCTTACACTGAGCTTTCCTCTGTGCTTTAATTCCTTGCAGCTGAGTATTACCTGCCCTAGGAATTTCTTTCCTAGGCTGTTGCTCTCTAGGACACACCTCCTGCCGCTCTAGGCTATTCTCCCCTTCTTCCTCCCCTCCCCAGGGCTTAGTGACTTGGTGCTTAAACTGGAACTTTGATCCTAGCTGGGAACTAGGAGTTGCCCTGTCACATTGGTTAGCCCTTTTTAACAGAGGGCTAGGGTTAGAAGAAGCCTTGTCTGGAACACGCTTAGCTTTCATGCTAGGGTTGTGACAAAATCTAAAACAAATAATAACCACAGAGTTACTACTATTACTACTATTTATTATTTCTATAGTGTTGAAAGGTGTACGCAGCGCTGTACATTTTAACATACAATAGACAGTCCCTGCTCTGAAGAGCTTACAATCTAATTTAGACAGGACATTTCAGGGTTGGGGAGGTTGGGAAGTTAGAGAAAGATGCCCACAGACAATTGTGTTTTTAACAATTTCTTGAAGGACATACAATCTTTGCATAATCTCATTATACCTGGAATTGAATGCCAGAGATTCTTACCGGCAATTGAGAAAATAGATATTCTAGATTTCACATAGTGAATCCCATTTTCTTTTAAACTGATAAGCAACGTCCCTCCCTCAGATCTCAAACATCTTGCGGGTTGATAGATTTTCCACAAGCTTTGAAAGCAAGTAGAAGAGGAGTACAGGATTTGATGAGCAACTGACAGAGCTTTATAGCGAATTCTCTGCTGAACAGGTAACCAGTGCAAAGCTTTTAAGATCGGAGTAATATGGGCAAACCTAGGAATACCGTCTTTACAGTTCACACCTAGGGCTCCTTTTACTAAGCCGTGTTAGGGCATTAATGCGCAGAATAGCGTGTGATAAATTGCCGTGCGTGCCAGATGCTAATGCCATCATTGAGCTGGCATTAGTTCTAGTCAAGTAGCGCGGGTTTCGCGCGCTAAAATGCTGCTAAAATGCTATAAACGTTAACGCAGCTTAGTAAAAGGAGCCCTTAATCTTTCAAATGGGCCACCATGTGCTTTTTTTTTTTTTAAATAAATCTTTATTGATTTTTAAGGCCAACAAAAGTGCAGAACCGTATATATACATTAATCATCAGGTTAAACACTTGTAATCATAATTAATAACAATGAATAAAGAATAACCCCCCCCCCCCTTTCCCTTCCATTACATTTTCATCAAGGAATGAAACAAAGCAAAGAGATAACCACCCCCACCCCCCTTCCCACTACCCCACCCTCGCCCGGATGTGTGAGTAAATACACCATGTGCTTTTTAAAAAGGTAATATATACTCGTACATGCATTTTCCTCTCCCATTCTGACTTTTCCCCCCAAGAGAATATCCATTTCTGCTATGCACACTTTGATCTTCTCAGAGGAGTGCAATTTTCTAATAACTACTGTCGTTTCATATTATTGGTTTTGAGACTTCTCTGACAAATATCTATGTTTCTATGACTAACTTGCAGTTATATCCACTGGAGGGGTCAAGATTATCTTTTTTTGCTTGTTGTAGTCAGGTTGAAGTTATCGTGTCTGCTGTTTTGCTGTGTGTAGAGGAAGAATTCTTTTAGAAAATACCATCTGAATTATTCCTAGTTGAATACCTTGAATTATTTCTTTCTCGTGAATCTTCTGTAGGGCAAATGCCCTGGTAATAATTTTAATATACAGGCAATGAATGGCAAATGTTTCTAATTGATATGACGGCCTGACAGGTCAGTTTAACTTGTCTGGATCAAAATGCATGTTTATTGTGGGTCATTTACAGATAATGTCAGAAACATTTTGGGAGCCACGCTGGCATTTGAAAATGCAGAACTGGAGAGACTTTTAAACTCGGGGTGATTTTGTTTCTGATTATAAAGCCATTTGTCCAGTGAAATTGAAAAGGTGCTGAAACTAGAAACACAATGGATGTCAGAGGGTGCATTATGCATTCTTTTTCAGCTTTCATCATCTTTCTGCTAAAACAGCATATCGCAAACTGTGTGCTGCGGCACACCAGTGCACCTCCTGCAATTTCGTGTGCCGCAGCACACTGGTGAGGAGGAGAGTCATCCGTGCTGGCTGACTGCCTATAGGATGTGCTTCTCGCGGTGAGAGGCATGTCCTGTAGGCAGTCAGCCGACGCATTTGACTCTCCTCGCCGGCCTCCTTTCTCCTCTCTTCGCACCTCCCCTCCTCCTGGATCCCTCCACCAAAGTGGGTTGTGGCCAGATGGGCTGCCACAGATGTTGATGTGATGACATCACACATTTGCGTGATGTCAACGTGTCGATGCCTTCCAGCCTTCCGGGTGCCTTCCAGCCGGGGCACTGAGTTTAATGTGCCGCCAACCGGAAAGTTTGCGAGACACTGTGCTAAAACAATGGTTTGATATGTACTCTTATTCTATAATAATGTACCCCATTTTAAAGTGTACATCGCTTAGAAGTACAGTGGTACTTCGGTTTACGAGTGCACCGGTTTGCGAGTGTTTTGCAAGACGAGCAAAACATTGGCAAAATCAGTGCCTCGGAAATTGAGCGTGGCTCAATTTACTAGTGCCCCCTGTGATCCGGCACCCTCCCCCCGCGATCCAGCACCCCCTTCCGACGCGATCCGGCACCTCCCCCCCGACGTGATCCGGTACACCCCCCCCCCGACGCGATCCAGCAACCCCCCCCCCCCCGACGCGATCCGGCACACCCCCTGCCGCTTCTTACCGTCATCTGGGCACCGGCATTGGTGCCGGTGCCCGAATATCGGCCTCCTCTTCTGCTGGGCCTTGAGCATCTGCGCATGCTCAAGGCCTGCGAGTTCACGTTCTATCTCGGAGAACATATCAAAGCAAGTTTCCATTATTTCCTATGGAGAAACTCGCTTTGATAAACGAGCATTTTGGATTACGAGCATGCTCCTGGAACAGATTATGCTCGTAATCCAAGGTACCACTGTATTATAAACTATATAATCTAATTTTAAATAAACCTGAAACCTGAAGAAAGCTGTTAAATGTTGCACTGTGCTTCATCAGAACTAGTTTCAGTTTGTCCATGATCACCCCAAAGCGGCTGATTCTCTTTAGGATGCTGACTTAGGCATTTGCCTATCACGCGTCAATCGTGCATTGGCGTCCTAAAGAGAATCATGCCTACATTGCTGAACAGACGCCAACACTTTGCAGGCCTACATTTAAAGCATCTTGTCTTGCACCTATGGAGATGCATAGGAAAGCTTAAGCATGCCCAGGGCCACTTCCGGGCGAAACCATGCTCAAGCCCCGCCTTGGTCTTGCTTAAGCATCCCTACACCTCTTGTTAGACACACTATTGACACCTACCATGTAGGTGTCCTTCCTCAAACAATTTTTTAAAAAATGGGTGTCCCGACTGGCTGCCAGACAGTGATAGGATGCCTACCGTTGCCTGCAATATGGACGCACATTTTGAGAATCAGGCCTATAATGTTTGTACTTGAAAGTTCATTGGTAAGTTCTGGAAAAAGTTATCTGTAGTGATTCAGACTCATTTGTTCTCATTTGTGTGTGTCTGAGAAATTGAGGCCAGCTTTTTTTTTCTTTGTCTTTAACTTTAGCAAACAGATTTCTTGGACGATCAATGAAATCTTCAATCGAATGAAGGAATCTAACTGCAGAAAACAAGTCAATAGTCTCACTGATGTTGTGGAACTGAATTGTGTTCCACACTTCTGTCATAGATCCATACATTTTTTAACTGTTCAAGATAATTCTCAATTCTTGTATCATCTCTTGTACTACAACTATTTATCATTTATATAGTGCTAAAAAGCGTACACAGCGCTGCACATTTTGATATTTAATAGACATTTGTAGACTTTCTCAAGTTATTATAAAATTCTTATAGTTAAAACACAATGTTTGGTTGTCACTGTATGATAAGACAATTCTATCACAGGTAGAAGGGTTGATTCATCTCCACTCCAGAAGGTCTGGACCTCCATAGAAACATAGAAGATGATGGCAGAAAAGGGCTACAGCCCATCAAGTCTGCCCACTCTGCTTACCCACCCCCTATCTATGCCCTAATGACCCAATTTTCTTATCTTGACCCTCGTAGGGATCCCATATGGGTATCCCATTTATTCTTAAAGTCTGGCATGCTGTCTGCCTCGATCACCTGCACTGGAAGCTTGTTCCAATGATCAACCACTCTCTCTGTGAAGAAATACTTTCTGGTGTCGCCATGAAATTTTCCGCCCCTGAGTTTGAGCGGGTGCCCTCTTGTGGCCGAGGGTCCCTTGAGAAAGAAAATATCATCTTCCACTTCGACACGTCCCGTGAGGTACTTAAATGTTTCGATCATGTCTCCCCTCTCCCTACGTTCCTCGAGAGTGTAGAGCTGCAATTTGTTCAGTCTCTCTTCATACGAGAGACCCTTGAGCCCCGAGATCATCCTGGTGGCCGTCCACTGAACCGATTCAATTCTGCGCACATCTTTACTGTAATGTGGCCTCCAGAATTGCACACAGTACTCCAGATGAGGTCTCACCATGGCCCTGTACAACGGCATTATGACTTCAGGCTTTTGGCTGACGAAACTTCTATTGATACAACCCAATATCTGCCTTGCCTTAGATGAAGCCTTCTCTACTTGATTGGCAGTTTTCATGTCTGCACTGATGATTACTCCTAAATCTTGTTCTGCTGAAGTCCTAGTCCAGAGAAAAGAGCAGGAGGGATACCAACTCCCTCCTGCCATCATATTAAAACAAGAATTTAAAATATTTTTTTAAAAAAAGCAGCAAGGCACTCCCCCCCAACCAGAACTACCCCCCCAACCCGGCACGGCCCAACCACCGACACCAAAGTTGGGAGCAGGAGGGGTGCTCAGTCCCTCCTGCTCCTAGGCCTCCCACCCACCACCCAGTGCTGGTTGGGCCCGGCCCAACCCGGTACCTGTAAAATTGTTGGGAGCAGGAGGGGTGTCTGGTCCCTCCTGCTCCTTGGGCAAGGCTCCCCCAATATCTTCGGGAGCAGGAGGGTTGCCCGGACCCTCCTCCTGCTCCTACAAACCGGCATCTTCGGGAGCATGAGGAAACTCCTCCTGCTCCTATTCTCCTGCCCCGCCGCCACCCAATAGTGGCCTTAGGCCCCACCCCGGCGCATCATATGATGCATGGGGAGAGGACTAAGGCACTGATTGGCTGAGGCACCTCAGGCTCCTCCCTTTGGAGGGGCCGGGGCACCTCAGCCAATCAGGGACTTCCCTAGGGAGGAGTCTAGGAAGTCCCTTATTAGCCATTG
Organism: Geotrypetes seraphini; assembly: GCF_902459505.1. Classification (NCBI taxonomy): domain Eukaryota; kingdom Metazoa; phylum Chordata; class Amphibia; order Gymnophiona; family Dermophiidae; genus Geotrypetes; species Geotrypetes seraphini. The sequence continues at coordinate 170,896,344 of NC_047084.1, read as the reverse complement.
TTTTTTTGAGGGGGGCGAGCACGGCAGAGCAGGGCAGGGCAGGCAGCAGAGATCGGGGCCTGGGGGGTGTCGGGCAGATCTCTCTTGCCTGCTCCTGGACTTTCCTGCTCTCTGCCGCCGTTCCCCACAGTGCAGGCCCACTTTAAAATCACGGGCTTGCACTGCAGGGAACGGCAGCAGAGAGCAGGAGAGTCCGGGAGCAGGCAAGAGAGATCTGTGCTGGGCTGAGCCCTGACAGCAGTGACAGGAGGCTGCTTCTCCTGTCACTACTGTCAGGGTGTGTGCATGAGCAGGGATCGCTCTGGCCGTGGGTAGGGGGCATGCTAACGATCGTCTCCATTTGCATGCAGGCCTTTACTGAATCAGTCGGCCAGCATGCAATAGGAAACCGATCGTGCATGGTTTGTAGGTTTAGTGAATCCTGGAGAGGAGCATGGTCCCCCTCCCCCCCACTCACACACACACACATGTTGCCTCTGGGTATGTTTACTCCCCTCCACATTTTGCTCCCAGGATATTTTGCCCCTCCACATTTCATACTTGGGTACTTTTTGCCCCCCCCCCACACTTTCATCCACAGGATAGCCATTTATTATATTCCATATGTTTTCAGGATGTCTCAAAATTGTTTTTTTTTTTAAATTTATTTATATTCTTTTTACAAGTTGATAAAACAACACTTGAAAGGAAATATAACAATTGAAAAAAGAAACCAATAATTGAACTATAAATTAATTCCACATTAGTAACTAAACCTAAAGTTGAGGAGAGAGAATCAATCACATCCAAGGGAAGTTGGATTCTAGGGAATAGTCTAAATTAATTCAAATTACAGAGTGCAGTTGAAGTCTCTGGAATTCTTTTAGTTGCTTTATCCTCAAGGAAAAAGTTCAATTGATCAGGTTCATGAAAAATATATCTGTTACTCTGATATGTAATGCAACATTTACAAAGAAAATATAACTGAAAAATTGTTCCTAAACTCAAAACAGACTGACGATAAGCCAGAAATTTCTTACGTCTGGCTTGTGTACACTTCGATACACCAGGAAATATCAAAATTTTGAATCCATGAAATTCCACATTATCAGTCCACATTATCTTGAAGAAAAACAAAAGTCACCAATAGAGTTGCTCTACCCACAATTTCCTCCTGGGATGTCTCCAGCATACCAGTGAGATCCAATTCTCCTGGTGTTGCCTCTTCTTTTTCTTTATCCTCTTTAGGCAAATTAAGGAAATATAACTTTTGTAACAGTGGTATATTATTTTCAGGAAATTTCAAAACTGAATTTAAAAAGGAATGAAATAAGTCTCAAGGCGATTGAAATTTGGAGACAGGAAAATTTAAGAATCTCAAGTTCAAATTTCTATTTACATTCTCCAAATTTTCTATTTTCCTAGTGAGCAAAAGTTTTTCCTTTAGTTGTAAATTAGAAGAAACCTTCACTTCTGCCACTGTTTTATCCAATTTGTCCATTCTATCAGACTGTTTTCGGAATGTCTCTTCAAAAGTTTTAAATTGAAAATTAGTACTCTGTACTGAGGCAACAAACTGGGAGCATACCTTGTGTAAGGTTTCCAAACCACTCCAGATCGCCTCTATGTTGATCACCGCTGGTTTTATCAAGGGAGCAGGGAGAGATATTCCAGGAGGTTCCCCACATGGTTTCGCCTCCTCCTTCCCTGCTTCACTACGGGTTTCAGTTCCTCCGAACTCCAATGCCGGCTGTGGTGAAGTTGGCAAGCTATAATCCATATCCGGGGTCAGGGGTGAAACTTGCAACGCCGACGGAGACATCAGCTCCGGCGCTTCCTGCGCTGTTGAAGGCATCCCCGACATCGTCCCAGGAAGTGGAGGAACTCCAGGCCCCAAAGGGCTAAGCAAAACTTCACCCTCCAAGACTGAGGTCTGCCCACTTCAGTCAGCAGACGCGCCTGCACCAACTGGAACAACATATGCTGTTATTGCCGCCTGTCGCTTCAAAGAAGTGGAAGAGGAGGCAGGACGAACGCTCCTCTGCTTATCCCTGCGCTTAGGCATGCTAAGAGGTAAAGTTCCTGTGGAAAAGCTAGATTAGCCGGTAAAGTGCAGGAGCCACTTGAAAGCGTGACTCACTCCGTCGCCATCTTGATTCCCTCCCTGATGTCTCAAAGTTTAGGTGGCCAAACAGGTTGAAAAGGTGACAGTGATAGCTACGGTGCATAGGGAGGGTGCATAGGGAGAGTGAGGTAAGGCCAGAAGGAAAAAGGGAATACTGATGCCTCTGAATAAGAATCTGGTGAGACCACATTTAGAATATTGTGTACAATTCTAGAAACTGTGCCTTCAAAAAGATATAAAATTGGTCCAGAGGAAGGCTACTAAAATGGCTGGTGATCTTCATCATAAGTTGTACAGGGACAGACTTATAGATCTCAGTATGTACACATTGTAGAAAAGGTGGGAGAGGGGAGTTATGATAGAGCCATTTAATTAGCTATGTTGCTCTGTATCTGATATATATATATATATATTTTCCAGAAATTACATAGGCTCCCAATACAGGCCAGGGTGCTGTTCAAATTGGAATGTGTTTGTTATAATAGCATGTTTGGTTTAGTTACTTAAGTCCTGCACAACTTTAGGCGGAACTTAGGCATCCTTTATAGAATCAGGGCCTCTGTATCCATATCCAAAATATCTATTTGGCTGGCCAGCTAGCACATGATATTCAGCTTGAACTGAGCATCAGCTAGTACATAAAGATAGGACAGCTATTTAGGCAGTCTTATCTTTGCACCAACCTTGCCCGGTCAGTGCCGAATTCTTTCTAGCTTTCCAAATGAAGAAAGTACATACCAACTCAGGTTTCCTGCCTTACCAGAAGGGATTGAATAGCTTTCTTCATTTTAATAGTCAGAAGACAGCTAATGTTAGTATGTACAGTACTCTCATGGGGGAGACTGGAGAGGGCAGCGGGAGAGACAGGAGAGAGCAGCCGGAGCGCCGGCCAGTGCAGGAAATCACTCGCTGTATGCTCCAACCGCCTCTTCCTGCACTAAGTCGGGCCTTACCAATGAGGAGCTGCGTGTCAGAATCAGGGCCTTATTGCATCATTTAAATGTGGAAAAGGAAATGAGATGATTGAAGGAACACATATTTTGCACAGCTCTTACCCCAGCCTAGAGTGCCAAAGGGTACAAGCAAAAGATCATATGTTTAAAAAAAATTCCTTCAGTCCTGATCTTTCATATCTGAAATTCTGATTCTGATTAGAACATTTTTTTTCTCGTTGTCATCAAAGTAATAGTACAAAATATAAACCTATCTTATGCAGTATCATAATAGCATATTTATGACTTTCAAAAAGAGCTCTCAAGATTTAGGAAGATTTCCTAGACGTGTTTGCAGTTTACAGCTCAGAAATGGAAAGTAAAAATGATGCCACCCGTTACCATAAGAGTGGTACAAATCATGAAGAGAAAGAAGCAGACTGTGAAAAGGAAAGAAGCACATTATGCAGGCAGATAGAAGTATTATAGCACGAGAAGAGTAAAATTATATCAAATGGATTTAAAAATTGCTACTTGAGAAAGATATGATTGAAATGCCAAGGGCTGAAATGTGTTTTCAATTACCTATTGTACAAGGAATTCCAAAGCAATTTTAACTTAAACTAAAGTGAATATATATATCCTATATAATAAAACGCTAGCCGCGCATGCGCACTCAGACCTGTGTGATCTGTAATCCCTGATCCGTGATCTGTAGGTCCGTGGCCAGAGTGCATATGCGGCGGCTAGACAAAGCGGGAGAAACAGACTCGAGCGCTGTGGCCGACTCACAATGGGAGGATGCGCCGCAGCAAAGTGCTGCACAGGTACTGGAGGAGGAGAGACATATCGCTTCTGCACCGGTACAAACATCCCTCCAGCGTTGGCAGTCGCTGCACGTTAAACAGGCTGCTTCGCGACTTTCTCCTGCAGTTGAGTCCCTCTGCCGCATCACTAATGATGTCATCAATGACGCGACAGAGAGACTCAACAGCAGAAGAAAGCCGCGAAGCAGCCTGTTTAGCGTGCTGCGGCTGCCAACGCTGGAGGGAGGTTTGATATTAAAGTCATCTTGCTGGGAGGGTCGCAGAGTCAGCGGGGGTTGGGCTGGGAGGGGAGAGAAGCGTCTGCCTCGGGTGCTTCAGGCAGCAGCAGCATTTACAATTTGCTGCTGTTGCTGGCTTCAGGCCTTCCTCTCTGGCCGGTCCTGCCTACTTCCTGTTTTCATGAAGACAGGACCGGCCAGAGAGAAAGACCTGAAGCCAGCAACAGCAATGAATTGTGAATGCTGCTGCTGACCAATGAAGTAGTTAAATGAGGAAAGGGATCAGAGGGGGAGAGAATGGCTTGGAGGGAAGGAAGAATATGCCAGACCAAGGGAAAAGGAAGGATGAGATGGAGCGAGCCCATATGGGACAGAGAGAGAGAGGGCGGACCCTGGATGGAAAGAGAAGAGAGGGCAGTGAATGGAAGGGACAACATAGAGGGTGAACAGTATTCTAGCACCCGTTAATGTAACGGGCTTAATGACTAGTATATATATATATACAGTCAAACCTTGGTTTGTGAGCATAATTCGTTCTAGAAGCATGCTTGTAATTCAAAGCGCTCATATATCAAAGCAAATTTCCCCATAGAAAATAATGGAACCTCGGACAATTCGTTCCACAACCCAAAAACTTTAATACAAAATACTATATGTACTTGTATTGCAAGACCTTGCTTGTTTAGGACAGTCATTACACTCCCGCAGTGTCAGAGAGAGAAGAACCATCGGCTCAGCTGTGATGAATTGACACGTGTTTACTGTATGTACTCATATTGCAGACTTTTGTTGTTTAGAAGTCACTACACTGTGCAGCACCATCCCCTCAGTTGCGATGATGTGAAGCGTGTACACTGTATGTACTTGTATTGCAAGACCTTGATCGTTTAGAACAGTCACTACACTCCCGCATGTCAGAAAGAGAAGAACCATTGGCTCAGTTGTGATGTGTGTATACTGTATGTACTCGTATTGCAAGACATTGCTTGTATATCAAGTTAAAATTTAATAAAATGTTTTGCTTGTCTTGCAATATATATATTTTTTTTACAAAGGTGAAGAATTTAAAACTGAAAGTGTCCTATTATACCTTCCCTTTTGAATTTAATAAACAATTTTAATCCCAGGTTTATCAATTGTGTATGTTCATGTAGAGCTGAAGCTGAATATTGTATATTGGTGCACATTTTACACATGAAAAACTTTGCAAATGTAAGTTGGCAAATCTATATAAGCAGTTATTTTACAAAAAAAAAAAAGTGTCATTCACAAATGTGCATTCAGTATACATAGAACTCAAGGGGGTTGTTCTATAGGTATTGTTAGAAAGAACATTGAAATTATTTCTTCATTTTCAACATTAAGACATATATAATTCAAAACACACTCCTAACACTGTCAGCATTTGCAACTTCTCTGAAGCATGTGTACAGTAACTGCAGCTAACTAATTTTCGGATTGTGGGTTTGGAGGAGAGATTAAAGGGAAAATTGTGTTTACTTCTCTGCTACTTCAAACAAAAAAAATATTGTGTTTTTCAGCTTGGTTCCTTAATTTGCTGCCCTTGATTGTATAATTTTTGATCTAGCTCTTTTCATCCTTACTTATTCTCCTGGAGCTAATATTAGTCATTTTTTTTCTAAACTAAACTTAATTTTCCTCTAAACTAAAATTTAAATTTATAGACCGTGTCATCTTTATGAAAATAAAGCATGACTCAGTTTACAGCATGTAGGACTCCTTTTACTAAGCTGCGATAGCGTTTTTAGCGCACACAAAATTTTAGCACGCACAAAACCTGCGTTACGTGGCTAGAACTAACACCAGCTCAATGCTAGCGTTAACGTCTAGCGCACGTGGCAATTCTGCACACACTAAGCACTAAAACCGCTATCACAGCTTAGTAAAAGAAGCCCTTAGGCCCTGATTCTCCAAAAGTGCGTCCCGATTTTAGGCAGCTGTAGGCGTCCTACAGCTGTCTAATCAGCCAATCGGGATGCACGTTTTAAAAAAAAATTGAAGGCGAGGCCCGCAAGACACCTAGGCCCTGATTCTGTATAGGACGCCCGGGAGAGGCGTCCTATTCAGAATCGGCCTACACTAAAACCCCGATTCTGTAACCGGCGTCCATGTTACAGACGCTGGTTAGAGAATCGGGTTAGATTAGACACGGCCCGCTACACTTATCGCGGCAAGGGATCTCTCTGCCACTATAAGTATAGCGGGCCGCAGCCTGTACGATCGGATGCCCCCCCGACACTACCGACCGCCCCCCCCCCCTCATTACCGATCTCCCTCCCACCCCGACACTACCGATCGCTGGCAGGAGGGTGTCCAATCCCTCCTGCCCGAAGATGCACCCCTCCCGGCGCTAACAACCCCCAAACCTCCAAACTAACCTGTTCTTCAGGCCAGACGGTTCTTGCCCGTCCAGCCAGTAAGCCCGCCTCGTCGAAATGAGGTGGGCTCGCCCCTTCCCGGCCCATCCCGCCGAAGCCTAAGGCCTGATTGGCCCAGGCTCTAGAAGCCTGGACCAATCAGGCCTTAGGCATAGCGGATCCGCCCATCCCCACTTAATCTAAGGCCTGATTGGCCAATCAGACCTTAGACTTAGTGGGGATGGGCGGACCCGCTATGCCTAAGGCCTGATTGGTCCAGGCTGAATGACCAAAGCTAAACGGGGCATTTCAGGAGGAGTGTCGAGGGTGGGAGTCGAGTGGGACATGGGCCGGCTTAGACTTAGTCATACAGCATGTATAACCAAAAATTATACAGCCCAGGATCTCGTATTAATCTCTCAGACATCAATATCTTTTGCAATCTCACACTAACTCTCAGTCGGTTTTTTCTAACTTTCTCTCTTTTTTTCTAATTTACTGACAGGCAGACCTAAATCACAACTCGGAAATGGCAGGGAGGACTAGAAGCGCCAAGGCTACAATCAATTCCAGCATTCCAGCCATGGGATCCATGGGAATCCAGGAGGAGATCACGGACGGCGTGCGGAGGTAGGAGGATCCAGGATGATGGACAGAGGTCTCCGTGCAGACCGAGTCCATTCCTCGGCATTACACTACAGTCTCCACGGAGACAGAGGAGGCCGCTCAGCTGGATGGAGCCTCATGCAGGAACTGTGGAGCCTCAGGGAGGAGGTGGAACGCCTGAGGAGCATCCGAGAGGATGAAGTCTTCATCGACGGAGTCGTTCAGGAGCTGTCTCAAGTCACAGAACATACCCACGACAAGTCCATTCTCGAGACACCCAAATCATCAGCTTTGAAACTAACATTTGGGATACAGGCAATGGCCAGCGACAATGACACCTGGCAGCTGGTGACCTCTTCTACAGACAAAGGAAAACAAAGGAGATCCACCCCCCCTTTTTCAATCTCTTGATCCTCTTCTTTTTCTTCCCAACAGGCCAACCCTACGTCAACCCCTCACCTCGTCCTGAGGAACAGATTCAAGATTCTCCAAGAAGAAGCTGCTGACGACGAACAAGAACAGACCCAACACGAAGAACAGGAGCAGACCCAACAAGCAGCTCCATCTGATGACCGACTCCCCCTCCCCACAACAAAAGAAGCGCAGAGTAATAGTCATTGGGGACTCCATGCTGAGGGGCACCGAGGGACCAATCTGCAGACCGAATACACTCTCAAGAGGTTTGCTGTCTACCTGGAGCCAGGATACGGGACGTCACCACCAACCTGGGTAAACTACTTACACCTCATGACCATTTTCTTATGCTTCTTATCCACATAGGTACGAACGACACTGCAAGGAACGCCCAGGAGACCATCACCAGAGACTTCGGAGCCTTGGGTGTGAGGCTGAAGCAGACGGGTGCGCAGGTGGTCTTCTCTTCAATCCTCCCAGTTAGAGGCAAAGGAAGAGCCAGAGATGAATGTATCCTAAGAACCAACGAATGGCTACAAGGATGGTGTCGGGATATGAACTTTGGATTCCTGAATCATGGAGAGGCGTTACAAGGACTTCTGGGACCAGACGGACTCCACTTGACCAGCAGAGGTAAGAACATCTTCGGACACCGACTAGCCCGCCTGCTTCGTAGGGCTTTAAACTAGGTAAGTTGGGGGAGGGTACTTACTCATGTACTGGTGCGGAAAGGAACTATCCTGATGGGATGAGTCGACACTCTGCTTCCAAGGTAAGGGCCCACATAGCAAACAGTTCTCTAGGAGCCACACAGACTCAGGTGGAAAACGCCTTACAGCGACCTAGCAAACACAATATGTGGAGGGGCATGTATGTTAATGCTCACAGTTTAGGCAATAAAATTCTAGAGCTGGAAACTGAAATAAGGGATGCAAACCTAGATGTGGTGGTAATAACTGAAACATGGTTTACGGACTCACATGGGTGGGATATGGCTATACCGGGGTACAATCTACTTCGTCGTGACAGAGAGGGCAGGTTAGGTGGTGGGGTAGCACTATACATTAAAGAAGACATCAAAACCACCAAGATCACAGATGTCAAGTATACCGGGGAGTCCCTCTGGGTTAACCTGGCAAGAGGTGGCAATAAATGCCTGTATCTTGGTGTGGTATACAGACCCCCAAGACAAATGGAAGACATGGACACGGAATTAATTGAAGATATAGAGAATATCACTCTACGGGGCGACACTGTACTGCTAGGGGACTTCAACATGCCTGATGCAGACTGGAACACATGTTCAGCAACCACCAGTAACAGCAAGAGGCTTTTGGCCTCCATAAATGGTGCACAACTAAAACAGATGGTAACGGAGCCCACTAGGGCCCAGGCGATACTTGACCTGGTACTCACCAACGGGGACAGCGTCTCAGAGGTCTTGGTAGGAGATACGCTAGCCTCCAGCGACCATAACATGGTATGGTTCAACCTTAGGAAAGGATTCCCTAAATCAATCACAAAAACAAAGGTACTTAATTTCCGGGGCACCGACTTCACACGCATGGGAGATTTCGTCCATCAGACGCTGCAGGACCAAGCAGAGACCGGTAGTGTGGATGCTATGTGGTTGTACCTGAAATCATCCATACACGAAGCTACTAATGGCTACATAAAATCGATAGACAAACGGCAAAGAAACAATAAACCCCAATAGTTCACTGAGGAGATCTCGCACCTCATTAAGGAGAAGAAAACAGCATTTCTTTCCTACAAACGTACGCAGCAAAGGGAAACTAAAACAGAATATAAGACCAGGTCTGCAGCGGTCAAAACAGCGGTTAGGGAGGCCAAACATCGAGTGGAAGAAACTTTGGCAAAAAACATTGAAAAGGGGACAAATCTTTCTTCAGGTATATTAGTGATAGGAAAAGGAACACAGATGGCATAGTATGCCTTAGAAGACCGGACAGAAACTACGCGGTGGCGGATTCTGAAAAAGCCGAAATACTAAATGAATATTTCTGCTCGGTCTTCACCTGTGAGGCACCGGGACACGGACCACAGTTGAAGACAATACAAATTGCGGAAGTTCTGTTTCAGAATTTTGAGTTCACACCTGAAGATGTCTACAGCGAACTGACAAGGCTCAAGGAGAACAAGGCCATGGGACCGGACAATTTACACCCAAGAGTGCTTAGAGAATTAAGAGATGTTCTGGCGGAACCGTTGGCTGTGCTCTTCAATCTCTCACTAAGCACGGGGAAAGTTCCGTTGGACTGGAAAACAGCCAACGTCGTTCCTCTGCATAAAAAGGGTTGCAAGGCTGAGGCTGCGAACTATAGACCGGTGAGTCTCACTTCAATAGTGTGTAAACTCATGGAATCACTAATTAAGCATAAATTAGATACGGTCTTGAATGAGGGGAATCTCCGGGACCCCAATCAACATGGATTCACCAAGGGTAGGTCCTGCCAGTCCAATCTTATCAGCTTCTTTGAATGGGTAACAAGAAGGCTGGACTCGGGAGAGTCCTTAGACGTCGTATACCTTGATTTCAGCAAGGCTTTTGACAGCATCCCACACCGCAGACTGCTGAACAAGATGGAATCAATGGGGTTAGGAGTAACACTAACTGCATGGGTTAAAGATTGGCTAAGTGGCAGACTTCAGAGGGTGATGGTTAACGGTATCCACTCTAAAACATCGGAAGTGACCAGCGGAGTGCCGCAGGGCTCAGTCCTGGGTCCACTCCTCTTCAACATATTCATTAGGGATCTGACTCAAGGGCTTCAAGGCAAGGTAACCTTATTCGCTGATGACGCTAAACTATGCAATATCGTAAACGGCTACAATCTACAGGATACTATGGAACAGGACCTCCGTACTTTAGAAAGTTGGTCCTCTATCTGGCAGCTGGGCTTCAACGCCAAGAAATGTAAGGTCATGCATCTCGGAAATGGAAATCCATGCAGAACTTACACCTTGAATGGAGAAACTTTGACCAAGACTGCGGCAGAATGAGACTTGGGAGTGATCATCAGTGCAGACATGAAGACTGCCACTCAAGTGGAGAAGGCTTCATCTAAGGCACGGCAGATGATGGGTTGTATCAAGAGAAGTTTCGTCAACAGGAAGCCTGAGGTCATGATGCCATTATACAGAGCCATGGTGAGACCTCATCTGGAATACTGTGTGCAATTCTGGAGGCCACATTACCGTAAAGATGTGCTCAGAATTGAGTCGGTTCAGCGGATGGCCACCAGGATGGTCTCAGGGCTAAAGGGTCTCTCGTACGAAGAAAGACTGAACAAATTGCAGCTCTATACTCTCAAGGAGCGTAGGGAGAGGGGAGACATGATTGAGACATTTAAGTACATCACGGGACGAGTCGAGGTGGAAGATGATATCTTTCTTCTCAAAGGACCCTCAAACACAAGAGGACATCCGCTCAAACTCAGGGGAGGGAAGTTTCGTGGAGACATCAGGAAGTACTTCTTCACGGAACGAGTGATAGAGCATTGGAACAAGTTTCCAGTACAGGTGATCGAGGCCCGCAGTATCCCAGACTTCAAGAATAAATGGGATACCTATGTGCGATCACTGCGAGGTTCATACCAATGAATAGGGTTGCTAGGATATAGACTTAATAGAGCAGGTCAGTAAAGTTTAGGGGCCAGTAGACTTAAAAGGGTGGGTCAATGGTATGGGCAGACTTGATGGGCTGTAGCCCTTATCTGCCGTCATCTTTCTATGTTTCTATGTTTCTATGTTGTGACTTAGACCATTTAAAATATGGTCTAAGTCACAAAAACCCACCTAAAGTCACCAGATAAGCACTGCAAACACATAAAACAGACCCCCACACACTACCCCAGTGATCACCAACCCCCCCCTCATAAAAATCGTAATCACACCTTTGAAATTCAGCCTCCAAACCATTATCATCTGGCAGCCTGGCATAGGAAAGCCTAGTCGTCCAGCACAGAGGCGGCTTAAGCCGTCTTGGGGGTGAGTTAGGGACCCATGGAGAGGAGGACCCATGCCCATAAGCCCCTGTAATCACTGCATTGATAATAAAATATGTGCACTCCCCTATACACCCTCAAAACCCTTTTCTACTGGCATATAGGTGGCTCCTGCAGCCATAAGGGCTATTAGGGTGGTAGATAAGTGGGTTTAGAGAATTCTGGAAGTGGTTTGGGGGGCTCACCATGACCTATAAGGGAGCTGTAGTGAGGAGAAGACATGGCATACTTTTTGTGAAGTTCACAGCAGTGCCCTGTATTTAGGTGCCATGTCTGGGTGTTCAGTCCATCACTTTGCAAACCCCTCCCACATCCAACAGGGCTTGTTCTAGGCATTTTTGACTTGGACTAAAAGTTGGACGAAAATGTGGTATAAATATGGACGATTTAGTGACTTGGACAATCAGATCGGCATCGAAAATGTGTCCTAGGCTGTTTTTTACTTTGGACAACTTGCGAGTTAGACGAAAACGCACTTAGACATTCCTTTCGATTATGCCCCTCCACGTGTTTTAGCGTGCACTAAATCTACATGCATGCTAAATTTTAATGCGCCCTTTATAAGTCTATGGAGGCATTAGCATTTAGCATGTGCTAAAACGACTAACGCACCTTTGTATAAGAGGGGGTTAGTTTGAAGGAGATGGACTGCCCCAATTTGCTAGTAGCAACTAACATCTTTCAAAGAGGGAAATGATAATTTAAGTTTTTGCATAGTTCTAGCCTGTCTGTATTTTTTGGAGATCTAAGACAAAGGAATTAATAAAGCAAAAATGCTGAATAAGATCTTAAAGGTTAGACATGCACATTTAAAATGTATTCTTCACCCCTTTTCCTCCCAAATCCTACACTCACTCATCTTGCCATGTGCAAAAGTAGGCTAATAGTTGAAGGAACAGGCTGAGAACCAGGGAAATTTGGGTCAAAACCCACTGCCACTCCCTGTGGTCTTGGGCAAGTCTTTTAATATTTCATTACCTCAGGTCGAAACTTTGTGAGTCTTTTAAGAATATAAGAATAGCCTTACTGGGTCAGACCAATGGTCCATCAAGCCCAGTAGCCTGTTCTTATGGTGGCCAATTCAGGTCACTAGTGCCTGGCCAAAATCCAAGGAGTAGCAATATTCTATTCTACCAATCCAGGGCAAGCAGTGGTTTCCCCCACATCATTCTCTATAACAGACTGTGGACTTTTCCTCCAGGAACTTGTCCAAACCTTTCTTAAAAACAGCTACGCTATCCGCTCTTACCAAATCCTATGGCAACGTGTTCCAGAGCTTAACTATTCTCTGAGTGAAAAAAAAATTCCTCCTTTTGGTTTTAAAAGTATTTTCTTGTAACTTCATCGAGTGTCCCCTAGACTTTGTAATTTTTGATGGAGTGAAAAATCGATCCACTTGTACCCGTTCTACACCACTCAGGATTTTGTAGACGTCAATCATATCTCCCCTCAGCCGTCTCTTTTCCAAGCTGAAGAGCCCTAACCATTTTAGTCTTTCCTCATGTTATCTACAGTAGGTCCCATAGGAATAAAATGGAACCTGTGACAGATAACTTGCGCTAATCTTTAGTACAGTGGTACCCAAACCTAGTCCTGGAGGCATCCCAGCCAGTCAGGTTTTCAGGCTATCCACAATGAATATTCATAAGAGAGATTTGAATGCAGTGAAGGCAGTCCATGCAAATCTTTAGAAATATAAAAAGTTGTTGGCAGATAAAGGCCGAATGGCCCGTCCATTCTGCCCATCCACAACATCCGTTATCTCTTCCTCTCTCTAAGAGATTCCACATGCCTGTCCGATGTTATCTTAAATTAAGATACAGTCTTGATTTCCAACCACCTCCCTCGGGAGACTATTCTACGCATCTACCACCCTTTCTGTAAGAAGTATTTTCATATGTTACTTCTGAACCTGTCACCTCTTAACTTCATCCTAGACCCTCTCCTTCCAGAGCTTTCCTTCATTTGAAAAAGACTCAGCTCTTGTACATTAATGTCATGGAGATATTTAAACGTCTCCATCATAGGTTTATAAGACATCCAGATTTTCCCAGACATGTTCTCCTTTTAAGGACATGTCCATGGTCCGGGCAGCACTTTGTCTAGGTTTTGAAAAATCCTCTTCAAATTGCATCAGACAGGGAGGAAATCCGTGCATGCACGGCTGCCACGCAATGACATCACACATACTCAGGCATGCGTGTGATGTCATCGCATGGCAGCTGCGTATGCATGGACTTCCTCCTTGCCTGACAAGAGCAGGCAGCAGGACGCAGGGCTAGGGTGGGACTGGGGGAGGAATTAGGGTGTTACAGGGCAGGGATGGGTGGAACTGGGCGTGCCTGGGGGTGGGGCTAGGGTTCTGGATTTTCCGATTGGAAAATCTGGCAACTCTACTCTATTATATACCTTGTCTCCTGTCTTTTCTTCAGAGTTTATATATTAAAGCCTCTAAGTCTGTCCCCATACGATTTATAACAAAGACCACTAACCAATTATGTAGCAACCCTCTGGACCGACTCCATCCTATTTACATTTTTTTTGAAGGTGGGGGGTCTCTGAAATTGCTCACAGTATTCTAAATGGGGCCTAACCAGAGACTTATACAATGGCATTATCACCTCCCTTTTCCTACTGGCCATTCCTCTCATTAATATTCATTGTGTATAACCTGTAAACCTGACTGGGCTGGAGTGCATCCAGGACTAGGTTTAGGAAGCACTGCTTTAGTAAAAGACCCCCTTCGATTGAAAGCCCTCTTTAACTGAATGCAGGTCAATTTCAACTACTACCGAAAAGTATGAGCTAAATCCCAAATCCCCTAAGTGGCAATAAAATAAAGCAATTATCACAGCACCTATTAATTTTAAAGAAATCAAGTAATCAATGACAGGTAGGGGGAGAAGCATTAATGAAAGAAATAAACAAAAGGTAAATTAAACAGCAAAGGCTGAAGCTAATCTCGCCCAAATCAGTTCATAATAACAAATCCTCAGTGGTGTGAATCACCTTTCTGAATACTACAAGCATTCTTCAAAAATGTACCCTTCTTAGCTTTTTTTACCCACTCACAATTCTTATGTGAGGTTCTGCCACCAGCCTGCAGGTTGCTCAGAAAGCTAGCAGGTGTCAGTGAGCTCCACTCAGCTCACTGGCTACCTTAGTCTGCTCTATGCCTGCCACTTGCTGCTTGGATCTGTATATGTTGAAGCGGGTGAATCGATGCTCAAATCCCTGAAGAAGCTTGTTAGCGAAACAGGGAGCCCTGTTGGATTACATGGAGGCTGGCTAGCAGTTGTATAGAAGTAGCTGCTATGCTCTAAGCTGATCCCTTTTGGAGCTGGTTTTTTCCTGTGTTCAAGCCCCAAGTTTTCATATTATCGATTGAGAAGATATTGAGAAGACAGCGTGTTTCAGATAAGTGATCCGAATGTTAAGATTGATAAGACTGATATTACTATTGAAATAGACTGTTTTTTTGGATGTCACTGAAATCGCGTCTTCATCCTTTTTGGGAGTTTTTCTGATCAAGGATGTGTCTGCTGGCTTCAAGTTCTATTTGAAACCAGCTTGTCTATGTGGGTAGCTATTTTGAGAGCCCCTAGACACTGAGGTCTTTTCTCCCTTTTAGGAAGATTCGATATGAAATCTTGAGCATTAAGGGTGTGTTTTTCTTTTTTTGATTTATTTGACACCCTTTCTTGGTTTACATTTATTTTTTTCTATATACCCAGCCATGGCTAAGCCTCTTTGCCAGGACTTAGGCCCTCTTTTACTAAGGTGCGTTAACCGATTAGCGTGCGCTCATCGATTTAGCAAGCACTAAATGCTAATGCGTGCATGTTTGTTAGTCTATGGATGCGTTAGCGTTTAGCACATGCTAATTCAATTAGCATGCACTAATTGGTTAGCGCACCTCAGTAAAAGAGGGGGTTAATCTACATTTTCTTTTTTTAAAAAAAATTTTTCAGTAACAAACAAGTATAATCAAATTCTTGAAAACAGATTCAGAAACTAAAAATATCTAGATAAAGGAAATTAATTACAATTATTTAGCCCACAATCAGTAGGAGGCCAAAAATCAGAAACATTAAGAAAAAAAAATATTACTAATGGGGACAGTAAAGGAGCAGATATCCAGCAGCCAGTTCGTTTTACTCAGTTGGAGTAGCTATAGCTCCAATTATGACTCCCCCATCTTCTTTTGCCACAATGAAATCTAACAATTGTTTGGGTTTAAAAAAAAAAAAAATAAATAACCACCAAAACTAATACAACATTTTGCTGGGAATTTTTAATCTACACTTTCTGATGTCACTTTGATCCTATAGAAGTCCCTGCTTGTATCTTCTTGGTGATAACCCTGGGCTTTTTTTTCCAGTCTCCCTTCTGGTTTTTCCTGGTTTCTGGTTCACATCTTGGATTTGGGATTTGTGCAGCGAAGACTTGATGGCCATCAGCACTTGAGCACTGAAGATGAAGGGAAAATAGTGGCATAGTGGTTAGAGTTATAGCCTCAGCCCCCTGAGGTTGTGGGTTCAAACCCTATGCTGCTCCTTTTGACCCTAGGCCAAGTCACTTAGGGACAAATTCTATAAGAAGCGCCCAAAAGTTAGGCGCCGAAATAGGCACCGTTCAGTGCGATTCAAGTAAAATTGGGTGCTGTTTAGTGAATCATGCTGAGCAGCACCTATTTTGGAGGTGCCCATTAAATACGCCAGCTCTAGGCACAACTAAAAATTAGGTGGCCATGCGAGCGCTTAAGCACGCTTAAGAGTAGTGATTCTGTAACAAGGTGCCTAACACAAAGCCATGCCTAACATGCATAGTGCCTATTTTTTTGAAGGCCGCCTAAATTTTTAGAGGCGCCTTGTTACAGAACCGCTCTTTCTTAATAGGCCCCTAAGTTTCAATTATTGCTGATTAAAAAGCTTAATTGAGCTTGTTATTCAATTTAGATAGGCGCTTATCTAGTTGAGTGCCTTCAAAATAGGTGCCTAACATTAGGCACGGTTACAGAATTTGAGCTTTAATCCTCCAATGCCTCAGGTGCATTAGATAGGCTGTGAGCCCACCTGGATAGATAGGGAAAATGTTTGAGTATCTGATTATAAATGGCTTAATATATCTTGTCCAAGCAGTATATCAAATCCCAATTGATGCTGCAAGAGGAAGACTCTCCCCTACCTTCTCCTGGACTAGAATGTCATATCCTATGGAGAATTAATCTGTGTATTACATTACATTACATTAATGACTTCTATTCCGCCTGTACCTTGCAGTTCTAAGCGGATTACATCAAAAAGATAACTGGACATTTCCAGGAAGAGGAATACAATTAAAGATGTTGGGCCTAATACATCAAACGATAGCTGGACATTTTCAGAAAGAGGAATACAATTAAAGGCGTTAGGTCTAAAACAAATTTTGAAGGGAGGATACTAAGAGGGGGAGAGAGGGGAAAAGAATGGGGGTTAGGAAATGAGGATGAATTGGTGTATCTCACCAACCCACTATTCTTGGCATTCTTTTATTTATTTATGAAGATTTTATATATCATCCTGGAATAATTATTCCAAATGGTGCATAAACAATCACAAAACAGTTTATAATAAGAGTTTAACTCAAATTTCAGACATATTTAAATAAAAGTCACAAAAATGAACTGCCAGATATTATCTTCTTCATGAAAGTCAATTAAAGAACAAACACCCTCCCTGAGAAAACAACATTTCAGATCTTTCCTAAAGTGGAGCTAAAGGACATCCCTCTGAAACTTTCTGGCAATGCATTCCAAGTTTCAGAGGATGTGGTAAGAGCGGATAGCGTAGCTGGTTTTAAGAAAGGTTTGGACAAATTCCTGGAGGAGAAGTCCATAGTCTGTTATTGAGAAAGACACGGGGGAAGCCACTATTTGCCCTGGATGAGTAGCATGGTATATTGCTACACCTTGGGTTTTAGTCAGGTACTAGTGACCTGGATTGGCCACCGTGAGAATGGGCTACTGGGCTTGATGGACCATTGGTCTGACCCAGTAAGGCTATTCTTATGTTCTTATGTTCCGGAGTAACTATTCTAAAGCCCTCCTATGCCGTTTTTCTTTCCTCATGCACTTCACAGTGGGGATGGACAACAGATGTTTCTGTGAGGAGCACAATGACCTATTTGGAATACCTGCAGAAAATCTAGTAACATGTTTCAGAATCACACTTTTCAAAGTCTTAAATGCCATCACCATTGTTTTAAAGAAATGCTGTTCCTTTATTGGAAACTAGCAGAGTTTCATTAAAAGTCTCTTAACATTATCCTTTATAATACTGCCAGTGGTCAATCTTGTAGCCATATTTTGAACAGCTTGGAACTTTCACATCAAATTAACCTGGAGGCCTAAATATACCTACCCCCCGCCCCCTTTTACAAAACCGAAGAAGCAGTTTTTAGCATAGGCCTGCATACTGTATGCTCTGCACTGCTCCTGACACTCATAGAGTTCCTATGATAAATTGCTAGTATCTAGTGAGATCATTGAAACCTACAGTGTTGTGACTGAATGACTGCATGGTCCATCCAGTCTGCCCAAGATAAACATTATTGTTGTCCTCACTATAAAAGACTTTTACTGAGATTAGTACATGTTATTTGCAGTAGGGTTCAGTGGCATAAACGTGCAGTAATCTTTAGTAAAAGACTCTTTAAATGTCGTAAGGAAGCCAATATAATAATAATAATAATAATAATTTATTTGTATGCCGCGATACCAGGGAGGTTCTAAGTGGCTCACAACAGAAGAAACAATACATACATCAAAGTAACCTGGTGAAATACAACAAGGAGCAATACATACATTTCAATAATACATTAGAGTAAAAAGCATGCCATATAGATAGAAATACAAATGATAAAAAGTGATTAAACATAATTAAGTTAAAAGAAAACCATTAAGATATCAGCTTATTAAATAAATAAGTCTTTAACAATTTCCTAAAATCTAAATAAGAAGAAGCTTCTAACATCATTTTACCAAGCCATGTATTCAATTTGGCGGTCTGGAAAGAAAAGGTTCTATCAAGTGTTGGAGTTGTATTGTCCAAGAAGGGAACTGATATCAACCCATGATATGAAATTGATGAAAGAGAGAAATGCGATGCATACTTGTGTCGGAAATTCTATGTTTTCAATACTACGAGTGAAATTCTGGAACGTACTGACAGGTCAGTTACAATTATGCGATTCCAGGGCTAGTTTCAAGAAATTCCAGAAGACACAACTATTTGTCAATGCATTTATGTGAACGAAATGAGCATGTTAGTAATGGAGGATATAGAATAGATTATGGGGTCCTTTTATCAAGCCGTGGTAGGGGTTTAACACGTGTAATACCGGGCGTTAAACTGCCTGCCGCGCTAGCCGCTAATGGCTACGTTGAGCAGGCATTAGTTTTTTAGCCGGCCGTGGGGGTTAGCGTATGATGAAATACCCGACGCGCTAATCCCGCTAGCGCGGCTTGATAAAAGGACCCCTATGTGTAAATGTATTGTTTTTGTGTATTGTCTATGTTGTTTTGTAAACTGCCTAGATTATAGGCGGTATATAAATTTTTTAAATAAGATTAAAGATGCGTATTGCATATTGCTTTTCTCATATGCTACAAGTGAGGGTGCTGAGCATCTCAAGAGGAAGGGAGAAATATCTTAATGTTGAAATTAGCATGTTAAATACTAGCAATACTTTGAGTTTTATCATATATTGTTCCAAGACTGCATCATATTTAACTGCCTATATGTCAATAACATGATGGCAAATTGCCAATCAGTGTTTAATCATGAATGACTATTACTTGCACAAAGTTGTGGATGTGGATCCGGCCACCTTGTTGGGCAGACTGGATGGACCGTGCAGGTCTTTATTTGACATCATTTATTGTATTGCTATATTTCTCTAGATGTGGATGACAAGCCCAATTGCTAGGGGGAAAGTGTTGCCATGTAGCTTTTGGGATTAACCTACACATATATTTTGCAGCAATGAAAAAGTATTTTCTATGTTGAAAAAAAAAATACAGATTTATTGATGTCCATAGAAAATAAAGATATGCTGTTGATATTTCTATATTTAAGAAAAATAAGATTTATTAGGTGATACGTGATGCAAAATGTTTATGGACTTGATTTTTATGCTGACAGTTGATAGAAATTGAAATTATGTTTGTCAGTCACAATTAAGATCCTTAATAATACTTGACATAATTTTAATTATGCAATCAAATATAATTAAGTTTTAATATTTGAAGCAATTTGCTACACCATCAGGGGTAATATAAATATGTAGTAACATGCCATAGGCACAGATCCAAAACAGATGTCAAGATCCACCTAATGACAAATACCTGATGCGTCATAATTTTCTTTACAGTTTAATTCAATTTGGGTCAAGGGATATAGAGTGAATGGTCAAAGAAATGACTTCCTAGAAGCTCTACATTTGCATAAACATGTAGAAAGAAAGGAGGTCATTTTTAAAATTGCACTCATTGATGAGAGTACACAAATATTGAGAAGATCTAGCTCAGGGGTGTCCAACCTTTTGGCTTCTCTGGGCCGCATTGTCCGAAAAAAAATTTCTGGGGCCGCACAAACGCTGCAGCAAAACAGAGGAGGGAGACGGCAAGACGGTAAACACCAGGGGGCAGCAGAGGAAAACACTGCATCGCCCTCGACCGGGGCCGCACAAAATACTTCACGGAGTTCTGTCTTGAAGGCCCTTAGTTGTAATTTGTTGACGGATATCCAGTTTCTGATTTCCAAGAGGCAGTATAGGAGTTTTGTAATCTGGGTGTCACGGGTTTCTCCTAACGGTAGATACAGTTGGATGTCTTCTGCGAAGGAGTGAATCTATATTTGATATTTGTGGGCTATGTCTAAGACAGGTCTAACGTAGAGATTGAATAATAGGGAGGATAGCAGAGCTCCCTGCGGAGCATCGTATTGATTATCCCTGGCTATGTAAGTACCTGCATTTCCTGTATTTGCAGCCCTCAGATTTTCATTTTGTTTAGTTTCCCATGTGATTTATATAAATTTTCATTTTGTAAAAGGTTTCGTTTCTTGAGCAAATAGTGTATGTGCACACTACTGAGATAAAGTGTGAAGTCTTCTGAAAAAATGAATGTACATGCAGGTGGGAAAGTGGTCTTTCTGAATAGGGTACACTTTTTTGGAAAGACAAAAGTGTAGTTCCTAAAAAACGTACAACTACCGCCATCATACAATTTGGTATCCTGGGGACAAATCCATTCAGTTAGCATATTATTATTATTTTTAAAATTGATTTTGTTAGGCTAATATGTTAATATGGTAATAAATATTTAATATGGTGCTTTAGCTAGATTGTGAGCCTTTTTGGACAGATAGGGAAGTTTTAAGCACCTTGTGTTAGCTGCCACGATCTGACAATAATTGTAAAGTAAAGAGATATATCAAATAAATTAAACATACATACATAATACAATTTTTTTGTTTGTGACTGTTGCCCCTGGACTTGAAACAACTACCATGTAGCATCAGTGAATTCAGGGTGAATAAACAGAATATTTTATTGACAACATTTTGAAGACTAATAGGGATTAAGTCAGGGCTGACCCCATCCATTGGACAATCTAGTCAGTCGCCTAGGGCAACAACGTGGAGACAACAAATAGCAGCTGCAGATAAAGTAAAATAATAGATCTTAACAGAAACATAAACTCAAAAGAACTATCAACACATATGTTAACCTGCATTTTTATAGGATGTGTGATAATTATGCTTTGGGGTTTTAATTATCAAATTCAATAGGGGTGGGGGGGCTGCAGAGTATACAGCTGAAGATTAGCCTAGGGTGCCCGTTTCCCCTTACACCAGCTCTGTATTTCGTTGCTCTTGTTAGAGCAGCTATAGATGAGAATGACATTTTAGATGGGAGCAATTTAACTCGCTTATTGATTTCAGCTATATTTTGGAATTTATGGCATTGTTTACAAATAAGATAACAAGATGCATTTCTTGGGTACAGACCTTAGAAGTAATAAAACAAAAGGAAATATTTTTCTTGCTTTCAACACATTTTAATAGCCTTAACTGAGTATATAAAAAAGAGAAAAGAAAAATTATTTAATTAGCAAAAAGATGACTAACAATGTAAGAACAACTGGGCTTTTTTCCTGACAGCCACCAAAATGAATGTTAATGAATGGAAATTGGGTGGGTACATCAAGGGGTGATGTCGGGGGAAGGGTGTTAAGCTGACCAGAAGGCATAAACTATGAACTACATCACTGTGTCTCATTATACGGATGGGTGAATGTATCAGATTTGAGTTAGGTTATCAAGAGCATCAAAATGGGGTCAGGTTTAGAATGAGTTAGTGTATGAGGGCTAGGGATGAGTGAGTGAACATAAGAACATAAGAATTGTCGCTGCTGGGTCAGACCAGCGGTCCATCGAGCCCAGCAGTCTGCTCACGTGGCGGCCCCCAGGTCAAAGACCTGTGCCCTAACCTAGACCAGCCCTACCTGCGTTCTTTCTGGTTCAGCAAGAACTTGTCCAACCTTGTCTTGAATCCCTGGAGCGTGTTTTCCCTTATAACAGACTCCGGGAGAGCATTCCAGTTCTATACCACTCTCTGGGTGAAGAAGAACTTCCTTACGTTCGTACGGAATCTATCCCCTTTTAACCTCAGAGAGTGCCCTCTCGTTCTCCTGCCACACCCGCGCTCCTGTAGGTGCAGCAAGCACATGGGTACGTGACCAAAATTCTGATCCAGCGTGTCCCTTACTACCAATGGAATCCTTCAGGTCTTACTATCAGCACAATATCTGCCTCAGGAATAAGCAAGGTCAAAGAGTCCAAGTCAGCGATGGCAAAACAAAAATAGCTTTATATAAGCCATGGGTTAAACAAATCCAAAAATACAGGCTTCAGCCTTGCAGATCAGTGTAAACTTAGATTGCATGCAATCATAGCGAGAAAGTTCAAATAATGCAAACAGAAAGTTAAAGCTTGGTTAGCACTGCATTAAGCACAGTCCCCTGCTTCTGGACTTAAATCAGGTGAGTAACACCAGAGCAGTAATGCTTTAAGCAAATAATGTTTTATTTATTTATTCAATTTTCTATACCGTTCTCCCAAGAGAGCTCAGAACGGTTTACATGAGATCATCCAGGTACTCAAGCATTTTTCCCTGTCTGTCCTGGTGGGCTCCCAATCTATCTAATTTACCTGGGGCAATGGGGGGGAGGGGGGATTAAGTGACTTTTTATCAAACAGTTCATATCAAACAAAATCATTGGTTCTGATCAAAACTTCAGTATCATGCCTACGTTTCTCTCTCACTGAAACATTGCTGCAGTAATTAGGCACAGCTGTGAGGAAAGGCAACCTACTTGCTCAGCTTGGCAACAATCCAGGGAAAACAAACACTCATACGTTTGCTAGAACCTCACACTTTACTGCGTCAGAGAAAGCCCCCAAGTTTGGCTTTCCAGGAGAGTTTCTAAATTTACTTCACACAAACTATAGTTTAGTTGGCAGCACAGAGATATAAGCAACAGGAAAAACTCAACTCTCATGCTTACTGTGTTTCCATGGGTAATGGCTGGGTCTCAGTGCCTGCATGGCTTGCCTATACCTCCATAGCTTCTTCCTCTGGCTGTTCCAATGGATTCCCGGTAGGAG
Source organism: Geotrypetes seraphini (assembly GCF_902459505.1). Lineage (NCBI taxonomy): Eukaryota > Metazoa > Chordata > Amphibia > Gymnophiona > Dermophiidae > Geotrypetes > Geotrypetes seraphini. Next base: position 170,873,126 of record NC_047084.1, on the reverse strand, counting down.
ACAACTCCTCTGCCTCTACCATAGGCCAGTCTGAGAGAGACTCACTCTCCCCAGCTTTCCACTCTCCTGAATGCCTCTCTCCTGTGTATCCCCTTCCTGTTCTCAGGAGCCAGGTTATATCCTGTGGAGAGCCACTCCCCCTCTGAGAAGGTGGGGGAAGGGTTTTCCACACACTAGCCTGTTTCCTGCTATTACAGGCAGGTTTCTCCCTAGTCCTGGTTTTAACCGGCTGTTCAAATTGACTCAGATTTCTGACAGTGGCAGGGGCAGGTCTGCATGGAGTGTAGCTTTTCCTCCTAATCTTCTCCTGTCCTGCCTCTTCTACCTCCATATCATTATCAGAGCAGAAGTCAGCCTGCTCAGTTAATTGGTTAGTCACCTGATCAGCTCTCCTGCATCTAGGTACACTGTGTTTTCTCCTGATCACTGGGGCAAAACCCGGGATGGATTTGGGTTTGTTTTGGCCAAAACCCAAAATGGACTTGGGTTTGTCACACTCCCTACCTTGGAGAGGGTGAACAACCTGTCTTTATCCACTAAGTCTATTCCCTTCATTATCTTGAATGTTTCGATCATGTCTCCTCTCAGTCTCCTCTTTTCAAGGGAGAAAAGGCCCAGCTTCCCTAATCTCTCTGTACGGCAACTCCTCCAACCTCTTAACCATTTTAGTTGCTCTTCTCTGGACCCTTTCGAGTAGTACTATGTCCTTCTTCATGTATGGCGACCAGTGCTGGACGCAGTATTCCAGGTGAGGGTATACCATAGCCCAGTACAGCGGAATGTATTGGAAGGCAGTGGGAACCAGATGAGAGCAAAAACTTATGTCAAAGTGGCCATCAGCAAGAATGGATGACCAGGTTGGGAAGGGAGGGGTGGTAAATCAATAATAGTATAACCATTTTTAGCCACTTAGGATTGGATTCAATAAACAGTGCCCCCCAAATAGTGTTGAGTGCTGTTCTTTAAATGGTGCTCAAAGTTAGTTGCCTTTTATAAAATAGTGCTTAATGGCAGGAACTGTGCAAACTGATGGTAACAGAGCATGCAAATCCAAGTATTCTATAACACTGCACCTAATTTCTGGGAACACCTCTGTTCTGCTCGTGCTCCGCCTATGGCCACACCCCTTTTTCAGCAGCACGCTCTAAAATTTTTGTGTTCATATCATACACAGTCAAGTCACATTATTATGACCACCTGCTAATATCCAGAATAACCATCTCTTGCAGCACGGACAGCAGCTAGATGCCATGGGAGTGACTCAATAAGATACTGGGTGCTTGCTAGAGCCATGCAGACTGTATGTGGTGGTGGATCATCGAACGTGTTGATTGAGGTAGTCCCAAATGTGCTTGATTGAGTTAAGGTCTGGGGAATTTTGAGGACAGGGAAGTAGCTGGAAGTCTTGGTCATGCTCTGCAACCAACTCACAAATAATTCTGATAGTATTGTCCTGTTGAAAGATCCTATCGGCCATAGGGAAGACTGTCAACATGTACATGGATACTTGGTCAGCAAGGATGTAGAGATACCCATATTGGTTGAGAGTGTCTTCCAGAGGTATCAAGGGACCCAGAACACCAAGAAAACATTCCCTAGACCATAACACTGCCACCACCAGCCTGTGTACATCCAACAGTGGTTGCTGGGTGTTCTTGGCGGTTTCATGCCTGACACGCCAATGTCCATCCATTCGATGGAGCTCAAAATGTGACTCATCAGAGAAGGCAACCCTTTGCCAGTTGGTGCAAGATCAATGTTGGTACTCCTGTGTAAATTGCAGCCATTTTTTTGCAATGAACGCTTGTGAGCATGGGTGCAATCACTAGCCATCTGCTCCAAAGTCCTATTCAGAACAGGGTTTTCTGCACAGTCATTTTGGACATATATCTGGAACCCCCTTGGTTTGTTTGGATGGTGAATTGCTCTATGGTAGCGTGCCAATCGGCCAGCACCAACTTGCGTAGCCGACATTCACCTCTCACATTGATGGCTTGTGCTGCCCCACAGTTACCCTGTTGGGTTATCAAAAAGGTTTCATTCATCCACTCATGGTAAACTTTAACCACAAAAATATGGATAGCCTACTCTAGTAGAGAGGGGGTCAATAATCGTTTGCTGAATGAAAAAAAGACCTGCTCTTGATTCTCAATGAAATTGTTGGAACTAAGGGTACTTAAACACAATAATTCCAATCAGAAGTCATGCAATTTTTCTATAGTCCCAGGTGTGCAGTCAGTTCATGGGAACTTCTTACCATTCAATAAAGAGTTCACCAGGGTATATCAAGTTTCAAGTTTCAAGTTTTATTTATATTTGATTAATCGCTTAATTAAAATTATTTCTAAGCGAATTACAATGTATGAGTAAACATGATACTAAAATAGTAAATAACATGAAATAATATAAAATTAACAGTTTATACAGTAAATAAAAAACAACATGAAACTAAATAGGAAATAACATATGAAATATTATAAAATTATAAAATTGAGAAATTTACTTAACAAATATATAGTAGACTAATAAGTATATGAGTAATGTAAAAGATATTTACATGTAAGAGGAGCTCATAAGTAATTCAGAAGTTAAACATTAAAGGCATCCTTGAATAAAAAACATACAGCGTAAAGGTGCTAAGCAGGACTAATCCACAAACATAATTGTGTTTTACCTCGGAACTGTACATATGTGTAAATTATTTTTGTTTGTTTTAAAATAATTTTTAAAGCTTACTGAGTAATACCTAAAGTGCTAAGTGCAAAACAAACATTGAAAATTCAAAAACATTAAATAAAGTAAAATCATTTTCAAGAAAAAGTCTTCATTGTGGTTAAAATGGAAGTCAGTGATAGACATTAAACATTCAAGTACTGACCATTGGCCACTGGACTTATCTTGGTAAAAACCGCCAACGTCTACCCAGTAAAGGAGGTCCTTATAAGGGAGTACCTGAGTTGATCGCCCTACAGAGCCCCGTTTCATTTCCTTCATCGGGGGCAAACTCAGGGGCACCTCCTGCTGTGTTGTGAGTTAAATGCTGCTCCTCTTCGGTGTACGATATCCCTCATGAAAGACTTGTGTGCCTGATACCTCTAAAAAGTACCTGGGGTGCTTGGGTGTATTGCCCAGACTTCAGCAGAGCAGATCCTGTCCTGACTGCGGGTCTGGGAAACTGCAGCTATTCCAGGCCACTTAAAGGAGAGATAGGGATGGGAAGAACAGTTTTAAGAAAGGCCCAGGCTTGTGTTGAGGCTTGGGTCAGAACAAAATATTGCCATGCACATCTATGGCAATGTATGCACACATGAGCATTGGAGCAGGTAGGCCTGATGGGAGCCAAATTAAGCACTGAGTCACCAATTATTTATATTTTGCAGGTGGCAGGGGGGTTGGAAAGCCAGGAGAGAAGACTGCTTGTGCATATATGAATCGTGCATTTAGTGCAATCATTCATGCACAAAAAGCACACATTTCTTAAAAGTAAGTGCCTCAGAGGATGCTGGATGATTGGAGGTTGCAAAGGACCCCCTCCCCCCCAAATGGTGTTTTTGGTACAAAAAAACCAAGCATGATATCTATCAGGGAGACAACTTCTATTTAACGATCCCTTTTTTCAAGCTGTGCTAGAGGTTTTTAACATGGGCCGGCATGGTAAATGCTATGACGCAGGTTGTTAAAGTTTTAAAATGTTTTAGCTGGCCAACAAAGATACTGGGAGTCCTATTTCTACAGAACTGTGCTTGTTGTTCTGCAAAACAGTTTCTAATTTATAGAAAATACTTAAATTGTTTAGAGTGAAGAATAAAATTTCTGCAGGTTAAATGCTAAGATATTTTGATAGTATTGTGATATTAGATGCCAGCACAGCCAAATTCTTTAATTAGTATTTAACTATGAAGGCTTTAGGTTTAAAATTAATTTAAAATTGTAGTTGAAATGTGCAGAGGTTTCTGAGCTTATGAAAGGAGAGATCTGATTGGCTGCACAAGTCGCTTAGGAACTTTGCTGCAAGTTACAGTTGGGAGAGAGCAACTGAAAACTAGAAGAGAGAAGAAGTTGATACTCCCTGCTCAGTGTCCCCCTCTTTTACTAAGGCGCGCTAGCCGATTTAGCGTGCGCTAAATGCTAAAGCGTCCATATAATATAATGGACGCGTTAGTATTTAGCATGCCTTAGTAAAAGGACCCCTGTGTGAGAGAAAATATATGAGTAAAAGTGAGAAATTTGAAAGAGAAAATGAATAAATTGATGAATGTGAAAGAGGAAATATTTGTGACTGTAAATTAAATATTTTTCCAACCAAATTTTTAGGAGAATTTTGAACTTCCGAGGTTGTGAAGGTAATCTCTGATAGGATACTTAAATAAGGTAAAATAATATATTGATCTCTCCTTGGGAGAAATAACCTAACTTATTTTGAGGTAAATTAAATATTTGTGAAGGAAGTTGTTTTCTGAGGGAGTACTGAGTTCCTTTATATTTTCAAAAGGCTAATCTGAGTGGGTAACTGCTGTACAGAAAATCTATGCTGGGTTTTACTAAACTGCAGAAAAAATCCATAACATGGTCTGGTGAGGCAAATTCTCTAAAGCTCATAGGAATTGAATGAATGTTGCAGCAGATGCCAAGAAGTTCTTCTACAGTTTAATAAAAAGAGCTCTTAGGGCCTCTTCTATCAAACTGCGCTAACATTTTTTAACGCAGAGAGCCGTGCTGAATGGCCAGCGCTGTTCCTGAAGCTCATAGGAACTCTATGAGCATTGGGAGCAGCGCAGGCCATTCAGCACGGCTCACTGCGCTACACACAGTTTGATAGAAGAGGCCCTTAGGGCTCCTAAGGTGCGCTAGTGGTTTTAGCTCGCGCTTAGCGCACGCTACAATACTCCATGCACTAAATGCTAACGCCTCCATAGAGCTTGCGTTAGTATTTTTAATTTAGCGCAAGGTTAGCACATGCTAATCTTTAGTGCGCGCTAAAACCGCTAACGTACCTTAGTAAAAGGAGCCCTTAGCTTTAAAACTGAATATAACAGCGGAGCATTTTAATAATTTAGGGAACCTTTTATTAAATGGCGGTAGAGGTTTCTACCATGAGCCGGCAAGGTAAATGCTCCTATGCTCAAAGGAATTCTATGAGTGTCGGAGCATTTACCTTGCTGGCCCTCGGTAGAAACCTCTATCATCATTTAGTAAAACCAGCATTAAACTTCTGCTGGTGGGGTAAGGACCTGGTCCTGAGAAAGACAAACTGTTGGACGCTGAAAGATTTATCAGCTAAGCTGATTTTCATTTTAAAGAATGTTTGGTGTGAATGAGTTTTGAGATAAATTGTTGTCAGCATTGTGGAAGACAAATGGAATCACCAGGAAAATTTCAGAAGAGGATCCTGTTCTCTATTAGTTATCATAGGGTAAATAATAAACACAGACAGGAATTTAGCCAGGGAAACAACTTAATTTTATTTTTGCTTTATTTACATAGGTAAATAGTCTATAGGTTCCTGAGCAAGCAGGCATACAAGTTTAGATATGCACACACAGGGAGGCAGACTCTTCTATTATTCTATTTAAATTACTTGAAGGGTGAAGATCGCATATGAAGACTAAAAGACAGATGAAGCAATGAAATAAAGAGAGCATGAAACAAAGATAAGTACAGAAAGAAGAAAAGGACATTAAAATATCACTTTGAGAGACTGAGGTTTTAATATGTGCACAATAAAATACCTAAAAAAGGAAAAAATTAGGCCATAACCTGATAAATAGACAAAGAAAATTAAATGGTTGAAACTATCTGCAAAAGTAATTTTTAAAGTAAAATTGGAAATTTTAATGATAAACACTTACTTGTATTTAGTTAGGCCCCTTTTCATCAAGCCATGGTAGAGCATTTTAGCACTGGCCAGTGAAGTAAATGCTCCAACACTACAGGGGTGGAGACTTTTTGATTGGAGAGTGGAATTGCTGAAAATGAGAGCCTGAGAGATGAGAGCATAGGAGATTCTAATGTGGTCGCCCATACTTCAACACCTCTGAGCACGATCCAGAGTAACCAAGACTGCATTGGTCACAGCTTTTCTTAGGAGGGCATGGAAACAGTTTAGCATGAAATGAAGAGTTTTTGATAACTTCTTTCTTTAGGTGTGGTCAGCTCATGACAGGATGAAATTATGAGGCCTATTTATATGTACAATAGTATAATGACAATTTTCATGTGGATTGGATATTTAAAAAAGGATTTACTTTACCCATACATTGTTAGATATTGTAAGGTTGTTAATATAGAATACTGTACCCCGCCTTGACACTTAGGGGTGCAGGTGTGATTCATCCCTGAATCATGGGGTGGAGCTGATGAGGAGAATTGTAATGTGCAGAATATGGGTGTGGGGGGGGGCATAACTAATATGGCCCCCATAAGTAATATGTATTAGATACACTTTTAGTTAGGGCTCTGAAAGACACTAATATTATAGCTGAATAATAGAAATCCTTCACACGCAGCAAAGTATAAACAACAGAATTTGCAGAGTACATATTTTTCCTTCATAGAACAAAATATTATGGTTTAATGTCTAAAACAAGATGCTGGAGCCATAACATAACAGGCCCTGCAAATAAGCTAAAAGTCACACTGACATATTTGTTGCTTGATGAGTTAGGGGAAATCATGTGATTGCAGAAATGTATTGTTTAGCAGATGAGACAAGTTTCTGGTAAACATATTTTTCTTCCAGTAGTTGTTTTGATGGTTTAAGAGAGAAAAACACATCTGTTTATAAGAACATAGTTTTCTTCCACTTACATAGTTAGGGCAAATATTGATGAGTTAGCATGTGACGAGTTAAGTCACTGTTGCTAAGGAAATTACTAGCAAAGTAAAATTCAGAAACCATGTGACTTCAATTTGTAAATGGATTGTGATTGGAAGATGTACCAATTATGTATGTGTAATAATGAATTAATTAATGTCAATAAAATGACCAGTTACCTGTATTTGGGAAGCCTTTCTGATGTCCTGTTATTTTAGAGGATGCAGAAACGCTTCAACTATTTTTAACCACACTTATGTGAGAGATTTCTTTCCTGAACTTCCAGAAATAGAATTAAGAACTGAGGAATATATGGAAGTATTAGGAGGCAGGTAGATAGCCTGAATATATGGTTATTTCAACCAAACACTCCCTCCTTCACAAAGCCGCACTAGCATTATTAGCTCCGGCCATAGCTGTAATGGCTCAGATGCTTATAGAAATTCAACCACATCGGTCAGCTCTAAAAACGCTAGTGTGGCTTTGTAAAGGAGGAGGATAATAATATTAGTGGTTTAATCTGTAAGAACAGTACACTTTCCTGTGCTGTTGTTTATCAACATCATTAGGATCATGCCGTTCTACTTTTTAGGCATTGAGAAAGATATTGAATATAATTAAAGTAGACCAAATTGGTTCAATTTTATCCAAGCAAATCATAATGAAATAATTTTCATCTAGAATCTGAAAGTTAGTTGTGAACTGGTTTTTTTTCTCTCAAAAGTATTTATTTAGCCATCTTAGAGAATGACATGGGGACATGTGGCACAGAATTTGTCCCCATCCCCGCAAATAATTGCAGGAAACCATCCAATGTTATTCTTTAGGGTCTATCTCAACTTCAGTCCTTCTGCACCAGCATTCTTCAATGCAAGGCTTGAGGATCAGTGACTATGCCCATTCATACTCTTATTCTTCCCTCTATCCTTAAAGAATGACATGAGAATGATTTACCATGGTTTCCCATGGGGATGGGGACAAATTATACACCCATGTCATTCTCTAATGCTTATCTTCACTCATGCATACTCACAACCCTGCATGCCCACTATTGGTAATGTTGAAGTAATAGATTTAAAACAAACTAGAGAGAATATGTTTTCACTCAATATATAAGTAAACTCTGGAATTCACTGCCAGAGAATATGATGAAAGCAATTAATTCTGTAGGGTTTTAAAAGGGTTTGGATAATCTCCTAAAACAAAAAGTCCGTAAGCTATCATTATTATCACCTTGGGAAAATCCACTGCTTAACCAGCATAAAATCTGGTTTATTCCTTTGGAGATCTTGCTAGATATTTGTGATCTGGGTTGGCCACTATTGGAAACAGGATACTGGGCTTGATGGAACTTTGGTCTGTCCCAGTATGGCAACTCTTATGTTCTAAATGGCCAAAATCAATGATGTCACTGCCACTTACCTTGTTGAGTTTCTTATTGAGCAAACATTAGGTAATAGACTGTGATGTGCTTGGTTATGGAAACCTGCCCCCCCCTCCCTCTCCCCAGTAGTTTGGTTGAATAAATGATGATTTCAGAAAGTTAAGATTTACAGTATACCAGGTATTTCAACATTTCTAGAAATAAAAAGAAAATGTTTATTAGATTGGTGCAGTTTCACTCTTATGCCTGTCTCTCAGGTAGAGGGCACTTGCTCCTTTTTTAATCAAGTAACTTTATTATTTTCTTTTAAAAACTTATATCATGACAGCTACTACTACTATTTAACACTTCTGTAGCACTGAAGGGCATATGCAGTGCTGTACATTTTGACATTAAATAGTCCCTACTCAGAAGAGCTTACAATCTAACTTGGACAGATAGACATGACATAGAAGGGTTAGGGATGGAGAACCCAAAAGTGTATTTCAAGAACTAGAGCACAAGAATCATCATATAAATGGAGACTACCCAGCCTACTTGAACAACCGACTAATCCAAATAACCACAACCAGACATAGGAGAACCCACACTCCATTCACGCACCCTCCAATCAGAAACGTCAAATGAAAAAAAATGTATGATGGCCTCCTAGCCACTCAAGCAGCAAAACTAGACTACCAACTTTCCAATTTACTGATCTCAATCTCAGACTATAAAACCTTCAGAAAAGAAATAAAAATCCTGCTATTCAAGAAATCCTTAAAGACAAACTAACACAGCAAGAATCATCTCAATAGCAACCCACTCCACTATGTAATACCACCAAAACTGTCTAGATAACTCCTTATGTATTCTTAAATGTCCAGATAACTCTTTTATGTAATCCGCCTTGAACCGCAAGATAATGGCGGAATAGAAATCACTAATGTAATGTAATTGTTTCTCAGCTTGTTTTAACAAATAAGGAGATTTGGTTGACCCCTGATGTAGGCGCTGTGCATCGAAATATGGCTCATATTGGGTCAATAAAGACTAGTCCCTGTTCTTTAAGGCCCTTTGTGTTTTGTTTTGTTTTTTGTTTACCGTAACTGTTTTTAGTGTATTTTGACCCACATTTTGTTAGTATGGGAGAAGTTTTCGCTTTCCATTATATTCCTATCAAACATCCAGAGTCAAAAAAGTGTGTAAGGGATTCTATTTCACAGGCATCACATTCTATTTTACCTTCATCATTCATTTCAAATTGTGCAATACAAGAAAATTGTCAAAATGGCAGATGCTTGTAAGAAAAAAATTCATCTGATGCTACATCTTATGCATCATCTCAATAACATATCCATCCTCAGAATTTTAATTGACAACAGTGCTTATTTTATACAACATCATAAAATCTGTACTAGAACAAGCAAAAACATATTTTTATATCATTGAAAATTGGAAAAAAAAAGAAGAGATATATCCCAAGTTTGTCAATGTTCTAAATCACAGCAGCCAACTTTCAGATCCGTTATTTCTATCTAGTTGAATCTGGACAAAAATGATAAATATTTACCTAGTCTTCCAGTTCCAATTCTATACAGTCTCAGTTCAAGTACTGTTAAAAAAGTATTAGTAGATTTACTGGGTTATAGCTGGTAGCATTTCTTTTCCTAAGAGTAATCTGCCTGTATCTCTGGAGATCATAACAAAATCTTAGACTTCAAGCTCAGTAGGGACAGAGAAGGTGCCTGTATGTAATATAAATATAAGTCATGTCAGTTGTACCACAGAAAGGTGGTATATCAAATTCATGACCTTCTACCCTTTAATCTACTTGACTTCAATACATGAACTGTGCGCAAATGTCTATTAAGATTTTCTTTGGACAATCATGTATAGTATAGAGAAGAGTTTCTCCATTATGTCAGCATTTGTCCTCAGCAACTGGTCTAAATATAACCATTTTCATGTGTGTACTATCACTATATGATTACTTTGCACTGACATTCCAGAAAAGAGTTGTATGGAAACGTTATAACAGAGGAGATGATAAACTACTATATATCATTTCTATTTATATGATAACAAGATACCACCCTTAGGTTGCATTCAAAAATACATTTTTGTCCTATTCAATACCAATGGATTAAAATTGATATTTAATAATATCACTTGTCACCTACTGGTTCTTTGTACAAAGCACCAATAACACACTTAAAATCAATGAATGGGACTTAAGTAGGAAACAATACAGACAATGCCCTTCTAACATTAAGGGCTCCTTTTACAAAGCTGCATTAGGCTTTTTTATTGCCTGCCATGGCGGTATTAGTTCCGATGCTCATAGAATTCTTATGAGCATCAGAGCTAATGCTGCTTCAGCAGGTAATTAAAAAAAAAGCCTAATGTGTCTTTGTAAAAGTGGAGGGGGGGGGGGGGTGGTAGGTAAAGTTAGCAAAGACTCAGAGGCCTATGTATAAAAATACAAGTAAAGGCAACTTCGGGGGGACATTATTTCGTACGTTGCCGCTCGTCGTAAACGTATCTCCTCTGGTATTCTTCGGCTAGAAAAACAATACTCACACTTGAAAGCTCAGTATCTTCGTCATCCTACTCGTATATTGCGGGAGGAACTTAATGCGGCTCAGGTAGCCCTTAACGCTTTATTGCATGACCGTACCAAACGATCACTTTTTTACAGAAAATATCGATTCTATCGGTATGGCAATCGAACCGGAAAAATGTTAGCTACCTTGACTAAGAACTGGCAAGATGATCGTTATATTTCAAAAATTCGGCTATCAAATGGCGCTTATACTACCAAGACAGCAGATATAGCAGATGCCTTTTACCAACATTTCTCCACTTTTTATGCCAGTCCAGGACCTCATTGTGGTCCTGATATTCTTGATTATCTAGAAGACGCAGGTATGCCTAAGTTCACGGATCTGCAACGGTCTGTTTTGGGTGGACCCTTTCGGGGCACGGAACTTCAGAAAGCGATTAAACATTTGCGTTCGTGTACAGCTCCGGGTCCTGACGGGTTTTCCTCAGAATTTTATAAGATGCTCTCTTTGCAGGTGTGTGGACCCTTATTAGGATATTTTACTAGGGCGCTGGAACGGGGAGAGTTTCCTTTACATGCTAATTCTGCCACCATCACTCTCTTGCCGAAACCGAGCAAATCGCGAGACGAACTTGATTCTTATCGTCCCATTTCACTTATCAATGTTGATTTGAAAATATTAGCTCGTTTGCTGGCGGATCGGCTGACCCCTCTGCTGCCTCATGTTATATCTCCGGCGCAGGTGGGATTTGTACAGGGCCGACACTCTGTGGTCAACGTTCGTAGGGTGCTATTGGCTGTATCTAGGGCACAGGCGACTTCTACGTTTGGTCTCTTGGCGAGTCTGGATGCAGCTAAGGCTTTTGATCAAGTCCGTTGGCCGTATCTTTTCCAGGTTTTAGACTATGTAGGTTTGGGGGGTTGGTTTGGTTCTGCTTTGCATGCATTATATGCCGCACCGACAGCCTCAGTCTTGGTTAATGGGATTCTGACTGATTCTTTTGCTGTGGGCCGAGGAACTCGTCAGGGTTGCCCTCTCTCCCCGTTGCTTTTCCTTCTCTATTTAGAACCCCTGTTGCGTACGATCCAACGGGATGATGAACTGGTTGGATTACCTGAGGGCTCTTCACAATTACGTGTTTTGGCCTTTGCAGATGATTTATTGCTTACCCTAGCTCATCCACATCGTTCTCTATCAAGAGCTATGGATCTCTTTGACGAATTTCATTTGTTTTCAGGGTTGACTTTAAATAAGCAGAAGTCTTTAGTGCTCCCTTTACAACTTTCTGTCCGCGAAACTTGGAGGGGTCCCTTTCCCTTGGTGTGGGCTGATTCTTCGATTCGATATTTAGGTGTTCTTATACCTAGGGACCTGACTACGCTTTACTCTATTAATGTCCTTCCTATGTTGACAGGCGCAGAACGCCGACTGCGAGCTTGGCATTCCTATCCGCTATCTCTTCTGGGGAAAATCGCCTTATATAATATGATGATGGTCCCGCAGTGGCTCTATCTTTTACAAACTTTACCTATTCTTTTACAGAGATGTCATTTGCGACGGCATCATCGTTCTCTCCGTTCTTTTTTATGGGGTGGTGGGAGGTCTCGTATTTCCTTACACTCTTTATTTTTACCTATAACTCAGGGGGGTCTTGGACTGTTACACATAGGTAGATTTAATGTGGCTTGTCAGCTTAGGCACTTGAATGATTGGTTCTGTGCTACATCTTATTTCTCTGCTACAGGGGTGGAATGCAGCTCTTTTTCTCCTTATCATTTTAGTTACTTGCTCCATGTGAAGCGCATGCCCCGCCGGAAACAACTATATGGGGATTTATTTCTCCTTCCCCTACGAAAAATTTGGAAACAGATCTGCTCTCAATTATCTCTTCGGTTTGATGTGACACCATGCTTACCAATTACTGGCAATGGAGATTTTCTCCCTGGTATGGGCCTAGACGCTTATCCCAGATGGCCGGGGAGGGGCATGCACTATTTATTTCATGTCCTCCAACCTGATGGTACTCTCCAGCCTTTTCAAACTCTATGTGATTCCTCTGCCTTGGCAGCTGGGGATTGGTTTTCTTATGGACAATTGCAACACTATGTTCATTCGCTTCCTGGTTTAGCTTTATGTGAGGATGTTCAGGAAAAATTGTCTGAAACCTTAAGTCTTACTGCTCAGGTGCGCATTCCCTTGCGCTTTCATCATCGTTCTTTGCAGGAGCTGGCTGGAGAGTTGGATTATACGACTCTGGCCGACAAGTGGTCAGCAGACTTACAGTTTTCCATTTCTGCGGATATGATAAAGAGAAGCATTTTACAAGGGACAAAATCCTTGGTTGCTGTGACTGAACGGGAACGTTATTATAAATTTGTAGTTCGGGCTTATTTTGCTCCTGTTAGAGCATTTCAAGCTCACATTTGTACTTCTGATGCTTGCTCTAAGTGTGCGACTCCTAGAGCGTCTTTGGGACATATGTTTTGGTTGTGTCCTGGTATTCGGGCCTTTTGGAAACGTCTTTGCCTATCTATTGCAGCTTTCTGGAACTGTACATGGATACCTACGAATACTTTTCTCTTCACTTTGAAGTTGTCTTTGCAACCGATTCGACCTGGAGCAGCTGAGTTTGTTCGAAAGGCCATCTTGATGGGCATCAAAACTATTCTTCAGCGCTGGCTCTCACCTCATACACCTACTGTTTCACATTGGCGGACCCAGATGATCCAACTTGCAGGGTGTGAACGATTGGACATTACGGACATGAACTCCAGACGTGGTGCATTGTACCTCAAGTGTTGGTTACCCTTTTGCTTTACTTTAACGCCAATGGTGCGCAGTAGACTTTTGAACTGACATACTGGCTTGCTGGATTATAGTGTAACTGTTCCCATGGGGGGGGGAATTGGGGGGGGGGCTTTGTTGGTGCTTACTAACTGTGTTTGATTGTTATTATTATGCACTTAAAACTAATAAACAGATTTAACCATAAAAATTATTTATAACCCGCCTATCTACAAATCTAAGCGGGGAACAATAAAAACATACATAATCATAATAAAAGATAAGACAAATACATAGCAACAAAGGCCAACAAAAAAACAGCTCCAACTCATCGTGATAAAAGGTAGATACTTTGCGTATGTGCTAGATTCACACGAAGTGTCCACATGGAGAAAAATGGCACTATTTTAGAAGCGGAGGACTTCACGTTTACATGTGATCAAATCTCCTCCTCCTAAATACTTGAATTGAAAAAAGGCACGCTGAATAGGACAACTTTCAAAAGGACAAAATCTCAGCAATGAGAAGAGGCGAACATGTGCAATTCATGTAAAATGTAGATACACATGCATCTTGACCCAGATCAGCATCTGGCATATGTACAGTTCAGCGGGCAATAAAGACATTTGCATGTGAAAGTGGGTCAATTCAGTATGTAAAATAATCTATAATTGGCTAGATTGGATAAATCCTCAGGGAGAAAAATAGAAAAATAAACCTATTAAAAATGTTGGTGGACCTCAGTATGAGCTCTTAGGCCCTGATTCTGTATAGGACGCCCGAGAGAGGTGTCCTATACAGAATCGGGCCTACACTAACCCCGATTCTATAACCGGCGTCCATGTTACAGACGCCGGTTAGAGAATCGGGTTAGAGTAGACGCGGCCGCTACACTTATCGCGGCAAGGGATAAGTATAGTGGCCGCCTGTCTGATCACCGGCAGGAGGGTACCCAACCTCTCTTGCCGGAACACCACCCCTGCCCCCCAAAACTCTTGATCGCCGGCAGGATGGTGCCAAACCCCTCCTGCCAGAACACCCTCCCAAACACCCAATCGCCGGCAGGAGGGTGCCCAACCCCTCCTGCTAGAAAGCTGGACCTCCTCTGGACCCCCAAAGCTAATGACCTCCCCCCCCTGATGACTCCCCTAACCTCCCCCCCAACTAACCTTTAAATGTTGGCCAGCTGGACGGGGCTTGCTGCCATCCAGCTGACAGGCCCGCCTTGTCGAAATGAGATGGGCCTGCCCCTTCCCGGTCCATCCCCGCTAAGTCTAAGGCCTGATTGGCCCAGGCTCTAGAAGCCTGGACCAATCAGGCCTTAGGCATAGCGGGTCTGCCCATCTCCACTAACCCTAAGATGTGATTGGCCCAGGCTCGAAGGCACCTGGGCCAATCAGGCCTTTGGATTAGTGGGGATGGGCGGACCTGCTATGCCTAAGGCCTGATTGGTCCAGGCTTCTAGATCCTGGACCAATCAGGCCTTAGACTTAGCGGGGATGGGCCGGGAAGGGGTGGGCCCATCTCATTTCAATGAGGCAGGCCTGTCGGCTGGACGGCAGCAAGACCGTCCAGCCAGCCAACATTTAAAGGTTAGTTGGGAGAAGGTTAGTTGGGGGGGAGGTTAGGGGAGTCATTGGGGGGGAGGTCGTTAGCATGGGGGGTCCAGAGGGGGTCCGGCTTTCCAGCAGGAGGGGTTGGGCACCCTCCTGCCGACGATTTGGAGTTTGGGGGGTGTTCCAGCAGGTGGGGTTCGGCACCCTCCTGCCGGTGATTGGGAGTTTGGGGGCGGCTTTTCGCAGGAGGGTTCGGCACCTCCTGCCGGCGATCTAGAGTTTCGGGGGGCAGAGGCAGCGTTCCAGCAGGAGGGGTTGGGCACAGTGTTCCCTCTAAGCGGGCGGGTGTTGTGAGCAAACTTTTTTCACCGTGAGCCAAAAATATCGGGCGCCAGCAAGTTATGAGCCAACTCGCCCGATTCTCTTCTCGCCGCCCTGCCATCTTCCGTACGCCTCTTCTGATCGTGCGCTGTGACGAGAAACGTGTGCGCTGCGATGTAATATTTTGTGCGCTAGCGCACGCCAGCGCAGCTTAGCGGGAACACTGGTTCAAATGGTTTTATTTATTTCCCCAAATTTATTTTTGTTATACGCATTGAAAATATTTGATATTGCGTTTAAATCAAAATCTCAATAAACTTGAAACGAGTGCCCGTGAGATTGTGGGAGGGTTAAATACTCAAAACTTAGAAGTTTTTGCTACGCCAGCTTTCTGGTATCTTTACATACAGTGGCGTACCTAGCATATGTAACATCCGGGGCCCATCATTTTTTGGCACCCCCCCCCCATCTGTAAGAAAAACATGATTTTTAGTAACAAACCACACGTCACACATGAGTACCTAGGAAAAGGCAGCATCTTACATATTGCAGTGAGCAGTACATCAATACACCCATTGTAAAACTAAACAAGCCAGACCAGCACAGATCAATCCTACACCGTCAATCCTAAAAGAAAACCATGTCTTTCGAACACACAGAACACAGAAAACACCTTCGCCTAGTAAGGAATATGTAATCACAAACTAACCCCTCCCTCTTTTACAAAACTGTAGTGTGGATTTTAGCTACGGAGGTAACAGCTCTGATGCTCATAAAATTCTGAGCATCAGAGCTGCTACCACCAAGGCTGGTGCTAAAAACGCTTCACAGTTTTGTAAAAGGGGGGATAAAATAAAAATACATAGACAAAGGTTAAATTGAACCAGCAAGAAGCTGGACTCTGCATACAATGCTTCACAGAAACAGTGACACATGTCTCCTAAAGCAATAAATAAATAGAAATTTTTTTCTACCTTTGTCTTCTGTGGTTTCTCCTTTCCTCATCTTCTTGTAACTCTCTTCCTTCCATTCACTGTCTGCCGTCTCTCTTCCCCTATATGGCATCTTCTCTCCTTCTATGCCCCTTCCAGAAACTGTATGCCTCCCCCTTCCATCTCTCCTTTCACCCCATTGGTCTGGCATCTCTCTCCTCGCCTTCCCTCTCCTACACCTCTCCTCATAGTCTGGTATCTCCCCTTCCCTGATTCTCTGGCATCTCTCTCCTTTCCTTTTCTTCCATCTTTCGTTCCCCCTCCATGCTCTCACATCTCCCCCTTCCTTTTCCCTTAGACTGGCATACCTTCCTCCTATGCTCCAAGCCCTGGCATCTCCTTTAATTCCCTCCCTCATCTTCCTTCTCCCTCCAGCTGGGTACCGCAACACTCTTCCCTGCAGCTCTGCACTTCCCCACAATTGCCATGCTTCGGTTCCTCTTCTTCCTTCCTTCCTCCCCCCCCCCCCCCCCGCGGGACCCTGCGGCACCATCAACTCTTACTCCCTCTAATGTCGGCCCTGCAGCTCCAGACTTCCTCGCACCTTCTCCCCTCCCCCTTTGGATCGCTATTATTTTAAATGTTATAGCCGCGGAGCTGTATCCATCAGTGGAGATGTCTAACCTCGGCCTGCCCCGGAACTCTTACTGCAGCAGCCGCCCGTCTAGGCAGGAACAGGAAGTCACTGTTGCAGTAAGAGTTCCGGGGCAGGCCGAGGTTAGACATCTCCACTGATGGATACAGCTCCGCGGCTATAACATTTAAAATAATAGCGATCCAAAGGGGGAGGGGAGAAGGTGCGAGGAAGTCTGGAGCTGCAGGGCCGACATTAGAGGGAGTAAGAGTTGATGGTGCCGCAGGGTCCCGCGGGGGGGGGGGAGGAAGGAAGGAAGAAGAGGAACCGAAGCATGGCAATTGTGGGGAAGTGCAATCCCCCCAATGCGTCCCCTTACCTTACCTCCCCTTACCTTTGCGACGCGTGTGTGCGCTGTGAAGAGAAACTTTGCGCTGCGATGTAATATTTTGTGCGCGCGCGCAGGCCAGCGCACCTTAGCGGGAACACTGGTTGGGCACCCTCCTGCCGGTGATTGGACAGGCGGCCGCTATACTTATTACGGCAAGGAGATCCCTTGCTGCGATAAGTATAGGGGCCGCGTATATTTACAATGTAGGCCAGCATTTTGCTGGCTTACATTTTAAGCGTCTCTTCCTCTACTAGGGATATGTGTAGGGCCGCCTAGGTTTGCCTAAGGCCCTTAGGTGAGCTTAGGCATTTTGCGGGCCTCCCTAGGCTCCCGGAGGCGCCTTCAATATAGGCGGCCTGCCTGGGGAGCATTTTTTAAAAAAATGTGCATTCCGATTGGCTGATTAGACAGCTGTAGGACGCCTACAGCTGCCTAAAATCGGCACTGCACTTTGCAGAATCAGGGCCTTAGTATGTAAGCGAGGGATTTTTTTTCAAAGCTCAGGAAGCAACTCATGGGTGACCAGCACCAGACACACAGTCTAAATAAGCACTGCCTCATACATCATCTGGTCCAGAGTATGCAAACCACGCAGGTAAATAAAGTGCTAGAGTGGTAGTATTGTGCTTTCAAAAAGGACTAGCTAAGTACTCCTCGAGTGCCAGTAGTTTTTGCAACAAGACAGTATTTTTGATACAAGACAGTGAATTGTGACTTTGGATTAGAATGTTTCACATTATGAACTGCTTGTAGACAGATGAACTGTTACACAGTATTAGGAACGATTTTGAATAATCTATGAATTGCAAAATATATGAATGTTTATGCTTTTATAGTTTGTTTGTATTTATTAGGATTTACAGTTTGGTCATGTGATATTATCAACTTATTTATTAATATGATAAGAGACTTTGAGGGGTTCTTTTAGTTTATAGTGTATTTATCATCAACTTTTCTAGTTTGGTTTATTTATAGCATCTTGCACTTTATTATACTTTGCACCTTATTACATTCACATGGTAGATTCTTGGGAGCTTAGAGAGTTTCAAAATTAAATCTCTCAGGTGTGACTGTTTAACCTTGATTTTTCTAGCACTTTATTTACCTGCGTGGTTTGCATACTCTGGACCAGATGATGTATGAGGCAGTGCTTATTTAGACTGTGTGTCTGCTGCTGGTCACCCATGAGTTGCTGCCTGAGCTTTGAAAAAATCCCTTATTTACATTCTAAGAGCTCATACTGAGGTCCACCATCTTTAATTAGGTTTATTTTTCTGTTTTTTCAAGGCTGAACAGTCCCCCTGAGGATTTATCCAGTCTAACCAATTATAGATTATTTTGCATATTGGATGTATTGGCAACTGTTGTGTCCATAGGGTTATATATTTTCTTGTCAATTCAGTAAGTTAGATGTGTAGGTTACACTTTGCCAAGGCAATTGGATATATTCCCACACCCTTTGTGCTGCAGCCTGATCTGAACACTGCCACTGGGATAGAACTGGGTGCTTCATTAGAGAGTACCACATATCTCAGAAAGCCTCTCTCGGCATCCAAAAAATTAATCTCTCTCTTGGCTGCCATTTTAATGTTCTCTAACACTACTGCTCTAATACACAGAATGTTTATATACCTACATGGCATAAATGCACATGAGGTGAGACTCTTTTATTTGAAAGGAAGGTCTGGAATGAGAGGACATAGGATGAAATTTAAAAAGTGATAGGCTCAGGAGTAATCTAAGAAAATACTTTTTTACAGAAAAGGTGGTAGATGCGTGGAATTCAAGAAAGCATGGAACAGGAATGTGTAGGGTTACCAGACATCCAAGAAAAAGCAGACATGTCCTCTTTTTAGAGGACTGTCTGGGTTCCTGGATGGAATTTCCAAAACCAAGCAATTTGTCCAGGTTTTGGAAAGCCCTGAGCTCTGGTCACGTCTGGAGGTCCTTTAACATGCATCCATACATGCTGGAAACCCTCCAGATACAACATGGAGGTCAGGAAAAGAGAGATGCACTTTTGGGGGGCAGGGCTGGGGCGGAATGGGGCAGGGCCATGCATACGGGTTTCTCCATCATCAAATATGGTAACCCTAGATACGTGGGATCTCATAGGGAGAGGAGGAGATAGTGGATGTTGTGGATAGGCAGACTGAATGGACCATTTGGCCTTTATCTGCCATCATATTTCTATTTTTCTATGTTCTTAAAGTTCTGCAGAACTCCAATTTGGGCTTAACTGGCTGGGACTGCCATTAATGTTGCAAGCCCAGTGTTTGTTATTTTCCTAATAAATGATTTGTATGGTCTAATATAATACCTAGATTAGTTTGAAAGGGGCAAGGAAGCTGGAGGCAATGGAGCAATTGCGTAAATGGTGTAGATATTTTAAAAATAAAAATAAATAAAATAATGCAGATGTGTCTCATTTCATCCTCGCTTTTAGGGGTTTAGTGCTCTCGCGGGAGTTGCTTACAAGAGACTGCCTAGGGCTTTATCATGGTCATGGGGTGCATTTGTTGAATACAGGAGTAGCATACAAGACGTGTTGGAGACTTATTTTAGTGGCAGACAGGCTGCAGTTTTGTGTGGGGAATTGGTGACAAGCTAACTACTATTACTACTTTTGGTGGAGAATAAATATATCATGGGGAAGGTTTATTGACTTTCTGTGGATTGCTCACTGAAGGCCCATTAAATGGGTATCTCATGTATAGCACCACCATGAGACAAAATAGGGACACATCCCTAAAGCACCATGGGATGCATGGGATGGGGAGGGCAGGGTAAGGAATAATTACTAATCTGATGGTTTTTTGAGGGAGATGGTTCATCACCGACTGGCTGGCTGAGGGGATAGTTTATTGGGTGGCTGAAGTATATTTATTCATAATGTATACTGCTAATAAAATAGAAGCCATTGTCTTGCCAAAAAATCTGTGTTAATTATTGGCATTTAGTCTTAATGGTATGGATGAGATGCAATGGGAAGGAACAAGTTCCAGTGTTATGTAAGATGGAATATGGTTTATCATGCTACTAAATATGAAGCCACAGCTGCTGAGCATCTCAGTTGCATTCATTCATATCACAAGATGTTGGATAAGCAGCATAAAATCTGTTTCACTACTTGGGATCTAGCTAGGTACTTTGGACCTGGGTTGGCCACTGTTAGAAACAGGATATTGGGCGTGATGGATCTTGGGTCTATCCCAGTATGGAAATTCTTATGTACTATGTGTTATTTGAAATTTCCTGTACTTCACTTGTAAAGTTAATTCACAATATCTGTGTATACTATAGGCTCCTTTTACTATGCTGCGCTAGTGGTTTTAGTGCACGCTTCATTGCCCTGCACGCTACACACTAATGCCTCCATAGAGCTGGCATTAGTATTTTCCATGTAGCGTGGGGGTTAGCTCGCGCTAATCTTCAGCACGCGCTAAAAACTCTAGTGCACCTTAGTAAAAGGAGCCCTATGTGGTTGTCTTAGCATGTTCTTATGAGGGTCTTTCCCACACGCTAAAGCCATTTTTACTGCAGCAATAAAATGGCCAATTTTCTTTTTTTTTGTATTAATGGCTATGCACTGTCATCATTAGCATAAGGCCATTAAAAATATTACCATGTGAGAGCTTACCATCACCCATTTTGTAGACAGTACAGGCCAGATTCTGTAAACAGTGGCTAAACCATCAGCCACTTACAAAAATTGTGCCAACTGTGTGTCAATCATGCTTAGGCACCGTTTAAAGAAACACGGCTAAAGACACCTACCAGAAGACTTTGGCATCTGCATTATAGGCAAAGGATTTTACTGGCCTACATTGCAGATGCCTAAGTTCTTTTGAGAATCGCATCTGATGACACCTAAGGCCACCTCTGCCCCCAACCTTAGGCACTGCTAGGTACCTGCTTAGATGTGATTACGATGCCTGATTTTGTTGGTGCCAACTTTAACGTGTTTTGAATCCATTTTTTTTTTTTTTATTTTATATTTATTAAATTTTACATTTTATAAATCAAGTATCCACTTGTACAGAAAGTTGAAGAAAAGCAGAAAAATAATACTCATAGGTAAAATACATAATAATCAACTAAATAAAATAAATGTTTAGCTTAAATTCAGCTCAAGTCCTCAAAATTAGATCCAAGATGGATGAGGCGGACATATTAACAGATGCTGACGAAAATCAAATCAAATATTAGGAAAACAAAGTCCCTTAGCTGAGGAAGGATATCATTTATTCAATTGGACCTCTCTTGATTTCCCTTCATCCAGTCGAGTTCCTGCCAGAAAAGCTGTCAACTGGAATGGCTCAAAGAATACATATTTCTTCATATGGTACTGTATTACACATTTGCAAGGGTGTCGTAGGAAAAAGGTCCCTCCAAGAGATATAACACCTGGCTTCATCAAAAGAAACTCTCGCCTTCTTCTCTGGGTTTCCCGTGCCAAATCTGGGAACATTAATATTTTATGTCCAAGAAATTCTTTCATTTTATTCCTGAAGTACATTCTAAGCAACCAGTTTTTATCTGGTGCAAGGGCCACCGTGAGAAGCAATGTTGCCGGAGATGCTAGCTCTCTGTCCGAAAGTTCCAAGATTGCAGAAACATTAAGTGGTTGATTATCCTCCTGTTGTTTAGGTGGTAATTTAGTAGTTTTCATTGGTAAGTAATATACTTGAGTAAGTGGTGGTAATGTATCCTCTGGAATACCCAAAATCTCTACCATATAACGTTTCATCATATCTCTAGGTGTCACAGAGGCTATCTTAGGAAAATTAATCAAACGGAGATTATTATTACGAGAAAAGTTCTCCAAATTTTCCAATTTTCTGCGCAAACTTGTGTTATCTTTTACCATTGCTTCATTAAGCTGTTTTGATGCTTTTAACTCCTGTTGTATATTCAGAATTGAGTTCTTGGATTCATCAACTTCAACTTTTATATTTTTTATATCATTTTCTTGAAGAGTAATTTTATTTTCCAGCTGCAAAAGCTGGGGCTTAACAGACTTGGCTAGGTCAGCAACTAAATCCCAGATTGAGTCCAGTGTTACTTCTCTGGGTTTTTCAATAACATATGAAAGATTGGAAATTTGAATAGTCTCACCGGTTATCAGTTGATTCTGGCAATCCTTCTGCTGGGCTGAAATGATCCCTGATGTTTCCAAATCCTCTGTACTTCTTGGACTCACCTGAAAACTCAGGGAGTCCATCTCCACGCTCCCCTCTCTGTTTTTCCTGGCCTCCGAGGGTAGGTGCTTGCTTCCTTCCGGGAGCTCCTCCACTCGTGGGGAGCTGGTAACCTGAGGAGGTGGGGGAGGTGCCCTAGCGTCGGGGCTGAGCGTAGTCTCTAGCCCCAAGGAGATCACCTCGTTTCCGCCTCTCTGAGGCGTCTCCAGCGGGGGGGGTGACAACGCTGCCGGGATATCCTGCATCCGACGCAGGAGCTCTTCAATATTGCCGAACGAGGGGACCGCCGAACGCCGCGAGGCTCCAGCGGCGCTGCGGCCTCTCCTCTTCGGCATTCTGAGTAAGTAACTCTTTCCTTTCTGAAAAGTTTTCAGAAAATCTCCGGCGTGCTGCTCAGCGTCCGGGACCGTCGGCCATCTTGGATCTACTAACAGCACCTTGAATCCATTTTTAACAGCACAGTCAATTATCATGCCAATTAAAACCAATTAAAGTGATTAAGTTAGGCAGCGGTATGGCACGTACAGTTTGTAGAATCTAGCCTTAAGGGCTCATGTGCTAATCCTGCACTAATCAACATGTACCAATATAGATGTACTAATTGATTAGCACAGAAATGCCTATTCGATGCCCCAAGACATGTCTCCTCAACCAAAAATTAAACTGTAATTTTTAGCATATGGGCAAAACGTGAGCACATCCTACGGTGAGCTCTGTTAAGTTGCTGTAAGCACACGCTTATGCTTACTGCAGCTTAATAAAAAGGACCCCCTATGTTATTTATACTATTTGTTGTTGCTTAAATTTCTAATAACCTCTCCCCCCCCCCCCCCTTTTAATAAGCCACAGTAGAGGTTTCTACCTAGGCCCAGAGCGCTAAATGCTCCAACAGTGCTCCGATGCTCATAGAATTGCTATGAGCGTCAGACCATTTAGCGCTCTGGGCCATGGTAGAAACCTCTACCACTGCTTAGTAAAAGAGGGCCAAAATGCTGAACAAAAAAATGATAACTAATTCTCCTTATAGGAATGTCAAAAATTGCCTCAAATCATACTACCAATTCTTAATAAATTCAGTTTGAAATAAACTTACCCTACTATATAATAATAATAATAATAATTTTATTTCTTATATACCGCTGTACCGTGAGGTTCTAAGCGGTTTACAGTAGAAACAGAAGAAATGCAATAAATAAGATTAATTAAGATAAAGAGAAAGTACTTAGAGTTCCCTGACTGTCCCAAAGGCTCACATTCTTGCTAAAGTACTTGAGAAGAATAAATTAGTTAGGTTATAAACATAGAGTAGCAGAAGGTAGGAAAACAGTTCATAAGAAAATTAATTTCGAATACTTTATACATTATATATTATTCAAGGCGGAATACAAATTATAGGAATTACCAAAAGAATTGCGTAATAAAGATTATCTAGATAAATTACATAACAGTGATTCGTGTACATTACATGGTGTGGTAGAGGATTCAATTATGAGAATTACATATCAAGGGAATCAAGTGATAACAGAATATAGTGGATATTATCAGTATATACAGTTTACAGATTGGAAGTTACCTAATAATGACGTAAGAAGTTTATTGGATAGTGTGGAAAATGTTTATATAGGAATCAGAGTATGTATGATAGGAAAGGTTTTAAGAATTGAATTAATGTGTTATTCTATCGAGGGAGAGCTTGTGCATAAAGGGAGGATATTAGTTGGTAATGACGTGTTTTCTGAATAGATTTATAAATGGATTTATACAGTTTATATTCATTCAACTCCTATCAAAGAATTTACATTTCTGGCTCGTAGTAAGAAGCTCTACCAAGTTTTACTAAAAGCCAGTGTAAAAGATTACTGTGAACCAATGTGATAAAATATAAATCCCTTTCAAGTTCCTTAATATATTTATATAAAACAAGTTATTAGAATCATCCTTTAAGAAGAAACCTTTTAACCTGATCTACTGATTATCAATCTTAAATGAAAAGCTCGTTTTTGGCTATCGATCCTTAAATGAATAAGCTTCGGACAAATGGTCTCTGATTGTATAAATGGAGCCTAGCTTCTAGGCACTGTTCGGCGCGGTTGTCAACCGCTAGGTACCATTTCTAGAATTGCACCTAGCAGCACCTAAGTGTTCTTAGGCAATGGTAGGCATTAAGGCCCAGATTCTCTAATCAGCACCGTTGACAGTGGCCACCTTAAAAGCAGCCTCCAATCATTTGTCAATCACGCAACAGCGCCGGTTGTGCCTACATTTCTGGTGCGTACCTTTGATGTGAATCATGTCTCCATAGGCTCTTTAAGCTGCCTAATGCCACTTCCGGCATTAACCACACCCACACTAGCGTTAGGCAGCCTAAAACACCTAGGGGGCACAAATCTGGTGCTGATAAAAACGTTGTTGAAATGGTGGTTTTTTTTGCTGAGTTTGGGTGCCTACCGGTGCCTAAAAAATGGTACTATTTAGAGAATCCAGGCCTAAAACTCTAGGCCAGGGGTGGGCAACTCCAATTCTCGAAGGCCGGAATCTAGTTGGGTTTTCAGGATTTCCCCAATGAATATGCATTGAAAGCAGTGCATGCAAATGGATCTCAAGCAAATTCATTGGGGAAATCCTGAAAAACCGACTGGATTCTGCCCTCCGAGGACCGGAATCCGGTCGGGTTTTCAGGATTTCCCCAATGAATATGCATTGAAAGCAATGCATGCAAATGGATCTGAAGCATATTCATTGGGGAAATCCTGAAAACCTAAAAGGATTCCGGCCCTCGAGGACTGGAGTTGCCCACCCCTGCTCTAGGCACACTGCTATTAGGATGACGTTTTCTTGGCCTAGATGAGTGCACCATGCCTAAACTCTGCTCCGAATCCATCTCTAACCATACCTACTTGCCATTAGGCCCTGGTAGATGCCTCAGTGTAAGTGCCAACCAGCAAATTAATTTTCAAAAAATTGTTTTCAATGGCGCTTTCAACTATCAGTGCTGATTAAGCCAATTAAAAAAAAAATTAAGGGCTCCTTTTACTAAGCTGCGCTAGGGGTTTTAGCACGAGTGCTACACGCTAACGCCTCCATAGAGCTGGCGTTAGTATTTTCTGCATAGTGCAGGGGTTAGCGCACACTAATTTTCAGCGCATGCTAAAAATGCTAGCGCAGCTTAGGAAAAGGAGCCCTAAGTTAGGTGCCTAGATCAGTTAGGCATGCCAATCTAGGCACCTAGCTATAGGCTTCTTTTATAGAATCAGGGACTTGGCGCTTAAAGCACACAATCAATTGTCTCGGAGCCACATAGAATATATAAAATATACTAAAACTGCATAGAATAAATGGGCTTAAAAGGGTCACATTCCAAAAGCAGAATATAACAAAAGCATGGTTATTGTTTTATAAAATACCCAGTAGCTGCACAAAAGCAACCCTGCTTTTGTCCAATTAGGTAGATGTGTACTGACACTGAATAACAAGTTGTGCCCACATGACTTCGGGCACATATTGAATTTTTTTTTTAAATTCTTTATTGATTTTTAATCAAAAACAGCGTCATACAAACGAAAGAACAGTAGGTATTACATACATTACACTAATATCAGAACAGGTAACATAGATATCATTCAATAATTTCAGTTTCTTGCATATAATAATAGCACAATATAACCTAATACAGTGGTGCCTCGCATAACGAACGCCTCGCACAGCGAACGCTGCGCACAACAAACTTAATGTCTTGCTTCCTACAACGAACTTCATTTCACACAACGAAGTCGCCCGAGCTGCATCCTTCCACGCAGGCACTGCGCTTAACTGCCCTCTCTCTGCCTGGCTCCCTGTGCAGTGGCGGACCGTCGGCTCGCAGGGGCCCGGCGCCTACTGCTGATGCGTTGGGGGGGGCGGAGCTACTCTCGCCGCTTCCCCGATGCTAGAAAAAAATGAACAGTTAAGTCCCAGTTTTTGCCGCTGAGACTCTGCCCTCTCTCACTGTAAAATTAGACTCTATTTAGTCTGTCTTTAAATTTAAAAAATGTGTGTTGTTTTAAAAAACAATTATGTTTTTAGATGTATCTAAATAAAAATAATAACAAAAAATTTATCTTTTTTTATGTCATCTTAGCATATTTTATGCTACAGAACGAATTATTTTTTTTAACATGTATTGTTATGGGAAAACGCGTTTCACATAACGAACTTTTCGCATAACAAACTTGCTCCTGGAACCAATTAAGTTCGTTGTGTGAGGCACCACTGTATATAATACATATGGAGAATAAAGTTACCCAAATGTCACTATCAATATTTACTCCCTTCCTCCGAAACCCCCCCCCCCTCCCACTGGATATGTAAAGATAAATGAACCAAAGGAAAGATATGATAAAAATACATTATTATGTTTTTACAAATTTAGTCAATGGGCTCCAAACTTTATTAAATACCTTACTAAATCCCTTGCACCCTGCATTAATTTATTCATATCTGTACGTAGTGCACACATTCACCCACCAAAAAGTATAATTTATTCTATCATGGTTCTTCCAATTACTTGTAATCAATTGAATGGCTATTCCAGTTAGGATCATAAATAGACGACTCTTATATTTATCTAGAATGGGTTTCACATGTAAAATTGTTCCACAAATTATAGCCTCATATGATAGTGGAACATTTGAATCCAAAACTAGATTTATTTGTCCCTAGATTGACTTCCAAAATATAAATATAATTATAAAAATAAAATAATATGCTATTGAATTTTTAAAAATATTTTTTGGAAGGGGCGTGCCATGGATGAGAAATGGATGTGTCGACATGTTACAAGCAAGTGAGTTCTGATTAGCATGCGCTAACTGGTTATATAGAAACATAAACATAGAAATAGACAGCAGATAAGGGCCACGGCCCATCTAGTCTGCCCACCCCAATGACCCTTCCCTACCTTTCTCTGTGAATAGATCCCACGTGTCTATCCCATTTGGCCTTAAAATCAGACACGCTGCTGGCCTCAATAACCTGAAGTGGAAGACTATTCCAGAGATCAACCACCCTTTCAGTGAAAAAGAATTTCCTGGTGTCCCCGTGCAGTTTCCGGCCCCTGATTTTCCACAGATGCCCCCTTGTTGCCGCGGGACCTTTGAAAAAGAAGATATCTTCTTCCACCTCGATGCGGCCCGTGAGATACTTGAATGTCTCGATCAAGCACTTAGCACCTTCTAAATAGGAGGCAGTAAGGGGCTTATTCTACATAGGACATTGGTCTCAGCGGCTGAGAATTGCACACTGGTGTCCTATACTTTATAGAATAGTGTCTTTCTCAAAGAACAGACTGCTTACTCCTCCCTCCCCCCACCCCACACACCGATTCTCTAACCAACACACTTGACACCGGCACCAGTTAGAGCATTGCGCCTACCTGATCGCAAAGATAGGCGGCTCAGCCACCTACCTTTGCTGAGGGATCCCTTGCCATCAGTTGATTACAACAAGGGAATCCCCAATCAGCTGAACTACAGAACTCCCCCAAGCCGCTGATCATAACATAATAGCAGATTTCTAGATCGCATAGCCAAGAGATCAATGCAGTTAACAAAAGATTATGCTAGGGAAAAAATACAGGAATAATATAACATACAGAAATCTAGTTGATCAGAAATTTAGGGCTCCTTTTACTAAGCTGCGATAGCGTTTTTAGCGCACGTAGAATTGCCATGCGCGCTAAACCTGCACTACGCGGCAAGAACTTAATGCCAGCTCAATGCTGGCTTTAAGGTCTAACACGCACTAAAACCACTATCGCAGCTTAGTAAAAGGAGCCCTTAGAAAAAAGAAAAGTTTTCTAAAATGTTCATAAGACATGGATCTAATTAATAATGGACATAAATCTTTGTCATAGTAAGCTGCTTGGTAGGAAAGACAATGACCATGATGTTTCTTACTTTTACAGCCTTTGGCTGAAGGGAACGTAAATAGGGCATGAAATTTTCTACTATTCTTATGCGCCACATTAACAAATCTGTCGGCAAGATATATGGGGCAACACTAAAAGCAACTTTATAATATAAGCATCCTAACTTAAAGATCGCCTGCGCCTCGACCGGAAGCCAATGCAGCTCACAGTAAAAGGGGGTTACATAGTCATACTTCCTCAAAGAAAGAAACAGGGGAAAACAACACCACAACCACAAATATGCAACAACCAAAGTGGAATTGTCCAAAACTGAATGATGTACACTAAAGAATTGTCCTCTAATTCATCTGGTGAAATGATGATCTTTATTGTTCAAACATCAAATTGACAAATTGACTCAAACCATAAATCCTTCTTACTGCTGTATTCTGAACCAGGGTCAATCTAGCCAAATTTTTCTTAGTACTTGTCAAAGATACAATATTAGAAAAGTCCAGTATATTCAGAAGTAGTGTCTGAACTAGAATTGTGAAAGCAGCGGCATCGAAGTAGGATCTGATGGTACGTAGTTTCCATAAGGTATAGTATCCCTTTTGAGCCACTGCTTTAATCTAATTTTTCATGATCAAGCACTGATCAAGAGCAATTCCCAAGATTTTAATTATAGGGCTTATTGTGTAGGACATTGAATTAATCTTAATTGATCAAGGGGAAAATACCCCTGCTGTTATCAGCTAAGCCTGCAGTGGCAGAGTGCCCCAAACATACACACCCGCGGGGCAGGAAGGGTGCCCACTGTATCCTGCCTAACACCCCCAATGCTCTCACTCATCACACACATCTGAACAGCAAGAGGGATTCCCACTCCCTCCTGCCTAGCACTCCAACACCCCTACACACATCCACACAGCAGGAGGGATACCCACTCCCTCCTGCTTAACACCCGACACTCTCCTAATCCAATTGGCCATGGGAGTGGACTTAGATGTCTAGCTAATCAGAGTCTTAGACCTTCCAGTGCATCCCAGGATGCACCGGAAAGGAGGCCTAAGGCCCTGATTGGCCCAGGTGCCTAAGGCCCATCCTATGGGAGTGGCCATAGTTATATGGACCAATCAGGTCCTTAAACCCTTCTTTGGTGTATCCCAGGATGCACCGGGAAGAGGAAGGCTCACTATTTTGAAAGAGACAGGCCTGCTGGCAAGAGGGAGTGGACATCTCTCTTGCCAGCCATCTTCTAAAGATTTGAGGATATGAGGGGTGGTGGGGTGGGATTTTGGGGTATGGGAGAGTATTAGGGTATCAGGGGGTATCAGAGAATATCATGGGGTGTTGGGGAGTGCCGGGGTAAAAGAGAGTGCCAGGGATATCGGGGGTTCAGGGGATCAACTGAGCCCAGTGGCAGGAGGGAGTTGGCATCCCTTCTGCCAATTGGATGGGGGCGTGTTAGGCAGGAGGGAGTGGGCATCCCTACTGCTACACAGATGTGTGTGTGTGTGGGGGGGGTCCTCTGCTGCTACTGGCTCAGCTGATCATGGCAGGGGCATTTTCCCCCCAATCTGCTGAGCTGTGGCTTCGGGGAGTCCTACCAGTGGAAACATTACATATAATATATATAAGAGGTGCTTGGGATTTAAAACTGGTTTTATTTACCTCAAATCTATAGTAACACAGATCAACAATCTTAATTATGGTCAGATTAAAGAAATATATATAAACTTACAATCTCTGTGTATGTTATATGTAATGTTTCCACACAGTCAATACTACATATTTACTCTAGCCTGCCCCTTATTTAGTGAATGAACTTGAACTTTGCTAGTTGCTGTCAGACTAGAACTACTCTAAAAAGAGTCTTATTTTTTTAAAAAAAAGTACTTCACATGAAAGTCTTCAAATAAAGGTGCTAAAAAACATCCAAGATGATGCACAGAAAGAATTTGTGGTGTAGACCTTCCTCTGGGGTCCTATAAAAGTATATTGGCATGGTGAGTAATTGATAAACAAAAGCAAAAAACTTTTTAGTATCCAGCAAAGGTAATGTAAATGTGCAGGCATTTCCATAGAATGTCAATGCATGAAGCTGATTGGCTGGAACAGTTATGGGGAAGTCTGGAGCTGATGGTGCCACAGGGTCCCACTGGGGGGAGTGAGGGAGGGAGGGAGTAAGGAAGAGGAGGTAAGATTGGGGAACCAAAGCATTGGCAATTTTTTTGGGAGGCCACAGCCCTTGTGTTTCTCCCTCCCTCCTCCCCTCCTTTCCAATGCCAATGGTATATGTCACATGTTTTGTACCTCAAAAGCTAGAGCTGATAGGAGAAAACTGGTGCCATTTTTGGACCCAGGCCAAATATACCCAGAAACAGGTCTAACATTTGAGGCATCAAAATGAGTGTTGGCCAGTGTAATAAACTATAAACCAGGGGTGTCCAACCTTTTGACTTCCCTGGGCCGCATTGACCGAAAAAAATGTTTCTGGGGCCACACAAACGCGCAAACGCTGCAGCAAAATAGAGGAGGGAGCCGGTAAGACGGTAAACACCGAGGGGCAGCAGAGGAAAACACTGGATCGCCCTCGACCAGGGCCGCACAAAATACTTCACGGGGCCGCAGGTTGGACACCCCTGCTATAAACCATGACAAATGTCTAAAGGGGGGTCAGGGTAACAAATTAAGTGTCATGTTTGGTCACAGGTGAGCTGGTTGGCCCTTTAACTGGCCCACTGTATGACATTATGCAAAACATGCCTATTTTCTCTGTTTCCATGCTTACTGCCTCAGATAAATGACATGACTAAAAAGAGAAGTCATGAAGTTTGCTTTCATTTTCGGAAGCCTGTGCTACACAGTGTGCTAGCAATGCCAGTTATTGCTCACATACAGAAAACTGCAATTGCAGAGTCATGTGATCAATTTTGGAAGCGATATTACCTGCCTGGCAGGCTTTCTATTAGAGGAAATGGACTGCCTGGTAAGTTGATAACATTTTAACTTGTTTGGGGCCATTGAGCTGTATGATCTCTCACAGTCTGAAATGTAGGCTATTTGTTATTTTTGCTCTCCTTCAGGCTATGCCTGATCTCTCAGGCGGGTTGCTAAAAAAAAAAAAAAGATTTAAACAGAGGCAAAATATACAAGTACACTATGATTTTATGAGAGAACTTGGGGTCAATAAGGAAATAGTATTTGCAACTAATTTTATACTGTTCAATTACTCTAACATGATGTTCAAGCTCTTATCATATTTCCTACAACGCAGTTACTCAGTTTTTTTCAAGTTTAATTTATGTTTATGACCAAAAACAGCGTTCTGGGTTAAATGCTCACAAATACATCTGAAGCCATTGAAAAAATATATTTTAAATGTCACAGACTGCGTTCAAAAAGTGCTGATTGCAGTATTGTTGCTTTCGTTCACAATTGTTATGCAATAAGCTTACTTGGTTGCTTGAGCCCTAGTAGTAGAATTGAGATATTATTGCTAGGCTCATTACATATGTGCAGATCAAAGGAAAGGGTTGAACTTTGGGCAGATCCCCCTCTGCCAAATACAGCCAGATCCTTGCCAGCAGCAGGTAAAGAGCTTGCGTGTGGGGCAGCAAGACTACCTGCCAGGTCATTCCACTACTCCTTGATAGTACCTGGAAACCTGATGGATGAGGACGCAGCATTAGATTAACTTCATGTTCAATTGGTTTCAAAGTCTAGTGCTACAGGAATTGAATATGCTCTAGTGATGCCAGGGCATGGAGGAGAGAGAGGGAGGGAGGGAGGAAAAGATGCCAGGGAATGGAGGGTCCTGCCCAGTTTAGCAGGACCAGGGTCGAAGGCAGGGCTGATAGCAATCGAGTGCTGGAAGAGTGGATCGGGGCCAGCAGCCAAGGGAGGGAATAAAAGATGCTGGATTATGAGGAGAGGGAAAAATGTTGTGGGAAGGGGATGGTAGACCCGGGGGGGGGGGGTTGGTGTGACAGAAGGGAAATGGTAGATCCCCTTGGGGGAGGATAGTTATTGGAACTAGGTGGGAGTTGGAAGAATAGGGACACAAAGACAGATGCTGGACCTTGCAGGGGGCAGAGAGACATGGAAAATGCTGAACATGAGGGTGGAGTATGAAGACAGATGTTGGACATGGGTAGAGGAAATAGGGAGACAGAGGAGATATGCTGGAGATGGTGAAGGGGAATAGGGAGACAAGTAGAAAATGCTGAATAAGGAATGGAGGGAGTAGGGTGATGGAAGATATCTGCTGGATTAAGATGGGAAAAGAGGGGAGGTACTAGAATGGGATGGGGAAGATGGTGAGTTGATTGGCTGGCTCAGCAATGGGAAGAAAAAAAGAACACAGTAAGATTGTGGACATGGAGGTTGTAGGGTGAAGGAAAAAAGCAGACTTGACTGAGTAGGTAGGAGATGCTGGACACGGGGTGGATGCAGTAACAAGAAAAAGAAGGTTCTGGATAGTGGAGTAATAGGTAGAAGACAGGAAGGGACAGAAGTAGCAGATAGACTGAAGATCTTGGAAAGAAAATTAAGAAAAGACAGAAGAAAGCAGAAACTGGGATAAACATGAACAAAATGGGCAGACAATATAGGTAGAAAGAATCATTTTATTTCTATTTTGTCATTAGCATATATCAGATTTGAACTATATATCCTGCTAGAGACATAACTGGGGACTGCAAAGCCCAGGCAGTGCTTCTTTAGCTTCCAGCTGGCTTAGAGCTCTCTCTGACCAGGGGGCAGTTACACTCCCCTAACACTATTCCTGTCATGTGTGACTGCAGTATTCTGTTAGCATGACATTTCTGTGTAGCATTCTGTAATAATTTGGCTTGTTCAGTTTTCTTGATAGTAGAGGGGAT
The DNA here is from genome assembly GCF_902459505.1 of Geotrypetes seraphini. Lineage (NCBI taxonomy): Eukaryota > Metazoa > Chordata > Amphibia > Gymnophiona > Dermophiidae > Geotrypetes > Geotrypetes seraphini. Next base: position 170,839,793 of record NC_047084.1, on the reverse strand, counting down.
ATTTGTAAAGGGGAGGGGAGACAGGGGTTTTGTTGGTCCTTGCTCTGTATATTTGTATTTATAAAATGACAATTGTACAGAATATTGTTTCTTTTTATACTTTAATAAAATATGTTCAATATAAAATCATAACTGAGGGGGATCATATGGTTTGCGGGGACTGAACTCGCGGAGACGGGGCAGAAATGTGTTTTTTTAAATTTCAGTCTTAGTAGTTTGCCGGTCCACAAAATAATTATTTTATTTCCGTCGGTCCATAGGTATAAAAAGGTTGAAGAATACTGGCTTAGACTACTAGGAAAACCCTTGCTAAAAACTAGTGAGTAAGGATTGATAAGTGGATTTCTCTATTAGAATATCTGTTAATTTGTTATTAAATTTCAAAGTTTCAAAATGAATTGGATACAAGCAGCGTCTTACTTGCGGTTCACCACATATTAGCATCTCCACGTATTCACCATTATAGGACCCTCAGGGACCTCTGAAGAAGACTCTTTGTCAAAACGTGGACCGTGTTGGGTCCTGCGTCCCTAGTGGACTAGGTCCTTTAAGGTTTTCATGTGGATTATTTTACTTTTATGTGGATGATTAATGTAAATATATGTTTATTGCACTTTTGTTGATCTTAAAAATCAATAAAGATTTATTTAAAAAACAAACAAACAAAAAAAACGTAGTGAGTAGTTTCACTGAGCTCCTTCTCAGCATGTGCTTTGGGATTTTCAGTCTGAGAGCAAGACGCACCACATGCAAATGCAGCCCTAGGGGCTATGAAGCTTCCAAGGTTTGTGCATTTAGGTGGTAGAAAAGCTCATAGAGCCTTTCTGGGTGTATTTGGATACTATTGTACTTCAGTGAGTTCTAGATATGAATGGTGTCTGGAGCTCTGGGAGGGAGAGTAGTAATATGTTCCATGCCAGGAAGGGTGGGGATAAAAATTTTGCAATGTAGAATGAATATTGCCTAGGAAGTATTAGAGATGGGTGTTCCTAGCTTGCAGGGAGGAGAATGAACTAAGGTAGAATGAGAGGGAACCCAATCGATTCAAAACATTAAAAAAATCGGCTTCCTGATTCGGACCCTTCCCCTCACCCCCTAAAACAGGAGTGGCAGCGCTGCTCTTGCTGGCCGGCCGCTGCCGCATCTGCTTTAGAGGGCGAGGAAGGAGGGTCAGTCGGGAAGTGCTGCTGTCGGCTTCACCCCCTGGCCTCCCACTTCCTCCCCACTTCCCCCCTGGCCTCCTGAAGGACTGCGCATCTCCCCCCGGAATGCCTCCGTGTTCCCCCTGGCCTCCCCGCACCGTTTACCTTATAGCTTCAGCCTGCAGTGAAGATAGCGGTTACAGCGTCTTTGCAAAGTGCTTTAAGCTGTTTCCTCCACTGTGATCCTGCCTCTGACGTCAGAGGAGGGGTGGGACCGCAGCAGAGGAAACAGCTCAAAGCACTTTGCAAAGACGCTGTAACCGTGATCTTCACTGCAGGCTGAAACTATAAGGTAAACGGTGCAGGGAGGCCAGGGGGAAAATGGAGGCCTTCCCGGGGGGGGGGGGGGAGGGGAACAGTCCTTTGGGGGGCAGGCCTTCAAGAGGGGAACAGGCTTTCAAAGGGGGGACAGGCCAGGGATGGTGGCACAGGCCTTCAGGGGGGACAAGCCTTCAAGGGGGGGAAAGACCTTCAAAGAGGGGGGCAGGCCTACAAGGGGGAGACAGGCCAGGTATGGTGGCATAGGCCTTCAGGGGGGACAGGCAGGCCTTCAGGGATGGGGGGACAGGCCTTCAGGGATGGGGGGACAGGCCTTCAGGGGGAGGTGCAGGCCTTCAGGGAGGAACAGACCTTCAGGGGAGGAGGGCCCTGATGTAGAAGTACACAGAGGGAGGGAGGGAAGGGGGCTTCAAAGAGACGTGCATATGCCAGACTTTGGGGGGGGAAGAAATAATGGGTCTAAAAACAGAGGAGACAATGGGATTTAGGGAGGGAAGGAACAGAAAGGGAGAGAAGTTGGACATAAGGGAAGGTGTGGAGAGGGGGATAGAGCTACTGGATAGGAGGGTAGTTGGGAAAAGAAAGGGAGAGAAGGTGGACCCTGGGGTGGTGGGGAAGGAGGGAGAGATGCTGGATGAAAGGGTAGTTAAGAAAAGGTGGATCTGTGGATGGAGGCAAAAAAAAAAAAAAGAAAGATGCCAGACCTCCAGGGGAGGGAAGGAAAATGGAAGGGGAGGACAGAGATGGCAGATGGATGGTTAGCACGGAGAAGAAGAAAACCCTGGCAAGCAAGTTATCAGAAGACAACCAGAGCCTGGGACCAACAAGATATGAATAATGACCAGGTAATAAAAGGTAGAAAAACTAATTATATTTTCCATTTTGTGATTACAATATGTCAGATTTGAAACGTGCATTCTGCCAGAGCTGGTGTTAGACCGCAAACATGAGCTAGGATTTAACAGAGAAAGGAAAAGTCTTTTTTGTTTGTTTATTTTGTTTACACCACAGCGCCAGTATGGTTAGGAGAAGGCAAAGGGGGTGAAGAGCCATCTTGAGAGGAGTCAGCTCCATTGTTGGTGTTTTGCAAGAGCGTGGAGAAGATTGGACATTAAATGAATCCCCTGAAGTACTAGTTTAGGTGAAACAGAAACACTTTTCTGTTGGGAGAAGAAGCCAGATATTGGATGAGAAGATTTTGGTTTAGAACATCTGTAGATAAGTGACACCTTTCTATATCTGACACTAGTGCTTCTGATTCCATGCCGTTAGAATCTGGTGAAATTTTGAATTGGAGTTATTGCTTTCTCCTATATTTTAGATAGATTGGGCTCTCATTCACCATTTTTGATATTTGAAGATTAACGGAACACTAAGAATATAAGCTCTGTTGCACATGAATGAAAATATTGCAAATGAATGATTGAAAGTAAAGTATATATAATTGTACGGAGTTTTTTTTACAAACCAGTGATGATGCAAGCGGCTTAGGGTACTTGTGTAGTCCCGGCTGCTTGCAATTGAGGTTTGTTTTTCTCCGTTTTTTGTATTTATTAATTTTTCACACAAGATTGTGTTATGTCCATAATTCTTTCCATGTGGTATGAATGAAGCCCTTCTACTAAATACAATTTACAATACATTTTGGATTATATTATTGCTATAAAATAAACCCACCAGGATGTTTGAAAAAAACACCCAATTGGGCAGGAAAATCGAATTGAATTGAAATGAAAAACTAATTCAATAGGCCGAATCGAATCTAATTTTTTTTTCCCGAATCAGGCAGCACTAGTAGAGAGCATAGAAGTATAGAATGTGTGTGGGGAGGGGGTTGGAGTAGACACAAGGGGGGGTGGGGTGGGGTGGTATTAAGCATCCTACCCCAAAACAAAAGTATATAAAAATATATAAAAATATACAAAATATATAAAAACTGCATTAAAGTTAGGGGAAAACAGAATATGAAGATGAGAGGAGGAAGAAGACATTAAGACAGGGAAGGACTAAGAGAGAAGTAGAGATGGTCTAAGACAGTGGTCTCAAAATCAAACCCTTTGCAGGACCACATTTTGGATTTGTAGGTAATTGGAGGGCCTCAGAAAAAACAGTTAATATCTTATTAAAGAAATGACAATTTTGCATAGTCTTAATAATAATATTGTAATTTATAGCAAAAGAGACATATGATCAAGAAACTGTTTTATTTTACTTTTGTGATTATGATAAACATACCGAGGGCCTCAAAATAGTACCTGGCGAGTTTGAGAGAAAAGAAAGTGTATGGTGTGCACAGGTTTGTTAGGGAAGAGGGACTACTGAGGATTGACTGGGAAGGGGAGAATATGGGTTGTATAGATGGATCAGAGTGAACTGGATGGCATAGCATGAGCGTGATGTAGATGGTCTGGCAGTAGGATGGTAAACTGTGGTGATGACTTGGGGTTGGGGAGGAAGAGAGACTGGTGGGACTTGCAGTGCACTCATACACCTAGCATTTGTTTTACCCACAAATCCTCCCTGTGTGTTACCATCTGCTGTACTTTTCAATTAAGGACGGCCTGGCCAGTTGTATTTACAACCCACCATGATTTAATTTCCTTTATATGGACTTGGTAATTTGCGCTGAGTTGAGCACCCCAGTCAACTAGAAAATAAAAATATTAATTTACAATTAATAACCACTGAAGTACAAAAGCCCTAATTAAAATATATATGTGTATTTTATAGAACGGAGTACCAGATCTTTAAAGTGTTGAGATTTCTATAAAGAAATACTTTTAAATAGAGGATTTACTTACCCCCTCTTCTATTAAAATGCGCTAGCCCGCGCTGCTCCCGACGCTCATAGGAACTTTATGAGCATCGGGAGCAGTGTGGGCCATTCAGCGCGGCTCCCCGCGCTAGAAGCTGCTAACGCAGTTTAATAGAAGAGGCCCCTTGTAGCTTGGCACAATCACTAGAAAATGAGAAAATTCTTCTGTTAATAACAGGAATGGTAATTCTAAACCAAGTGGAAATAATCAACAGCTTCAGTATATCTGTAATATATTTTAAGAACTCTGAGAATGACAGTTTTAAGGCAAGTGAATTTTATTTGAGTAAAACATTGTGGAGGCAATTTTAGAAGAGCTGAACACCATTTGCAAATGTAGAAGAGTGTTTATTTTTATAAATCAGCATGTATGTGGAAGCTACAATGTTAGAACAAGTGCTACTTGTACATATGTAGCTAAGAGATTAACACCTATCACCAACAGTTTATGGTGACAGGTTAGAATTAAGTAAAATAGATGCGATCCAAGGTCTATGGTCAGTTCTCAGAATTTCACAGAAGAATGTCAGGGTATCCATTTTGTGAACTGTGGCCCTTCTACTAAAGTGCATTAAGTTTTGGATTTATCTTGCTATAATGCAGGATTTTAACATGTGACAAGTCCAGAACTAATGCTGCATCAAAAAGAGAGATTCTTGTTATAGGGTTGTTTTTTTAAATTATTATTACAATTCTTGCACTAACATTCAGAGTAAACATAGTACCTGATCCCAGATAATGTGGAAGCATTTTCTGTGGTAAGTGGTCCCCTCCTGATTCGGTGTTATTCAGTTAACACATGGTTAAGTGCCTTCCATGCCTAATCTCTGCCTAAGCTATGCCCTCTGATAGAAAAATTTAAACACATTACACAACATTTGAAACGGGAAAACTACTTCAAAACCCGTTAATACGCTCATACAATAGGCTATTACCACATATTAACTGCAAGCTAAGTGCATAGCACACTTTAGTTGAAACATCCCTTAGGGCTCCTTTTACAAAGGTAAGTTAGGGCCTTAACGCATGGAATAGCGTGCGCTAAAATGCCCCGCGCGCTAGCCGCTACCGCCTCCTTTTAAGCAGGTGGTAATTTTTCTGCTAGCGCGCGCTAAAAACTCCAGCGCACCTTAGTAAAAGGAGCCCTTAGTGTCATTTCTGAATCTCAAGAAGTTGGTTTTTTTTTTACAGTGACTATAAAAGATTCTAAATAGGCCACAAGCTACATAAAAAGGTGAGAAACATTAGCAGACATTAAAGAGGAGGCCTATACACAGAGCCTCAGCTCCTAATCTTTGGCAAATGGCAATGTGGTTTAAAGTATGACTATTCGTATGTTCCTAGAATAGAGGCAGAAATCTTTCCCAGTTAGTGCTAGAATGAATATCCAAGTTATTCATTTAGATTTAATGTCCTATGAGTATCAACCATTAAAGGCAAATAGAAAAATGCAATGGCATTTTCTCCTTAGGTTTTGACTTCCATTCCTAATTGATTACTTTTTGACAGAGTAAGTTCCAGAGCAGAAATACCGTATTTTCACGCAGATAACGCGCACCCATGTAAAACGCGCACACGGGTATAGCGCGCAGAAACCACGATTTTATGTACAAAAACTTTTGTATACCGCGCTCACGGGTATACCGCGCATGCAGCCCGACTGTCCTTTCGCCCGCCCCGACTCTCCTCTGGCCACCCCGACTCTCCTTTCGCCCTCCCCGACTCTCCGTGCGCTGTCCTGACTATCCGTTCACCCTCCCTGACTTTCCGTGCACTGCCCCGCCTCTCTGTGCGCTGTCCCGACTCTCCGTTCACCCTCCCTGACTTTCCGTGCACTGCCCCGACTCTCCGTGCGCTGTCCCGACTCTCCGTTCACCCGCCCTGACTTTCCGTGCACTGCCCCGCCTCTCCGTGCGCTGTCCCGACTCTCCTTTCGCCCGCCCTGCCCTGCTCCCAGCTCTGTAAGCATGCGCAATGGTCTGAGCATGCTTGCCGCTTAGTTTTCACCAAGGCTGTTTTTCTGGGGGCGCGGCCTGAGGCACATGGTCGGGTTGGGCCCATGTGCCTCAGGCCGCGCCCCCAGGTGGGACCTAAGGCTCCAGGGCCTATTCTGATTGGCCCACGCGCCTTAGGCCCCACCAGTAGGCGGAGTTTTGGGACAGATGGGCCAATCCGGCCTCATTCCGTCGTTGGCTGCCTGCCGGACAGGCGGGTTTGGCTCCCGTCTGTCCGGCCAACTACCAAAGGTACGGGGAAGGGGGGTGGGGGTGTCGTGGGGGTCGGCCAGGGGGGTCGCGGGTCGGCTGGGGGGGCGGTCGGAGGTTCTTGGGGGGGGCGGTTGTTGGAGGGAGGGGGGTTTGCGTCGAGGGCAGGAGGGCCTGGGATCCCTCCTGCCCGTAATGTAGTGCGGGGTGGGGGTAGGGGGTCGCTGTGGCCAGGAGGGTTTGGGCTCCCTCCTGGCCCGATATTGTCGGGGAGTTGGGGAGTCGGCCGGGCAAGAGGGCTTGGGCTCCCTCTTGCTCCGATCGTGGATGCGGGTGCGGGTGGGAGCGCGTGCGAGCGGTCGTTCGGGGTGGGGGTGCGAGCGGTCCTGCTGGGGGGGGGTGAATCGGGCGTCGGGCGGGGTGGGAACTATGTAAAAAAAATTTTGTATACCGCGCTCACGCGTATAACGCGCGAGGGGTATGCGCAGTAGGTAAAAACGCGTATAACGCGCGCGTTATATGCGTGAAAATACGGTACTTGTTATTTTCTAAGACAAGTATTCTTGTACTTGTTTCTTACCCATTACTCCTCAGTTGTCTTGACAACAAACAATACTGGACTTATTGAAGTAAAGAAAATATGTAACTATATAATAGTACAGAACCAGAGTGGAATTGTCCCAATCAGAAAGGTGAGCACCAAAAAAGTGTCCTTCAACTCATCTGATAAATACAAATGCCTTTATTCATCCAAAGTCTCGTATATGCATCCAATGATTCAACAACCCGACATGCACATGTTTTGGCCTAACTGGCCTGCCTCAGGAGTCTACAAGTACATACATGGATACAAACAGGTTAAAAACATACAAAATGTATATTAAAAAATATGTAATGACAATTAATATATAAAAAATCAATTGATATATAATATGATATAAAAACAGCAAAGAATAATCACAAATACATAAAAATATAGCTAAAATATAGACATATGGATTCATCATAAGCCCAGATAGACTACGTATGAATTAATCACCAAAGGTAACAAGTACATTAATACTTTGTATATCATACACCATCTCAATAAGTATATAGTGGTTAAAATAAACATCCATTAAACCTCAATAAATATGTACAGTTCAATTCCTAATTGACTACTTTTTGACAGAGTAAGTTCCAGAGCAGAAATACTTGTTATTTTCTAAGACAAGTATTCTTGTACTTGTTTGTTACCCATTACTCCTCAGTTGTCTTGACAACAAACAATACTGGACTTATTGAAGTAATGAAAATCTGTAACTATATAATAGTAAAAACCAATGAAGCCGCAAAATTTATTCTTGAATTTATCTTGCATACACAATGTCAAAATGAGAGCATTACTATGAGAAAGAAAACCAATGTTTCTTATGTTTCATTTCATCAATTTACATTTATATATTGCAGCGTATATCCTCACACAGACGATCTTTAATCAGGGAAGAAGCCGAAGCTTTTGATGGGATGAGAGACAGAAAGTGGTACATGAATCTGGAAGGAATGAATAAAATGGACATGTGGGACTAAAAAAAAGTGGATGAAGGAAGTGGGGTGAACAGGAGCTAGAGAAGGAATGAGTCAGATAGGGAATAAGGAAAGAGTGCACACACTTATTTATTTATTTAAAACATTTTTAATCCATCTTTATCCAAGGCGGCTCACAGCATTACATACATATTTCAGGATTTGCACAACATAAAGATCCCATATATCAGCAAAAATCATAAGATTATACCATCTCACTCTATAAATTATATTTCAACCGCTCATTTACTTGCATTTCAACCAAGAAGCACAAATCTAATAACCTGCAAACAAAAGATGATATTCAGAAAGTAAAATATTAACTCAAGAAGCAAAATATTAGCTTAAAAAAGCTAGAAATTATGATAATGCGATTGAATCAAAATTTGAATAAAACTTGACAACTTGAAACTTGAACAAACAAATTGGTCTTAAGCAACTTTCTAAATTGCAATAGATTTTTCTAAAACCGTAAGGTACCAGCCAATGCATTCTACATAAATGTTCCAGCTACAGAGAAACATGACTTTTTGGTCTGTACATATCATAAAATATTCCCCTTTGATGTGTCTAACAACCAACAATTCTGTGATGTCAGTGTCCTTGGCGGAGTATATTGTATAGTGTTAGGAATTTTGCCAAATAATTCAACAGGATGTCACAAACACCTCGTTGGACAAATTTCAAAACTTTGAATTGAATACAAAACAAAATTGGCAACCAGTGCAATCTTTTTCAAATAGGTGTAATGTGTTCGTATCGAGATACTCCAGCCAGTAGCCGAGCAGCTGAGTTTTGTATCATTTGTAACACTTTAATACGTACTTGGGATAAACCTAGATAGATACCATTACAGTAATCTATTTGGGATAGTACTTTAATAGCTAGCCTTTAACATTACATACAGTACTTAAAAGAGTACCTTTTAAAACTAATAGGAGGACTTTTTTTCACTCAGAGAATAGTTAAGCTCTGTAACGCATTGCCAGAAGATGTGGTAAGAGCGGATAGCGTAGCTGGTTTTAAGAAAAGTTCCTGGAGGAAAAGTCCATAGTCTGTTATTGATAAAGATATGGGGTGAATCCACTGCTTGCCCTGGATCGGTAGCATGGAATATTGCTACTAGTGACCTGGATTGGACAGGCTACTGGACTTGATGGACCATTGGCCTGACCTAGTATGGCTATTCTTATGTTCTTATGACAGAAAAAAATAATTGTACATCACCTGGACCTTCTCAAAAAAATAGAGCAGTATATCAAATGCCAATAAAAATAATCATAAACATGACTGATTTTTTTTTTTTTTAGTTCCAACATGGATATTACACTAGATGCAAACAATATTTAAACCAACAATAGAAATATTGGAGATAATAACTATGATGACAGGAATAAAATAGTATTCACACCTCTTTCATTTTTATTTATTACAATTATGATATCTTATGCACTATTCAGAAGAAGTAACATATGCTCGTACTGTATTTCCTTAGAATGTAAGTCAGTAATCAGAAGTGTTATAGAAAATTATAATAAATGTTTGCCTCTTGATGACAAGTCACTGTTTCTGTTCATGCGTGGTTACTTGTATATACTCCCATAGTACTTTTGTGACATTTACATTCCCCAAACTGACTTGGAAAAAAAAAAAAGCAAACTAATATTAAATTCAGAGTCTAGGTTTCTAGCTTCATCAGTTTTCATTTATTCCTCTTACAAATTCAGAGCAATTATTTTTCTAATTTACATAATTTGTTTCCAGAATAGAGCCATTCTGAAGAAATATCATTCTGAATTGGGATCAAGATCACTAATAAAGTATTTTTAATAATATAAATTATTTGAAGGTTTTTTTTTTTTATGTCATCAGTAGCAGCGCCGAAGCGTGCTCCTGCTTGTGCCGCTCAGCAGCTGAAGAAATCGGAACTTACAGCGGCCATGACAGTGATTGACTGGCCAGGAAATGGCAGAGCAGGTACAACAGACAGGTCAGGGTACAGAGCCCGGCAGTGGCCTGCAATAAGGCTGAGAGGGGAGCGCTGGCCCAAATATAAATCAGGACCCCCATTTTTGGGTCAGTTTTTGGGCCCCAAAATCCCAGTTTATATTCAAGTATATATGGTATATATATATATTGTTCCCAACATGTGATATTTACTGGTACAAACACTCAGTGGAGTCAGGTCAGTGAGGCAAAATATGCTCATAGATTGAAGTTTATAATACTTTCTGGTGTAGGCAGACTGCCTCGGGTTGTTTTTTTTAGATAATGTGCATCCCGATTGGCTGGTTAGATAGCGGTAGGATGCCTATTGCTGCCTACAATCGGGACACTGTTTATAGAATTTGGCCCATGGCCTTTCAATACATGTCCGAGCTAATAAAGGATAGCTGAGCCCACACTCCCGAGGGGAAGCTGATTATTATCCTGGCTTTTCTATATAGATATTTTTTTCTAAATTGAGCCAGCACAGCATCTCGTCTACACTGAACCCTATTTGTTTTACTAAAGCAGTGGAATTCCTAATTAACAACCATCTATTCAGTGTGCATTTTGGTAACAAAGCGAGCACCTGGAAATGTCATAAGCATGGATTGCCTCCAGCATCAGAACTTTCTTCAGCATTTTCAATTTATACTTTAATCATCTCCCTGTTACTCAGTTCACAAAATTCATTTATGAGGATGACATAGGCCTTGGTGACATATTTCAAGTTCTAGCAAAATAGTTTCCTTCGTGTTCTATCTATATCATACTGTACAAATGCAGCAAAAGAACTTAATTTTTTTTCTTATGGATCAAAAGACAGCACCATGAACCACATCCAGTGTACTTTGAAGACACTTTAGATTTTACCCTCTCTTTATAAATACTTAGCAGAGTCAGCAGTTAAAGTCTTGTTAATAACCAAGTTTTAAAGTTGACTGGTATAAAATATTTTTGTTTTGTTTTCTTTTTGCGAAGACTTTGAGACAGAGTACTTTTGACATTCTGATACTCTATGTACCAGTCTAGAAAATTATAGACCGGTGAGTCTGATGTTTGTGCCAGGCAAAATGGTAGAGATTATTATAAAGAACAAAATGACCAGAACATACAGTATAGTATACATAAGCATGGATTAATGAGAGAAACATATACATATGTATAATGACAGAACATAATGAGAACCCAGGCACTACTATGGTTGATTTGAATGAAGAATATTATCATATATCAGTCTGCCTCAGCAAGATGTTATCTTACCGATTTGCCAAACTTCATTCTATCTGGCTTAACAACAATTTCAGGTCCTCAGCGGGCCACCACACACTCAAACCATCTCATTATGCGGGGCTTTACGCTCCCACTCGTCATCGGACCAGATAAACGTTTTATAAATATTTTAAATAATTTTTTATATAAGAATTATTTTTAATATATGCTAAAAGTACTTAGCTTTGTATATTTGACGCTAATCGGGAGGGTGGAAACATCAATCGCCAACATGTTTCGCCCATATAATTCAAAGCGCTTTATCAAGGCTCCCTCTCCCTAAATAAATATAACAACAATATTTACAAAATTTGGTTATCTTGACATCAGACATTGACGCCCCCTTTTTTGGGACGTCGACGTCTGGGTCACGTATAAATCAGCTGATCAAGAGCGTGACCGCCATTTCGTTTTTGACGCAATGGTTGGAGATAGCTGTGTGAATGGTGAGAGTAAATTATAATACTATTGTTAGAATATATATGCTGGATAGTGATATTTATAGAGACTTAGATGTGCTTTATATTTATTTAGGGAGAGGGAGCCTTGATAAAGCCCTTTGAATTATACGGGCAAAACATGTTGGCGATTAGCGTCGAATATACAAAGCTAAGTACTTTTAGCATATATTAAAAATAATTTTTATATAAAAAATTATTTAAAATATTTATAAAACGTTTATCTGGGCCGATGACGAGTGGGAGCGTAAAGCCCCGCACAATGAGATGGTTTGAGTGTGTGGTGGCCCGCTGAGGACCTGAAATTGTTGTTAAGCCAGATAGAATGAAGTTTGGCAAATCGGTAAGATAACATCGTGCTGAGCAGACTGATAATGACAGAACATATACATAAGCATGGATTTGGTCAAGGAAATCTTGCCTCACCAATCTACTGCATTTCTTTGAAGGGGTGAATGAACATGTGGATAAAGGTGAGCCAGTTGATATTGTGTATTTGGATTTTTAAAAGATGTTTGACAAAGTTTGTTTATTAAGAGCTTCTATACCACTACTAATGACTGGGGAGTCAGTTCAGAGCAGTCTACATGAGACTCTGCAAAAGCACTACCATACATGAGCTTCTGTAGCGATGTTACCCTACAGAGTTACATAGAGCTTCTGTGAGGTGTTATTATACATGGGCTCTATAGTGAAATACAAGGAGTTCTGTGGTGATGTTGCAATACTGAGATATTGCCGGCATGATTATGCCATAATCCAGCATCCTAATTATGTTACTGGCACATCGATCATCCTACTTATATACACATGTTTATGCCAAATCAATCATCCTACGTATAAACACATGTACGAGGTTTACGATTGCAGGTAAATACTCTATACACTATTTTTACACACTTGGCCATTTCAATTAAATATAATTTATTTACATGCATCTCTTAAAGTTCTAGTTTTCTCTCTGTCAACTTCATAATTTCAGTTGAAGTAGTTTGAGAAAAGGATAGTACCTCATGAAAGACTTCTGAGGAAATTAGAGAGTCATGGGTTAGGAGGTCCTATTATGGATTAAAAAACAGGTTGAAAGACTGAAAACAGAGTAGGTTTAAATGGTCAAAATTCTCAATGGAAAAGGGTAAAATAGTGATGTTTCCCAGGGGTCTGTGCTGGGACCGCTGCTTTTTAACAATAAAAAACCCTAACACAGCTTGGTAAAAGGGGGCCTAGGTGTGGTTAAGGGCTCATGCGCTAATGGTCACGTGCAAACGGGAAAATTATTGTGTGGCTATTAATGGAGCAAACGGAAAATGTGGCCATTTGACAGCTGTGCTAAAAGTGGCCACAGTCGCTGGAAACCCACAAGCTAATCATAGTGCAGGCCACATTTTAGCGCAGTTTAGTAAAAGGACCCCTAAATGTCTGATTCCCCACTACTAGCTGAAAACTAGGATTGGTATGATGTGTCCTCAGTAATACCAAAATTTTTTTTTCTTTTTATTTACCCCCTCTTTTATTAAGCCGCAGCAGAAGTTTCTACCGCAGCCTAGGACGTTAAATTCTCCGACGCTGCTCTGACAATCATAGGAATGAGTGTCGTAGCAGCCTTGGAGCATTTAGCGCTCCAGGGTGCGGTACAAACCTCTACCATGGCTTAGTAAAGGGGGGGGAGGGTTTCGTTTCAGATGATGCATATACGTCCATTTTTCAACTAACTGTACACTTTTCTTCACATCCTCAACAATATTCATAACACTGGCATTCGCATCACTCCTCATATACATATCACTAAATAAAGACACATAACACTTAGTAATGGCAAAGCATGGGCCGCAGCTTTATTAAATTTATCCATCAATGAATTCATATAAACATAACATTTTCATACATAAATAATTCAGTGTAGCTTAACAACCATAAACCTTGGAGCCGATGTCGAACTAGCTCAACTCACAAAACTCAAACCCCTTGATGCTAATCGGTGTCGAATTAGCTCAGCTCACCAAATTCATCACATTCCAGCAAACCCCACTTCCCCCAGCAAGACTTGCGATGTCGCAGAATCATGCCGGCTACCCATGGCGGTTCCGCACATGAGCAGAATAAGCACATAAAATATATAACTTCATAAGCCACACTGTCCACAATTCACCCCCATAACACATTACCGCAAAAGCTGCAACCAACCCAACCACCACCCACCAAAACCATACAGCCCAAAAACTGGGCGGGCGGGAAGGGAACAAATTTAACCCTGCCTACCCACCTCTTCCCACACTCCCACCCTTCCCAAAATGATTTAACCCACCAAAATCACCCTTAATCCCACACAATTCCTCCACCAATCACCCTTCACCCTTCCTAACAACCAATCCTCCTGTCCTAGCACCCCAACCACAAATCCCAGCCAACCTCCAGCTCCCACTACCAACCCTCACAATCTAACCCCCCACCACCACCACCCACAGCCCACTGTAACTACTGTTTAAGGTTTCGCTCACCACTGTTATCAGCTGACAGCTAAACTGTAAGCTCCCCTACAACTCTAGTAAACAGAATATAAATTGTAACATCATCAGCATACATGAAACATCAAACTCCAATTACCTTCCAAACTGGAAGAGATGGACAAAGCTGTAAAATTCCCCAGTATGAAAGAGCAAATAGGACTTTTGGTTCAAAGTACAAATCAATTCTAGCATAGAGCTGGATGTTGTTTAACAGTACAAAGACATTTCTGGAGAGTCCTTGTACAAGACAGAGTATACGACTTCCAATACGTCTCAGAATTTTTGCTATGCCCAGTTTAAAGCAAGATCAATAGGAAAAAAATATGTGAATCTCTGTAAGCTGGCAGATCTAGTTATAGCCAGAACAATGTGATACTTTTTCAAGTTGCTGTAATGAAAATTCTGAACAAGTGGCTTTCTCACTTAAGGGGCAATTTTATCAAGCTTTATTTATTTTTATTTTGCTAGGTAAACCCTGTTCTATAGTACTTGTCTGTAAATTTCTTTCATTTAATTGTGTTCATTTTATCCTTCTTTCTTGTGTTTTATATGTAATTTATTTCTGTAAAAGGCTTTGCTTTTCTTATAGATTTTTGGTATCTATATATATAAAATCGGAGGTATGTATGTGTGTATGTATGTGTGTATGTGCCGCGATCACGCAAAAACGGCTTGACCGATTTGAACGAAACTTGGTATGCAGATCCCTCACTACCTGGGATGATATGGTCTGGGGGTCTCGCGGCCCACCTGCACACGTGGGCGGAGCTACAAACATAAAATCAGATTTCACCCATTCATGTCAATGGAAAAAATGTAAAAAGCTGCCATTCTCACAGTAATTCCAACTACCTGGGGTGATACGTTCTGGGGGTCTCGCGGCACACCTGCACACATGGGCGGAGCTACAAACAGAACATCAGATTTCACCCATTCATGTCAATGTAAAAAATGTAAAAAGCTGCCATTCTCACAGTAATGCAAAAACGGCTTGACCGATTTGTTCGAACCTTGGTATGCAGATCCCTCACTACCTGGGGTGATATGTTCTGGGGGTCTCGCGGCCCACCTGCACACGTGGGCGGAGCTACAAACAGAAAATCAGATTTCACCCATTCATGTCAATGGAAAAAATGTAAAAAGCTGCCATTCTCACAGTAATTCACAAACGGCTTGACCGATTTGAACGAAACTTGGTATGCAGATCCCTCACTACCTGGGGTGATATGTTCTGGGGGTCTCGCGGCCCACCTGCACACATGGGCGGAGCTACAAACAGAAAATCAGATTTCACCCATTCATGTCAATGGAAAAAATGTAAACAGCTGCCATTCTCACAGTAAATCAAAAACGGCTTGACCGATTTTTGAACGAAACTTGGTATGCAGATCCCTCACTACCTGGGATGATATTTTCTGGGGGTCTCGCGGCCCACCTGCACACGTGGGCAGAGCTACAAACAGAAAATCTGATTTCACCCATTCATGTCAATGGAAAAAATGTAAAAAGCTGCCATTCTCACAGTATTTAAAAAACTGCTTGACCGATTTGAACGAAACTTGGTATGCAGATCCCTCACTACCTGGGGTGATATTTTCTGGGGGTCTCGCGGCCCACCTGCACCCGTGGGCGGAGCTACAAACAGAAAATCAGATTTCACCCATTCATGTCAATGGAAAAAATGTAAACAGCTGCCATTCTCACAGTAATTCCAACTACCTGGGGTGATATGTTCTGGGGGTCTCGCGGCCCACCTGTACACGTGGGCGGAGCTACAAACAGAACATCAGATTTCACCCATTCATGTCAATGGAAAAAATGTAAAAAGCTGCCATTCTCACAGTAATTCAAAAACGGCTTGACCGCTTTGAACGAAACTTGGTATACAGATCCCTCACAACCTGGGGTGATATGTTCTGGGGGTCTCGCGGCCCACCTGCACACGTGGGCGGAGCTACAAACAGAACATCAGATTTCACCCATTCATGTCAATGGAAAAAATGTAAACAGCTGCCATTCTCACAGTAAATCAAAAACGGCTTGACCGATTTGCACGAAACTTGGTATGCAGATCCCTCACTACCTGGGGTGATATGTTCTGGGGGTCTCGCGGCCCACCTGCACACGTGGACGGAGCTACAAACATAAAATCAGATTTCACCCATTCATGTCAATGGAAAAAATGTAAAAAGCTGCCATTCTCACAGTAATTCCAACTACCTGGGGTGATATGTTCTGGGGGTCTCGCGGCCCACCTGCACACATGGGCGGAGCTACAAACAGAACATCAGATTTCACCCATTCATGTCAATGGAAAAAATGTAAAAAGCTGCCATTCTCACAGTAATTCAAAAACGGCTTGACCGCTTTGAACGAAACTTGGTATGCAGATCCCTCACAACCTGGGGTGATATGTTCTGGGGGTCTCGCGGCCCACCTGCACACGTGGGCGGAGCTACAAACAGAAAATCAGATTTCACCCATTCATGTCAATGGAAAAAATGTAAACAGCTACCATTCTCACAGTAAATCAAAAACGGCTTGACCGATTTGCACGAAACTTGGTATGCAGATCCCACACTACCTGGGGTGATATGTTCTGGGGGTCTCGCGGCCCACCTGCACACGTGGACGGAGCTACAAACATAAAATCAGATTTCAGCCATTCATGTCAATGGAAAAAATGTAAAAAGCTGCCATTCTCACAGTAATTCCAACTACCTGAGGTGATATGTTCTGGGGGGTCTCGTGGCCCACCTGTACACGTGGGCGGAGCTACAAACAGAACATCAGATTTCACCCATTCATGTCAATGGAAAAAAATGTAAAAAGCTGCCATTCTCACAGTAATTCAAAAACGGCTTGACCGCTTTGAACGAAACTTGGTATGCAGATCCCTCACTACCTGGGGTGATATGTTCTGGGGGTCTCGCGGCCCACCTGCATACGTGGGTGGAGCTACAAACAGAAAATCTTATTTCACCCATTCATGTCAATGGAAAGGATGTAAAAAGCTGCCATTCTCACAGTAATTCCAACTATAAAACACTTTATATGACACTATAACCACTAGGGACATCTTTTCTATTCTACCACGGACACCATACATATAGAGTTTGTATGTTCTAACTGTGTTTGTAACTGTTTCCTTCATGCACCCCAGTTCATAATGTTATTACATTACATGAGTACTCACATATGCTGAACTAGGCACACAGGTTCCATTCTGAATCGGGAAAAAACTGCATGGAGTTTCTTTTCAACCTGAGTTTCCACATATTGAGTTGTTTAAATCAATACTGAAACTTTTGGATGCCACTTATTCCAACAGATCTTCCTTTTCAGTTTAAGAGATTGCTAATTCCAGTGAGACTTGCATTCATTCACCAATATAAAGTATCTTTATTTGAATCCATTTACAGTGTTATTGCTATAATTAAATACCCGTGCAACGCCGGGGCATCAGCTAGTATTAAATAAAACTTAACTTGGATCTTTTATAAAATATATCCAAAGTTATAGACCTAGAAAGGTTAGTACGGTGACAAGAGGGTGTACACCTTTACACTTGTCCATCCGTATTTGCTGTGATAGGGGATTAACAGCCTGCGAATATAGAATGCTATAATATATTTATTAAGATTTTCAATAAAGTGCAAAGAAAAATCACACAGCAATGCAAACCGAATGCTCTTACATGTGCTTAAACCAAGCCCTGTCCACCCCCCCTCTCCCCCACACATTTATAGTGTCAGTGTCCAACAGTCCATCATGGCCTGCGAAAAACCGCGAATAACTTTTTCATATGTTATACGCTATTTTCTATTAAAAACCATCGTGAATATGGTGAAACCGCAAATAACATGATGGAAGACCTGGCTTGTTCCTGAAGGAGAGGCAAAACACGGTGAAGAAAGTGCTGGGAATCAGTGATTTTCTCTGTAAACGCTTGGAATCAGTGATTTTTTCTATGCAAGCTGACGTAATTTGGGGGGAGGAGCCAGCAAGCTAAAAAATGCAAATAATCGAAACCGCCATTGCTGAAACCGCAAATACGGAGGGAGAAGTATACATGCCCCACATATATGTTATTTGGGATGGTAGAGTTTGGATGGTTAATGGGCATAGCAATGGAGTATATGCAAAATTTATAAAATCCACATGTACATAAATAATTTATCAAAACAAGATCAGTGTATAAATATATCGCATAAATTTTTGTGCAGTGCTCAGACCCGCAACCTAATAGTGCTCAAGCAGTTATAAACGTATATCTGCTATCATGTTTCTATCTTTTTTACAGAAAGGGTGGTAGATGCATGGAACAGTCTCCCGGAAGAGATGGTGGAGACAGAGACTGTGTCTGAATTAAAGAAAGCCTGGGATAGTCACGTGGGATCTCTTAGAGAGAAGAAGAGATAATGGTTACTGCGGATGGGCAGACTGGATGGGCCATTTGGCCTTTGTCTGCTATCATGTTTCTATGTTTCAAGCAGGAGGAAATATATACAGGTACAATTTGTGCAGGTTTTGTGAAATTATTTTATAAAGGCAAGCATGCACTTCTGCTGTCCTTACAAAATAGCTTTGAAATAGGCACCTAGGCCCTTTTTTCATAAAGTCCATCTAATATTAGGTGCTAATATCTGCACTCAACAACTCACAATCAGCTTTAGTTGGACTTCATTGAAAGTTAGGTGCCGAACTCGAAAAACCTGATTCTGTTAAAAGTAGGTACCTAGCCTAAAGCGCCTTCACTAAAAGTGGGTATGGTTAGGGGTGGATCAGGGGCATGTTATTGAGTTAGGCACCTCTGTGAATCAGGAGCCATTAGGCTCTGATATTGGTGCCTAACTTTAAGCATATATTGGGGTTGCCTAAATATGAGTTGACACTATGCGTGATTCTATAATGGGTGTCTAAGTTTTATAGAATTGTTGCCTATGTAATAGAGCCAATAACCACCTCATCTTCCTACTTACCCTGCTATGCTCTCCTGGGATTGGGCTAATTTCTGTCTTAAATGAGAGGTCTGTTTGGCTGATCCTCCCCATATGGTCTTCTAATGGACTCTAGGGCTATGGACAAAATAAAGGGAGATCTACTCACTGTTAGGGCAGTATTGTGAACACTTCCTGTAGCAGAGCATTGTAGTTGAAATGATTTTTTTGGTCATCTGGCACTTTCTCTCCTGGTTATTGTGGTGGGCTCCGGGTATAAGTAGTTTGTTCTGAGGGGACCAGCACTTCATGTGGAAGGGTTTGGACAGAGTTGGGTGCTTGGTCCTCCTTGGTCTGCATAAAGGGCTGCACAAAGGGCCCTTTGGCAGGGCCCCTCAGCGGGGCCTGCTGGCAGGAAGGCCTGCCTGCCTGTCGACCCTTTTACAAGGGCTGAAGAGGGGCTGAGGTGATGCATGGGCATGGCTTCCATTGGTGATGAGGATGCAAGAATTATCCAGTGGGGTAAAGAGGGATAAAATGGTGGACTCCTTCCTCCTTACCCTGCCAGTAGCTGGAATGCAGACTTGTGTCTCTAATGGTCCTTTTACAAGAGCTGAAGAGGGTCCGAGACAGTGTGTGGGAATGGCTTCTGTCAGCTCCTACACAAAATAAAATAATAATAATAATTTAAAAACTCAATGGCAAGAAAAATTAAACAAAATACAATTTAAGCTGCACACCTCAAGTACATTCATAAACAACTTTATTATGAAAATGTTAAAGTCGGTCCTTAAACAGATAAGTAGCCAGTGGTAAAGCTTGAAAACTGAGGTTTCATGATCAAAAATATGAGTGTTCCCCAAGACTCTAATTGCTGCATTTTACCATTAATACTACTGATACAATTTATCATTTCTATAGCACTGAAAAGTGTGTGCAGCATTGTAATGTAATATACGATCCCTGCTCAGAAGAGCTTACAATCTAATTTGGACACATACCTAGAGTATATAGGGTTGGGGAGTTTCTTGCAGAGAGAATGATAGGATGGACATAGTTGAAAGCAGCACTGGAAAAAGTGGGCCTTTAGCTTGGATAGGAATACTGCTAGAGATGGTGCTTGATGTATTGATTCAGGAAGTTTGTTCCATGCATATGGCACAGCAAAATAGTTGGAATTTAGTCTGGAGGTGGCGGTGGGGGAGAAGGTTAAGGATAGGAGGGACTTTCCCGATAAAAGGAGTTCACGCCTGGAGCATAAGGGGAGAGACGTGTGGGGAGATATTGAGGGGCTGTAGAGTGAGTGCACTGGTAGGTCAGTAGTTTGTCTGAGGCTGTTGCTTGATGTCTCTGCATAAATTATGTTTCCATAGATCATAAGAGAAAGAAGAAGTGCATGTGTTATGGTTTGTTTTTTTTCCTGTGTCATAAATAATGTCTGTTTGATTTTCAGGAAATTCACAACCAATATGTATCAGATACGTTTGAACCAATTTGTTCTCTCAATCAAGTAAAGTCATTTGCAAACCTTGGAGAGATGTAATAAATTACCCTGAGCTATATCATTACATCCTTCTATCACTTTTTCATTACAACATGAGAAAAAAAAAAAAATCCCTTTCAGTTAGCAAAACTTTCCAAAACATGACAATTTGAAGTAAAGTTTATTTTATCCTGATGGATCTTTAAGGTTCAAATAGAGCTATGCTTCCATTACTCTGTAAGCAACAAAATACTTTAATCCCTATTACTGTCCACTGTAATATGCAATAAAGCTATTGGATCATAGAATGTTGTTTATCCATCAGCAGAACAGAAGGGTATTAGCAATCACATGATAGCAGCACAGTTTTTTTCTCTGTTTAAATTTGTTTGGCATATAATAAATTAATTAAACAGAATCACTGCTAAGCTTTTCCCAGATGCTCTCCTTTTTTCCTAGATAAGGTTGTCTGATAAATTCTTATGAATCTTTAGCTGACAATTGTGAGAAAATAATAGAAATCATGTCACTTGACAGCGCAACAAAAATATAGAGATACTTTGTACATATTCATCAGAATGGGATGTTACGTAACTTTAAATTTAAATGCCATTTGGAAAATTGTGGAATACCATCACTTACATGGGTAAGTGTACATGTCTCAGTGCTATTCTACAAGAATAAACAAAAGAAAGGCCTGGGTATTGCAGTCAAGAAACAGAAGTCCAAACACACAAAATGAAAAGGACTATGGAATGCAATGATCTTGACAAGGCATTTATTGAGACCAGTCAATTAAAATAAAATAAAAATATCCACTTCATGAATGACTGACATATGATGTAATACAGACCCAACACGGGCCATGTTTTGGCAAAAAGCCTTCTTCAAGGGTTCAGATCAGTATTCACTCAATGATGTAAAAGAAAACAAATATTAATAAAACCTTATCCGTGAGTCGCTAATGCAGAGCAGGAAAAATGGCCATTAGTGTTCCACTTCAGCGACTCATGGATAAGGTTTTATCCATATTTTGTTTTCTTTTACACCATTGAGTGAATACTGACCTGGACCCCTGAAGAAGGCTTTCTACCAAAACACGGACCGTGTTGGGTCTGTATTACATCATATGTCATTCATTCCTGAAGTGAAGATTTTTATTTTAATTGACTTGTCTCAATAAACACCTTGTCAATCATTGCATTCCACAGTCCTTTTTTCATTTGTGTCAGTGACATTCTATAAACAATGCATGGAACTCACAAAAAGGCTGGTGCTAAGTGATATTCTATAATGGACATTCTGGAATCGCATCCCTTTATACGTAGAATAGTGTAGAGTGGCAGGATCGGCACCCAACTTTGGGTGTGAGGAGTTACACCAACTGAAACACTTATCCAGAATGTCTAGGTTTCAGAAACGTACTTGTACTTAGCAGTGATCCACTGGAAATATAGGGGAGGTCACCCCATTAATCCCCCAATGGTTTACAACCTCTTCCCCAAAATAAAAATGCAAAACTGGCAAGGGATATCAGGTTCTGTGATTCTGTGACAGGTATTGAAAAATGCACATGAATGTTTCTAAAAGAGCTGGCATAAACATGTGCATGTGTACCAGTATATACATGTTTGTTTTTCCAATTATATTTATTAGCAATTACAAGAGGAAACATACAACCAAAAGGGGATCAAATAGGCACAGTGCAAAACAATCAAGGAAGGTGTCGCAGCAAGAGGTAGAACATGCCAACAATAAGATAGAAAACAATATACCCTTAGTTAGATGCCCATCACAATTGACATTTTAGGTAAAAAAAAAAACAAAAACCCATCCATACACACCCAAACCACAAAAGTCCTCAAGTCACAAAAGTGAGTCCAAATTAGTTATGCCACTTTGACCTTGGATAAGTCCCGGGGAGGCTTGAATCTTCCTGATCTTCTTCTTTATAATAAGGCACCTTTGTTCCGGTTTATTCATGAAGGCTGGTTGGGGTTTTAATAAGTACAGTGGTACCTTGGTTTACTAGCATAATCCGTTCCAGGAGTATGCTCGTAATCCAAAATGCTTGTTTATCAAAGCAAAGTTCCCCACAGGATATAATGGAGACTCGGATGATTTGTTGCTACTTCTGCCAGCGACCGGCATAAACATGACAGAACTGCAGAGGAGTGAGAAAGGTGATGAAGCAGTGCCAGATCTACAGGGAAGAGGAAGAAGAAGAAAAACTGTTCCGAGGGGAGAGATGCTGAGCCCACAGTGGGGAGTGTTTATTCCACCTCCGAAGTGTTTATTCCACCTCCCTCTGGATTACTGTGTAGACAGAATGGTTAAGTAACCAGAAGGCAGCTGAATTCAAGAGAACTTTGCTCTTTCCACAGCTGAACCAATCTCGCTTGGGCCTTGCAGCTATAACTTTTTTTTGTTCGTTTTGTGCCACGGGTGTCTACCTTCTTGCCGGCTCTCTCTTCCTCCTTGCCGCAGTGCTCGCTCAAAACCGCGGGCAGCGGCTCCCATGTGCCCCCGCAGCCGACCCAGAAGCCCTCCCTCTGATGTCGCAATGTCAGAGGGAAAACCTCCGGGCCAGTCACAGGAGGCATGCAGGAGCCGCTGCCTGCTGCCCCGAGCAAACACCACAGCAAGGAGGAGGGAGCTGGCAAGAAGGCAATCATCCAGGGGCAGCAGAGGGAAAAACGCATTGCCCTCGAGCGGGTCGCATGGGGCAGCAGGTTGGACATCCTAAAAGGCAAAACTACAGTTTGGAAGAGAAGCAGAAATAAAATCTGCAGTCGGTGTGCATGCATTGCAAGGTATGGAGAGAGGGATGCGGGATGCTTTACTTTGGGACATGCTCGTATAGCGAGTCAAGCTCGGTTTACGAGTTGCTGATTTTGCAAATGTTTTGCTCGTCTTGCAAAACACTCGTAAACCGAGGTTTGACTGTACTCTCCTCGGGGATGGGTGGAGTCCTGGTGTTCCCCTCACTCCGTTCTATACATGTTAATATAACTGTATAAATCTCATTTATATTCTACTCCCTCCCCCCCTCCAATGTTCAGAATGAGATAACCAGTCATTTTCAACAGGAGATAACTGGTTATCCAAACTCAAAATCATTGGTTAGCACTGAAAAGCTAGCTGGTGATCCTGTGGAAATCCTGAGTGTGTTTTGGAGGCAGGTCTGATATAGGCCTCTATTTTCAGTGTTAACCAGTCAAGGTTAGCACATAGATTGGACTGCATAAATACCAGTTCTGTCTGTGTACTAGCCAATGAGTGGTTAGCGCTGAAAATCAGCTAAGTTGTTATCACTTAGCCACCTTTTTAAGAAACCCAGAAATCCAATGTTTGTCACTAGAGACAGCCCAGCATTGAAAATCTGGGGTTAGTGCTGACAGCAGGCTTTAAGCACACTGTCCACTGTTGGCTGAATATCAGCCCCTAAATGTTTATGGCTCTAAAATTTATGTTCCCGCTGCAAGTAATCAAAACATAAATAGCCATTCTTTGATGTATTTTTAACATAAGTTCTATGTAAGCAGATTCTGTTCTAAAATACTACTGTATTTGGAACTTGAGAAGAAGTTACCTGGAAGTCTCTATTCTAAAATGGTACTCCACATGTTTAAAGCCCAAGAGATGCCATTCTTTTTCTGCATGTCTAGCTTTTAAAAGAAATGGTCTGCCTACATTTATGCTGACAAATACATGGTTAATCCTGTACATTCTTCTAGATACGTTCCCAATGGTTCCATGTTTAGCAGAGCCTTTTGTAAAATGCTAATGGAAATATAAATGTCCAGATTTCCCATGTAGAACTTCTATGCAAAATTGGACCCACTATATATATAGACAAACTGCAGTCCTCACAGATTACCCTGAAGAAAGTCACAGAATGATGGCTGAAACGTCAGTTTTTTACCTGACCAGACCCAGTGAGACCCGTAAAATCACAAAAAGCAGGTATTTTTTCAGTTCCTGGAGGGCTTGCAATTACAAAATAAGAGTTAAAGTGAGATTTGAACCAGGGTCCCTTGGTTTAAAGTCCACTACAATAATCACCAGGCTACCCCTCTGTTCTGCCTAGCTGCCTGTGTTGCCCTGCCTCTATTGACATTTTTGTCAAAATCATGGCAGATGAATATCTCTGTCCTTGTTTTTTTTATGGGGGGGGTGTTGCCATTCCTAAGTTAGACATTTCATTATGGAAAATGGCTATTCGTTCTCACCTTTCTGATTGGGACAATTTCACTCTAGTTCTGTGCTTTTGAGTTTGTGGTTTTGTTTCCCCTGTTTTATTTTGTGTTTATTCGTTCTCATGGACATTTTCAAACAGAAAGTCTGGACACTTTTCCTGTTTGAAAATAGCTGTGAGATAGACATTTGTTTGAACATTGTGAGAAGGATGTCCCAATTCTGACTTCGATGACTTTTCAAAAATGCCCCTCCATATTATTATTATTATGAGTATTGCTAGCTAAGATAAATAAGCTGCTATTTTTCCTGACATCAGGTGTCTATCTTTGTTGCCAGCATATTAGGGAGGTCTACTTGGACTGGGGCAGGGAAACAGGTATGATAATTAGTGTTGAGCATCTTGTAAGTCATAGTTAGGCCCGTATTCAACCTACAGTGTCTCCGTAGTAGGTTAAAAGATAAATAAAGGCATGGCAGTTAAGCAGTATTATTTTTGTTGACTTTTCTTTATAACATAAAAGTTTCTTTTCAACAATATGGCCCTTATTCTGTGGGTCTAGATATAATAGGTTGGACATAGTTCAGAAATCCTGCTTTAGTGTTGGTGCCCTATCAATCTGGAACATTAGTCCTCTTAAGAAGGCACTTAGGCCTGGATTCTATAAATGGTGCTGGTATTGGCGATCTCCAAAAATGGCCGTCGATTGCGTGTCAGTCACACATTGGCGCCGTTTAGACTCATAACTGTTTGTAAAACAGGTGCCTTAAATGTAGGCTATTTCTGGCATAAACCACGCCCCTGCCAGCCTCAGGCATCCTTAGGCGTGCCTAGGTGCTTTTGTAAGCATGCGAACGGCGTCTTCAACATAGGCGCCATTTGCTGCATCATTTTTTTTTATGTACATCCTGATTGGTTAGATGGTGGTAGGATGCCTACTGCCACCTAACTTAGGGACACCTTTATTTGAATATTTTTTCTTTATACCCAGACATTCCCACAGCAATAAAACAGATCCTTTCCTCCTGTTTTATCGTCCCTTCTTTTTTTCTTAAACTCTTTTAGCAAGAAAGATTGTAAAATAGATCTTATCCTCCCCAATACCTCTTTTGTGTAGTTCATGTCTTTTGTCATTGAATGCTGTCACATTCTTCTTATTCTTTTTAAACCATTTTATTCTAAACCACCAAATATTTTATTTAATGATTTGTGGTATATCAAAAAGGAAATCTGGTGATAGATTTTTCAACACTATAGAATGTCCAGATATATTAGCCTTTCTTCCACTTTTCAGACATTAATGGGGAAAAATTGTAGAAACCGAAAAAAAAACCCAGTTATCAACCCTGATTTCCTGAGCCCTGAACATTTTGACAAAACCTCTTAAACTTTGGATCTTAGGTATATCCCAAGTTTCTCAATGCTTTCATCCAGCCCTGCTCGTAGTAACAGATATTAGCAAGGACACAAAGCAGCTCTTTTGCTAAAACTTAGGGCTCCTTTTACAAAGCTGCGCTAGCGCCAAAAACTAATGCCAGCTCAATGGTGGCGTTAGCGTCTAGCATGCGCTAAGCATGCGCTAAAACTGCTAGCGCAGCTTTGTAAAAGGAGCCCTTAGTGTGCATTAAATACTAAGATCCCTGAAGGTATAAAATCAGCTTCTTAGCATTTAGTGTGTGCTAATTTCATTACACATGCTAAGCTTTTGTAAAACCTATATGATTTAATCATAGTTTTACAGTAGAATTAAAAACCATTCAAAGGGTTTTACAAATTACAAAAACACAACAAAAGCAGAAAGGGAAAATAATCAACAGATTACAACAAAGAAAATGAAATGCATTCTATTAGGGATGGAGAACTATTTGCAATTCATATGTGCATGTGTGGGTGTACCTCTGCTGTATTTTGTGTCTGTTGGAGAAAGATGCTGGAGGCAGTTAAACAATTGTGGAGGCAGGTTTGGGGGAAGAGCAGTTTGGGGAATGTTGGGATACTTACAGGGCATAATAAAAAAAAACGTTCAAAACTTAGCCTAAATCGATACTTGGACGATCAAAAAGACAGATTGTCCAAGTACCAATAATCAAAGCTGGTTTTAGACATATCTAAAACCAGCTTAGGCCTTTACCCTACCTCTGAATGTCTAGAGCGAAAAGAGGCATTTTTAGAGGAGGGGAAAGGGCGGGAGTTGGGCCAACCTAGACTTAGTTGTACAGCAAGTATAACCAAAAGTCTAGGGAGATGGCCCAGTCGGAACTTATTTGTTTTGACTTAGACTAAATCAAAACAGGTATAAGTTCCAAATAGGGGCTGCTGAGCTGATCATGGCTGCTGTGATCAGCTCAGCAGCCCCTGCAACCTGCACATCCTCCACCGTAATTATTGCAGCAGGAGAGATGCCTAATCTCTCCTGCCACGATTGCGATCACCCCCTGAACAGCTGTGAACCGGTAGGAGGGATCCCAAGCCCTCCTGCCAGCACCCCCAAAGCCCCAACAATACCGGCAGGAGAGAGCCCAGGCTTTCCTGCAAAAGACGTTCCCCCAACCCTCCGCAAACCCCCACCTCCCAACAATACTGTCAGGAGAGAGACCAGGCCCTCCTGCTGAAGATGTCCCCCCCAGCCCCCACAAACCCTGCGAGCCCCCCACCCCCTGCGAGCCCAGGCCCTCCTGCTGAAGATGGTCCCTCCATGAACCCCTGAAAACCCCCCATCCACCCCCGGACCCCCCATACTAACCTTAACGTTGGCTAGCTGGATTGGCCCAGTTGCCTAAAGCCTCTCCTATGGGTGGGCCTTAGGTCCCTGGGCCAATCAGGCCCTAGGCCCCTCCCTGGTGCATCCCACAATGCACCGAGAAGGGGCAGGCCTGCCATTCCGAGGATGGCAGACCTGCCAGCCTGCCAGACCAGGGACAAGATTAGTATGGGGGGGTCCGGGGTTGTTTGGGGGTGTTTTTGGCAGGAGGGCCTGGGATCCCTCCTGCCGGTATTGTTGGGGGTTTGGGTGTATTGGCAGGAGAGCTTGGGATCCCTCCTGCCGCGATCGCAGGTTTGGGTGGGGGTGTCAACAGGAGGGCTTGGGATCCCTTCTGCTGGTTCGTGGCCATTTGGGGGGGGCGTTCAGGGGGCATCACGATTGCAGCAGGAGAGATTAGGCATCTCTCCTGCCACAATCATTGTGGGGTGAAAGGGGGATTCAGTAACCGATGTTGTTTTTGACAGACGCCAGTTACAGAATTCAGTTTTTAGGTGAAGGACTGGCCCCTACTTCACCTAAAAGGTCTTGTTTTGGGTGTTTAGGACTTGGGTGATTTATTGGTTGGGAATGTGTTTTAAGGTTAGACGTAGTGGTGGTCTGGGCTATTAAACTGCTGAATGTAGAGGTAAGCCATTCTAAAAAAAAATCATTTTGGACATTTTTTTTTAGAATGGACATTTCCCTGCTGCTACTTTCAGCGTTTAGGGGCTTTGACTAAAAGGGGACATAGATGGGATTTTTATTATGCCCCTCTACATCTTTTTACAATTTTTTTTCCCAAGTTTCATCCCATTCCTTTAAATTTTCAGAGAGTTATTTTGTCCCCAGACAAACAGACAGATATTCTCAACACCTTTTGAATAATTGTTTCCAACTTCCATTGGATTGGAAAAAAAAGAATGAAGTACAAAAACTGGATGATATCCTGCATAATAACTTTTTGAGCCTTTTAATTACCATCATTAACAAATGCGAAATAAGTGTTCATTGCTATGCTGATGACATCTTGCCATTAGCAAAAAAAATTCAGTTACATCTTCTGATCTCTCTAATTTGCAAAACTGTTTAGATGCTATTTCCGTATGGCTCATAAAACATAGGCCTGTGTTGAACGTTGCAAAAACAACTGTATGTTGGCTTACAGGACATCTTGATCATCCTTTAATCCCTGTGTTGGTAGGGAAACTGTAATTCTAATTGATTATCAACTTTATTCACAGAACACATTTATATAGTGATTATAAAAGAATTGTGTTTACTCACATCTATTGCACTCATGAAAATACGTCCTTGATGAAACATGCTTTTAATTCATGTTCTCACATCATAGAAAAAAAAACAAAACAGAAAAATTAAGGCAGATAAAGACCTTATGGACTATCTAATCTTCCTATCCATGCCATCTAGTATACCTTCCTCTCCCTTAGAGATCCAATGTACTTGTCCCAAACTTTCTTCAATTCAGATATATTTTTCATCTCCACCACCTCCACTAGGAGGCTTTTCCATGCATTCACTTCCCTTTTACATAAAAAAACTGCCATACTGGGACAGACCGAAGGTCCATCATGCCCAGTATCCTGGTTCCAACAGTGACCAACCCAGGTCCAAAGTACCTCTGCTAGATCGCAAGTAGTAAAACAAATTTTATGCTGCTTACCCTAGGAATAAGTAGTGGATTTCCCCAAGCCATCTCAATAATGGCCTATGGACTTCTCTTTTAGGAAATTATCCAAACCTTTTTTAAATTCCGCTAAACTAACTGATTTCACCACATTCTCTGGCAACAAATTCAAGAGTTTAATTACAGGTTGTGTGAAGAAATATTTTCTCAGGTTTCTTTTAAATCTACTACTTAGTAGCTTCATCGCATGTCCCCTAGTTTTAGTATTTTTGGAAAGAGTGAACAAGCGATTCACATCTACCTTTTCTAATCCACTCATTAATTTATAGACCTCTATCATATATTATAGACCTCTATCAGCCTATGCCCTCTCATTCCAGAGTTTCCTTTCAAATGAAAAAGGCTTGCTTCATGTGCATGTCTCTATCATATCTACTACTACATCTACTATTTGACATTTCTATAGAACTGAAAGGCATATGAAGTGCTGTACGTTTGACATGTATTTCATGCAAAGTATACATATTGAGAACTTTAAGTCTGTCACCATATGTTTTATGATGAAGACCACCAACCATTTTACTAGTCATCCTTTGGACAAATTACATCCTGTTTATATTCTTTTGAATGTGTGGCCTCCAGAATTGTACACAATATTCCAAATGAGGTCTCACCAGAGTCTTTTATAGGGTCATCATTACCCTCCCTCCTACTGGCCATCATGTATTGATTATGGAAATGTGGAATATGCAGATATATTTTCATCAGGCACAAGAAAACTGATGACACTACAGAATACAATGCTCGTAAATTTGATTGAGCTACTCCATTATTACTGGTTTCCCATCTATTACAGGATTGAATTTAAACATAATATTGGCTCATAAAGCATATTATGAACATGATCCACATTTAGCTTCTGTGATTAGGCATATACATACCAGGGAGGGCCTTGATCCTCAATTGATCATCAGATAGTTATGTCCATTCTATCCAAAGTCTTCATGAGAATTAAATTCAAAAGTGATTTTTTTTTTTTGTCTGGTACTTGAGAAAATATGAGCAGAAGGTTTTCGTAGAGTGGGTTTTAGTAAATGCAGCGACAGTAACTGCTCCGGGGCTTATAGGAATTCTATGAGCGTGGGAGCAGTTGCCGCCGCTGCTGGCGCTATAACCCATGCTATGCATTCGTAAAAGAGGGGGCAAGTTAATTAAAAAATAATTAAAAGTTTTGATTTCTTGGTAAAGTGGAAATTACCTATTGAATCCATTTTTTGATCCGATTCGATTTTCCTGCCCAATTGGGTGTTTTTTTCAAACATCCTGGTGAGTTTATTTTATAGCCTCTTCACCCCTTTGCCTTCTCCTAACCACACTGGTGCTGTGGTTAGGAGAAGGCAAAAAAGACTTTTCCTCTCTCTGTTAAATCCTAGCTCATGTTTGCGATCTAACACCAGCTCTGGCAGGATACACGTTTCAAATCTGACATATTGTATTCACAAAACAGAAAATACATTTTTTTTCAACCTTTTGTTGTCTGGTCATTATTCGTATCTTGTTGGTCCCAGGCTCTAGTTGTCTTCTGATAACTTGCTTGCCAGGGTCTCCTTCTTTCTTCTTTCTCTGTGCTAACCATCCATCTTCCATCTCTTTTCTCCCCTTCTGTTTCCCTTCCCTCCCCCAGAGGTCTGTCATCTTTCCTTTTTTTTATCTCCATCCACAGATCCATCTTTTCTCAACTACCCTTTCATCCAGCATCTCTCCCTCCTTCCCCACAACCCCAGGGTCCACTATCTTTCCCTTTCTTCTCCCAACTATCCTCCTATCCAGTAGCTCTATCCCTCACTCCACACCATCCCCTTATGTCCAGCTTCTCTCCCTTTCTGTTCCTTTCCTCCCTAAATCCCATTGTCCACCATCTCTCTCCCTCTCCTCTGTTTTTAGACCAATTATTTCTTCCCCCCAAAGTCTGGTATATGCATGTCTCTTTGACCTCCCTCTTCCCTCCCTCCATGTACTTCTACACCAGGGCCCCCTTCCCTGAAGGTCTGTCCCCCCCTGAAGGCCTGCACCACCCCCTCTGAAGGCCTGCACCCTACACCTGAAGGCCTGCCTGTCCCCCCTGAAGGCCTGTGCCACCATCCTTGATGGCCTGTGCTACCACCCCTGAAGGCCTGTCCCCCCTTGAAGGCCTGCACCCCCCTGAAGGCGTGTCCCCCCTGAAGGCCTGCACCCCACCCCAGAAGGCCTGCCTATCCCCCCTAAAGGCCTGCATCACCACCCCTGAAGGCCTGCACCCCACCTCTGAAGGTCTGTACCCCCTTCCGGAAGGCCTGCGTGTTCCCCCTGACCTCCCACACATCCATTTACCTAATTTCAGCAGCAGAGCAGCCTGCCGAGAGGATCACCGGTGCTAGCGATCTTTGCAAGCTACCATAGGCCTTCGGAGCTGTCTTCCCTCTGCCGCAGTCCCGCCCCTCCTCTGATGTCAGAGGCAGGATTGCTGCAGAACAAACAGCTCCGAAGGCCTATGGCAGTGTGCAAAGATCGCTAGTACTGGCGATCCTCTCTGCAGGCTGCTCCGCTGCTAAAATTAGGTAAATGGATGCATGGGATGCCAGGGGGGAAGATGGACAACAGCACTTCCCAACTGACCCTCCCCCCTTGCCCTCTAAAGCAGGAGCGGCAGCGGCTGGCCAACAAGAGGCAGCGCTGCCGCTCCTGCCTTAGGAGGGGAGGGGGGAGGGTCAGACACCGAATCGGGAGGCTGATTTTTTTTTGTTTTAAATCAAATCAAATCGTTTCACCCAAAGTGAATCGGTGAATCGATTTGAATCGTGAATCGGGCAGCACTAGTATTGTAACACTATATAAGGAATTTATTATAAAGTTGTTTTTTGGGTTGGTTTTTTTTAAATGCTGATGATACATTTTGAGATCCATGACTTGCATTAAAGGAGCACTTTATTCCTGCACTATTTTATATGGCATATGTGTTAAAAGTGAATATTCAACTTTGTTAGTGAAGCTATTTTGTATACAGTATATTTACTGGTTTTTGTTTACTGCAATTCCTTCAAAGAGCTCCCTATCCCCCATAGACCTCCCTCCCTATTTAGGCCTACCTTTCAGATCCCAAGTACCTCCTAAGTCTAACAAATATCAACCGAGTACCTCCACCCAAGCTCTGCCACAAAACAACCCAAGTTCCGGCCCTGACCCCACCCCACAATAATTGTAAAGCAATTTCTTCCATTCATTTTTCATATGCACACAATATAATCTTATTAATACATAATGGTAACCACAGAATTAAAAACACACAAAGCACACTATATGCAGAGAAAATGTTATCATTTATATTCATTTTTTTTTCAAATAGGTCAAGGAAGATGACTTTTTAAAAAATTCTTTAATAATTTTCAAAACTGATAAAAAATGCAAACAAATTTACATTCAGTTATATAGCATCACAGCACTTATATTCTTACAAACAGTTAAAACATCTTAACCCCACCCATTCCCTCCCCTTTTCCTCCCTCCCTACCTGGATGTTTGCAGAAATCAAAAGAAAAACCAGAAATTAGGGATTCAATCAATCTATTGTCTGACAAAAACCTCTAATGACTCCATATCTCCTTAAATATTTTACTAGTTCCCAATTGTTCTGAAATCATCCTTTCATATCTGTAATATTGACAAAGAGTTTCCCACCAAAAAGCAAAGTTCAATCTGTTCCAGTTCTTCCAAGTTCTCATTATTAGCTGCATGGCAACACCCGTCATAATAATAATAAGTCTATTTTTATGTGTATCAATTGGACTCTTAGACTTCAGCAATATCCCAAATAAAACCACGTCATAAGACAATGGAATAGAGACATCCAATACCCTGTTAATTTTACCCCAAATTGATTTTCAAAAACTGAGTATCAATGGACAATAGAATAAAAGATGATCCAATGTCCCTATGTCCAGATGACAGTGGCAGCATCTATTAGACTTTAACTTATCCAACTTTTGTAAATGAACAGGTGTCCAAAAAAATTCTATATAACAAAAAGAACCAAGTTTGTCTCATAGATGCTGATGCTGTACATCTCATTCTCCAAGTCCAAATCTGTGGCCATTGCGTAGCAGAAATGTGCTGCTTTGATACTATACTCCAAATGTCTTTTAAACTTGTTTTAGGTTTTTTCACCAAATATTCGGATATTAATTTGTACCACTTAGCGGCCTGATGCCCTTGTAAATCTGTCTGGAAACATAGACCTGGCAAGCTATACTGATTTTTTAAGTTGCACCAGTCAGGGAACCCCTTCTTAATGGCCTGCTTCAACTGCAACCATTTATAACCTTGAGACTTTGATATACCAAATGATTGTTGTAATTGTAATAAATTTACCATTTCCTATTCAGAATTACATCATTTAGATCAGTGTTCTTCAACATTTTGACACCTATGGACCGGTGGAAATAAAATAATTATTTTGTGGACTGGCAGTTAAAGAACACTGGGCTAAGTCGTGCCCATCTCCACTCAATCTCTGCCCCAGACCCCACCCCATAATAGTAATAATTGTAACACCATTTTTTCCATTCATTTTTCATATATACACACAATATAATTGTATTAACAACACATAATGGTTAACCACAAAATTAAAATACACAAAGCATACTTTATGCTTTTTAACATTCATGCCTACCAGAAAACAGATAACCCCATGCAAATGCAGGACCAAAACCTAAAAGTACTAATATTTACAAACAAACCCAAGCAGTACAACCCCAGAGGATAAGAAACAAATGCATTTCTTCCTGAACCTACCAATCACTAAATAAATTAAAAATAAACAGACAAACCAATCACTAAATAAAATTCTGAACAGACCACTAAATAAAAAAAATAAAAGTATTTCCCCTACTGTTGTAGTCTCTCTCCCTCCTGAGTCGTGGCTCGTGTTTATGGGACGATATTGAGATGGATGTCAGAAGCATGATAGTGCAGTATTTTTGTAGCGCCAGTTTTTCGTATGATTCTGGGTAATTCTAGTTAGACAAACATCTGTGTTAGTTAAGGACCGCGCCCAAATAGAAGCGTACGGAAAAACAGGTGAATAAAACATTTAAATATAATGTAGCTAAGGCCAGAAGAAAAAAAACACACTAAAGATTAATATAAGGGAAAGAATGGTGTTTTCTTGTGTACTTTGCTGTTGAGCTAAATCATGGTGGAAATCATGATTACATGATTACATGGAGCCCAGTTTAGGTTCTTTTGTATGTACTATGACTGTCCTGTCTTAGGTCACCATCTTGTGCCAGTGAATAGTTTCTGTTCTTTGTTCAGCTTCCCGCCTTTAGCCTCGTGGTTCTAATTGAAAACAGATGTGCTCAGGCCAGTTAGAAAAAGCATATTAGATTCCATATTCCAAACTGAGATATAAAATGTATGAAGTATGAATGGCCAAGATATGAATGAAATTATGAATGTTTGGGGCCCCTGAATGTAATATGTGGTGATATGATTGTGGATATATAAATGGTTTTATAAGCAGAAACACTAAGAAAAAATCTTGAGCACAACATCTGGAAGTGATTAGAGTCAGTCTCAAGAATAGGGAGAAGGGGGGCATTGGAAGCCCACGCTTCAGGGAGAGGAGAGGGGGATTTAACCCCCCTTTTTCTCCTGAGTAAGATTTCTGTGTAAGGCCATGCAATTTGAATCTGTCAGTTTAGGAGTTTTTTTTTCCTTTAAGGCTCAGAACTTGTCAGCATGGAAGGACTGAGAATTTACCATGTTAATAATTGTGAATTCTTTTGAATGTTAATGTTAATTCAGAAATCATCTGAAACTTTGACTAACTTTTAAACATGGAGGAATGTTTCTTTGTCTAAACTTTGAGACCACCCATAGAAATGTTATTGGTCGTCAAACTTGATGATGTCACTAAACCAAAAGTTATATAATAGACTGTAATGAGATAGAAAGACGAGACCATTGTGAGAAGGCCAGTCTTTGGCCACGATGATGATCTCCCATGAGCGCAACGTAAGCAATTATGCTGTTCTTTTGATCTAATAATGGGAAAATAGAACCAATAATTCAATAAATCCTGGTTATAATTTTAAAACCTTGCGCTGGTGTCATTTTGCATGTAGAATTATTTTCAAACCTGAAGCTTTCACAAATGGCGTCAATGCCCATGCTCACTCCATGTGCATTGCCTTCTGGCCTGCCCCCTAGTGTTATCTTTGGGCCGGTCCACTGTGTGATCTACGCGGCGTCTTCGGGCCAGCTTCCTGAGTGCTGCATTGCACAAAGCTGTGGGCAGTGTCCCGCGCCTCATCTGGAAGCCTTCCCTCTGACATTGCAATATCAGAGAGAAGGCTTCTGGTTCAGGCGCAGGCCGCATGTAGGAGCCTTTTCCCATGGCTTTGTGCACTTCAGCACTCAGGGAGCCGGCCCGAAGATGCCATGTTGATTGCACTGTGGACCAGCGGCTGAAAAACGCTGTCTTGGGCCCGATGGACATGCCGGTCCTGTACACCGGCAGAAAATTTCTGCAGACCGACACCAATCCACGGGCTGGCGGTTGAAGAACACTGATTTAGAGTATGAATGCCTGCCTGCAACCAATGCTTCCAGAGGATTTTAGACTCGCCGATTTGTAACTTGGAGTTCAACCATAGGGATTGACATTTGGTTTGCTATATCAGAATAGGCGTTAAAGCATCTATAAATTTCAGTGTCTCCCAAGTTGAATAAAAAATAATGTTGTCTTTATATATTCTAGCTAATTTGATACTCAATATATGGCTGAGATGAAGTGGGGCCATAAGATGACTTTCCAGAATTAACCAATTCAGCAGATTCTCCATGAGTTCAGGAAGAATCCAATACATACCCTGACGCAAAATAAAGGTTTGATGATACCTGTAAAAATTGGAAAATTTATCCCTCCCATCATAAGAACATAAGCAGTGCCTCCACCGGGTCAGACCATAGGTCCATCCCGCCCAGCAGTCCGCTCCCGCGGCGGCCCAAACAGGTCACGACCTGTCTGAATCACCAGAAGGGGCCCCCTTGCCACCTTGGTTTCCCATTGAGTCCTATCTTCCCATCGAAGTCCTAACCCTCCGGTCTTGCACATGCACTACCTGGTTGGGTTTCTATACTTATTACCTGGTTAGCTTTCTATACCTGTGTTACATCCCAGCACCTCTCTCAGTATCCCACGATCCCTTTATCCCTCAGGAATCCGTCCAATCCCTGTTTGAATCCCTGTACCGTACTCTGCCTGATCACTTCCTCTGGTAGCGCATTCCAGGTGTCCACGACCCTTTGGGTGAAAAAAAACTTCCTTGCATTTGTTTTGAACCTATCTCCCTTCAGTTTCTCCGAATGCCCCCTCGTACCTGTTGTCCCCTTCAGCCTGAAGAATCTGTCCCTATCCACCCTCTCTATGCCCCTCATAATCCTGAAGGTCTCTATCATATCTCCCCTGAGCCTCCTTTTTTCCAGAGAGAAGAGCCCCAGCCTATCCAACCTCTCGGCGTATGGGCAGTGTTCCAGCCCTCTTACCAGTTTCGTTGCTCTCCTTTGGACTCTCTCAAGTACTGCCATGTCCTTCTTGAGGTACGGCGACCAATATTGAACGCAGTATTCCAGATGTGGATGTACCATCGCTCGATACAATGGCATGATGACTTCCCGCGTCCTGGTTGTTATGCCCCTCTTTATGATGCCCAGCATCCTGTTGGCTTTTTTCGAGGCTGCTGCGCACTGTGCAGATGGCTTCAGTGATGCATCCACCAGCACACCCAAGTCTCTCTCTAGACTGCTGTCTCCCAGCAATGCCCTCCCCCCCAATTTGTAGTTGAACAACGGGTTCTTTTTCACTATATGCATGACCTTGCATTTTTCCACGTTAAAGCGCATTTGCCATTTGTTTGCCCAGTCTTCCAGCTTGTCCAGGTCCCTTTGCAGGTCCTCACACTCCTCCCTGGATCTAACTCTGCCGCACAGTTTGGTATCGTCTGCAAATTTTATAACCTCGCACTTTGCCTCCTTTTCCAGGTCATTGATAAATATGTTGAAGAGTAACAGCCCCAGCACCGATCCCTGTGGCACACCGCTCGTGACTCCCCGCCAGTCAGAATATTGTCCCTTTACTCCGACCCTCTGCAGTCTACCCGACAACCAGTGCTTGATCCATCTGTGCACATCCCCTCCCACCCCGTGGTTCCACAGCTTCCTAAGCAGCCTTTCATGTGGCACCTTGTCGA
The DNA here is from genome assembly GCF_902459505.1 of Geotrypetes seraphini. Lineage (NCBI taxonomy): Eukaryota > Metazoa > Chordata > Amphibia > Gymnophiona > Dermophiidae > Geotrypetes > Geotrypetes seraphini. The sequence goes on along the minus strand of NC_047084.1, from coordinate 170,802,204 downwards.
AAGCCTTTTGAAAATCGAGGTAAATGATGTCTATGGGTTCCCCATTGTCCACCCGACTGCTTATTCCCTCAAAGAAGTACAAAAGGTTCGTTAAGCATGACCTTCCCTTACAGAATCCGTGCTGGCTTGTTCTCAGTAGGCCATTTCTCTCGATGTGCTCGCAAATACCATCCTTGATCATAGTTTCCACCATCTTCCCTATAATTGAAGTCAGGCTCACCGGCCTGTAGTTCCCGGGGTCACCCCTCGATCCCTTCTTGAAGATAGGTGTGACATTCGCCAGTTTCCAGTCCTCTGGTACCTCTCCAGTTTTCAAGGATAGGTTGCAAACATGCTGGATTGTGCCCGCTATTTCTTGTCTTAGTTCCTTCAGAACCCTTGGGTGGATCCCGTCTGGGCCCGGCGATTTGCCGCATTTTAACCTGTCTATCTGTTTGAGGACATCCTCCTTACTTACCTCTATGTGTTCCAATTTTTCAGCCTGTTCCCCACTTATGAGCTCCTCTGAATCCGGTATGTTAGATGTGTCTTCTCTCGTGAAAACCGACGAGAAGAACGTGTTCAACCTCTCAGCTACCTCTTTATCCTCCTTAATCACTCCCTTCCTATCCCCATCGTCCAACGGCCCCACCTCCTCTCTCGCTGGTCGCTTCCCCTTTACGTAACTGAAGAATGCCTTGAAGTTCTTTGCCTCCCTGGCCAGCCCCTCTTCGTAGTTCCCTTTTGCTTTTCTAACCTCCCGGTGGCATTCCTTTTGGCATTTCCTGTGCGCCTGGTGATTTTCCTCCGTTGGGTCCTTTTTCCATCTCCGATTGAGATTTTTGCAAAGATACTAAGGCAATTCTAGAAGTTTTACCAATCCAAAGGAATTTTGTAAGAATCCCATTTAGTTTTTTTATAAAAATAACTCTGAAAATAAACTGGTAATATGCTCTGAGAATGAATTATTAATGTATAATCTGGTTGAGGGGGAATTATACAAGGTTTGACTCATTTGAATAAATCTGGAACCTATCCCAAACCAATCTATTGCTTGATACATAAAAGTCCATGCAACATGATCAAGTGCCGGATTGTCCCCTGGCCGCGTGTGGGGCTCGAGCACCTGGCCGCGTGCACTGCGACCGACCTCCCAGCTATATTGGGGCCTGCGGCTCACGGCACAGACTGAACTTGGCCGCCGGAGACTCCCCATGGCCGCGTGTGCAGCGGCCCAACCCCTTCTCCGGCGGCGGGTGCATCAACGGGCTTCCTGCATTGTAGTCCCGCCGGGCCGGAGACTCCCCTGGCCGTGTGTGGGGCTTGACCACCCGGCCGCATGCACTACAATCCACCTCCCAGCCACGGTTGGCACAGACTACAACCCCCTCTCCACTCACCTTCTGACTAGAATAGGCTGTGTTCGTGGCGGCCCACTGATTTTGTAGACCACATGGGATCAGTGATGGCACGCACTTCCGGCCGCATTGGGGGATCGTGGACAGCACTATGCGGACCCCGGCGAAACAGCCACAGAACCTCCGGTAGCTCAGGGAGAGTCCGCAGAGTCTGACGCAACTCCCGCTGTACGTGTCTCCGTAGGTGAGAGTGCACGCTGGTAGCCGGGTCAGTGTGAGGCTGTTCGGCGATAGAGCTGGAGATAGGCCGCTGAAAGGAGGGGAACTTCGTGTGCAGGTTAGCAGCCGTGTCCGCCTCGTGCGATCTCTGGATCGGAAGGGGCGACCTCCCCTCCGCTCACCCCAATACCTCTCGCCTCCCCCTCCCCCCGCCCCCTCCTCCTCGCACATTGGCCCCAAGGCTTCGGCTGATTTGTCTTCGCTCCTCCCTATCCGGAATCGGAGCTTGTTTTTTCTAGAAGTTTTACCAATCCAAAGGAATTTTGTAAGAATCCCATTTAGTTTTTTATAAAAATAACTCTGAAAATAAACTGGTAACAAACTCAGTTGGTAACAAACTACAGGTGAGATCATCATTTTGATGGTTTGGAACCTCCCCCACCAAGAAAGATGCAATGGATTCCAATGCTCACATATTTCTTTGACTTTCAACAATAAAGATTTTTCATTTACTGTCATTATCTTCCAATGTTTTTTGAATCATTATACCCAAATATTTTATTCCCTCTTCCTTCCAAAGGAATGGGAATGGATCAAATAAACCTTTTACACAATGAACATTTAATGGAAGAACCTCTGATTTACTCCAATTTATCTTATAACCAGAAAATTTACCAAATCGATCAATCAATTCCAGTAAATGAGGGATAGTTTATTCAGGATTTTTCAAATGAAGCAGTATATCATCTGCATAAGTCGGAACTTTATATTCTTAACCTGCATATAGAATTCCCTATATCTCCCTTGCCTGCTGAATAGCAAACAAGGGTTCCAAAACAATATCAAAAGCCAAAGGAGATAAGGGACATCCTTGTCTAACTCCCCTCTTCAGACAAAAATGCTCTAAGAATGAATTATTAATGTATAATCTGGTTGAGGTGGAATTATACAAGGTTTGAATCATTTGAATAAATCTGGAACCTATCCCAAACCAATCCATTGCTTGATACATAAAAGTCCATTCAACACAATCAAATGCCAGATTGTCTATTGTTTTTGCTAAATTTAGCATATGAAGTGCCAATCTGGTGTTGTTTGCAAAATGTCTTTGAGCAACAAAACCTGTTTCCCTGCATACATGACGCCTTTTAACGAGGGGAAAGATAGTTTGAGTGTCAGGTCTCGAAGAATTCAAGGATAGTGGGATTAGGGGAGGAAGAATGCCATGTAGGATCTTGAAAAGTAGTCAGGTACATTTAAAGTGAATCCTAGAAATCACCGGAAGCCAGTGAAGTTTTGACAGAAGCAGGGAAACATGATCGGATTTGCTTTTTGCGAAGATCAACCTAGCCGCAGTGTTCTGGATCCGCTGAAGTCTTTGAAGATTTTTCTTGGTTAGACTTAGATGGAATTACAATAGTCCAGTCTAGAAAGAATGATTGATTGTACAAGGACAGCAAAATGTTGTTTGCGGAAGCAGGATCTCACTTTCCTCAACATGTGAAGACTAAAAAAACATTTTTTTTACCAGAGAGTTGAGATGATCATTAAAGGAAAGTGTAGAGTCAATAATGATGTCCAAAACTTTGCTTGAGAATTCGATCTGCAGTTTGGGACCAGAAGGTAGTGGAATGAGCGTGGGTAACTGATCTAATTTTGGGCCAAGTCAGAGTAGTTTTTTTTTGACTCATTCAGCTTCATTTGTACAGAGAGGGCCCAGGATTGGAGTTTCATTATGCAAGCTGTTATATTTTCGGTGAAGTTAGTGTGGTTCGAATCTATCTCGAGAAGGACAAGGATGCCATCTGAATATGTAAATAGAGTTTCAAAGGGAGAGAGATGGAAGAATTTCAAAGAAGACATATAAATGTTGAAAAGAATAAGGGACAGGGGTGATCCCTGGGGAGCACCAAATAGCGGTGTCCAAGGTGAAGACATGGTTCCATTCATGTTAACAGTGTAAGAGCGGGATCGTAAAAATTTTGAGAACCAGTCTAAAACTGAGGAATCAATGCCTATCTCAGAAAGTTGGTAAATTAGGATATCGTGGTGGACAACATAAAAGGCCGCAGATAGATCGAATTGTAGTAGGATAGCAAACTTATTACGAGATTGAAGTTGTTGAATCTTTGAGATTAAAGAGGCCAGCAGGGATTCAGTGCTGAAATTGGGTCAGAAGCCATATTGGCAAGGTAATAGAATGGAGAATCTCTCTAAGTAAGATGAGAGCTGAGTGGATATAATAGCCTCGAGCATTTTGGTCAGGAGAGGAAGATTTGCTATAGGATGATAGCTGGAAGGGGAGAATGGGTTTAGATCAGCTATCTGATATCTGACCCTTCGTCAATTGTGACTGATATAATTTAAAAAAGATGAGATAACAGAATAGTTTGAAAAGATTTGAAAAACTCCACTGTAAATCCATCACTACCTGGAGCAGACCCAGCTCTGAGAGACTTCAATGCTGACTGGAGCTCTATAAATGATTTAGGCACCTCAAGGTTTTCTTTTATATGCTCTGGAATTTTTAGCCCATTAATTGAATTTAAAAATTATCTTCCTTCCTTCTCTTTATTTGACTATAGCTCAGAAGAATATAAAGCTTTATAATAATTCAGAAATTGATTTGAAACATCCGCAATGTGGGTATAAATTTTACCTTTTTCATCCTTAATGGCCACACTTTACTCTTTTCTTTTTAGCTTTAAGATAATTAGCCAATACTCTTCCCACTTTATTTGAGTTTCCATAATGCACCGCCTGCTGACAAAATAAATCTTTCCTAGCCAATTGTGAGCAAATCTCATTATATTTATATTTAGCCTTCAAAAGGACAGTTAACATATCTTGTTCCCATTTTGAAGCCAATTGCGATTCTAAAGCAGAAATAATTTGTTCTAAATTGGAAAACTCTAATCTAAGTAATTTCCTATCATGCACCGAATATGAAATAATCTGCCTGCTTATAGTTGCTTTGAAAGCGTTCCATAGAGTTTCCAAAGAGATTTCCTCCGAGGCATTAAATTGAAAATACTCATTCATTTTTAATTGAATTTCCTCATGAAAGTTTGAGTCTGCAAGCAGTGCATTATTAAACCTCCAAACAGGTCTACCAGAATCTTCTTCAGTGGACTGATATTCTATTCAAATTCCAGCATGATCCAATAGAATGATCTGGTCTATGCTGGCTTTTGTTGAATTAGATGGTCAGAAACAAAAAAATAATCAATTCTTGAAAATGATTTATGAACTTGGAAACAAAATGAAACTCTCGAGCATTAAAATGAAAAATCTGCCATACATCCTTTAATCCATATGTATACATAAGATTATCCAGACCTAATGATTTTAATTGTCTACTCAGTTGTTTATCCATTATTGGATCTATTACAGCATTGAAGTCTCCAGCTACGATTAAATTAGATGTAGCCAGTGACAGAATTGTTTGTTGGAGCTTTTAAAATAATTCCACCGGATTAGTATTAGGTGCATAAATATTAAAAAACATCAGGGTATCTTTTCCTGAAGTCATATTAACATAGAGCTATCTACCCATTGGATCAGTCCAAAAGTTATCAAATTTAGATGAAATCTTCTTATTAATCAGGATTGCCACACCTGCCTTTTTTCCTGTTGCAGGAGCAAAAAAAACAATGTTTTATCCAACCTCCTTCTAATTTGGCCACCTCCACTGCTGATAGATGGGTTTCCTGTATAAAATAAATATTTGCTTGCTGCTTTTTCAAAAATTAAGAATATTTTTCTTTTTGATGGGGTGATTGAGTCCATTGACATTTAATGAAAACATTTTTAGAGCCATTTTAGTTGGAATTGATATATCTTCAAATTACAATCCATAACTCCATTTTCACAACTGTTTAAATAACAAAAAAATCCCACTACATCCATGACCTCATATAACCTCATATAACCTCATATAATCTCACATCCCTTCCCCCCAAAATAATAATTCATGGTGAACTTGGGACTTATTAATAGAACCGTAATCCCAACCCCCTCTCCCCTTTTGCATTCATTTTCAACTTTATCTCTAAGTATCATATATAACTAAAAACATTGATTTCATCAACGTAAGTATATCAGTTATAAAATATTATAAAATAAATATAATATGTAACAAATCCAAAATAAAGATGAATTCAGTTCATAGAATAAATAAAAAAACATATTTCCATTTTCATTAAAATTAATGCATTACTATAATTTATGACCATTTGATAATAAAATCAATTAAACTAATAGAACTAATATCCAATGACCTTCTCTTTCTCATATAATACTATATATATAATATATTAATAATACATCAGATATTGGTAAGAACCACAAAATGAAATACAAATAATAAACACATTGATATATCAATATAAATATCAATGTAATGAAAATATCTCCCTTTCCCCTTTTTTTCTTCCTTTCTATCTCTTTCCTTTCCCTTTTCTCTTTCCCCCTCTCTCCTCTTCCTTTCTCTCTCCCTTTTCTTCTCTTATCATCCTTTGGCAATGCAGTATAATGGAAGAGCATCTGACCTAATAGAGCTCCCCTACAATTGAAAACACATTAATATAAATTGTAGATTAAAACAATGCATCCCATATATGGCAATATGTCTTATGTCAATTAACCATACAACGCTAAAAACATTAATTCACTCCTGGTTTATTCTGTCTGATATTACCATGCATGAATATACTACACATCATGAAAAATAAAATAAAATTATAAGTATATTATATCATGCATGGCAATATACTTTATATCAGCAACCTATAACTAAAGATCAACTCAGTACAATATTACCTATTGTATTTCATATTTTCATATATAAATATAACCTGCATCATCTAAGTATAATATAATATGATATCATATACATATTAATCTATATATATAAAATCGGAGGTATGTATGTGTGTATGTATGTGTGTGTGTATGTGCCGCGATCACACAAAAACGGCTTGACCGATTTGAACGAAACTTGGTATGCAGATCCCTCACTACCTGGGATGATATGTTCTGGGGGTCTCGCGGCCCACCTGCACACGTGGGCGGAGCTACAAACAGAAAATCAGATTTCACCCATTCATGTCAATGGAAAAAATGTAAAAAGCTGCCATTCTCACAGTAATTCAAAAACGGTTTGACCGATTTGAACGAAACTTGGTATGCAGATCCCTCACTACCTGGGGTGATATGTTCTGGGGGTCTCGCAGTCCACCTGCACACGTGGGTGAGCTACAAACAGAAAATCAGATTTCACCCATTCATGTCAATGGAAAAAATGTAAAAAGCTGCCTTTCTCCCTGTAATTCAAAAACGGCTTGACCGATTTGAACGAAACTTGGTATGCAGATCCCTCACTACCTGGGGTGATATGTTCTGGGGGTCTCGCAGTCCACCTGCACACGTGGGTGAGCTACAAACAGAAAATCAGATTTCACCCATTCATGTCAATGGAAAAAAATGTAAAAAGCTGCCATTCTCACAGTAATTCAAAAACGGCTTGACCGATTTGAACGAAACTTGGTATGCAGATCCCTCACTACCTGGGGTGATATGTTCTGGGGGTCTCGCGGCCCACAACTCAATGTTGCTTGCTCAAGGGTGGGTTCACCCAAGAATTTATATGTTCTTGCTCCAGGAGGTGAAACTAAAAATGTTTATAATCACGTTTTGCGTTAGTTGTATTGTATTCATTTTGTCAAATATTTCACATTATAATTTGAATATTGTACTTTTTATTAAGCTGTAAAAAAATAATTTCATTCACCACTATAAAGTATCTTTATTTGAATCCATTTACAGTGTTATTGCTATAATTAAATACCCGTGCAACGCCGGGGCATCAGCTAGTTACCAATATAATAAAGGCATCAAGTAAAGCTAAAGGCCTTAATGTATTTAATGTAAGTATGACCACTGTGAAATATTAAAAGAAATTATAAATTACTATTATGTAATAATGCATAGAAAACATATAAGATCTAATTTCCACAATACTGCTAACCTAAAAAAACCCTTAGATGAAATATGACAGTAAGGCAGTGAACCAAATAAAATTATTCTTCAGTTATCACTAATATATAACATTCCAAGTAAAATATTTTTTTAAAATCCAACTTCTTTTGAAAAAAAAACCCCATTTGCATAGTACCACGAGTACTATATATCTCCATCAGCCTTCTTTTCAAAAGTAGAATTCTCTCATTCATCAGTATTCATTGCCCAAATGTGATGGTATTAATTTTGATTCTTTGATGGTCTCTATTAACTTGTGCAAAACTGATACTGCAGAACCAAATAACAAGAGTAGCTCTGTGTATCTATACTCCTTGCCAGAGTTTGTTAAATAATATTATTAATAAGGCTGTTGTTTCTTCCTTTCAATAAACATATAATGCTAATACATAAACATTCTTTCTTCAGTACTGAAATACGATCCTGACGCTTGCTACCAAGAGACAGTGCATTCAGACTGAACACAGTACATCCAACTTCTGATCTCTTGTTTTAAAAGATCTTTACCAAAAATTCATTAGCACACTGGTAGGAGATTAAGTAAAAAGAAACTTGTATATTTTATATAATTCTTAGCAGATAAGTACAGTCATCAACCACCAACTGTCACTACCAACTGTCAACCACCTTAACACTTAACATTCCGTTACTAATTTCAAGTCATTCGACTCTGTTGTTGAGTTATAAATTCCTGTAAATTAGTAGGATCTTGATAGTGAGTCATCTTGTTATATGTGATTTTCATTACTGCAGAATACAATAAGCCATACTTTGCACCCATTTCCCTCAGTTGTGGTTGAAGCTGTAAAAACTGTTTCCTCATTGCAGGTGTCTGCTTGGCAAAATCTGGGAGAAATAAAATTTGTGCATCTTGCCATTTTATATTTTTTGCCACCTTTGCTGCTTCAATTACTTGTTGAAATCTTAAAATCCTCAATATTAAAGGTCTTGGACCCTGCTGCTTATTAAGAGCCCTGGAGGGAACATGATGAGCTCTCTCTATTTCAAGGGGAAAAACAAATTTAAGAAAGAGGACTTCTTGATTAAAAGTCATTAGAAATTCAATCAGATTTGAACCCTCGACTCCTTCTGGCAAGCCCAGCAGACGGATATTGTTCCATGTGTTGTGATTGCTGGCATCCTCCAGCTCTTGAGAAAGTTGTGCTATAATTTTATGATCTGCCCAACATTGTTTGAGAGTTTCTTCAGCCCCTGACACCTGCTGCTCTAGCTGCTCTGTACAAGCATTACAGATTGTTTTTTGCTGTGTTAAGTTATAGATTTACTCCTTAACTCCCCCAAGTTGAGTTGTATTTTCTTTTAACATTTATTTTATTGTATTTAGATCCGACAGTATCTGATCTAGCAGCTCCACAGAATCTTTTTGCAACAGGACTTTTGATGGTATGAGAGGGTCAGGCTTTGACCTTTTAGCTGTTCCTGATGCAGCAAACACTGTATCCAGCCGAGTTTGTCTTCCTGAAGACATATTAAGTGTTTTTAAATAATTGCCCCACAAAATCAATAAAAAAGAGTTACTTAGAACTTCTCAAAAATACCTTTAAGTACAGGGAGAGGGAGAGCAATGGAATCACGCATCCATTTTACAACGAGCCAAAGTAGATGACTTTAAAATATGCATTGTCACCTCAGTAACAACTATAGAAAAATAGACAAATATAGTGCAAAATAGACACCAGATATAAATTCTCAAAACTGATACATTTTGATCATTAAATTGAAAATAAAATCACTTTTCCTACCTTTGTTATCTGGTGATTTCATGAGTATCTGGTTGCAATTCCTTCTGACTGTGCATTCAATATTTCTTTCTTTCTGCACACTTCCTCCTGCACACTTCCTCTCCTCCGGACCTCACTCCCTTCCCTAACTAACATCTCTCTCTATCCCTCTATGAGTCCAACTTTTCTTTCTCTCTCCTCCATCCTATTGTCAACATGTCTCCCTTTCTCTTTCACTATCTATCTGTCTTTCGCTCATTCCCTCCCTTGCTGCAAAGGGAAACAGAGAGAGAGAGAGATCCAGGGTACATTTCTCCCATCCTCTCTACTGCCACATCCAACATTTCTACCTCTCTCATCCCCCTGATCATGTAACATAGAAACATAGAAATAGACGGCAGATAAGGGCCCACGGCCCATCTAGTCTGCCCACCTTAATGTCCCTCCCCTACCTTTGCCCTGTGAAGAGATCCCATGTGCCGATCCCATTTGGCCTTAAAATCAGGCACGCTGCTGGCCTCAATCACCTGTAGTGGAAGACTATTTCAGCGATCAACCACTCTTTCAGTGAAAAAGAATTTCCTGGTGTCACCTCGTAGTTTCCCGCCCCTGATTTTCAACGGATGCCCTCTTGTTGTCGTGGGACCCTTGAAAAAGATATCTTCCTCCGCCTCGATGCGGCCCGTAAGATACTTGAACGTCTTGATCATGTCCCCCCTCTCTCTGCGCTCCTCGAGCGAGTATAGCTGTAATTTGTCAAGCCGTTTTTCATATGGTAGATCCTTGAGTCCCGAGACCATCCGGGTGGCCATTCTTTGCACCGACTCCAGTCTCAGCACATCCTTGCGATAATGCGGCCTCCAGAATTGCACACAGTATTCCAGGTGGGGCCTCACCATGGATCTATACAATGGCATAATGACTTCCGCCTTACGACTGACGAAACCCCTTCGTATGCAGCCCATGATTTGTCTTGCCTTGGACGAAGCCTGCTCCACTTGATTGGCAGACTTCATGTCCTCACTGACGATTACCCCCAAGTCTCGTTCTGCTACCGTTTTTGCTAGGATCTCGCCATTAAGGGTATAAGACTTGCATGGATTCTGGCTGCCCAGGTGCATAACTTTGCATTTTTTGGCATTGAAGTTGAGTTGCCATGTCCTAGACCATCATGTTGTCGGGCACTGAATCTTCGTCTGTTGTGCATTTGCCCACTACATTACTCAGTTTGGCGTCATCGGCGAATAATGTTATTTTACCTCGAAGCCCTTCTGCCAAGTCTCTTATAAAGATGTTGAATAGGATTGGGCCCAAGACTGAGCCCTGTGGTACTCCACTAATCACCTCCGTCATTTCGGAGGGGGTGCCGTTCACCACCACCCTTTGGAGCCTACCTCCAAGCCAGCTCCCAACCCATTTCGTCAATGTGTTACCTAATCCTATAGAACTCATCTTGCTCAGTAACCTGCGGTGTGGTACGCTATCGAATGCTTTGCTAAAGTCCAGGTACACGATGTCCAGGGACTCCCCAATATCCAGCTTCCCCGTTACCCAGTCAAAGAAGCTGATCAGGTTGGATTGGCAGGATCATCATCAAATGTACATCATTTTTTATCACTGCCCACCAGCCCCATGCCTATTTCTCATTCTATCACCCCTCTCCAGCACCATATCACATTTCTCCCTCCATTACTATATACAACATTCCTCCCCCTTGCATCCCCTTCAATCTGTCCCTCTGTTCCCTCTCCTCCACCATATCCAACATTTTTCTCTCTCATCCTTTTATTCCCCATGCATATCTACCTCACTCTTCTCTCTATGCCCAACAATTTTCCTTTCTTCCTTTACCCATGTGTACTATCTCATTCCCTCTAAGTCCCTCCATCCTATGTCCCAAGTTAGTGCCCCCTTCCTCCCTCCATTCTGCATCCCATGTTTATGCTCCCTCCTTTCTGTGTCCTGAGTTCATGCCCCCTCCCTGCGTTCCAGCCTTTGTCCCAAATTTGTGCTCCTCCCATATCCCAACAGGCTCCTTCCCCCTTCCTTTTTCCCATGATCATGTCCGCTCTCTCCCTTACTTGTTACATGATCACTTGCTCCCTTCAGGGCCATCCAGCTGGGCTGTTCCTTCTTGCCTTCAGCGGCACTTGTTGCAGGGATGCGAGCAGTGGCTTTACATGCTGCACATGGCTGACCCACAAGCCTTCCCTCTGACATCAGCTCTGATGTTGGAGAGAAGGCTTCTGGGTCAGCCACATGCAGCATGCAAAAGCCACTGCCCACATTTCTGCAACAAATGTTGCTGAAGGCAGGAAGGAGCAGCCCTCCTGAAAGGAGGTAACTGGGATCCACTGCCGACCCGGAAGGCTTCCCTCTAACATCAGCTCTGACATCAGAGGGAAGCTTTCCTGGTCAGTTTGGTGGAGGGGAACATGCAGCTGAAGGGCAAGAAGGAGGGCATGAGATCCCCAGTGGCGGCAGCATCCATTAAGAAACTCTATGTCTGTGTTGAGAAACTCTGGTCTAGAAGAGAAAGGTCAGGAGCGATGTTCACTCATTCCTGCTCAAGGTGACTCCCTTTCAAAACTGGAATTATTATGGTACTACCAAAGTACTGTGAGACTGCCACTAGAGGTCATGGCAGTCATTTTGAAGAAGGAGCCCCAATTGCAGAAACAAATGGGCATATCTTCTGCCCTTTCTCCATGTGACCACTAGGGATCAGAAAGGTAGGTTGGGGGGGAGAGACCTTCAAGGATAAGGGGGGGGGCAAGATGCTGTTTCAAAAGTTGAGTGGGTGGGAACAGGTTGGGATGATAATAAAAATTCTGTTCTGGGGTGGTGGGAGAGAAATAGGGGGCTCTGAATCAGGGAGTGGAATTGCATGGTGTTCCATGGCAGTGGGAAGAAGAGAAAAGAATCAGAATCAAGGTGGTCATCAGATCTGGTCAAATACCCTTATGCAAGTCCCAGCCAATATTTATCAGAGGACCAACCTAATTATCTTACATAGTTGTCTTACTGAATATGGGCCAAGACCTACATAAGACCTAGTTGTTTCCTATTCAGTCAGGTCTGATTATTCAATGGCAGTGCCTGTACATGGCTTAATATTAAATATGTGGGCTTAATAGCAATAGTAGGCATCTAAAAATGTTCACCGTTACTGGCTGAATATTGACCACATAGATTTTTTTAAGTTCAGCTCTTCACTGAAAAGGTACCAGTGAAAGTTTTGTAGAAATGGTGTGATGTGGTCACATCACTTACAACCTTCTCTCAATTGGAGCTGTTGCAAACCTTTCATAGTCAGAACAGTATATGGCGTCCATTATAGTAATCAAGTCTGGATGGCATCCTCAACCACTGTTACAAGACTTGTCTTCTCATTGTATGGAGAGAGACAGAGTCTTTGTCACAAACAAACAAACCCAAACCAACAGAGGCAGCTCCTGAAGGCTGTTTACATCGAAGAGATCAGTTTAAGTCTAGCTGTACCCAAGACCTCTAAACAGAGCCCTTCCACATTCATCCAGACACACTCTCTTCTCTAAGCAGAGCCCTTCCCACACACGAAAACAGATACTCTCCTATATCACACGCAAACAAGCACGCAGGCAAACACACTCTTTCCTTGACTCAAATTCCTTTTATTTCATTTTTTCTTTCTTCCTCTTTTTTGAAATGGCAGGGAGAACTAGGAGCGCCAAGACTACTATCAAGTCCAACACTCCAGCATCTAGAGAGACCTGGGGGATGGCCAAGGACTCTACACAGAAGGCAGAGAGTGCCACTGAGCGGGGAACAGATGTCTCAGTGCTGACCGAGGCCACCCCCTTCCCACAGTATGCTTCGGTCTCTACACAAACAGAGGAGATGAGACAGGTAGAAGCGGACGAGGACATTATGCAGGAACTACGGAGCCTCAGGGAGGAGGTGAAACGCCTGAGGTGCATCAGAGAGGATGAAGCCTTCATCGACGATGCCATCCAAGAACTGTCTCATATAACAGAACGAAGCCTCGACAAGACCATCCTTGGCACTCCCAAACCTACAGCTCTAAATTCAACGATTGGAATACAGGAAATGATTGGAGATGCCGGTCCCTGGCAGCTGGTAACCTCTTCGACTGGCAAGCAAAGAAACCCCCCCCCCTCATTCTCACTGTCTTCTTCTTTTTCTCTCGAACAGGGCAGTTCTACATCAAACCCACAACTTTCCCTGAAGAACAGATTTCACGTTCTTCAAGAAGGAACCGTCGAGGATGAAACAAAGGGGGCTCAGGAGGATTCCGATCAAACAACATCGGCTACAGTTCTCGCTGCTCGACCCTCCTCCCCTCGGAAGGAGCGAAGAGTGGTGGTCATCGGAGACTCCATGCTAAGGGGCACCGAAGGACCAATTTGCAGACCAGATTTGCAGTTGAGGGAGGTCTGCTGTCTCCCTGGAGCCAGGATCCGGGACATCACCACCTGTATAGACAAACTTCTGAAACCTACTGACCATTTCCCTATGTTTCTCATTCATGTAGGTACCAACGATACTGCCAGAAGCACAACAGACAGCATCCCTGAAGACTTCGAGGCCCTGGGAAGAAAGCTGAAGCAGACAGGAGCACAGGTGGTCTTCTCATCAATTCTCCCGGTAAGAGACAAAGGCAGAGAAAGGGAAGAGCGTATCCATCGGACCAACGAGTGGCTTCGCGAATGGTGTTTAGAGATGAACTTTGGATTCCTGGACCACGGAGAGGCGCTACAAGGACTACAGGGACAAGACGGACTACACCTAACAAAGAAGGGCAAGAAAGTTTTTGGACATCGACTAGCACGCCTACTTCGGAAGGCTTTAAACTAGGTAAGTTGGGGGAGGGTTCATACACACATACAAGGGCAGCAAGGATCCACCCTGGGGAAGCAAGCAAATCCCACACTTTCGAGCCTAAGGTAAGTGCCCATAGTATACACATAAAAACAGGAGACACACGAATGGGGATAGGCATCTCATCACAAATTTGGAGAGCAATGTATGTTAATGCACACAGCTTGGGCAACAAAATCCTGGAACTAGAAACAGAGATAAGGAATGCTGACCTTGACATAGTAGCGATATCCGAGACCTGGTTCACGGACTCGCATGAGTGGGATATGGTTATACCAGGCTACAATCTACTTCGTCGGGACAGAGAGGGCAAATTAGGAGGGGGGGTAGCACTATACACTAAGGATAATATCAAAACTACCAGGATCACAGAGATTAGATACACAGGGGAATCACTTTGGGTAAACCTGGCCAGAGGGAAAGAAAAATGCCTTTACCTCGGTGTGGTATACAGGCCTCCAAGACAGCAGGAAGACAAAGACAAGGAATTGATTGAGGACATAGAGAACATCACTCTGCGTGGTGACACAGTACTGTTAGGGGACTTCAACATGCCAGACGCAGACTGGAACACCCTCTCCGCGACTACGAGTGGCAGCAGAAGAATATTAACCTCCATTAAGGGTGCACAACTCAAACAAATGGTATTAGAGCCCACCAGGGAAAAAGCAATACTGGACCTGGTACTCACAAATGGAGACAGTGTCTCGGAAGTATCAGTGGGAGACACGCTGGCTTCCAGTGACCACAACATGGTATGGCTCAACCTCAGGATAGGCTTCTCTAAATCAAACACAGCATCGAAGGTCCTCAACTTTAAGGGCGCAGATTTCGACCACATGAGAGACTTTGTCCATCAGGAGCTGCAAAACCATGCAGTAACAGACAATCCAGAAACTATGTGGTCAAATCTAATATCCATCCTGAACGAAGCATCTAGCCGCTATATAAATACAGTAAGCAAACGCCGGAGAAACAAAAAACCACAATGGTTCAGCAAGGAAATTTCGGACCTCATAAAAAAGAAAAATGAAGCATTTATCACTTACAAACATCTTGAGAAAAGAGAGGCAAAAGAAGACTATCTGGTCAGATCTAAGGCTGTCAAAAAGGCAGTCAGGGAAGCCAAACTTCAAACAGAGGAAGATCTGGCACGGAATATTAAAAAAGGGGACAAATCCTTTTTCAGGTACATTAGCGACAGGAAGAGAAACAAAGATGGGATAGTACGCCTTAGGCAATCAGACGGAAACTACGCAGAATCTGATTATACCAAGGCAGAACTGCTAAACGAATACTTCTGCTCAGTATTCACCTGTGAAGCGCCAGGAGCTGGTCCGCAACTACAGATAAGAGACAGCCAAAATGATCTGTTTCATGATTACGAGTTTACACCCAGTAGTGTCTACCACGAACTTTCAAGACTCAAAGTAGACAAAGCCATGGGACCTGACAATCTACACCCCAGGGTACTCAGAGAACTGAGTGAAGTTCTGGCTGAACCACTATCCGTGCTCTTCAATCTTTCCATGCGCACGGGAAAAGTACCCCTAGACTGGAAAACAGCTAATGTAATTCCACTCCACAAAAAGGGCTGCAGAACAGAGGCAGAAAATTACAGACCGGTGAGTCTTACATCCATAGTGTGCAAACTCATGGAAACACTGATCAAGCAGAGACTCGACGAGATTCTAGACGAAGAAAATTTACGAGATCCACACCAACATGGATTTACCAGGGGAAGGTCCTGCCAATCTAATCTGATTGATTTCTTTGACTGGGTGACCAGTCGTCTGGATGCCGGGGAGTCCCTGGATGTGATATATTTGGACTTCAGCAAAGCTTTTGATAGCGTCCCACATCGCAGGCTGTTGAACAAACTAAAATCGATGGGATTAGGGGACACATTCACTGCATGGGTAAAGGATTGGTTAGATGGTAGGCTTCAAAGGGTAATGGTAAACGGTACCCCTTCCAAAACATCAGCAGTAACGAGTGGAGTACCTCAGGGCTCCGTCTTAGGGCCGATTCTATTCAATTTATTCATAGGAGATTTGACCCAAGGGCTTAGAGGAAAAATATCACTGTTTGCCGACGACGCCAAACTATGCAACATAGTAGGCAAAGGCAGTGTTCCTGACCTTAAGTGTTCCCTCTAAGCTGAGCAGGAGTCCTCCACCCACAGTCTCACCAATAGAGGGTGCTGTTTCACTGTCACATTTTTCAATTGTGAGGGACAGGCAAGTTCTGCAGGACTCCAGGGAACATACCTGTCCTTAGCGACTGAAAATATTCCACCCCCTAGTGGTAGCAATGCAGCTGGAGGACACCTGCTCAGCTTAGAGGGAACAGAAATTGGAACAGTGGTCATCAACTTGGCAGCTAGGCTTCAATGCTAAAAAATGTAAAGTAATGCACCTAGGCAAAAAAAATCCACACAGAACTTACTCACTAAATGGTGAAACCTTGTCCAGGACCACGGTGGAACGTGATTTAGGAGTGATCATTAGCGATGATATGAAGGCTGCCAATCAGGTGGAGAAGGCTTCGTCCAGGGCAAGACAAATGATGGGCTGCATCCGGAGGGGTTTTGTCAGCAGAAAACCTGAAGTCATAATGCCACTGTACAGATCCATGGTGAGACCCCATCTCGAGTATTGTGTTCAATTCTGGAGACCGCACTACCGGAAAGATGTGTTGAGAGTTGAGTCGGTTCAGCGTATGGCTACCAGGATGGTCTTGGGGCTCAGGGATCTCACGTATGAGGAAAGGTTAAAAAAATTGCGGATGTACTCACTGGAGGAGCGAAGAGAGAGGGGGGACATGATTGAGACCTTTAAGTATATCACAGGGCATATAGAGGTGAAAGATGATATCTTCAGTCTTACAGGGCCCTCGGTAACCAGAGGGCACTCGCTGAAAATCAGGGGAGGGAAGTTTCAAGGTGATGCTAGGAAGTATTTCTTCACCGAAAGGGTGGTCGATCATTGGAACGAGCTGCCTCAGCAGGTGATTGAGGCCAGCAGCGTGTTGGATTTCAAGAGGAAATGGGATATTCACGTGGGATCTATAGGGGAGTAGAAGTCAGGGAGTGGGTCATTGGTATGGGCAGACTCGATGGGCTGTGGCCCTTTTCTGCCGTCAATTTCTATGTTTCTAAGTTTCCTGACGTGTAATTTCAGGTGAGTTTGTGTCTCTAAAAAATATATTTTGATGACAGATGTTAGGGTCACACAGGAGCTCAATTTTACTTGGATTCTGGCAAAGGTTTTTTTTAAATGTTGATTTTAGCCCATTCTTGAATTGTGGTTAATAGGTGACAGTATTGATCCTTTTGCTACAGGTCAGTGCACAGAGTAGGAATGTGGTGTTGCTAAACAGTATGGGTTGTTGCTTAATGATAGATAAGATCTGAACCAGGCAAGTACTTTACCGCTAATATTTGTTTCTGTCAGTTGTGCTGGCATGATATTGTAGTCCATTGTTAAAAGCTGCTGAGAAATCCAGCAGTTCTAATACTGAGGCAAATCCAATTTTAGTTTCTGTGAAGATCATTTGGTAGGGATATGAGGACCATCTCGGTTCTATAACTGGTTCTGAATTTAGATTTTTTTTTTTTTTTTTAACATTTAGGGGGGAATTCATCAAAGGGCACTACCAGTAAGCATTCAGTATTAATTAGTGCACAATAAACACTAAAGATGACCATCATTTTCCAATGTTTCAATGTTTTATAATGTTTTTATACTTTTTACAAGTTTTTAATAAAGATACATAGACTTAAAAAAAGGATGAAATTCCAAATATGCAAGTCTCTCTTTCCTAATGGAGCCATCAGAATAATTGATGAGATTGGTCTGGCAGGGTTCACCACACATTCAGGGGACCCATCTGAGGAAATGGAGCCCAACATTTTCACTCAATAATACCTTAAAATCAGCTATACACCATCTCACTAATACCAAACAAATCAAGTAGTATTAGCATTATGTCATGATCTACAGTATAAAATACCATTGACATATCAAACTGAAGAAATATAATTTTCTTTCCCAGACTAATTTTTACCCTAAACTCAGATTTGTGTGTTTTTATCCATTTTCTCTCTTCTAGCCAATAATTGAGCTGAACATAGACTATTCTATATGTTTTCCTTGAAATAGTACAAGTATATTGGTTATTGACCAGTAACTTTTGACCTTATCTTAGTCAAGATTGTTCTTCTTTAGCAGAGGATGCTTTTGTAGTTGCCTATTAGGAGGAGAGGAGTTCATGGTTTTTGTGGCCCCTTCTATGACGCCCTTACTTGCTTGCTGAACTATTTTTGACTAGTAGGAGTTGAGGAAACATGAGGGAACAGATGATTGGTCAAAGATCTATCAGGGCTTTGTCAAGATCCTCTTATATATAGTTAGTAAATATTGAAAGTAGATATTTAGTATATCTCAATTTTTACTGCAAGTCACATACTTTATAAAGAACATGTATGGGGCTCATAATCGAAAGAGAAAAACGTCCAAAAACTGGCCTAAGTCGGCACTTGGACGAACATTTCCCATATACGTCTAAGTGCTGATAATAAAAATGGGTTTTAGACGTATTTCTAAATGACCTAGGCCTTCATAGTGCCGCTGAACGACCAAAGCTAAACGGGGCGTTTCGGGAGGTGTGTCAAGGGCGGGAGTACAATTCTGGAGGCCGCATTACTGCAAAGATGTGTTGAGACTTGAGTAGGTCCAGCGAATGGCCACCCGGATGGTCTCAGGACTCAAGGATCTCCCGTATGAGGAACGGCTGGATAAATTGCAGCTATACTCACTCGAGGAACGCAGAGAGAGGGGAGACATGATTGAGATGTTCAAATAACTCACGGGCCTTATCGAGGTGGAAGAGAATATCTTCTTTTTCAAAGGTCCCACGGCAACAAGAGGGCATCCGTGGAAAATCAGGGGCAGGAAACTGCATGGTGACACTAGGAAATACTTCTTCACCGATAGGGTGTTTGATCGCTGGAATAGTCTTCCACTACAGGTAATTGAGGCCAGCAGCATGCCTGATTTTAAGACAAAATGGGATCGTCACGTGGGATCTCTTCACAGAGAAAGGTAGGGGAGGGTTATTGGAGTGGGCAGACTAGATGGGCCGTGGCCCTTATCTGCTGTCTGTTTCTATGTTTCTATGAGTTGGGCGGGACATGGGCCGGCTTAGACTTAGTCGTACAGCATGTATAACCAAAGGTTTTACAACAGAGAACATAAGAACATAAGCAATGCCTCCACTGGGTCAGACCCGAGGTCCATCGTGCCCAGCAGTCCGCTCACGCGGCGGCCCAACAGGTCCAGGACCTGCGCAGTAGCTCCCTATCTATACCCCTCTATCCCTTTTTCCAGCAGGAAATCGTCCAATCCTTTCTTGAAATCCAGTACCGTACTCTGTCCTATTACGTCCTCTGGAAGTGAATTCCAGGTGTCCACCACACGCTGGGTAAAGAAAAACTTCCTAGCATTTGTTTTGAATCTGTCCCCTTCCAATTTTTCCGAATGCCCTCTTGTTCTTATATGTTTTGAAAGTTTGAAGAATCTGTCCCTCTCTACTTTCTCTATGCCCTTCATGATCTTGTAGGTCTCTATCATATCTCCTCTGAGTCTCCGCTTTTCCAGGGAGAAGAGCCCCAGTCTCTCCAATCTTTCAGTGTATGAGAGGTTTTCCATGCCCTTAATCATTTGTGTCGCTCTCCTCTGGACCCTCTCAGGTGTTGCCATATCCTTCTTAAGGTACGGTGACCAATACTGAACACAGTACTCCAGGTGCGGGCGCACCATTGTCCGATATAACGGCAGGATGACTTCTTTTGTTCTGGTCGTAATACCCTTCTTAATAATACCCTTTTTGTTTGCCTTCTTCGCGGCTGCTGCACATTGTGCCGTTGACTTCATTGTTGTATCCACCAGTACACCCAAATCTCTTTCAAGGTTACTTCTCTCTAATACTAATCCCCCCATTTGGTAGCTGAACATCGGGTTCTTTCTCCCTATATGCATGACCTTACATTTCCCTACATTGAAGTTCATCTGCCATTTATTCGCCCACTCCTCCAGTTTGTTTAGGTCCCTTTGTAGGTCCTCACACTCTTCCGTAGTTCTAACCCTTCTACAGAGTTTAGTGTCATCCGCAAATTTTATAACTTCACATTTCATCCCCGTTTCCAGGTCATTAATAAATACATTAAACAGCAGCGGTCCCAGTACAGACCCCTGCGGAACTCCGCTCGTGACCTTCCTCCAGCCCGAGTAGTGACCCTTCACTCCAACCCTCTGTCTTCTGCCTGCCAACCAGTGTTTGACCCATCTGTGTACGTCCCCTTCCACCCCGTGGTTCCACAGCTTCCTAAGTAGCCGCTCATGGGGTACCTTGTCAAAGGCCTTTTGGAAGTCGAGGTAAATGATGTCTACGGGTTCCCCTTTGTCCAACTGGCTGTTCACCCCCTCAAAGAAGTGCAGTAAATTTGTTTGGCACGATCTTCCTTTGCAGAAGCCATGCTGGCTCACTTTCATCAGCCCATGTTTTTCGATGTGCTCACAGATGCTGTCCTTTATCAGTGCTTCTACCATCTTGCCCGGAACCGATGTCAAACTTACCGGCCTGTAGTTTCCCGGGTCTCCTCTTGACCCCTTTTTAAATATAGGTGTAACATTTGCTATCTTCCAGTCCTCTGGGATCTCCCCAGTTTTCAAGGATAGGTTGCAAACTCGTTTGAGTATTCCCGCTATCTCATTTCTTAATTCTTTTAGTACCCTAGGGTGGATTCCGTCCGGGCCTGGTGATTTGTCGCTTTTCAATCTATCTATCTGTTGGAGGACATCCTCATGGCTCACCTCTATTGTTGACAGTTTTTCTTCTTGATCACCATGGAAGATCATGTCGGGTTCTGGTACAGTGGATGTGTCCTCGCTTGTGAAGACTGACGAGAAGAATTTGTTTAACCTGTCGGCTACCTCTTCTTGCTCCTTTATCACTCCCTTTTTGTCTCCATCATCCAACGGTCCTACTTCCTCCCTCGCCGGTTGCTTCCCTTTAACATATCTGAAGAACGATTTGAAGTTTTTTGCCTCCCTGGCCAGCCTCTCTTCGTATTCTCTTTTCGCCCTCCTAACCACTTGATGACATTCTTTTTGGCGTTTTCTGTGTTCCTTCCAGTTTTCCCCAGTTTGGTCCTTTTTCCATTTCCGGAATGAATTTTTCTTGTCTCCTATCGCTTTCTTCACCTCATTGTTTATCCATGCGGGGTCTTTTGTTCGGTTTTTTTTGCACCCTTTTCTAAATCTGGGGATGTACACATGTTGTGCTTCTTGTACTGTGTCCTTGAATAGAGACCAGGCTTGCTCTACAGTTTCTCCTTTCCTTGAGCTATTTCTGAATTTTTTCCTTACCATTGCTCTCATAGCATCATAGTTCCCTTTCTTAAAGCCTAGACGGAACTTGGACAGTGTGACTTAGATCATGTAAAACATGGTCTAAGTCACAAAACCCACCTAAAGTCACCAGATAAGCACTGCAAACACATAAAACAGACCCCCCCACACACTACCCCAGTGATCATCAACCCCACCACCACCATAAAAATTTTAATCATAACTTTAAAATTCTGCCTACAGACCATTATCACCTGGCCGCCTAGCATAGGAAAGCCTAGTCGTCTAGCACAGAGGCAGCTTAAGTCGTCTTGGGGGTGGTTTAGGGACCCATTGAGAGGAGGACCCATGCCCATAAGCCCCTGTAATCACTGCATTGATACTTAAACATGTGCACTGCCCTATACACCCCCAAAACCCTTTTTTACTGGCATATAAGTGGCTCCTGCAGCCATAAGGGCTATTGGAATGGTAGATAAGTGGGTCTAGGGGATTCTGGAGGTGGTTTGGGAGGCTCACCATGACCTATAAGGAGCTGTAGGGAGGAGAAGACATGGCACCCTTTTTGTGACGTTCACAGCAGTGCCCTGTAAGGTACCCCACTATTTAGGTGGCATGTCTGGGTGTGCAGTTTATCACTTTGCAGACCCCTCCCACGTCCAACAGGGCTTGTTCTAGGTGTTTTGGACTTGGACGGAAAGTTGGACGGAAATGTGGTATAAAGTAAGAGCGGGTGATCATTTAGCATTTAGTGATCACCACTTGGTGTGGTTTAATATTAAGACATATAGAGAGGGCTCATTCCAAAGTGAAGGTTCTAAACTTTTTAAAAAACGAACTTTGTTCAGATGGGGAATTATGTTAAGGAATTGTCTGAATGGGAACATCTGGAAGAAGTAGGAAAACAGTGAGAAACACTGAAAAGAGCTATTGTAAGGAAAAACAAACAATTCTGTAAGAAAAGTAAGTAAAAGTAAGAGGAGAAGAAGGCTGCTTTGGTTCTCAAAAGTAGTAGCTGAGAAGGAAAGGAAAAAGAGGTTAGGTTGCATAAGGAGAGGAATATCTAGAAGGAAAAAGGAGATATTGGTGTCCCTGTATAAAAGTCTGATGGGACCTCATTTAGAATATTGTGCACAATTCTGTAGATCACACTTTCAAAAATATATAAACAGGTTGGAGTTGATCCAGAGGAAGACAACTATAATGGTTGAAAAGCAACTAAAATGGTTGGTGATCTGTATCATAAGGCATATTGGGATAGACTTAAATAACTCAATATGTATACTTTGAATGAAAGATAGGAGAGAGGAGATATGAAACATAGAAACATGTTGGCAGAAAAAAAGCCAAATGGCCCATCTGGTCTGCCCATCTGCAGTAACCATCTTTTCCTCTCTCTAAGAGATCCCACGTGCCTATCCAACGCCTTTTTTAATCAGAGGAAGACGTTTAAATACCTATATGGCCTAAATATGCATGAAGCAAGTCTCTTTCAACTGAAAGGAGACTCCAGAGTGAGAGGGCATATAATAAAGTTAAGGAGAAATAGGCTCAGGAGTAATTCAAGGAAAAACTTTTTTATAGATAGGGTGGTAGATATGTAGAATAGTCTTCCTGCAGAGGTGGTGTAGACAAAGACTGTGTCTGAATTCAAGAAAGTGTGGGGCAGGCACATGGGATCTCTTAGGGAGAGGAGGAGATAGTGGATGGTGTGGATGGGTAGACCGGATGGGCCATTTGACCTTTATCTGCCATGTTGTTTCTATGTTTTTATTCCTTGCAGCAACACCTCTACAAATAGGGACAGCAGTTAAGAATGTTGTCCCACTAATGTGTTTTTTTTTAAATTAATAGAATAAGATCGTGAACAATATTAATGCATACTTAGTCTTATTTAATCATGGGCATGAATGTGTCACTGTGAACAATGCATTTCTCTATGATTTCTTTTTTTTTTTTTTTTTAATTTGTTACAGTTGCACATTGTGCTCTATTGCTGAGAGATACAGAAGAACCAAATCTCATTATTCATATTTCTTTCTTAATGCAAATAGAGATATTCTGTGATGAATAATGATGTTCCTAGAGCAGAAGATGAAATAGTGTTTCATTTTCTTTGAACTGTTCTCAAAGGGAGATAGCAGCCAAACAATGGCTTTTGATAAATATTTACTGCCACAAAAGGGGATTTTCAGAATCAGGTTGCTAGTGTCAGCAGTTTAATTTCTGGCTCAGGTTGGCCAGTTCCTCAAGCTGGCTGGGAATAGTGATGCTGTGAATAAAGCATTCATGGTTCTTTTCAGTTTTAGGGTTTCATCGTGGTTAAAGCTTTAGGCCGAGAACCAGAGACGCTAGAGCAGTGTTCTTCAACCGCTGGTCTGTGGACTGGTGCCAGTCTGCAGAAATTTCATGCCTGACCGCAGGGCTGGCACATGCATCAGGCCCAAGACAGTGTTCTTCAGCCACCGGTCCGTGATGCGATCGATGCGGCGTTATCTTCGGGCTGGCTCCCTCTTCCTCAGTGCACAAAGCCGCGGGCAGTAGCTCCTATGCATTTCCTGTGCCTGAACCAGAAGCCTTCTTTCTGACATTGCAACGTGCATCCAGATGAGGCGCGGGACATACGAGGAGCCACTGCCTGAGGCTTTGTGCACTGCATCAATGAAGAAGAGGGAGCCAGCCTGACGATAACACTGGGGGGTGACATAAAATGGCCAGGTGGGAGCAGGCCAGAAGTTAAGGCACAGCATGGAGGAAGGAAGACAACAAAGGTAGGGGGAATGATTTTATTTTTGAATTTACTGATTGAATTGTGTCAGTTTTGAGAATTTTCATCTGCTGTCTATTTTTTGCATTGTTTAGGAAGAAATGCATTTGTTTCTTTTTCTCTGGGGTTGTACTGCATGCAGAGTCTTGAATCTTAGGGGATGAGCTAACATATATTAGTACTTTTAGTTTGTGGTCCCGTATTTGCATAGGGGTTATCTGTATTCTGGTAGGAATTAATATTGAGAAGCATATGGTGGCCGGGCTAGGCCCCAGGTGAGTGGGCAAACCCGGCAGGTAAGATTTATTTGTGCGTCTTTTATATGGTGGGTGGAAGGAAAACCCGGACACTGGATTTCTTAACCAAAACTTTACCGGGTTAATTAAGGCAAAAGAAAAAATTCCCAAAATGAACAATTGTTTCTCCCAGGCATTGATTATGCAGTTCCTTTTCACTTAAGTCCAGTGTACTCTCTCTGTGCCTCAGTCCAGGGACTGGACAGTCCTTGTCAACAAAAAGGATAAATCAAAATCAAATATGCCCAATATTCTCCCTTCTCAGGGTAACTGGCTTCTATTAACCACAGTTCATGCCATCACGGCTGAGCACTGCAGGTGCCAGCCCTCCTTCCAAATATCTTCCCAGTCAGAGAAAAAAAAACACCTTCTCTCCCACTATTTTACTTTTTACCACCTTGTCCCCTCTAAGGACCTTCACAGCCCTGCCTTGCAGGCTGTGTGGAGCAAGCCTCCCTATATCAAGGTCTCTACACCCACCCGATATGCCCCCTAACATCCTTTAGCTTTAGTTCTTTGGGGACTTGGTGAAATGAGGTTTAAAGAAACACTGTTTTAATTAGGCACTGCTGCCTTATCACTACCTGCAGCCTTACTCTAGCTCAGGTTTCTTTGGCAGAGACTTGTCTCATTACTGGGAGAAAGAAACCAACCACACACTGCTCAATTATATGTCCATGTCTTCCTCCAGCACACTTTCTCCTGGGTCAGCTTCACTGTACATTTTCCATTCCATATCCTGGGACTGGAGGTTTCCCTTAAGTCTTCCACTTCCTGCTTTACCTCCCATCCCCCTCTCTGAGAGCTTGGGAGCTTTTCTGAACAGTTTTCTTCATCATCATAATAAACTTTCAGCCCTTCACCCTAAGGCTTAATTGGAAAGTTACCGTACCTCCCTGGAGTCAGGCTTTCTTGCCTTGCTGGCTGGCCTCGTGAAAACCCTCTCTTCTGGGGATAGGAGAAGTTTGGAAACTGCCCTCCTTGTCTGGTGCTCTGCTTCTCCAATTGGGATCAGCTGTGTCCCCCTGCTCTACCTGCAGTCTTGCTACTTGAGGCTTACGAGCCTGCAGACCACGGTGGCTGACTCCACCCCCTTCTGGGTTGCAACCTAGCATCCTTCTAGCTTTCATCGTCACCTTTTCAACCCATTTGGCCACCTTAAGATCATCAAATACAATCACACTCAAGTCCCCCTCTCCTGTCGTACACATAAGTTCTTCACCCTCACCTAAACTGTACCGTTCCCTTGGGTTTCGCAGCCCAAATGACCTTGCATTTCTTAGCATTAAATTTTAGCTGCCAAATTTCAGACCATTCTTCAAGCTTCACCAGGTCTTTCTTCATGTTATTCACACCATCCAGCGAATCTACTCTATTGCAGATTTTGGTATCATCCGCAGAGAGGCAAATCTTACCCAACAACCCCTCAGCAATATCATTTATAAAAATGTTAAAAAGACCAGGCCCAAGAACAGAACCCTGCCGACCGCAAGCCCTTCATACCTCACTCCAAAGAGCAATGTCGGTAGCACTCTAAACAGGCTGCTTCGGGGCCTTCCATGAGAGCTTTAATGATGATATCGTCAGTGATGCAGCAGAGGGAATGCCCTGGCGGAAGAAGGCTGCCAATGCCACAAATAGTATTTAAATTTGAGGATATGGAGCTACTTTATCAAATCTTAATGGACTTGGAAAATATAATAGAACAAATCAACTCCCGCCTCTTTCCCCTGTATTGCTCCTCACCTGCCTACTTCTAACATGGCTGGTGAGTGCCAATATTCAATGGCACTGTACGGTTAAGTGCCACTGAATTTGAGTGGCTAGGCGGGAACAGGAGATTTAAATGTGCAAGAGGTTCTCTTGCCTGCTTAAATCACTTTGAATTTTGGCCCAAGTATGTTATGATTACATTCTTCTACTGTGGAAGGAAATCCACCATCAAGGCCAGAGATGATTGGCTGTGTTAACTGTGATACAATTTTACTACTAATGCTCCAGACTAAAAGTGAATGATTTTTTTACTTATCAAAAATGACAAAGACTAAGGGCTCCTTTTACTAAAGTGCGTTAGGCCTCCATTGACCTGGCATTAGTTTTTGGTGCGTAGCGCGGGGTTAGCGCACACGGCAATGTAGTGCACGCTACAAACGCTAGCGCACCTTAGTAAAAGGAGCCCTAAGGAATACTCAATGAAGTTATATGGAAATACCTTTAAAACCAATAGGAGGAAATATTTTTTCACTCAAAGATAAGCTCTGGAATTCATTTCCAGAGGATGTGGTAACAGCAGTAAACATATAGCTGTCATTTACTATGTTATTATGACTTGTTAAAATAGTCTGTCTGAACAGTAGCCCATGATGATAATGTCCCATTCCCCCCCCCCCACCCCAGTAACTTGCCTAAAATCGCAAAAAAGCTGTAGTTGGATTTGAAGTGAACTGCTTTAACTATTAGGCTACTCTTCCCTCTGAGGGTAAAGAGCTGAGAATCAAAATCTATGCAATGGAAGACCAGTTTCTCTAACAGTCAGGATATGGTGCTAACTAACATTTATGTATTACACTTCCCCATGAAAGGAAAACAGTGTGCCTACATGTGACCTTCAAACATACAGCACAAAAGCCACTGAGGTAAAAACAATGTTCATTTATTTTATACTTATATATTAGTGCCAAAATACTGGCTCCAATAATAAATAAGCAATTATTTATTTACTTGCAATCGCTTCCTGGCTGCCCTGAAACTGCGAATATCAGTTGAATGGTTATTTGCGGTTTCAATAGCAAAAACAACGGCGCATTCCCAACACCTCGAATAACATATTAAAAAGTTATTTGCGGTTTTTCCATATTCGCGCTTGATGCCAGAACGCTTCTACCGTGAATACGGAGGGAGAAGTGTACTAGCCTTTTAGTATTATAGACAAGGCCTAGCCTCTAACAAAAAAAAAAAAAAAAAGGTAAGAGACAAGTCTATACATTTACTTTAACAAGCAGTAATCTCAATTTTTGGTAGCCCATACACTCAGGAGATTTTTCAAGATCCATACTTATTGCAACTTTTCGAATACCTTTACTGCTGTTAGTCCCAAATCACGCCAGTTAATTATGGAACCTCCTGGTTCCTGTACTTTAAAACAAACTTGGTTAAAGTTTGGGTCATATGCAAATTAGGCTTTCTCCATACCCAGGCCTTATGCAAACTAGTCATTCCTAAGGCTCCTCTAATCAGTTCTGTGGGGGTAAATATCTTCTCATAGCACTTATTCATAATGTATCAAAACAATGATACCAAATCCTTTTTAATGGGTAACAAATTCAGTGGAACAGTCACCATGCCCTGGGCAGGCCATAAGTCAAAATGACCTTGCAGTTAATGGACTGAACCAGAGGGTAAGGTTAGATTGCCATTTTTATCATTGGAGGAGGGTGAATACTGGAGTGTTGCAAGGATCTGTACTGGGGCCAGTGCTATTTAACATAATTATTAATGATCTGGAAATTGGAATAACATGTGAAATGATTACATTTTCAGATAACACAAATCTGTTCACATGTACACTGTGAAAAATTGCAAGAAGACCTTAGGAAATTGGAAGACTGGTACTGAAATGGCAGATGAAATTTAATGTGAACAAATGCAAAGTGATGCATATTGGAAAGAATAATCCAAGTCATAGTTATCACATGATAGGATCAACCTTAGGGGTCAGCACAAAAGAACAAGATCAAGATATCATTGTAGACAATATGCAGAATTGTTCTGCTCAAAGTAGTATATGGTTTGCTAGGGAAAAATTAGCAACTTCACAGAGAAAATAAAAAAGATACAGATAGACAATGACCTGAATAACATATCAATAGACGTAGAACAAAATCTTTTCCAGAGAAAGGAAAATGGTAAAACCAGAGGACATAATTTGAGGTTGAGGGGTGGTAGATTCAGGGGCAATGTTAGGAAATTCTACTTTACGGAGAGGGTGGTGGATGCCTGGAATGCACTCCCGAGAGAGGTGGTAGAGAGTAAAACTGTGACTGAGTTCAAAGAATCGTGGGATGAACACAGAAGATTTAGAATCAGAAAATAATATTAAAGATTGAACTAGGCCAGTTACTGGGCAGACTTGTACGGTCTGTGTCTGTGTATGGCCGTTTGGAGGAGGATGGGCAGGGGAGGGCTTCAATGGCTGGGAGGGTGTAGATGGGCTGGAGTAAGTCTTAACAGAGATTTCGGCAGTTGGAACCCAAGCACAGTACCGGGTAAAGCTTTGGATTCTCGCCCAGAAATAGCTAAGAAGAAAAAAAAAAAAAAAAAAAATTTTAAATTGAATCAGGTTGGGCAGACTGGATGGACCATTCGGGTCTTTATCTGCCGTCATCTACTATGTTACTATGTAATGTAACACCATTACTAGAGCTTGTGTATTGTAACACCTGTACTGAAGCTCATGTATTGTAACACCATTACTGAAGCTCATGCAAACCACTCTGAATTGACTCCCCAGTCATTAGTAGCAGTATAGAAGCTTCCAATAAATGTGTGGTGGTGACTAAAAAGCAAACAGGATGCTAGGCATCCTACTTATGACCTGGATTGGCCATTGTAGAAACAGAATACTGGGCTCAATAAACCATTGGTCTGACCAGTATGGCTATTCTTATGTATGTTTTTAAAAAGAAAAAACTTCAGTATCAAAAAGTGAAGATAAAACTACAAGAGAGTCATTTCTGCTATGTCAAGGAAAGTACCTTGCTTCTAGCTCTGAGCTTTGTCCTACAGCCTTTCCCGGCTGGAATTGCTTAGGTCCTGCAGGCTCTCTTTTCAGATGTAGTAGAGAAGAAGGTGGGAGGAGGAAGATCCTATCAGTTGTTCCCCTCTTTCTGGGGAGATCTTTTAAAAGGGACTTCCAGGCATCAACCCCTCTCTTATTCTTAAAGCCTATCCTATCTGAAGGTTAGACTCATAGAAAACATAGTAACATAGTAAATGAATGCAGATAAAGACTTGCTTGGTTCATCCAGTCTGCCCAACAATCACATTCATTATCAAGGCAATGTTGAACCAACAATCCAGTATATTATTACCATTTACTTGCTAAGTTCCACTATAAGATATCTTCCCCTCCTCCCCGAGATATGCAAGACCTGTACTAAGATGATATGAAAGTGGTATAAAATACACATACTTGCTTCTGATCCATCTTTGCCATTTTCAAGGCTCAGATCTACTGAGGTGCCATCAAAAACTACTCTAGCCCATCCTAACATGACTTATTACATACATAACTGAATTATGGAACAATATTCCTCTGTGGTTGAGAGATCTAGGCTCTCTTCAAATATTTCGTAAACATCTAAAAACTTGGTTGTGGTCCAAACTGTAAAATCTTTTTCTCCATTTTTCATTTCTATTTTTATCTACTGTAAACTGAGTTGAGCTTTATTTCTATAGAAAAAACACGGTCTATAAACTTAAGTTTTAGTTTAGTTGAGTCTGTCAAGCATGAGCTTCACTTCCTTACTGCTGAAGCTGTCATTTAAGCACCATTCCTGCGCATCATAAACAAAGTTATAGCTGTTGATCTGTCAAATTTTGTTTTGATACTATCTTCTTTCTATTTAGGGATCCTTTGTGACACATTTTTGAACTCCATCACTGTTTTTGTCTCCAGGACCTCTATCAGGCATTCTAGGCATCTACTGCCTTCTCCTTCAAAAAAAAGTATTTCCTGTTGTTACTCCTAAGTCTAGCACTCCATAACCTGATATTATGTCCTCTACTTTTACCATTTCCAGGTCTCTGGAAAAGATAGAGATGTGGTAAAACCCTATTGGAATAAGTGGCCCAGTCCCATCCACCCTCTCCTAATAAGTGTGCCTAACTTTTGGGAACAGTCTTGATCTGCCCATGCCCCTCCTATGGCCCCACACCCTTTTTAAAACTGGGACATACTTTCTATAGAATCATGCTTTCTAAGTTGAGCGTGTAACTTTTAATTAGTGTCAATTAGCATCAATAACAGGTTTTAATTGCCAATTACTGGTGCTGTTTAGACTTGTTAAACTATTAAGTTATGTGTACAATGTAGAGTGTCGTATACAGGATTTGGGGGTTTATAAATAACTATTTCCCTTATAGTGGCCAAATCATCTGAAATTATAATTGGAGAATGAAAAATCAAATGAAGAGATGTGGTCTATACTTGAATGGAAAACTGTGTTTTGCACATTTTCAGGAGCAAGCTGAGAAACTTGTTAGAGATAGAAAATATATTCAGTGACTGAAAGAAAGATATATGCAGGGTAGGTTGTTAATGAATGCCTTTTTTGGTGATGAAGGATAGAAGGTGCAGCATTTGAAGGTTTAATATATGTGTAGCAGAAAGGTGCAAAGTGGTTATATATTAATAAGACTCAAAAGAATTTAATCAGAAAGTGTGATATCAGTCGGAACCGAGGCTTGCCTCTTAAAATACTTTACATATCCCTGAAAGATACTATGAAATATGATGATTAATGCTAGAATAATCCCCACAAGCGAAGGAAATGCAAACTATTGAAAAACAATTGTTCCCTGTAAGATGTTTAGCCAGGTTTATTAGGGATTCTTCCATGCATATGAGAGGAGTAATGCCACACAGAACATCACAGTTCTTTCTACCTAGTTACCTTAGAGTATCATTGTATAAATTTTATTTTTTGTCTCAGTCTGTAGTTTAATTTCACATTAGATATTCTTTCTTCTTAGAGATATGCATTTTATAGAATCTTTTACTAGTATGCAGCCAAAAGAAATTATATGCATAAATGGAAATTGAAGATAAATAGCAGACACAGTAAAACGGTGGGACAAGATATTTTTTAGATATATTAGATATAGAAGGAAGCTCAAAAGAGGCATTGTGAGACTCAAAGGAGAAGGGGAAGAATATTTAGAAGCTGATAAAGAAAAGAGTGAATTGCCTAACAAATAGATTTTTCTGTGTTCACAGCTGAAGCATTGTGGACTGTGTGGTAGATCCTGATCGATTTTCAGAGGATTGTGTACGTGAGGAGCTCGCTAAACTAAAGGTGGATAAAGCAATGGGACCAGATGGAGTACATCCGAGGCTACAGAGGAAACTTAGGGAAGTTCTGGTGGCTCTACTGGCTGAACTTTTCAATGCTTTTCTAGAGTCAGAAGTGGTACCGGAGGATTGGAGAAGGGCGGATGTGGTAACTCTCCATAAATGTGGAAGGAAGAAGAAGGTAACTACAAGCCAGTAAGTCTGACTTCTGTAGTAAGTAAATTAATGGAAACCCTTTTAAAACAGAGAATATTGAAGTTTCTGGAATCCATTGGATTACAGGACCTGGGACAATATGGGGCTCTTAATACAAAAAAAAAAAAAAAAAAAGTACAAAAAGTGGCCTAAGTCGGTACTTCAACGATCAAAAAGATAGTTCGTCCAAGTACTGATAATCAAAGCTGGTTTTAGACTATCTAAATCGAGCTTAGGCCTTTACCCTGCCTCTGTACGCCTAGAACAAAAAGGGGCATTTTTGGAGGAGTGGATAGGGGAGGAGATAGGCCGGAGGTGGGCCAACCTAGAATTAGTCGTCTGGCAGCCATAACCAGGTTTGACAGGTTGTCAGACAGAACTTATAAGTTTTGACTTAGCCCAAGTCAAAGCAGGTATAAGTTCTAAATAGGGGCCGCTGAGCTGATTGCAGCTGCCGCAATCAGATCAGCAGCCCAGGCAACCTGTACCCCCCACACCGGTAACAATCACGGCAGGAGAGATGCCTAATCTCTCCTGCTGTGATCCCTAATAATCTCCCTGGCAGGAGAGATGCCCAATCTTTCCTGCTGGACACAAAGTACGGCAATGACCAGCAGGAGGGAGCACAAGCCCTCCTGCCGGAAGGCAAGGATCCCCAAACTCTCCAATCGTGCACCCAACTCCCACGGACCCCCCTTCCACACATCCCAGACCCCCCAACCCCCCAGACCCTCCTAACCTCAAAAGTTGGCTGACCTTCCTCCAAATGGTGAGTTTTTCGCTCCGGTTCCGGGTGGGTTTTTCACTTCCGGTTGCATCAGAAGAGAAGCTTCTGCCCACACATGCACACTACTGCTTGCAGGCTCTGACGGCTTTGAAGAAGTTACTCAAAACGCGCCGCAAAGGTAAAGGGGAGGGAGGGAGATAGATAGATAGATTCGGGTAGGTAGGAAGGAGGGAGGGAGCCACGTGAGGGGTGATGAAGGGTGGTGAGGTGGCGAGAAGGAAGGGTGGTGGAGGAAAGGAGCAGGCGCTGAAGGGGGGTGGAGAGGAACAGACGCTGAAAGGAAATTGGGAAGACAGAGTGGGCACAAGACGCTGAAGGGAAATGGGGGAGAAGACGCTGAAGGGAAATGGAGAACAGAGAGTGGAGAGAAGATGCTGAAGGGAAATGGGGAAGAGAGAGTGGGGAGAAGACACTGGAAGGGAAGAAGACAGAGATGCCAGACTATGGGGGAGCGAAGGAAAGAAGATGGGTGCCAGACCAATTGGGGGGGGGAGGGGGTGAAGGGAGAGGCACAGTAACAGAGCACAGAGAAAATACAGACATTGGATGGAAGGAATTGAATGAGATGAGGGAAACAGAAAGAAGACAACAAAGGTAGAAAAAAATATTTATTTATTTATTTTATTTTATTTTTTTTGCTTTAGGATAGAGTAGCATATTAGTTGTGTTTATAAAAATTTATAAACAAAGCCCTGCCTGCTGAACATCTCTTTCTCTAGTTCAGCAGCCAGAACTTTGATTTATAAGGAACGAATAAGCTAAATATTGCAGAACTGAGGCTTGTATGAATGCTGAGGGGATAGTAGTCGTGGGGATGGGGCAGGGACAGTGGTCGCAGGGATGGGGTGGTGACAGGGACGGTGGTCACGGGGATTGGGCAGTGAGGGGGACATACTTTTTCCCTGTGTCATTCTCTAGTTGCAATACTAAAGCAGGAATGGCATAGATTCCCAGTGAAACTGCAGTATGAAGGAACAACTAAACAGCAGCGACAAATGGATCTCTCTGTTCTTTGGCAAATGTGAGATATGAGGACCAGCCAAAAATTGTGGTTGTCAAGGGGATTGAATCTGGTAGCATAGAACCATGGCTTAATAAGGAATTCTGGGAAAAAAAAACTGGGAGCTAATGTATTTAGAAAACATGGGGTTACACGATTAAATATAAGAAAGATAATCTGGCTATAAGAAAAAAAAAAGTTATGTTGATAGATTATACCGGGTTTAAGAATACTGGCCAACCTTTAATATCTTACAATATTTATAATCAAGCCCTAAAATTATGCATTGAAAAATGCACCTTGCACTTAAGTTGACATTTGAGATGTAATATTAAATACATTCAATAAGGTACATGCAACAATAAATTGCAATCATCCAGTTAACCATGGCAGTACAGTGCAGTCTTTATAGAAAAGCTGAAAAACATAAAAGTTTCAATTGTTGTAATAAAATAGGTTTATATCAGTCCCAAGATTACCTGTCTGATCTCAACTGCTGCTCATCATAAAAAAAGCCTTCTCTGATCTTCAACATTAAAGCTCAGAGAGAAGAAATGAAATACTGATATTATTTTACTCAGTGTGCAAAGAAAGAATTAGTATCCTCGGTTGCCCAATAAAGAATGATGCGGAAAAGTTTGGCTGCAGTTGCAAAATTGGACCCCAGAGGCAGCATTGGAAAATGGTGACATAGTCCAAACATTTGAGAAGAAATGACAGACATGTTTGAGATCATAACGTTAAATAAAATGCTTTTAATGCTCTGTTATACTGATGTTCTGTAAAAATTCCTTTTGTTCACTCATTTTATAAGCCGAAGGCAGAGAATTGTTATGTGTCTTGTGGTCGGTGATGGGCCATAGTGAGAAATAATGGCCTTTGCAGAATTTTCAAAGGAAACAATGAAAGTTTTCTGTTGCTTTCAAATAGTACAATACCTAAAGAAAATGGTCTGGATCTTTGACACTGAAAATTATGCAGTTGAAGTGATGGTTCAGCAAAGGGGACATTTCCTCGATAAAGCCTGCTGAAGAAACATGTCTGAAGTTCCCAACCGTAACAATAACTAACACCCCCTTTTATGAAGCTTCATTAGCATTTTTTATCACCAGCCATGACGGTAAAATTTCCGACGCTCAATGGAATCCTATGAACGTTGGAGGTTTTACCGCTGTGGCCGGCAATAAAAAACGCTAGCGAGATGAGGAGGGAATGCAAAAACAGTAACACCATTGTTATGGGAGACTTCAACTATCCAGGGATAGACTGGAGTCTTGGAAACTCAAAATGCGCTAGGGAAATCGGATTCCTGGAGACTAAACAGGACTTCTTCATGGAGCAACTTGTCAGAGAACCGACAACAGGAAATGCCACTCTGGACCTAATCCTCAATGGGCTAAGAGGACTTGCAAAGGAAGTGGAAGTAGTAGAACCGTTGGGAACCAGCGATCACAATATGATCCAGTTCAAAGTCGAAGTAGGAATTTCGAAGGGGAAGAGAACCACAGTGATAACTTTTAACTTCAAGAAAGGAAACTATGAAGAGATGAGAGTAATGGTAAGAAAGAAACTTAAGAACAGCTCAAAGAAATCACAGACTGTGGAGCAAGCCTGGTCTTTATTCAAGGACACAGTAAACGAAGCACAAAACCTGTATATCCCCAGATTTAGAAAAGGATGCAAAAAGAACCGAACAAAAGACATGGCGTGGATAACTAAAGAAGTGAAGAAAGCGATAGGAGAAAAGAAAAAATCATTCCGGATGTGGAAAAAGGACAAAACTGGGTAAAACTGGAAAGAGCACAGGAAGCATCAAAAAGAATGTTACCGAGTGGTTAGAAGAGCAAAAAGAGAGTACGAAGAGAAGCTAGCCAGGGAAGCACAAAATTTCAAACTGTTCTTCAGATATGTTAAAGGGAAGCAACCGGCAAGGGAGGAGGTGAGACCGCTAGATGAAGGAGATAGGAAGAGAGTGGTGAAGGAGGAAAAAGAAGTGGCGGATAGACTAAACATGTTCTTTTCATCAGTATTTACAAGAGAGGACACATCCAACGTGCCGGAACCTGAAAAAATCTTCAAAGGAGATCAAGCAAAAAATTAAACATCTATAGAGGTAAGCCTCGAAGACGTACTCAAGCAGATATATAGATTAAAAACTGACATATCTCCGGGCCCGGACGGAATCCTAGGGTTTTGAAAGAACTAAAAGAAGAAATAGTGGAATCACTACAGCAGGTTTGCAATCTATCCCTGAAAACAGGGGTGATCCCGGAGAATTGGAAGATAGCAAATGTTACACTCATCTTTAAAAAAAGATCGAGAGGTGACCCCGGGAACTATAGACTGGTAAGTCTGACATTGGTCCTGGGGAAGATGGCGGAAGCGCTGATAAAAGACAGCATCGAAGAGCATCTAGAAAGAAATAAACTGATGAAAACAAGCCAACATGGCTTCTGCAAGGAAAGATTGTGCCTAACAAATTTATTGCACTTCTTCAAAGTAATTAACAAATGGATGAAGGGGCCCCCATAGACATCGTATACTTGGATTTCCAAAACGCCTTCGACAAGGTACCCCATGAACGCCTACTACGGGAACTGAAGAACCATGGGGTGGAAGGAGATGTACATAGATGGATCAAAAATTGGCTGGCAGATAAGAAGCAAAGGGTAGGAGTGAAGGGCCACTACTCAGACTGGAGAAGGGTCACGAGTGGTGTTCCACAGGGGTCAGTACTTGGACCGCTGCTCTTCAATGTATTTATTAATGACCTAGAAACAGGGATGAAGTGCGAGGTTATAAAATTCGCAGATGACACAAAACTTTTTAGTGGGGTTAGGACTAAAGAGGACTGTGAAGATTGAAATGCACTTTAAATGCGCCTGTTTAGCTTTCAAAATCCTACATGGTATCCTCCCTCCCTTTATCCCTCTTTCTTGGAATTCTTCAAACCCTAATACCACCAGACCTTTCCACAAATTAAAACTATCCTTCCCCTCGCTAAAACGCATTTCCAATACTGGAAAGCTAGGGACATCCCTCCCCTTCAAAATCACTGAGCTCTGGAACAACCTTACCTCCCCTCTTCGGAACTTGAGCTCTCTCCAAGTTTTCCACAAACATCTGAAAACCTGGCTTTTCTCAAAAATGTAAGCCTCTCTCCAACTTTGGTATCCCAAGTCCTCAAAAACTCTTCATATCTGGCATCCCAAGTCCTCTAAATATTCTTCATACTTTGACCTCTAACCCTTTGTTGTAGTTCCTTCCTATTTCATCTATTGTAAACCGTGCTGAGCTCTACTAACGTGGAGATGATGCGGTATACAAACCTAATGATTAGATTAGATTAGATTAGATTTACAAAGGAACCTGAACAAACTGGGAGAGTTGGCGAATAAATGGCAGATGAACTTTAATGTAGAGAAATGTAAAATCTTGCATATAGGAAACAGAAACCCGATGAACAGCTATACGATGGGAGGGCTGGTAATGGGTAAAAGTAGCCGAGAGAAGGACTTAGGGGTACTGGTGGATAAGACGATGAAGCCGTCGGCACTGTGCGCAGTGGCCTCAAAGAAGGCGAACAGAATGCTAGGTATTATCAAGAAAGGCATTACAACCAGAACGAAGGATGTTATCCTGCCTTTATATCGGGAGATAGTGCGCCCGCATCTGGAGTACTGCATCCAATATTGGCCACCCTACCTTAAAAAGGATATGGCAATACTCGAGAGGGTTCAGAAAAGAGCGAGGCGATTAATAAAAGGTATGGAAAACCTTTCATATGCTGAAAGATTAGAGAAACTGGGGCTTTTTTCCCTGGAGAAGTGGAGGCTTAGAGGGGACATGATAGAGACGTACAAGATCATGAAGGGCATAGAGAAAGTGGATAGGGACAGATTCTTCAAACTCTCGAAAACTACAAGAACGAAAGGGCATTTGGAAAAATTAAGAGGGGACAGATTCAGAACCAATGCTAGGAAATTCTTCTTCACCCAAAGGTGGACACCTGGAATGCGCTTCCAGAGGTTGTGATAGGACAAAGTTCGCTATTGGGTTTCAAGAAGGGATTAGATGATTTCCTGAAGGAAAAGGGAATTACTGTACAGGTCCTGGACTTGATGGGCCGCCACGTGAGCAGACTGTTGTGCGCGATGGACCTCTGGTCTGACCCAGCAGAGGCATTTCTTATGTTCTTATGTTCATAAAGGAGGGGGGAGGGAAGTTAAGTAAAATACTTTAATAAATGTTCTACATTAAATGATTTTTTGATGTATACCTCTGCAAGTTGGTTTGAGGTAAAAGGTAAATTTAAAGAGTAAAAATAAAAGATATTAATGTTTGGAAGACTGATGAAGGTGGCAGAGTGTAATACTCCTGGTGAATGCTGAAGATAGTAGTCCTGGGTCATACTGCTGAGGTCTATTGAAAAATTGGCTTCTGTACATTGGACTTTGTTTTCTAGCTGTATTGTGCTTTAAACTGGGTCCAATTACTAAAGAAAGATCAGTGGGAATATATAGCCATTAGGCACGTGGAGCGGCATAATAAAACAAAATGTTTAAGGACTCCTTTTATGAAGCTGCATTAGCAGTTTAACGTGCGTAATAGCGCACGCTAATTTAACGGCCATGCTAGCTGCTACCGCCTCCTCCTGAGCAGGTGGTAGTTTTTCGGCTAGCGTGGGGGTTAGCGAGCGCTAAAAAGTTGCGTGTGATAAACCCTCTACCATTTTCTATGGACTGCTTCAAGTCTTATATCCTTAACCAGATACGTTCTCCAAAATTGAACACAATACTTCAAGTGGGTCCTCACCAATGACCTGTATAGGGGCATCAACTCCTCCTTTCTTCTGGTTATGCCTCTCTGTATACAACCTTGCATCCTTCTGGCTACAGCCACCACCCTTGTCATACTGTTTCTTTGCCTTCAGATCCTCTTTCACTATTACCCCAAGGTCCCTCTTCCCATCTGTGCATATCAGGCTAACGTAGCTTCGTAAAAGGAGCCCTAAGGACTGTTTTGGGCCTAGGGTGCTAGTCACCCAAAATCGGCAGCATCAAAAGTCCATTATTGAAAAATACGTCCTAAGTTGTCTATCTTTATACCGCATTCTCGTCCAAAAAATTATCCATGTCCAAAACGCCTAGAACAAGATTTTTTGGACATGGGAGGGGTCAGCAAAGTGATAGACTGGACACCCAGACATGGCAACAGAGTAGTGGGGCACATTACAGGGCACTGCTGTGAAGTTCAAAAAAAGAGTGCAATGTATACATCTCACCACAACTCCCTTGCAGGTCATGGTGATCCCCCCCCAAAAAACTTACTATACCCACTTGTCTACCACCCAAATAGCCCTTATGGCTGCAGGTGGCACCTATATGGCAGTACAGTAAGTTTGGGGGGGGGGGTTGGTGGGTGCACATTTTTCACCATGAATGCAGTGGTTAGAGTGGCTTCTGGGCCTGGATCCTCCTCTCTATGGTTCACTAGCCCATCCCCCAGCCTACTTAAGCCACCTCTGTGCAGCTCTACTAGACTTTCCTATGCCAGGTGCTGATATTCTGGAGGCAGGTATGTTTTTATTCCAATTTTTATGGTGGCGTGGAGGGATCAGTGATCAATGGGGGAGTGTGTATGGGGTCTGTACTTTGTCCCTATAGTGGTTATCTGGTCACTTTGGATATCTTCTGGGCACTTATACCTGTTTTTAGACCGCCTAAGTCACAATGTGTAAGTTCTGTCTAGGCAGTCTCATCAAACTTTTGATTATCACTGCAGGACAACTAAGTTTGGTCAGCTTACATCCCGCCCAATGCCTGCTATAACCACTCCTCAAAAAATGCCCCTTTTTGCTCTGGACACACAGCGACAGTTAAAAGACCTAAAATGCCTCTAGATACATCTAAAACAAATTTCAATTATCAGCACTTGGATGACCTGTCTTTTAGGTCATCCAAGTGCCGATTTTAGATGGGTTTTTAGACATATTTTTGTTTTGATTATGTACCTCTGCGCTTTTAAAATAGTTGCATCTAGAGCGTTCTTTTCTTTATCTTCTTTTGTAAAAACATTTAGGTCATAAATAATAACAGGATTGAAGGAACTGAAACAGCAAAATGATCAAATTCAACAGGGAACATGCTTTATTCATAATATGAATGATTAAATAAGTCTAGGTTTTCTCTCAGAAATATTGTGCTTTTATACATACATAATGATCTTGTGACAAACTTATTTCATCTTGTCAGAGGACTCACAGTTCTATTAGTGTGTCTCAATCTTATCTGCAAAATTTTCTGTTAGTTATGAGAAAAAAGCAGTTTAGAAAGACACTTAGAAAGTAGCACTAGTTCACTCACTATTGCAAAAACTCAGTCTTAGTAACACGTGAGATGTAAACTACTTAGATTTCAGCAAAGTCTTTGACACAGTTCCTCATAGGAGGCTCTTGAATAAACTTGACAGGCTGACATTAGGACCCAAAATGGTGAACTAGATTAGAAACTGGTTGACAGTCAGACGCCAAAGGGTTGTGATTAATAAAATTCACTTTCAAGAAGGAAACATGAGTAGTGGAGTGCCTTGAGGATTGTTGCTGGGGTTAATTCTGTTCAATATGTTTGTGAGTGACATTACTGAAGGGTTAGAAGTAGAGCATGACACAGTGGCTGTTACCCGCGGCTAGCCACTGGTAACCCGCTGAAATAGTGGGGGGAAAAAGTGCTCACTGCGGGCATGGGGACAAGGCCATCCACCGCCCTATGGAGTGGTGAATGGCCTTGTCCCCGCGGTTAAGAGAGAGAACGCGTGCGATCACCAATCATGCACGGCCCCCTCCCTCCTTCCTACCTACTGGCCGAATCTATCTCTCTTCCCCTTACCTTCGTGGCACGTTAGTTTCCAAAGTAACTTGCTCAAGCTGGCCGAGCCTGCCTGCAGTCGCGTGTGTCTGTGGGCGGAAGCTTATCCTCTGACGCAACTTCCGGTTGTGTCAGAGGAAAAGCTTCCGCCCACTGATGCACGTGACTGCAAGCAGGCTCAAGCGGCTTGAGCATGTTACTCTGTAAAGTAATTTAAAATGCACTGCGAAGGTAGGGGAAGGTAGGGAGATTCTCGGGCCACGTAAGGGGTGCTGTAGGGCGGTGAGGTGGCGAGAGTGTGATGGTGGAAAAGAAAGGAACAGATGCTGAAGGGGGGTGGAGAAGAACAGACGCTGAAAGGAAATGGGGAACAGAGAGTGGGGAGAAGATGCTGAAGAGAAAAAATGGGGAAGACAGAGTAGGGAGAAGACGCTGAAGGGAAATGGAGAAGACAGAGTGAGAAGAAGACGCTGAAGGGAAATGGGGAACAGAGGGTGGGGAGAAGGCGCTGAAAGGGAAGAAGACAGAGATGGGGGGAGTGGAAGGAAGAAGATGGATGCCAGACCAATTGAGAGAGGGAGGGGGGTGAAGGGAGAGGCACAGTAACAGAGTAAATGGAAGATGCAGAGAGAAGACAGACAGTGGATGGAAGGAATTGAATGAGAAGATGAGGAAAGCAGAAACCAGACAACAAAGGTAGAAAAAAAAATTATATTTATTTATTTTCTTTTTTTTGCTTTAGGATAAAGTAATATATTAGTTGTGTTGATAAAAATTTATAAACAAAGCCCTGCCAGCTGAACATCTCTTTCTCTGGTTCAGCAGCCAGAACTTTGATTTATAAGGAAGGAATAAGCTAAATATTGCAGAACTGAGCCTTGTATGGATGCTGCAGGGATAGTAGTTGCGGGGATGGGGCAGGGACAGGGCGGGGACAGTGGTCGTGGGGACGGGGCACTAACAGAGATGGTGATCGCGGGGTTGGGGTGGTGATGGGGACAATATTTTTCCCTGTGTCATTCTTTAGTTAGAAGGTAAGGTTTGCCTTTTAGTGTCTGATACCAAGATTTGTAACAGAGTGGACACCTCAGAGGGAGTGGAAAATGTGTAAAAGGATTTGGGAAAGTTAGAAGAATGGTCTAAGGTCTGGCAACTGAAATTCAATGCAAAGAAGTGCAGAGTGAAGCATTTGGGGCTAGAAATCTGAGGGAGCTGTATGTGCTGAGAGGTGACGGCCTGATACGCACAGATGGGAAGAGGGACCTTGGGGTAATAGTGAAAGAGGATCTGAAGGCAAAGAAACAGTATGACAAGGGTGGTGGCTGTAGCCAGAAGGATGCAAGGTTGTATACAGAGAGGCATAACCAGAAGAAAGGAGGAGTTGATGCCCCTATACAGGTCATTGGAGAGGACCCACTTGGAGTATTGTGTTCAATTTTGGAGAACGTATCTGGTTAAGGATATAAGACTTGAAGCAGTCCATAGAAAATAGTAGGGGGTTTGTGCCAAAAGATGTATGAGACAGGAAGACCTGAATATGTATACTCTAGAGGAGAGGGGGACAAGGGAGATGTTTAAATATTTGAAAGTTATTAATATAGAACCATATCTTTTCCAGATGCTAGGGTCCACCTTGGGGATTAGCACCCATGAAAGGATCTGGGTATCATCATAGACAATATGATGAAACCTTCCACCCAATGTGCAGCGGTGGCCAAAAAAGCAAATAGTTTGCTAGGAATTATTTAAAAATGGATGGTTAACAAAACTAAGAATGTTATAATGCCCCTGTATTGCTCAATGGTGCGACCTCATCTGGAGTATCAATTCTGGTCTCCTTATCTCCAGAAAGATATAGCGGTACTAGAAAAGGTTCAAAAAAGAGCGACCAAGATGATAAAGGGGATGGAACTCCTCTCGTATGAGGAAAGACTAAAATGGTCGGGCTCTTCAGATTGGAAAAGAGACGGCTGAGGGGGATATGATTAAAGTCTACAAAATCCTGAGTGGAGTAGGACGGATACAAGTGGATCGATTTTTAACTCTGTTAAAAATTACAGACTAGGGGACACTCGATGAAGTTACAGGGAAATACTTTTAAAACCAATAGGAGGACATTTTTTTCACTCAGAGAATAGTTAAGCTCTGGAATGTGTTGCCAGAGGATATGGTAAGAGTGGAGAGAGCGTAGCTGATTTAAGAAAGGTTTGGACAAGTTCCTGGAGGAAAAATCCATAGTCTGTTATTGAGAGAGACATAGGGGAAGCCACTACTTGCCCTGTATTGGTAGCATGGAATATTGCTACTCCTTGGGTTTTAGCCAGGTACTAGTGACCTGGATTGGCCACTGTGAGAATGGGTTACTGGGCTTGATGGACCATTGGTCTGACCCAGTAAGGCTATTCTTATGTTCTTTGAGGGCATGAATTGAGGTTGTGGGGTGATAGACTTAGAAGTAATATTAGAAATTTAATATTAGGAATTTAATTTAATCATGAATTTTTAAAGTGTGCAACTATTGGGCAGACTGGATGGAGCATTCAGATCTTTATCTGCTGTCATTTACTATGTTACTATGTTCATACAGGTTACCAAAATTATTCTCTTGAGGATGCTGCTGACTCCAAAGATTGTTTTTCAAGCCTTTCCATTGTCCTTTAATGTATGAACTCGATATCTTTTCAAACAGATCATGCACTCTTTATCTGCATTAGCCAGCTGTGTCTAGAAAGTGAAACAAATTTGGAACAAACTTCTGCAATTATTATACAGACAGAATGAAGTTCAGAAGTGTAAACAAACCTGATTCGTTCATTGAACTTATGAAAGAGCCCCCAGGGTCACTTCATATCAGAAAGCATGAGAGGCCAGGGAAAATAAATTTCAAGTCAGAGGTCTAAAGGGGAGGATTGGCAGTAAAATTAAATTTGTAGAAGACATAGTCCTTTTGTCAGCAAATTCTCCTAGAGATGCAGGGATCAATATGATTTGCTTAGGTCCTTACAATTTATTTACTCCTCTGTCAGGAAGGTCAAAGCAATTATAATACATTCAACATCAGTTTATTACCAAAGATTTGTGCTTCAACATGCTCGAACAAACCAAACTTATGCTAAGAAATACATATCTTGGAGTTTTATACATGCAGCAAGGTTAGAACTAAGTAGATTTCTGTATAATTCCCCTACAGTGACAATTGCCAAATACATTATGAAGTACCACAAAAGACTGCGAAAAGTTAATTCAGTGCTTGTATATAAAACAAACAAACAAAAAAAAAAAACCCTGCTATTTTAACACAGTCAGAAATCAAACAGCATCAATCTGTCTATGAAAAGATGAAACCAAAAATATATTATTGGGACCAATAATACCAGTGCATTTCCTTTTGGGAAAATAGATCGAGTGGGGCTGTTATAGATCTCTATACATACTAAA
The DNA here is from genome assembly GCF_902459505.1 of Geotrypetes seraphini. Classification (NCBI taxonomy): domain Eukaryota; kingdom Metazoa; phylum Chordata; class Amphibia; order Gymnophiona; family Dermophiidae; genus Geotrypetes; species Geotrypetes seraphini. The sequence goes on along the minus strand of NC_047084.1, from coordinate 170,758,153 downwards.
TGCTGACAAACAGAGCAAATGCAGGGTAAAAAATAGAAATAACTTTGAACTCCAAAAAGTTAGTTTCTGCATGCAATGCAAGACTGGAGAACTAAAAATTGGAAGTTGTTTTCTTCTTTTGCACCTCTGTTCTTAAATACTGTACACTTGTCTCCCTGCCAAGCTCAGGCTCCATCTCCCTAGCCCTGTTTCTTTCTGCTTCTCACTCATCTTGACAACTCACTCCATGGACGACCCCTCATGGCTATATTATTCCCTAGCACTTTCTCCTTTACAGTCAAAAAAGCTCATCTCTCTCTCTCACCATCTACCATTCTACCCCCCTAGTCCAGGGATAGGCAATTCCGGTCCTCGAGAATATGTTCTTCAGGACATCGACAATAGATATGTATGAGATAGATTTGCATGCACTGCTTCCTTGAGATGCAAATCTATCTCATGCATATTTATTGTCGATATCCTGAAAAACCTGACCTGGCTCTGGCTCTCGAGGACCAGAATTGCCTACCCCTGCCCTAGTCCATGTTCTCTTTCTTTCCCTTCTCATAGTCCAGTATCTCCCCTTCATCTCTTTCCCTTCAAAGACTAGCAACTTCCTTCTCTTTCTTGACAATATATCTTATTTCTATCTTTCTTCTCTCATGTAATGCTGAATTTTACTCATTTTTTCTCCATATTACTCATTCCTCCCATCCATATATCCTGTATTGCCCCATCTTCCTCTACACTCAAAAACCCAAATCTCCCTTTTTTTTCCCTCCTCTTATAATCTAGTATCTTACTACACCAGTGGTCTCAAACTCGTGGCCCGGGGGCCACATGCGGCCCTCCAGGTACTATTTTGAGGCCCTCAGTACATTTATCATAGTCACAAAAGTAAAATAAAACAGTTTCTTGATCATATGTCTCTTTAGCTATAAATTACAATACTATGATTAAGACTTAGCCAAAAGGAAAGATTTATAAACTATAAAGAGTTTCACCTCATGCAAAATTGTCTATTTTTTTCTGAGACCCTCCAAGTACCTACAAATCCAAAATGTGTCCCTGCAAAGGGTTTGAGTTTGAGACCACTGCACTATACTTTTTTTTTTTTTAAGTCTTATCTCTACTGTATCTGCCCAGGCTTCCAGTACCAACTGCAAAAAGAAAATTCATGGAGTTGAATAGCCACCATTTCCCAACCTCCTCTAATATAAACTTTCTGTTTATAAGGGACAAAAACATACAAGTACATGAACTCAAAGGTCACTTTTTGAGGTCATATCTTTGGCTGCTCTTTAATGTCCTTCAGCTGTCCCGGCTATGCCACCAAATCTGATGTTGACATTCTAAAGAACTTATCTGGATAACTTTGTGGGTTACCTGCATAAAGCCTCAATTTTAGAAAAACTCCAGCCCTGCAAGGGTTAATGTTTATTCAGTTATTTTGATGTCTGGCCATAACTATCTAGATAAATAAAGGAGGTACTAGTAGAGGTCCCGAGATATACCAAAAGTAATCCAGATAGCAATGATGTTCAGCCTTTATATGATTAACTTTATCCATATATCTTAAAACTGCTGTATTTAGCAATGCCAAGATATCTAGATATCGCACTGAATATCCAGTTAACATCTGATCAATATTCAGATAGACACAATCATACACAATGGTCTAGGACACAGTTCTTCAACCGCCGGTCCGCGGACCGGTGCCGATCTGCAGAAAATTCCTGCCGGTCCGCACAGGACCGGCGAGATCAACATCTTCAATTTCCTGCTGGTCTGCGCAGGACCGGCAAAATCGAGGAGCTGTCCTTCGTGCAAGGCCGGAGAGATAATAGGGAGCCTCACACTGTGCTTTCTCCCCTCCCAGCGGCTCTCCTTACAAACGCAGCGATTGAAGAAGGAAGCCTTGGAGCTTTTGCTGAGTCGGGCCGCCTCTGATGATGCAACTTCCGCTTTCCTCAGAGGTGGTGCGACCCAACAAAGGACCCGAGGCTGCCTTGGTGAATCGCAGCGCTGGCAAGTAAGGAGAACTGCTGGGAGGGGAGAAAGCTGCTGGGCATGGTGAAAAAAGAAAAGGGACAGCTGTTACTAGACCTGGAGAGGGAGGAGAGATGCTGCTGGGAGGGGAGGAGGGAAAGGAGTCTGGGAAGCTGCTGGGCATGGTGAAAAAAAAAGGGACAGCTGTTACTGGACCTGGAGAGGGAGGAGAGATGCTGCTGGGAGGGGAGGAGGGAAAGGAAAGGAAAGAGAGTTACTGCTGGACAGGGGGAGGAGGGAAGGGAGAAGAAAAAAGGAAGGAAACAGCTTGCAGGGAGATTAGAGGAGGGGAAGGGGAGAGACAGGAATGAGATGGGAAGGGGGGTCAGCAGAGAAATTGAGAGGGACAAAGATGCTAGATCTGGTGTAGGAGAGATAAAAATGAAGAGAGCAGTGAAGCTGGAGTGAATCGTGTAAAAAGGAGAGAGGGGCATAGGCTGGATGGAAAGGGGAGAGGGGCATAGAAAGAAGACAAATACCATATGGAAGGGGGAGAGGTCAGAAAGTAGATGGAAGGGGCAGATGCTGGATTGAAGAGACAGAGAGGGCAGACGCTGGAAGGAAGAGAGTGAAAAGAAGATGAAAGCAGAAACCAGAGACAACAAAAGGTAGAAACAAATAATTTTATTTCTATTTTGTGATTAGAATATATCAGATTTGAAATATATATCTTGCTAGAGCTGGTGTTAGACATAACTGGGGACTGCAAAGTCCAGGCAGTGGCTTAGGGCTCTCTCTGACCCAGTGGGGCAGTTGCCCTAGTTGCACTCCCCTCACCCTATTCCTGCTATGTGTGACTGCGGTATTCTGTTAGCATAATATTTCTGTGTAGCATTCTGTAATAATTTGGCTTATTCAGTTTTCTTGATAGTAGAGGGGATATATGTGAAGGGGAGGGGAGACAGGGGTTTTGTTGATCCTTGCTCTGTATTATTTGTATTTATAAAATGACACTTGTACAGAATATTGTTTATTTTTATACTTTAATAAAATACATTCAGTATAAAATCATAACTGAGGCTTGTGCGGATGGGATCAGATGGTTTGCGAGGACCGAGCTCCCGGAGACGGGCGGAAACGGGGTTTTTAAATTTCAGTCCTAGTAGTTTGCCGGTCCACAAAATAATTTTTTTTTTCCCGCCAGTCCATAGGTGTAAAAAGGTTGAAGAACACTGGTCTAGGACACTGGTTCTCAAGCCTGTCCTAGGGGACCCCAGCCAGTTGGGTTTTTAAGATATCCCTAATAAATATGCATAAAAGACACATTTGAATGCATGTCTCCTCCATTATATGCAAATCTCTCTCATGCATATTCATTAGGGACATCTTGAAAACCTGGAGGTTCCCTAAGATAGGGTTGAGAACCACTGGTCTAGGATTTTCAAACTGGATAGTGGCTGAAATTACATGGATAGCCACTCCAAGACTATTGGCCACTGCAGCAACTGTATACTTACAAATATGGTGGTAGTCGCCCAGCACTGAATATCATTACATAGAATAGCTACATAACTCTGAATATCTAGTGTTCTGGTCTCACACTGTACTGTATAGTATTTACCAGTCAATTTAAACCACAATGGTATGCACAGCATGTGTCTCAACTTTTAGTTTCCAACTGATATTTAATGCATATAAATAACACACTCACTGCATCAAATGAAGTCGTTTTGCTCAGATACAGGACAAGTCTGTCTGAAATTGCTTCTTTTCAACATCTCAAACCACAGAGCTGATGGGATGACTAATAACAGTGATAAATGCTAAATGCTGGATGAGAGGATGAATTGGAAGAGGAAAAAAAGAGGGGATAGAGAGAAACAACAGGCAAAAAAAATCCTTTTGTGAAGGGCTGAGGTAGAAACTGTTTTTTCTGAGGTTTTTTTTTTTCCTTTTCAGCACATGGAGGGAGGGGAAGCAGGCATAACAGGAAGGCAAAGGGACAGTGGCCAGGGCCAATAGGAAACATCATAGAGGAGAGGAAAGAAAGGACAAAGGAGATATGATCCAGACATTTAAATACTTAAAAAGTATACATATAGAAACAAATATTTTCCAGAAAAGGGAAATGGTAAAACTAGAGAGCATGAATTGAGGTTCTGGGGTGGTAGACTTAGGAGTAATGTCAGGAAATTATTTTTCACAGAGAGGGTGGTTGATGCTTGAAATGGCCTCTCAAGGGAGGTGTGGAGACAAAAATTGTGAATTCAAAAAAATGTGGGATGAGCACAGAGGATATATTTCACTGAACCTGATTTTACCCAACTTCTATACCTTCATCCTCACCCGCATGGACTACTTCAATGCCCAACTCATGGGACTAACAGCAAAAAACAGACATTGCATTCAATGTGTACAAAACACAGCAATCAGACTTCTAAAGAACCTTCACGCCCATGATCCCTTCTCCCAGCTCCATCATAAGCCCACACTGGTTACCCATAGCCAAACGCTATGTCTTTAAGGGCTTGATGTTAGCACCTGGCTACTTGTCAGCTAAACTTCCTCAATACATACTGAACAGGTCACTCTGCTTCCAGGAAGAAACATGTCTGAAACCCCTTGGTTATACCTTCCATCTACAGAACGCCAAGCGATGATCCTACTCCCATTTCATACTAAGCTACTGGAATCAATTGCCCCCACAAATCAGATCCCTCGAAGAGCTCCTAAACGTTAGAAAAGCGATCAAAACTTACCTCTTCACCTAAATCTCCTTGCCTAATGCCATATAGGAAAAAGAAAAGTATACATGTATAATGTATTTGGCAATAGATCCTCTGTTTATGTAAAGTTAGGATGAACACAATGTTTGAAAAGGATGGTAAACTGTAACCCGTTTGACTGTATATTATGCATATTATGTATGTTAACCTGTAACCTGTTCTTAGCTCTTGGGATAGAAAACGAAATGAAATAAATAAATAAGAAAATGAATGGTATAAAAAAAAATTAAAGGAAAGGAGGGACAGGGGAGATATGAATCAGATGTTAAATACTTGAAAGGTATTAACGTAGAACAAAATATTTTCCAGAGAAAGGAAAATGGTAAAAACCAGACAGCATAATTTGAGCTTGAGGGGTGATAGACTCAAGATGTTAGGATATTTTTCTTTACGAATAGGGTGGTTGATGCCTAAAACACACTCCCTAGGGAAGTGGTGGAGAGAAAAACAATGACAAAGTTCAACAAAGCGTGGGATGAACACAGAGGATCTCTAATTTAAAAATATATATTGAAGAACTAAGTGCAGTACTGGGCAGACTTGCACGGTCTGTGTCCTGTATATGGCCATTCAGTTGAGGATGAGCTGCAGGAGGGCTTCGATGGCTGGGATGGTGTAGATGGGCTGGAATGAGCTTTGACAGAGACTTCAGTAGACAGAACCTAAGCACAGTACTGGGCAGAGCTAGGTTTCAAGTTTCAAGTTTATTATAAAATTTGATTAATCGTCTATTCCAAATTCTAAGTGATGTACAAATTGATAAAAATGACAGAGTTAGGGGAAACAAACATAACTAACAAAAATACTAAATCTACTAAACATTAAAAAACTAACTTATACAAACATAATAAAAACACAAGGAAAGGCTAGGGAGGAAATATCTAGGAAAAAGGACAATTTAAATTAAATCAGTAATTTAAAGAGAGGATACGTTTGGGCAGACTGGATAGACCATTGTTTGCCGTCATTTACTATGTTACTATGTTTTTGGGTTGTTTTTTTTTAACTATGTGTTTGTGTAGAGTGGTGTTTAGATAATAAATGGCAGTGAAGAACCAAGGCTGGTACTGGGCAGATTTGTACAGTTTGTGCCCCGTATATGGCAATTTGGCTTAGGATAGGCTGGAGATGGCTCCAACAGAAACTCCAGTAATTTTGAACATGAGGATAGTGCCAGCCAGACTTTTACAATCTGTATTCCACAAATGGCCATATGGTTCGGAGAGGCTGGAGTGAGCTTTGATGGCAACGCCAGTATTTGGAACCTAAGGACAGTACCAAGCGGACTTCGACTGTCCATATTCCAGAAATGTAAAGAAAGAAAATTTTAATCATGACATAACAGTGAGTGTGACTATTTGGCAGCCTTGATAGATTGTTCAAGACTGCTAAATAGTCACACTGTCACCATTTTCTATGTAACTATGGGACTCATTTTCAAAAGAGAAAAATGTAAAAAAAAAATGACAAAGTGGCATAATGCAACCTAATGCAAGAGACCTTTTAAAATGCGAATGATTGTGCACAAAAGCTGCTTGCATAGGACTAGATTTTAGGATTGTATGGTTCATCATTGTTTACAATATGACCACAGCTTCTGAGAGCTGCACTGATGTTGAATTACAGTGTGAGAAATTCTGGATTCACAAATTAACCTTAAGTTGGAGTGAAGCCAAATTTATTGAAGGAATTTTTGTATCTTCCTGTGTGTGGGTTCTAAGTTGACAGCAGACAGGGAGTGACACCATCTGATACTATTTAAAATCAGGATGGTGTGCTGTGGCCGTCTTTGTGAAGCAAAACTGTACCATGATTTTGGTGTTCAAGAGCACAGGTATGGACTTTTTTTATGAGCATTATGGGGCTGATTCTATAAATGGGCATCCTGATTGTAGGTGACGGTAAGCATCCTACTGCTGTCTGGCAGACAATTGGGACACAAGTTTTTAGGAAAAAAACTCCCAAAGGCAGGACCTCTACACTGTAGTTATTTATTGCACATCTATAGAGATGGGTTAAGCTCGTCAAAAGCTGGGTATGAGTGTGGTTTTACCCGGAAGTGGCCTTGGGCGAGTTTAAGTGGCCCTAAGTGTCTTCCTAGAACCATGACAGATGCCTGAAATGCAGGCCAGCAAAGTACTAGCCTACAATTCAAAAGTTAAAAGTAGATGCTGAGTAGATCGCGGCAAGGGAATCCCTGATCAGCTGAACCAGAAGGACTCCCCAAAGCCATGCCAATAGGAGGAAATATTTTTTCACTCAGAGAATAGTTAAGTTCTGGAATGTGTTGCTAGAGATTGTGGTAAGAGCCGTTAATGTAGTTAGTTTTAAAAAAGGTTTGGACAAGTTCCTGGAGGAAAAGTTCATAGTCTGTGATTGAGGCAGCCATGGGGGAAGTCACAGAGAATGTTGATACTATTTGGGGGTTTTCCAGGTACTAGTGACCTGGATTGGCCACTGTGAAGATGGGCTACTGGGCTAGATGGACCACTGGGCTGACACAGTAAGGCTATTCTTACGTTCTTAAGCTGCTCAGAGTTACTATCATGTTTCACAAGTGGCACAAACAAAACATCTCAGAGCCAAAAGTTATAAAAATATAGATGTAAATCAGTGTCGTCCCGACCCCCCCGACTTAACTGTATTTTATTAATAGCTTGTAGAATGTATGCAATGCAATCAAGGGAATTTATATAGGACCTCTATTTTATTTATTTGTATATTATAATTTATTTATTGCCTTGAAGGAATTCACTCAAGGCAGTATACAGCAAAAATAAGTCAAACATAAGCAATTGAGAACTATAGTCATTGGAGTAAAAATATTCAAATTACAATACATGTATGGCATAGTATACTATACAGTAGTACGATGTTAACACAATAGGCTTCATCAACTTTCCAAACTGAGTTTCCCATGATCCTTCCCACCCAGTCTATACCATACCAAAAATCCTATTTTCTTCTCTCATCCTATTTATGGCCTTTAAGAATAATACTTTGATAGGGAAGGGATAGATCTCTTGATTCCTGTAGGTTAATTAATATTATCAGGTCCGAGATATACAAAGTTATGGTAAACTGTTTTCACCGGTGATCATATTGGCTTCCAGAGCCTATTCACACCATTACCATACCTGAGATATTTGCTTCTAACTAGCCTCAGTATAAGACTTCATATAAATGGTCCACATGGTCCAATCCATGTGGAGTACCACAAGGCTCTCCCCTCTCTCCCACACTTTTCAACCTATTCATATCCTCCCTAGGCACCACCCTAGACACCCAAAATATTACTTCTTTCAGCTACGCAGACGACATAACCATCCTCCTTCCATTCGACATACACAACCCAATCTCCACAGAACGCCTGAAAACTACATTAGAAACAGTGGATAAATGGATGACAGATCACAAGTTGAAGCTGAACTCTGACAAAACCAAATTCTTATTACTAGAGAAGGACAAAAAACCATCCCTAACAGAACTGGAAGTAAACTCAATCAAGTACCCTATACAGAACTCCCTTAAAATCCTAGGAATACATTTAGACAGATGCTGCACAATGCAAACACAAATCCTAAAGGTCACCCAAAAAGCATTCTTCACAATGCGAAATTTAAGAAAAATCAGGAAATTCTTTAACAAAAACCAATTCAGGATCATTGTCCAATCCCTTGTGCTAAGTATTGTCGACTATTGCAACAGCCTCTACCTACCTTGCCCGACCAACACAATAAAAAAACTACAGACCATCCAGAACACAGCCCTCAGACTCATATACTCACTCAGCAAATACGACCACATTACCAATGCATACCTAGAATCTCACTGGCTACCAATAAAAGCAAGAACACAATTCAAACTCTACTGTCTCATTTTCAAAGTAACCCATGGCACGGCACCCAGTTACCTAATTAATCGTTTCCATCACTACCACCCACCAAGACGAAGGAGAACACAGAACCTTTTCACCTATCCACCACTCAATGGAACTTGTCGTAAGAAACTCTACGACAACCTCCTGGGGACACAGGCAGCTAAAATAGACTCTGACATCTCAAAATTACTGACCAAAACAACAGACATAAAAGAGTTCCGCAAAGAAATAAAAACACTACTGTTCAAAAAATATCTCCCATCACTCTAACCACCACCCAATGAGTTCCCAACCAACGACTTCGGAAACACCCTTCTATACTATCTCTTTGTCTGTGACCTAAAATGTAATATAACTCTTCTACTTTACACCTGATTTAAACGATCGAGTTGCCATGTATTACCTCTCAAAATGCACTATCTTCTGTCATATGTAATAACTTCTGTGACAAGTATTATCTTCTGTGAACTTGAAGTATCATAACTCTTTACTGTTACTGTAATATACTCCTATCCTGAAATGTAATTCTACTGGAACTGTCCAGATATCTTCTATAATGTAATCCGCCTAGAACCGCAAGGCACAGGCGGAATAGAAATCCCTAATGTAATGTAATGTAAAATAAATATGTATAGAAATATGATTATAGATGTAGCAATTTTCATTCTTATTCGTATATGGTATTATTTAACAGGAAAGGGAACAGAAACTTCCAGCTAACTTCATTTGAACATTGGTGAAACTATAAAAAATGGCAGTTAGGTATTGCCCAGATAACAAGTACCAATTTATTCTTGTGGTGGCTCATTTGCAAACAACTATTCAGGTACATTTAAAAGGTTATCTGGAGAAACATTCTTTTCTGTTGCAATAACCAAACACTTTTTCAAACAGTAGACTGGGATGATTACTGGCCTTATCCTGAGGTACCACACCACTTTCTTCAGAGCTGGTGATGCTCATATATTAAACAGCATGCATGACAATACTTTGCGAAGCAGATGAATGCTGGAGGACATAAAAAAGGTAGGTATCAAAGAAACTGGTAGTCTTTTGTTTTCTCTCTCACCAGTATGCTCTAAGAGCAATATTCTATAAACAGCACCTTTATTAGGCACCGCTAGGCACCTTAATTGCAGCTATCTTGCAATGTCTAAGCTCGGGATCCTCGCATATTTTTTTAAAAATTGGCATGGTAATTGACCACACCAGTTTTCAACCAATCATATAATAATAATAATAATTAAACAATTTAAGTGTCAAACTCTTAGGACTCCTAGCAACACCTAAGTGGAGTTGCCCCTCCTCCCCCCCCGCCCAATGACACCTAACGACACCTATCTCAAACAGTAGGCATGGTTAGAGGTGGAGAATAGACATGCTTGACTTAGGCGTTATTAGGCATCCGAGATAGGTGCCTATAAATTAGGCCAGTGAAAAGTCGGTCTAATAGAGCAATGCCTACCTTTAAGATGCCTAGCAATGCTTAAATCCGCTTAGGCACCACTAGACGTGAGTCTATAAAAGGTGCCTAGTGGCTGATTGACAACCATGCTGAGTAGCGCCTAAGTGCCTTTGAGATGAGAATGCTGTATATGATAGATAACCTTAGGGGTTGCTCAGCATGATACTAAACTAAACTAAACTAAACTAAACCTTAAATTTATATACCGCATCCTCTCAACGGAAATGGAGCTCGGCACGGTTTACAAGAACTTAAAATATAAGAAGAGAAAGGAAAAGGTTTACATGAGCTTATATATGGAAAGGAAGAGTAAGGGGGAAAATAGAATTATATGTTAGAGAAGAGCCAAGTTTTCAGTTGCTTACGGAATAGTTGGAGAGAGCCCAGTTTCCGCAACGGGATAGTAAGGTCATTCCAGAGACCTGTGATTTTGAAGAGAAGAGATTTTCCCAGTTTACCTGCATAGAGAATACCACGTAGAGAGGGGAAGGATAGTTTATATCATTGGGCGGGTCTGGTGGAGTCAGGACTCGAGGAGTTAAAGGATAGTGGGATTAGGGGAGGAAGGATGCCGTGAATGATCTTAAAAGCCAGGCAGGAGCATTTGAAATGGATTATGGAAATCATTGGGAGCCAGTGAAGATTGGACAGGAGTGAGGAGACATGGTCAGATTTGCGTTTTGCAAAGATCAACTCACAGTCAGAGGAACATCATGTCATAGTTTAAGTTCTCCCCACCCCATAGTCCATCAAAGCAAATGACTAGTAGTTATGCATTACTTTCCCTGATCCGTACCTCTCCTGACTTATTCTTAATCCATGGGAACAGGGGTTACATGGGGGTTGGTGTAAAGTTGTTGGAATTTGATATTCTAAAACAAACAGGGCGAACATTCATGTCTGGATGTTGCAGGAAAAGTTTAGTCAAAATAATAGAATGTTCATTTATAAAAATATCCAAAATAATGAAAATTAAAAACACTACAATGTGTGTTTATGCCCAAAATAATGCATATGCCACAAACAACTAATTGCTCACAAAGATAACATGCTTTGGACCCAACACGGTCCATGTTTCGGCTGAATCATGACTTCATCAGGCATCCTTAAAGAGAAATCAAATATTAGAAAATAAAGAAAAAATCAAATGTAAGACAAAAAAGGGTAAGTATCAACAGATCAATAATTAAAGATGAAGCAATGAAGTAGTAGTGATAGATGTAATGCAAAAAGCATGAGAACTGAAAAACTACAAAACTAACGTTTAAGATAGTGGAAAATGCGTAAGATGAGGAACAGTGGTGTTATTGCGAATTGTGTGGTAACTTTATGTACAAAAGTGATAGTGAAAGTGAGGTTACTTGGAAGATGGATCAAGCCTTATATCACTAAACCCGACCTAGCCCAGCTCATCTACACCTTTGTTCTCTCCAGGTTAGACTACTGTAACTCCCTATTTAATGGAATTACCGCAAAAGAACTCAAATGCCTCCAATGAGTCCAAAGTTCAGTGATCTACCTCCTATACAGCCTCAACTACCGGGATCCCATCTCCCCAACTCTCCACTCAGAACATTGGCTGCCTGTCAACAAACGCTGCAAGATTTCACAATGTCTCCCCCTCTTACCTCACTTCTAAATTGCACCAGTATACCCCCACCTGTTCCCTCTGCTCGGAAGCTGAAATACGACTGTGTATCCCCCAGTAAGATCTCTCCAAATGGAAACTGCACGTAAGCGCTCGTATAGCCACTTCATCCCTCTACTTTGAACCCAGCTGTCTGCACAGATAAGATCCTAGGACTCGCTGATGAATTTCCAAAAAGCAGTGAAGACCCTCCTCTTCAACTGAACACCCACTAACAAGCAGACACCTCCTTTTCTCCTCCTCTCTATGAACACCTGCTCTACAGCATGCCTCTCTTAATCTACTGTGGTTCTACTTCAGCTTCATTCATGTACTTATGATGATCTCGAAATGTCCTTGTAATGTATTATTATATATTGTGAATTTCATTTTGTACCCCGTTCCGAGCTTCTGGGAGGATGGTTTAAAAATTGAATAAATAAAAAAATAAAAATTCAAACCTGATTGTTGGTAAATGTGCTGGAAAGAAGCAATTAAGCTGAAAAAATATATTAAAAACATGACTATGAAAAGGTACATAAGAACATAAAAATAACCTTACTGGGTAAGACCAATGGTCCATCAAACCCAGTAGCCCGTCCTCACGGTGGGCAATCCAGGTCACTAGTACCTGGTAAAAACTCAGAGTAGCAACATTCCATGCTACCGATCCAGGTATGATGGAAAAAGTGAGATTTTCTATACTATTTTCCCAGGGGAGCTCAGGATAGTTTATTGAATTTTTCCCTGTATGTCCTGGTGGGCTCACAATCTATCTAATGTAGATGGCGTAATAGGGAGGATTAATTGATTTGCCCAAAGTTACAGGGAGCAGTGTGGGTTTGAACCCACAACTGCAGCTTTAACCACTGCACCACACTCTCCTCAAACTTGCTCTTATGTGTACTATCACATATGGTGCTAATATCCACTGGATTAAGTACAAGGGCAGTGGAAAAGTACTGAATTTATGAGGTCTGTTATGCTTAGAGAGACCGATGGACATTCTCTATACTGTATAGTTGAATATATTTCATGTCAAACAAAGAAGGACTATGACACAAGGAGCTGCAGTGGGAATTGAACCCATTTCCCCTAGTTCTTCACCCATTGCACTAACCACTAAGCTATTCCTTCACTCCAAGATAACAAGGATATCTGTTGTCCTGAGGGAAAATATAGTGGAAAGTTTATATTTCTATATGCCACCTGTAGAGCCATTATTTAATCACCCGGAAGCATTACTCAAAAGGCAGTCAAAATCCTGTCACAGTGGGAATGATTACTGACCCCTTTAAAACAATACAATGTCGGTATGTACTAGGATGAAAAAGCCTCAGAGAAACTCAAAGGTACCATACCCATAAATCATTGGTGCCCAAATTCCATCTAATCATTGACATAAAAATCCTCCTGGTCTGAAGGAAAATGAAAATCAATGTACAAAGATATACTTAGCTTAAATCATATTCAGAAGCATAGCTTCAGGGATATCCTTGTGATTATATATCTGAAAGAGATCACATTGTTTACTTCCTTGGGTGCTAGCACTACACATCCTATATGGCCAATCTATGCATTACATGGAGAGGGGAGGGAAAACTTATGATCTTATCTTTTATGAGCTACTTATCAAACCATGTCACACATCTGTGACATAGCAGGGGACAGGAATATATATTATGTGGTTACCAATATCTTCCAAATTAAGGGGTCCTTTTATCAAGCCGCGCTAATGGGGTTAGTGCATCGGACATTTCATCACACGCTAACCCCCGTGGCCGGCTAAAAAACTAACGCCTGCTCAATGCAGGCGTTAGCGGCTAGCGTGGCAGGCAGTTTAATGCGCGGTATTACGCGCGTTAAACTCCTACCGCAGCTTGATAAAAGGACCCCTAAGTTTTGCTATACCATATAAAAAAGGGGGAAATATGTTTACCAAGGGAAAATAAAAAATACAATATCAAACCATCAGTATCAAATCAAAACATTACTTCAAAATTGTACCAAAGAGATCAACAATAGCAACAAAACAGCATGGGCCCAATATTCAAAGCGATTTAAGAGGTGATCAATATCGGTTCTGACCACTCATAAAAACAAAATAGGCAGCTCAGGGGTGGTACAGGGAGCGGCATTGGGAAGCTGGCAATATTCAGTGCTGACACTTGCATAACTTTAATTCAGGGTGCTTAACTATGTGGGTGCTAGCACCTGTATTGCAGTTTTAGTTTAAGTGCCCATGATCCCCATCCTATCACCCTATCAAAACACTCTCCTTCCCTCCCCCTCCCTTAGCCCACCCTTGCTATGTAGAAGCCCCTCCACCCCACAGGATATTGCTTTCCACCTATTACCCCACATGGTCTAAGTAGGGTTACCGTATCTGAAGCTAAAAAAAAAATCCCAGACATATGGCTCTGTCCTGTCCCGCCCCAACCCCAACCAGTTCTGCCCCAAACCCTGCCCTGTACTTCCCCAAACCCTGCCCAATTCAGCCCCAAATCTAACCCTGTTCTGCCCCAAGCCCCGCCCCATAGAGCCTCATCTCTTCTTTCCTACCAGGTCTAGAGGGCCTTCAAGCATATGTGGTGCGTATTATGTCATTCACACATGCTCAGAGGCCCTCCAAACACGGTGGGGCTTTCCAAAACCCAGACAAATTGCAGGGTTTGGAAAGTCTGTCCGGGCATCCTGGCATGTCCTCTAAAAAGAGGACATGTCCGGGTTTTCCCAGACGTCTGGTAACCCTAGCTCTAGGTGGGTCCTCCAGGTCTATCTTTGCTCCCTGGTGGTCCAGTGGGGCATCAGGGGCAGGGCCGAGGCCCTCTTACTTCTACCACTTGCACTTAGCTTGAGAAAATGGTTGCCACAACCTCTTGCAAAAGCGTCATGGTACAACACAAGTACTGAAAACTTCAGTGAATAGTTGTGGCAACCATCTTCTACACCTAGACGCAAACTGCAAGAGTGAGGGGGGGGGGGTCCTTCGCCTGCACCCAATGCCCCACTGGGTGGGAGGGCAATATTATGGGATGGGGCTTCTAAATGGCCCAGGTTAGGTGAAGGGGAGAGGGAAGAAGGATGGTTCTTCAGGGGGGCTGGGAGAGGAATTGTGGACACTAATAAAAAGACATAGTCTCACGCTACTAGGATTATTTCTCCATTAAAGGAAACATGACCCCTAGCAGTAGTAGCATTAAACTACAGTTAGGGGCACAATTTTGGAGATAACAACAGCAGGACAGGAATGATTAGAGACCACTTCTGTCTGAAGACCTCTCAGCTACCAGGCAAAATGCTCATGGAGATCCCTAGGATGGTGGGAGCCTTTTGAGTGATGGGTGATGTGATCAGATGGGCATGGGAATATGATTATAGGGTAGGGAATGGTTACTGGCCCTATAGGCTCTAGCCTGAGAGCTTTGGGCCATAATTTTGAACCTCAATGTTCCTGGGTTCCTGGAAAGGTATTGCTTGCAAGCAGTATTATTCATTTACCACAGAGGTCAGCAACTTGCAGGTTGATGACACCTATGGTAAATCATGATGTAGTAAGAGTCACATTTACTGCACTTTGATAACTCCCCTCCCCCCCAGGTGTCTTTAAAACACAAACACTTGTTTAAAATGACCTGATAAAGATACTGTATATGTAGTACACCAGATCCAAATTAGCCTACCTGTATTAGAACGGATGCTGTTACTCTGCTGACCTGCTGCTTTTTGCTATGTGAATAATAATACTCACTGTGTGGTTGGTAATCATTCTGTGAGCTAAACAGACTCATTATTTTGGATGCAGCTTGCTCTTGCTTCTGCAGTTCATCTATGAATATTATACACCTTTATACTTGTTTACAGTGAATTGTTGACTCCTCAGGAATGCACTTGTATGTGCCAAAACACAGATCTGCATCAGGTCTTTTTTTAAAAAAACAAAACCCCTGTGCCAGAATTTGTCTGGTCTGCCTCTACTCTTGTTATTCTGTGGTTGTCATCCTTCTTTTTTGACTATCTTTTTTATTAACATGTTCTGCTTCACTTTCAGATTTGCCCTAAATGGATTAGTCTTTCATCTAGCTATAGAAATGGTGTTCAACTCCGTAACGATGGTGCTCTGAATAAATTTTCTCTTTCTCAGAGAAATCTAGGTGATCTCCTCTTTGCCCGTGTACTTCCATTTACTGATCCATGAATATAAATTATCATAGCTCTTCTTCACAAGTAATCTCTCATGCATACATAGTTTAAAATAAACTTTTGAGTTCCAAAATAAATGTCCAATGGGCTCATAATAAAAGATTTATTTTTAAAGTTCAAAAACTGGCCTAAGTCGGTACTTGGACGATCAAAAAGACAGACATCCAAGTACCGATAATCAAAGATATACACCTAGAGCAAAAAGGGGCGTTTTTGGAGGAGTGGATAGGGCGAGAGGTGGGAGGGAGGTAGGCTAACCTAGACTTAGTTGTCTGGCAGCCATAACCAAAAAGGTTTAACAGGATGCCAGACGGAACTTATAAGTTTTGACTTAGAGCCAGTAAAAAAAAAGTATAAGTTCTTTAATTGGGCCACTGAGCTGATTGCGGCTGCCGCGATCAGCTCAGCAGCCCAGGTAACCTGTTCCCCCCTGCATCAGTAAAGATTGCAATAGGAAAGATGCCTAATTTCTCCTGTCATGATCCCCCCTCTTCAAACCTCCCCAGCAGGAGAGATGCCCGATTTTTTCCTGCTGACACAAACCCCTCCTAGAACCCCATGATTACTGGCAGAAGGGAGCCCGAGCTCTTCTGCCAGCAAACCTCCTCCCAAACCATCCCAGAACCGGTAGGAGGGAGCCCATGTCCTCCTGCTGGCAAACCTCCCCCTGAACCATGAACCAACCCCGGAATGGCAGGAGGCAGCCCTAACCTTCCTGGCGGCCAGCCTCACCCCCGGCCAGATCCTCCCCCAGTAACCTCAAAAGATGGCCGGTTGGATGGGTCCTTTCTTCGTCCTGCCGGCAGGCCCGCCATCCTCCGAATGGCGGACCTGCCCCTTCCCGGTACATGTGGGATGCACTGGGGAGGGGCATAGAGCCTGATTGGCCTAGGCGCCTAAGGCCCTGCCCATAAGAGGGGCCTTAGGCACCTGGGCCAACCGGAATTTCAAACTTCCACTCAATGACTAAGCTTCCAACTTACCCCCCTCTTCCTTTTTTACCTTGCTTTCCTCCATCTATTCCTACCCCTAACCCATTCTGTTCCAATACACCTGCACTCCATTGTTCCGATACACCTGCACTCTTCACAAACCTGTAACTGTATCAGTACCATGTAATCATTCTGTTCGCTTCAATACTGTATACCGCCTTGAACTGAAAAGGTATGATGGGATATAAATAAAGCTATTATTATTATTAAATTAATGGAAACACTTTTAAATTAAATAATAGTGATTTTTTTTTTTTTTAAATCTAGTGAATTACAGGACCCAAGGCAACATGGATTCACTAGAGGCATGTCTTAGATCAGTGATCTCAAAATCGCGGCCCGCCAGGTACTATTTTGAGGCCCTCAGTATGTTTATCATAATCACAAAAGTAAAATAAAACAGTTTCTTGATCATATGTCTCTTTAGCTATAAATTACAATATAATTATTAAGACTTAGCCAAAAGGAAAGATTTATAAACTATAAAGAGTTTTACCTCATGCAAAATTGTCATTTCTTTAATAAGACAATTATTTTTTTCTGAGGCCCTCCAAGTATCTACAAATCCAAAATGTGGCCCTGCAAAGGGTTTGAGTTTGAGACCACTGTCTTAGACAAATCTGATCAATTTATTAGACTGGGTGACCAGAGAATTAGATAGAGGGAGAATGCTAGATGTGGTGCATTTAGATTTTGGCAAAGGCTTTGACAGTATTCCACACAGGCATCTAAAAAATAAGCTGGGTGCCCTCAGTATGGGCTCCATTCTGATGGACTGGGTCAGGAGCTGCTTGAGAGGGTAACAGTCATTGGAGATTGCTTGGAGGAAAGGGATGTTACCAATGGTATGTTTTAAGGTTTGGTTCTTGGGCCTGTTCTTTGAAGGGCTGTCAGGTAAGATTTGCCTATTTGCAGATGATACCAAAATCTGCAATAGAGTGATACCCCTAATGGCTTGAATAACATGAACAACATGAGGTCCTAGTGAAGCTTGAAGTATGATCTGAAATTTGGCAGATAAAATTTAATGCTACGAAATGCTACAAAAACCCGAAGGAACGGGGTAGGGAGTGACAGAAGAGCGGGGCTTGGATGTAATTGTATGTGTTGATCTTAAGGTGGCCAAAAAGGTTGAAAAGGTGATGGCAAAAGCGAAAAGGTTGTTAGGGTGCATAGGAAGAGGGATGGCCAGTAGGAAAAAGGATGGCCAGTAGGTATTGATGCCCTTGTATAAGACTCTGGTGAGATCTCATTTAGAATATTGTATACAATTCTGGAGACTTCAGAATGATATAAAAAGTATGGAGTCAGTCCAAAGGAAGGCTACTAAAATGGTGTGTGTTCTTCATCATAAGGCATATGGGGACAGACTTAAAGATTTAAATATGCATACTTTGGAGGAAAGGCAGGAAATGGGAGATATGTTAGAGATGTTTAAATCAAAAACTAGAACAAATGTTATTCGCCAAGTGGTGGAAGTACCCTCAGAAAACTATTTTTCTCAAAAGTGGAAAAAAGGCCTCAACTATCAATAATGTGCAGACGGCAACCCACTGAGTTTTTAAGCCGTTCTTATTCTGTATCATAGGCAAAAAACTCCACCCATTTCAAAATGTTATTTTCAAAAACCAGGAAACATCCCACCACTGTACATAGCGAAAAGGAAAAACAAACAAGAGGCTAAAAATCACACTTAACTTCACAGATGTTACACGGCTCCATCCAGTGACATGATGTTCTTATTATAATTCAGGAGCCATTTTGATGCCAGTAGTGGATGGAGCAGGAATGAACGAGAGCTTGTCGTGGAATTTTCCCTGATGCAGCCATAGTTTGGCGAAACAAGAGCCTTGTTGGAAGTACGGCCATTTATCTTCACTGGAAATTTGTAGGTGATTTAATAAGAACATAATGTCACTGGATGGAGCTGTGTAGCATCTGTGAAGATAAGTATGATTTTTAGCCTCTTGTTTGTTTTTCCTTTTCCCTGTGCACAGTGGTGGGATGTTTCCCAGTTTATAAAAATAACATTTTGAAATGGGTGGAGTTTTTTGCCTGTGATACAGAATAAGAATGGCTTAAAAACTCATTGGATTGCCGTCTGCACATTATTGATAGTTGAGGCCTTTTCTCCACTTTTGAGTAAATGGCTTTCTGAGGGTACTTCCACCACTTGGCATATAACATTTGTTCTAGATTTTTGAATTATATTTTGTTATTATTGTTTTTGTTCTTGAGAGATGTTTAAATACCTATGTGGCATAAATGTGCATGAGTCCAATCTCTTTCATTTGAAAGGAAGCTCTAGAATGAGAGGGCATAGGATGAAGTTAAGAGGTGATAGGTTCAGGAGTAATCTAGGGAAATACTTTTTTACAAAAAGGGTGGTAGATGCGTGGAACAGTCTCCCAGAAGAGGTGGTGGAGACAGAGACTGTGTCAGAATTCAAGAAAGCATAGGACAGCTCAAAAAATTGTCTTCGTGATATTTTGAGCATCGAGATAAAGCAGTATATTTCTGCATCTCGATGGCCACGAATTTGGACTTGGAGATTGAAATGTGCAGCGTCAGCATCTATGACACAGACATGGATTTTTCTATTACATAGATCTTTTTGGACCCCTGTTAGGTTGCATAAGCTAAATAGTTCCAAGTCTAATAGATGCTGGCACTGTCATTTAGACATTGGGACACTGGATCATCTGATGTTCTATTGTCCTTTGATACTTAGCTTTTGGAAGTCAATATGGGGTAGAATCAATAACATTTTGGAATCATCGATTCCTCTAACGTATGAGGCAGTCATTTGTGGTACAATATTACATGTTAAGCCCTCTTTAGATCAATATAAAGATCGTCTTTTCCTTATAATGACTGGGATAGCCATCCAAATGATTACTGGAAATTGGAAGAACTGTGATCATTTAAATTTTTCATTCTGGTGGGCAAGTCTGCTCTAGTTATAGACTTGAAAGAATAAATGCTGAGAATTTGGGGCATGGTAATATACATAAATTGATATAGGGCCCATTGGCATTTTATGTTGCCTCATTATAATTGATAATAATTGAGTGTTGACTATGAGTCAGATTTTGTTTATTTTGGTACATATCCAGGGAAGGGTGGGAGGGGAGTTATTTATGTTATAAATTGATTTTTAAATATTCACACTTGGGGGGAAGATATCATTACTTAAAATAGGGTAAGGTTTTTATGGTAATATATGTTTTTGTGTTTTATTGAATGATTATTGGGTGGGGGAAATTGGTTGATTATGAACATATGAAAATTAAATGTGCTTTTATTATACCATTATATGTTGAATTTGTTGTATTGCACTGTTGAAGTTTTAAAATCAATAAAAGATTTTTTAAAAAAGCATAGGACATGCATGGGATCTATTAGAGAGAGTAAGAGATAATGGCTACTGCAGATGGGCAGAATGGATGGGCTATTTGGTCTTTATCTGCCATCATGTTTCTATGTTTCTAACTACAGAGTGAATGTATTTGTAAGTCAATGAGGAGTTTGAACTACATGCAGAAATGGATAGGGATTCAACAAAATGACTTGAGAATAGAGCTAATGTGAGTATAGTGACATTGGTGGAATATAAATCATGTGGCAGAATTTTGAACAGATTGAAGACTATGAAACAGAGAGACTATGAAAAGCAAGTTGCAGTAATCTAGGCATGAGAGTGTGGATAAGGGTTATGGCATGTGCTCAGAAAAGAAGGGCTGGATTGAGGTGATATTAAAGAGTGTTCTGCCCCCATATTCCTGGATAAATAGATAAAAATCTCAGATGCTGCACAAAGTCCTTAAAAGTCACAAATAGAAACAGCTATGCCAAATAAGTACTCCAGAGACTACTCTTCACTGAAACTAAATAACTCCCAAGAATCCACATGAACTTACATATGAATTAAATTAGTGAAAATGTATTCTCAGTGTGAAGAAATAAGCATAAGGAATCGGCTTGCACCGTTCCAATGCTTTACTCAAAAGCTGAAAAAAGAAGACAGGCTCACTTAAAGCTTCACACCATCATCGGATATGTTATGTGTGCTTAAATTAAATGTGAATCAAAGTGCACCAAAATATATGTGTCTTAACTTGTTAAATTCATTAAGGAGCTATTTAGAAAAACTTTATCATAAGTTGAATAATTTATGCAGTGAGTAACTCTGAAATGGAACAGCTTCCTTCAAATCAAAATGAAAGCTTGCAAAAAAGCAATATTCCCATATTTCTGAGAGCAGCTGCTTGTATTGAAATGTTATGATATTACAGATCCAATGAGTTTAAGCTGCTGACAATCCTCAAAGCCAGGGAAAAGCTATAGGGCTCCTTTTACAAAGGTGCGTTAGGGCCTTAATGCGTTGAATAGTGCGCGCTAAAATGCCGTGCGCGCTAGCCACTACCGCCTCCTCTTGAGCAGGCAGTAGTTTTTCGGCTAGCGTGCTAATCCGGTGCGTGCGCTAAAAACGCTAGCCCATAGAGCAGTGGTTCCCAAACCTGTCCTGGGGAACCCCCAGCCAGTCAGGTTTTCAAGATATCCCTAATGAATATGCATGAGAGAGATTTGCATACCTGTCACTTCCATTATATGCAAATCTCTCTCATGCATATTCATTAGGGATATCTTGGAAACCTAACTGGCTGGGGGTCCCCCAGGACAGGTTTGGGAACCACTGCCATAGAGAAAGGAGCACATAGAGAAAGAGTCCATAGAGAAAGAAACAATTTCTAGTTTTAAATCTTTTTTAACTCCTTGGTGAATTCTATCCAGCTCTTGCAGTGGTTACTATTTAGCCTATCTAAAATTTGTATCACTTATTCCTTCATGGTGATGTTCTAGCATCTCAGAAACATCAACAATAAGGAAGATCTCTGTTTTGAGGATCACCCCGACATTTTCCTTCTTGAGCCCTGATACAAAAAAAAGTCTTATTGCAATGCCCTTCTCATCTTAACTTGACCATCCAATAGGCTAACTGCCTTCCTCACCGACATTTTATTTCATTCAGTGTGCCTCTGTATTTTGTGGTAATTGGAAAATATGGCAGCCAGACTGGTTAGTGAACTAAAAAAAATTAAGGATGATTCGAGGGCATAGATTGAAGTTAAGAGGTGATAGGCTCGGGAGTAAGGTAAGAAAAATACTTCTTTACAAAAAGAGTGGTAGATGCGTGGAATGGTCTCCCAGTGGAGCTGTTGGAGATGAAAACTATATTTGAATTTACGATAGCTTGGGACAGGCATGTGTGATCTCTTAGGGAGAAGAGAAGATAGTGGGAAAGGGCAGATTGGATGGGCTATTAGGCATTTATCAGCTGTCATGTTTCTATGAAAGAATAACTCCTACAGTGTTAGCTGCACTGGCTACCAGTATATTACAGGACCACATTCAGATTTTCTTGCATTATGTTCAAGGCACTGGCTGGCCAAAGTTCATCGCCATTAAGTAAAAGCTATCATCTACTTCATAACACAGGCTCCATGAGACTTAATGGGAATAAGTTCTTGATTTATCCTACATTCAAATATTTAAAATGTAAAAGACATCATGAATGCACCTTGCAAAACTTGGGAGCTAAAATCTAAAAGGATCTTCCAATTGAAATTAAAACTATACCTACCTAGGGCTCCTTTTAAGAAGGTGCGCTAGTGTTTTAGCGCATGCACCGGATTAGCGCACGCAAGCTGAAAAACTACCACCTGCTCAAAAGGAGCCCTTAGAGGGGCATAATTAAAAAAAACGTCTATCCCCTTTTGGCCTAAGGCCCTAAACGTTGAAAGTAGAAGCAGGGAAAATGTCCATTATAAAAAAAAACACGTCCAAAAGGAGATTTTTTTTTATAATGGCCTGCCTCTACGTTCAGCTGTTTAAACGCCCAGACCACCACTACTTCTACACTAACAAAATATAATCAACCAAAAAAAGCTCAAGTCCCAAACGCCCAACACAAGAGCTTTTAGGCAAAGGAGAAGCCAGTCCTTTGCCTAAAAGCTAGATTCTGTAGCCGGTGTCTGTCAAAAACAACATTGGTTACAGAATCCACCCCCCCCCCTCCTGACAAGATCGGGGCAAGAGGGAGCCCAAGCCCTCATGCCCCAGCAAGCCACGACCCCCCCCATGATTATGATCGAGCCAGGAGGGAGCCCAAGCCCTCCTGGCCAGGCAACCCCCCTACCCCTCACCCCCACTAAAATACAGGCAGGAGGGATCCCAGGCCCTCCTGCCCTCGACGCACCACCCATCCCACGATCGCCCCCCTGAACCCCCGATCGCCCCCCCCCCTCTGACCCACAAGACCCACCCTTGTCGACCCCTCGACCCCCCACCTCCAATCCCCCTCCCCGTACCTGTACAAGTTGGCCGAATGGACGGGTCCCAACCCGTCCTTCCGGCAGGCCAGCTATCCTTCGAATGGTGGGCCTTAGGGCCTGATTGGCCCAGGTGGCTCAAACCCCACCCACAGGTGGGGCTTGAGGCACCTGGGCCAACCAGAATTGACCCAGTAGCCTTAGACTCCATAGTGTTTATTTTGTAAAAATTGCTAAAAACCTACTTCTTTAAGAAATGGGCTACTCTTCATTCATGATGCTTAGCATTATTATCTATAATTTTAAGTTTTTTGTTCTTACTCATCCTTTATAAATGTTGTAATTCTTTTGTAAACCACTTCAAATCCACTGGAAATATAGCAGTATATAAGACACCATTAGAGTTAGCATTAGCATAACACCCTATCTATCCTATCCAATTTTATTTTCAGGCAGGGAAGAATTGGGCAGAGAATCTATTCCTTTATTTAAATGTTTTTCATCCTCTCATTTATTGAAACCTCTTATTTCTAATGGATCTGTTATACCTACAGGCACAAAATTCTGATCATGTCCTGTTGGACAAAGCTAATGTATAAGAATCTTGCTTTCTTGAATCTATTCTTAGGGCAGTATGAAGATGAGACAGATGCACAGTATTCACATGCATACAAATACATCTACATCTTCATTATATGTATACCATTTTTATTCTTTTTCGAAAGTTAGCCCACCTCAGATCTTGTTCTGCTGATGATGCACTCAAGTATAGGGAGGGGAAAAAAAGAGAACTTCTGCTAAAATGGGAGACCTTTGATGATCAATGAGTGGTGTTAAGGTAACACCTCTGCAGAGGTGGTCAAAATCCATGGACCAGTAAATGTTAAATTGTGCCAATTAGTCTACTTTTTGAGGAAGGATTGAAGAAAAAGGAGAACAATAGTGAAGAAAAAAATTACATGGATAACATTTAAAAATCGAAGTTACACCTAATCTCATAGCTTGATAACAACTGCAGTTTGAACATTTTTCAGAAGATGCACAAAAATCCAATACCAAATATGCCCATGAAAATGGTCATTTTTCAAATGTGTGTCTATATTTTTGAACCGTTTTCAAAAATAAAAACACAAAAACAAGACTTTGGGATGTAGAAGGGCCAGCATTTGTAATAGCATGGCCACACAGACATCCCAGCAGAGCAGTGGGGCACCTTACGGGGTAGTGAACCTCACATAAAAAGTCCCATGTACACATCTCATCATAACTCCCTTATATTATGTGGTGGACCATTCAAAACCCACTTGGCCCAACTATATACCTCTTCAATAGCCCTTATACTTGCAGGTTTCACCATTATGATGGCCCAGATTTAGGTGGGCTGACACTTTCCACAACAAGTTTGGTAGTTAGAGTGGGATATGGGCCTGGGTCTCCTTCTCTGCTGTCCACTGCATTGACCACTAAGTTATTCCAAAGACCTTCTCTAATAGGATTGTCCATAACATTTGAAGCTGTCATATAGGCAGGTACTGCATGTACTGTTCCATTTACATCTTTGGAAAGTGGGTGGGTGGGTGGGTGGGAGAGGCTCAATTACCACTGGGGGAGTATAGGGGTTTGTGCTTATACCCTTCCAGTGGTCATATGGTCAGTTTAGGTAATTTTTTGACATTTATTTGTTGTTAAAAGAGGTCTAGCCTCAAACATCCAAACTGTGAACTGAATGTTTTCTAAAATGTTTGATTATGGCAGAAAAACGTCCAAATTATAAGCCCATCCTAATCTTGCCCATACCACACCTCTAACATGCCCCCTTGGGACTTAGACAAACTGTAGACGAACAGCATAGAAATATGTCTAGAAATAGCGAATTGGAAGGGTATGGTGAGAAAAACATCCCTCTGCCCCTTTATGTCACTTTCTGGACATTTTTCTAGTTTTCAAAATGAGGCCCATAATTCCTCTGGGTACATACATTATGGATATTATGGACTGAATTCTATATATGGCACCTAAAAAATGCAACACCCCCCAAAAATGCTGAGCGGTATACTATACACTGCACTTAAAGTTAGGTGTGGTTTATAGAGCAGCACTTATGCCCTTATCTTTAGACATGTTTATTTGCACCAATGGAAATGTGGTGAAAATCCTCACACTTATAGTTAGGTGTGGATGCCCCTTATTCTATGATTACATGGGTAACTTTGAGGGATGCCCCTGATCCACCCATTTCCACATCCCCTCCCATTTCCACATCCCTTTTTTTGGCGCACACATAAATTTTAGGCATGAATCCCATGCCTAAATTCACATGCATAAATTTAAATTAAAACCAAGTATCACTAATAATTGCTTGTTAAGAAGCCAAATAGCTCTCCTCCCTTTGACAGGCTCGATGTCTTTTCTACCCACGCCTGTTATTTTCTAGCTGCCCTGTTGTGGTTCCAGTCCCGAAGGGTTTGAGAGGCATCTTGAAACAGGCGTTTCTCTTGGGCAAGAAAGTTATCTTGATGAAGTGGTTGGAGAGGGAACCTCCTTCCTTGGATCATTGGAGAGTGGCCATGATTCAACTACTGCAAATGGAAAAACAGATGGCACATAACATGGACTCTCGGGAGGGTAGAGCCTTACAAAATACTCGAGAACCTTTTTGGAATTCTTTGTCTCCTACAGCTCATAGTCACCTTTTGAATCTATCATTTTTCTGGTTTGTAGTGCCTCACTGCTATTTTATGTGGGGTGAGGAAGGGGGATAAAATATAAAATTCTTGTTTTGTACTCATTTTGATTGGTATGGTGTGGCTTTGCCTTGCGATGTTGCTTGTATATTAGTCTGCCCTTATGCCTTTAATAAATAAATTTTACAAAACAAAAAAAAGCCAAACAGCATAAATTGGCTTGTTATTCACTTAAGTTGAGCGCACAACTCACAGCACCATATGTAGAATTCAGGGATGAGAGTTTAATTTTAGTGTAAAAATATATTAGCAAATTATAATTGCTCCCTTGGAAAATAAAGCAATACATTATAAACTAGAAATAAGCTACTTTCCTAAATTTGATCAAAAAATATCTTGCTCTCCTTCTGTTCCTTATCTACATTTTTCAAGGGCACTAAAGTTGCTGTACTCTAAAATAACAAGAAACCAGGTTTTCTAAAGCAGCATGTTTATATCTTTAGAAGCTGATGACAAATAGGCCCATTAATTGCCTGGGTTCCCTGCCTAGAGACATTTCATCTTTGCATAAACATGATTGAACACAAGGAGAATTTGCCATCAACTCTGTTTCCTCTTCCCTGTGCTTGATAATGATAACATCATAATGAGGAGACAATTTCCATATCTTAATTAGAAGACATGGGTGAAACAGTAGAAAAAATGTAGAGGTTAGCAACTTGATTGAACTATTATTCCGCAACATCCTCATTTATAAAGAAAATGAACATTTAAATAATTATGGGCAAGCAGCAAAATAAGGAAATTGCAAAATATTGTGTATGAAGCAGTCAAATATAGGGCCTGATTTTCAAAAGCACTAACTTAAGCATTCTTATCCCCAATATTACTTCACCCAAGAAAAAATACAATCCCCCCCCCAAAAAAAAAAATAAAATAAAATATGCAATCCTTACAGTCCTCCCTGGGAACTCCGTTCATTAGGTAAGTCTCTCTTATCTGTACCCTTCTCCTCTACTGCCAGCTTCAGACTCTGTCCCTTTTATCTTGATGCACCGTATGCCTGGAACAGACTGCCTTAGTCAGTATGTCAAGCTCCATCTCTGGCAGTATTCAAATCTAGGCTAAAGGCTCACTTTTTCAAGGTTGCTTTTAACTCCTATCTCCCACTCACTTGTAAAATGCCCATGTCTGTAGGTACCATTCCTTCTGTAAGAAATTCCCAACCCTCTATTTGTCCTGGTCTTACCATGATCCACACTCAGATCTTGTACCCAATTCCCCCTTTCAGTGAACTACTACAGAGGATGAGTCTTGCATGTCTGATATCGTACAAAGTAAACAAGGTGGGGACAGGGACAGTGATAGTGATTCCCAAACAACATCACATAGTAAACATTTCGTCCAGAATGAATTGAGTGATCTGATCAGGGACTTAATCTGGCCGTGATCCCTTTGAAGTAGCGAATTATAGACCCCTTTCTTTACTAAACGTGGATGCTAAAATCTAAGCAAAGGTGCTGGCTCAGTGGTTATCTGGTCGTTTAATTGAATTGATAGACCTGGATCAAATGGGCTTCATTCCTGGTCTCCACTTGGCCAATATTAGATTATGTTTTCAATTGGGTTGAATGAAGATATATGTTATGTGTGCTTGATTGGTTTGGTCTGGGTTCAAATTTCTGTAGTATAGTTAAAGCTTTGCAGACTGCCCCTAGTTCATGCTTGTTTGTGAACAATTGCTTATAAAACTGCTTTACATTACATAGGGGGAATAAGGCAGGGGTGCTCACCATCTCTCCCCTATTTGACCTGGTCCTTGAACCCTTGCCTCTGGCAATTCATCAAAATGTTCATATTAAATGAATCACCTGGGACAATGTTGAATATGAATTGTCTGCATAAACTGATGATGACCTGTTATCTCACTGAGCCTGATATCATAATCTCTCATTTACTGGAAACTATTAATCACTTTGGTCAGTTCTCTGTGTATAAAATTAATTGGTCCAACTCTGAACTCTTATCTATAAACATACATAGTATTATAGATCTGTTTATAGAATATCCCTTTAAGTGGCAATCCAAGGGGATCAAATATTTAGGAATTCAAGTTTGTTTTACTCTTCATGAGACATTAAAGGACAATGAACTCAAACTCATTACTACTGTTAAACATCACATCACTAAACGGTCGTTGCATTGGTGGGCCAAATTGAAGCTGTTAAGATGATGATCGCTCCAATAATCTTTTATTACATGAATATGATACCAAGTTATTTCTCACCAATGGTATATAAGGACTTTAAACAAGATGATTACTAGATTTATCTGGCAAGACAAACAACCTTGTATTGCACTTAAAACACTGTAGCGCCCTAACTTTTATAATTATCATTCAAAAAACAACTCCACCTTCCCCCTTTCCCCCCCCATCCGCAAACGACCTAGCTAAATTTTTCAATGAAAAGATTACTACCTTATGGAGTTCTTTCCCCTCAGCAGTCTCTTATAATTCTCTGCCTCCCAACGACTCCAACCCTATCCCTGCTGATAGATCCTGGACTGCCTTTGAACTTGTATCCGAATCCCAGATCTCTAAACTCTGTCTCAAACTGAAATCCTGCAATTGCATCCTGGATCCTTTCCCTTCCTATCTTTACGAAAACATTCCCGCGCAGGCCATCTCCTTCCTTACCAGGCTTATAAATTCTGCTTTACTATCGGGCCTGTTCTCTACAGAAATGGAACACATTGCCGATCTCGATCCTTCCTTACCATCTAACTACCGCCCCATAGCAAATATCCCTCTCCTAACTAAACAGCTAGAGGCCATAGTCGCCACCCAGCTCTCTTCTTACCTAGAGAGATTCTCCATCCTCCATCCCTACCAATATGGCTTCAGATCCAGCTTCAACACCGAATCCCTCCTAGTTTCCTTAATTTCTAAAGTGCAACAACTACATTCTCGTATCAAATTCGCTGTCCTATTACAATTTGATCTCTCTGCAGCTTTCGATGTTGTCCACCACGACATACTACTTTATCAACTTTCCAAGATAGGAATTGAATCCACCGTCCTAAAGTGGTTCTCAAACTTCCTACGCTCTCGCTCCTACACTGTCAACACAAATGGCACCATGTCCGTTCCTTGGACACCATCTTGCGGTGTCCCTCATGGATCACCTCTATCCCCTATTCTCTTTAACATCTATATGTCCTCCCTGAAACTCCTCCAATTATCCCCCCTTGAAACAATCTACACATACGCTGATGACATCCTTGTCCTCTTTGAGACAGACCAGAACCTCACCAACCTCCACGAGAACATTACAGCTTGCATAATGAGACTCCATTCCTGGTCCTTCTCGGTACAGATGAAATTGAATGAATCAAAAACAAAATTACTCTGGCTCGGCCCAAAATTAGAACACCTGCCCACCCTCTTTGCACTACCCTCAAGCGCTGCACTGCAGCTTGAGTTCTCAAGCAAGGTCCTTGGCATCATTATCAATTCTTCTCTCTCCCTCAATGACCACCTCAACTCCTTGGCTAAATCATGCTTTTTCAGCCTCCACATGCTGAGGAAAGTAAGAACCTATTTTTGCCAACAACATTTTGCCATCCTTGTCCAATCCATCAGCCTCTCCAAATTAGACTACTGCAATGCCATCTACTTAAGCCTATCAAAAAAAAGTCTTCAAAGACTCCAGCTAATCCAGAATACTGCAGCCAAGTTGATCTTTGCAAAACGCAAGTCTGACCATGTCTCCCCAAACTTCAC
Source organism: Geotrypetes seraphini (assembly GCF_902459505.1). Classification (NCBI taxonomy): domain Eukaryota; kingdom Metazoa; phylum Chordata; class Amphibia; order Gymnophiona; family Dermophiidae; genus Geotrypetes; species Geotrypetes seraphini. The sequence goes on along the minus strand of NC_047084.1, from coordinate 170,728,432 downwards.
TGGCTCCCAGTGATTTCCAGAATCCATTTCAAATGCTCCTGCCTGGCTTTTAAGATCATTCACGGCATCCTTCCTCCCTTAATCCCACTATCTTATAACTCCTCGAGTCCTGACTCTACCAGACCCGCCCAAAGGTATAAATTATCCTTCCCCTCTCTACACGGTATTCGCTATGCAGGCAAACTGGGAAAATCCCTTATCTTCAGAATCACAGGTCTTTGGAATGACCTTACTACCCCGCTGAGGAACCTGGGCTCCCTCCAATTATTCCGCAAGCAACTGAAAACCTGGCTTTATACTAAAATGTAATTCTATCCCCCCTTACTCTTCTCTTCTATATATAAGTTCATGTAAACCTTTTTTTTCTTCTCTTCCTATATTTTAAGTTCTTGTAAACCATGCCAAGCTCCACAACATCCGTGGAGATGATGCGGTATATAAACTTAAGGTTTAGTTTAGTTTAGTTATACCTGTATATTGTGTCATGGAATGTGTTGGTTGCTGGACAATTTTGCATGTAAGAAGCCCAAATGGTATTATCTGGAGGAGACATTAGCATGCTCATTTTGTTTGCAAGATTTGATGGGCATTACATTGCCTAACAATTTGTCTACTAATCCTATTCTCTGTTCCACATAAATTTCTTTCTCTTTTGGACCAATTATTGGATACACTGATACATACCTCCTTACATTGTCCACTTCAGAATAACTCCAGTCTTCGTATTGATAATAAAAATATTGTGTGGAAAGAATGGATGCAAATTGGGATCTTTACCTTGGCTAATGTCATATCAGATAGTTGTTTGATGTCTTTCACAAGATTACGTCAAAAATACAAGGACAGTTGGAGATTGATCTGTCTAATGAACAATGGACGTATCTGTGCTAAGCATACCCCCTGTTTTACTAAGGTGCGCTATGCGTTTTAGCGTGCACTAAATATACACGCACGCTAACCGCTAACGTGTCCCTTAGACTAATATACATATGTTAGCGTTTATTACATGGTTGGCATTTGCTAATATTTAGCGCACGCCAAAATGCTTAGCCCACCTTTGTAAAAGGAGCCCATAGTCATTGTTGCAGATCAGCATCTATGAAATAGTCTCTCTATTTTATAATGCATAGAGTGCTCTGGACTCCAATAAAGCTTCATAAAAACTGTGCTCCTCTAAATATTGGTCCTGTGGTCAACAAACTGGGCCAAATCAGTGTTTGCATGAACAGAAATGCTGTTCCCATCCAGACGACTCACCAGAACACTTCCTCCCTGGACTGGAGAACTTGTCTCTGCAGACTGTGGTGCATATCAGGCAGGCGGGCTCAATGTCTCAAGTGTGGGAAGTCCTCCCCCATTCAGTAAGGGAACCTCCAAAGAAATTGTCTCGCAATCGTAAGGCACACTGTGTTATGGGCTGCTGCGAGGTATTAGATGCAGTCAGAAAGGTTCCTCTCACCTTCCCCTATCATTTCCCCATGTCAGCAACCCAAAATCAAACAAATAATAGGAAAGAAATGCAAGAACAAATGGAGTGTCCTTTCATTCTTCATGCCTCAGCCACCCTTACGCCCTCCCCAAAATATAACAATTAACAAGTAACACAAACCAATTCCTAAGTCCATGACCATTTGGGGGTGAAAGAAATACATTACATTACATTAGGGATTTCTATTCCGCCATTACCTTGCCGTTCAAGGCGGATTACAAAAGAATTATCCAAGATGTATTACAACAAGAACTTACAAAAAAAAAAAAAAATTGGTCATTTTCAAAAAGAGTGAGAAATGGGTAAGGTTATTTGTTTGGGGTATTGAATAAAAATCAAATTAAGCCTACATACAGCTGTAGAACGTCCCAAAATATTCCTATATGATCTACATGGCTTCTACTCTATCCAGCGAACTAGTAATGAATGCCCAGCTGCTAATAAATGAGGAAAGCTGTGATGATTCAAAAAATATATACTTAATAGATTCATACTTAATTATACACTTGCAAGGACCACTTCAGGTTTAAGCAAAATAAAGTTCTTCTTCCGTTTTTGAGTTTCTTTAGTTAAATCAGGATACTTGTAAATCCTAACAATATTACCAAACAAAGGGACATCACATGATGTCTCCTTTATGAGTAAGTGTTATTTTAGCAAGATGTCAAAGTCCAACCAAACAGTTACTTTATTATCATTATGCAGTCTTTAAAAACTAAGGTCCCCAATTAGGATCCCAGTTTCAGTATCTGTAGATGCCTTCCTCATGGGGCTAATGATACTAAACAAAATGAAAGAAAGTATGAGAATAAAAGAAGTAAAATCAAACGTAAACAAAAACTTTAAAATAACTAAACATACAGTGAGAGACTGGAGAAACTGGGTCTCTTCTCCCTTGAAAAGAGGAGACTGAGAGGGGATATGATCGAAACATTCAAAATACTGAAGGGAATAGACTTAGCAGATAAAGACAGATTGTTCACCCTCTCCAAGGTAGGGAGAATGAGAGGGCACTCTCTAAAGTTGAAAGGGGATAGATTCCGTACAAACATAAGGAAGTTCTTCTTTACCCAGAGAGTGGTAGAAAACTGGAATGCTCTTCTGGAGCCTGTTATAAGGGAAACACCCTCCAGGGATTCAAGACAAAGTTGGACAAGTTCCTGCTGAACTGGAACATACACAGGTGAGGCTGGACTCATTTAGAGCACTGATCTTTGACTTAGGGGCCGCCGCGTGAGCGAACTGCTGGGCACGATGGACCACTGGTCTGACCCAGCAGCAGCAATTCTGATGTTCTTATGTTAAATGAACACATCTTAAGCATATCAAGAACATCAATATTGAGACAAGACTTCTTTTCCTTCCTATTTGCTTGACTAACCCCCTGTTTTACAAAACTGCAATAGCAATTTCTAGAACGGGGAGCTGTGCTGAATGGCCCGCGCTGCTCCTGACACTCATAGGAACTCAATGAGCGTCAGGATCAGCGTGGGCCATTCAGAGCGGCTTCCCGCGCTAGAAACTGCTATCGCAGTCTCGTAAAACAAGGCCTAAGTGTTATTTTAGCAATAACTTGTGCTTAGGGCCAACCAAATTTCGATTTTAGTCCAAAATCCATCTTCAGCCTATTTTCAGTTTGAACTGAAAATGATCCCCTGTTTTCAGCAGAAGCTGAAACTTTGAACTTTGTCTCATAGCTCGAGTAGATTCCCCTCCTTACTTTATGCCCTTCCTTTCCACCCCAAATAGTAGTGCCCTCTTCCACCTACCCCAATTGCTTCCCCTCCACTCACTTCTAGGTCCCCAGGCCTATCTTTTAAAGCCTGGTAGTCTAGTGATGTAGTTGGGGGGCAAAAGCTCTCCAAAGTCACTCCTGCCCATGCAGACTCCATTCTCAACATCACTGCCAGGGCCTCTAATGGCAGTCTCAAAACACTGCCACTGGAGACTGTGGCAATCATTTGAGAGTGGAGCCTGTATAGAAGGAGCATTTAGAGATTGACCAGAGATTGATCAAAAACCTGTCCCAGAGAACCACCAGCCATCTGGCTTTTCAGGATATCCCTAATGAACATGCCTGAGATAGATTTGCATGCCTGTAACCTCCATCATATACAAATCAATCTCATGCATATTCATTAGGGATATCCTGAAAGCCTGGTGAAAACTATTGTTGAAATCAACAAAGCACTGGAAGTCAGCCCTTTTATACATTATAATGTTCCACAGGAACACAGTCTTTTTCTTTTCTATATTATTCTTCTACAAATCAAACAAGCAGCTAAACCTAAGCATCTTAAATCTAATATCTGTATCTAATAAAAATTTAAATCGGCAAAGGACCTAAATCACAATTTTCATTTACACTTTTGGATTCAGGTAATTCAGTACTTTTTTTTTGCTTCTTGCAATAATATATTCAATCTTGCTTTTTCAAGTATAAGCCTTTTCCTAATGTAAATGCAGAAAATAGAGATATTACTCTAGTGATAATTCTGAAAATGTCCTGAAACAGGACACAAATTATTTGTTGACTAATAAATTTGACATATTCTTCACTATGTGATTCTAATTGTCTGTTAGTACAACAAAGAGAAGTCTTGTACAGCTAATAAAAATGGTTCTCATAATGCATTTAAACCACATAAACACTTCTTATAAATCTTCTAAATTATAAGACCTCACATTTTTGCCATGCAAGTCATCTCACATTAGCAAAAGACAAATAGGAAAACATTAATCAATACAAACATTAACTAGTACACTTTTTTGTTTATGCAGTCTATTTTTTATTCTTTCATTTTCTGCTTCCCTCCCTTTCATTTTATGTTTAGAAAACAATATGTTATGTCTGGCAATTTTATTTAATCTTTTCCAGTTTATCCATAACAATGAGTCAAACTTTTAAGAAGAAAATAACACGTGTACACAAATTTAGGGGCTTATTTTCTACAGAAGAATATCCAAAAAGTGGTATAAAATGTCAGACGGACATTTTTTCACCAAAACTAAACTAAATTAAACCTTAGGTTTATATACCGCATCATCTCCACGATCGTAGAGCTCGGCACGGTTTACAGGAGTTGAGAGAGAAAGGAACTCCAATGAAGGTTAAAGGGTATAGAGAAAGGGTATAGAGAAAGGATGATTGGGGGGCTTACGATGCCAAAGATGGGGTAAGTATTACATTTTTGAAAACAGCCAGGTTTTCAGATGTTTGCGGAAGAGTTGGAGAGAGCTCAGAGTCTAGAGGGGGGAGGTAAGGTTGTTCCAGAGCTCAGTGATTCTGAAGGGGAGGAAGGTTCCTAGTTTTCCTGCGCGGGAAATGCCTATTAATGAAGGAAAGGATAATTTAAGTTTGTGAGTGGGTCTGGTGGTATTAAGATTTAAGGAGTTCCAGGAGAGAGGGTTGAAGGGAGGGAGGATGCCGTGGAGGATTTTGAAAGTTAGACAGGCGCATTTAAAGTGGACCCTGGCGATAATCGGAAGCCAGTGGAGCTTGGACAGGAACGGAGAGACATGGTCGAATTTACTTTTTGCGAAGATGAGCTTGGCCACGGCATTCTGGATCCGCTGAAGTCTATGAAGGCTTTTCTTGGTAAGGCTTAGGTAGATTGAGTTGCAGTAGTCCAATCTGGACAGGATGATAGATTGGACGAGAACAGTAAAGTGATTTTGATGGAAACGTCCAAATTGCTATTTTTGTAACTCTTTTTTTTTTTTTACAGTTTTCTCTGCAGTTCAAATGCAGTGCATCTAAATCACAAGGGGTCATGCTCTAGATGTATTTTGGGTGGGACTAGGATCAGCTTATGATTTGGATGTATTTCTAAAATAATGGAATATTATAGAAAATGTCCAGGATAAAACGTGGACATTTAAAGTGGGACCTGTTTCAATTATGCCCACACTGCCCAGCTGAAACCCCCCCCCAAAAAAAAGATTTGAAGGAAACAGTAATATCTTCAGATGTTATGGAGCACAAACAGGTTCCTGCACCATAGAGAAAGGAACCCAAACCCATATCCCACTTGAGCAGTAGTGGCTCGTGGCCAGTAGGGGGTGATGTCTATGGGACGATAATGGAATGGACATCAGGACATGATAGTGCAGTATTTTTGTGGAATTTTTCTACAAAAGGGCCAGTTTCTCGTATGATTCTGGGTAACTCTAGTTAGATACAAGCATATGTGATAGTTAAGGCCATGCCCAATAGAAGCGTACGAAAAACTGGTGAATTAAAATCTGAATATTAGCCAAGGCCAGAAAAACACACTACAGATTAATATTAAGGGAAGGTATAATAATATTCTTTTTATGTACTTTGCTATTAGGCTAGATCATAAAGGAAATCAGGATATACATGGACTCCATTTTGGGTTCTTTGTCTTTCTGTGTCTTGTACTCCATTTTGTGATCAGCCTATGTCCCAAGTCTTTGTTCAGGTTTCCCGCTTCTAAGCCACGTGGTTCTAATTGATACCAGATGTGCTTTAGGCTGGCTAGGAAGAACATATTGGATTGTGTATCCCAAGCTGAGATATGGCATGCATTAAATATGAGTGAAATTATAAAGGAATGAAAGGGGCCCCTGGAGTGATTATGTGTATGACTGTGTATTGAACAAAAGAATGGGTTTTGAAAAAAACATATTATATATATTTGCAACCTAAAGAAATTCAAAGGGCACAACATCTGGAAATAATTAGCAGTCTCTAGCATAGAAAGGGGGAAAAACAGCCCCTCCTTCTCCTCCAGGATAAGGCTTCTGTGTGAAGATCAATGAAATTTAAAACTGTCAGCTCAGGGAGAGGGCTGAGAACATTTCAGCAGACTGAGAATATTTCAGCACCCTTTTAACAAATGATTCTCTTAATATACCTTTGTGACAAGGATACAAGGAATATTGGATATGTTATAAAATGTAAATGTATATTCAGAAATGAATGTAAACAAAATGAATATGATTTCTGAAATTTTTAAACGTATAAGAGGAATTTTCTTTGTCTAACTTTAAACACCACCTCTGTTATTTTATTGGCCTATAGCCAATGATGTCACACTGAGTCAAAGGTATATAATGGGGTGTTGCGAAGTATCGAGCTGAGTTCGTTATCAGAAGGCCAGCATTTTGGCAACTATAACGACCTCCCATTAACGCAACTAGCCTTTTGATGTCCATGATAGAAAAATAGAAACAATTTTACTTTGGTAACTTTGCGTTAGTGTCATTTCCATGTTTTGTTATTTTTCACACCTTGAGTGAAAGCTAGCAGCTTAATTGGCAGCTGCAGCTTTATGAGTGCACAGGCGTCCAATTCCCATGCTCACACTCTAACTAGTACACTTGTGGTAGAATATGTGAGTCCATAGACCACCAAAAACCTACTGTACCTCCTTATAGGTGATACCTGCAAGCACAAGGGCTATTGTGATATGTCATTGGGTACAGTAGGTTTTTGGTGGGGTTTGCAGGGTTCCCCATTCAAGGAAATAATGGTGAGATATGTATGTGGTCCACTGCATTGCCCCTAGGGTGTTCCATTGATCTATGGCCAGTCTACTAAGAATACTGGCTCCCTATACATCCTAAAGGCTTGTTTTTATATAATTTTCCCTTGGACATTTTTTTTCTGAAAATTGTCCTAAAAGATAGATACACTGCACTCAAAATCATCTAGCAAATGGACATTTTTTCAAACAAAAAGTTGGACATATTTCTGGTTTGAAAATGGCCATTTCTCTACTGGATTTTTTAATGTCCCCCCCCTCCAAAAAAAAAAAAGTCCAAAATCACTTGGATATCATAATGAAAATGCTGAAACTAAATATGTCCAAGACTGAGTTGTTCCTCTTTCCTCCTAAACCCTCTGCTCCTCCTCCTCCTTTCTCCATCTCTGTAAATAATACTGTCATTGTTCCAGTCTTCTCTGCTTTCAACCTTAGAGTCGTCTTCAATTCTGACCTCTCATTTTCTACGTATATCCAACAAGCTGCTAAGACCTGTCGCTGCTATCTCTTCAATATCACCAAAATTTGCCCCTTACTCTCTGAGCACAGTACCCGGACCCTTGCCCAAGCTCTCATAACCTCATGCTTAAATTGCTGCAATCTACTCCTAACTGGTATCCCTCAGTGCCGCCTCTCCCCCTTGCAATCTGTGTAAAACTCTGCTGCGTGACTCTTCTACCAACCGCGCTACGCTCATGTCACCCCTCTCCTTAAGTCATTTCACTGGTTCCCTATCTGCCATTGCATACAGTTCAAGATCTTATTGCTGACCTATAGGTGTGTTCATTCTGCTGCCCCTCAATACCTCTTCTCTCTTCTTATTCACCTCCCAGAGAACTCCATTCTTCAGATAAGTCACTCTTAGCATTACCCTTCTCTTCCATTGCAATTCCAGACTTTGTTCCTTTCATCTAGTTGCCCCCTATGCCTGGAATAAATTATCCGAGTTTGTCCGTCAAGCCCCTTCGGTTCCCTTGTTTAAAAGCAGACTGAAAACCCACCTTTTTGATATAGCTTTCAATCCTTAACCCTACTCCTCTGCCCTCCAACCCAGCCAGCTGATTAACTGTTCCCCTTAGCTGTATCCATGACATCTTGTTTGGCTGTTTAGATTGTAAGCTCTTTCGAGCAGGGATTGTTTTCTTATTCTTTGTGACTCTGTACAGCGCTGCGTGCATCTGGTAGCGCTATAGAATTAGTATTTTAAGGTGCAAAGAAACTATTTAAACATACAGTACAGTACTTTAAGATCAACGTGTAACTCTTGATAATGCTAATGCTTGTATTCAACTATTTTTAATATGAAGTTAGTGAACACATATGCATGTATCCTCAAAGCATGTGAAAGTGCCAACTCAATTTCATTAACCTCAAGGGAGACCAATAATAAATCAATATGACAACAAGAACATAAACCATGCTGATTCAGACCAAAGTTCATCAAACTCAGTGTCCTCTCTTCAGCTGTGCACATTCTGTGTCACAAGAACTCAACAGGTCCCAAAAAGTAGGGACTTCGTATTTTGAGTTATATCCCTGAATTGGCCTATTTCAACATTTACTAAGAATCAATGCATAAATTATGCTCAAACGTTCACTAACCCCCTTTTTACAAAGCCATGCTATCAGCTGCTGCTGCTGTAACTGCCCCGAAACCCGTAGGGATTTAAAGGGCTTCGGGGCTTTTGCTGTGCAGCATCCGCTAGCTTGGCTTTGTAAAAGAGGCGGTAAATTCCTAAATTTAGGAGTATAAAATGTGGATGGCAACAGGAATGGATTTAGGGCACGAAAAAAAACTTAGGATCATGCACTGATTTTCCACTTTAGGCTTATAAATTAGGTTTATAAGCAGAATCCACATTAGGCTTTATAATGGCTTATGGGCTTCTCTTTTAGGAAATTATCCAAACCTTTTTTAAACCCTACTACACTAACTGCTTTCACCACCTTCTCCCAAAATGAACTCCAGAGTTTAATTACACATTGATTGAATAAATACTGATACTGTGTAGCTTCAGTGTGGGCATACACATGAATGGAGTCTGGGTGGGGCACAAAGTTACATGTATAAGTAATAGAATATTATAAGGTACACACCTATCTCCAAAACCTAGCCACCTGATATTCTATCTCCCTCTAAATATCTCTGTCAATGGCTAGCTCAGTCATTGGCTATATTGTGTGACATAGCCAGTCAGTGTCAATATTCATTGGCTAACCAGCTAAGTTTAGCGGAAAGATAGACCTGCCTTAAATCTTTGACTGCTATGACTTAAGGTGGCCAGATGACAAATTTCTACTTGGCCGGCTATGTCTACTGCAGCTGAAAATAGACCGGAAATTCAATGCCAGTCACAGGATGCACCACCAGCATTGAATTTTCAGGTTCTCTATTAAGCATGGGACTGCAGTCTGAAAATGGAGCCCTAGGTGCACATATGCCAGCTCTACAGCCAGAATATGTGTTCATTCCTAAGTCATATGTGTGTATCTCACCTATTACACTAGCGTTCTACAGAGTAAAGTAGACACCCACTTTCTTTTATAGAACAGGCACCTCTCAGGGGCCCAGTTATAGAGTTAGCCTCTTGGGGGCAATTTTATAAGAAGGGATTAACTTAAAGCTTGAAAATAGATAATTGAGCATTATTTTATAAAGAAAAATTTGGAAATTAGTGTATGGCCACTGATGAGAGAAAAAGCAAATGCAGCCATTTTACAGCCGTGCTAAAAGTGGCCTCAATGCATGTGAAACCCATGCGCTAGGTTCATTTTTGTGAAGCTTAGTAGAAAAGGCCTCGTATTTTGGAAAGATTCATTAAGGGCTCCTTTTACGAAGCCCTGTTAGCGGCTTTATCGCAAGCACCTTTTTAGCGCGTACTAACCCCCGCCCTAATTGAAAAACTACCGCCTGCTCAAATTAGCAAATTAGCGTGCGCTATTACGCACGTTAAACCGCTAAAGCGGCTTCGTAAAAGGAGCCCTAAAATTCTGTGTAGATGGCATGGATGGGCAGACTGGATAGTCTGCCCATCTGCTTTCTTTTTCTCAGTTTCTATTTCGGTGTAAAAAAATGAAAAGTATTTTCTTTCATTTATTATAATTGTCAGCACAACATGTACTATTCTCAAGTAATGCACAGCGTGCCATTTTTACCATGTGAAAAAAAAGGCTTCAGGATTCAGGGACCCATAGTATCTTGTTACCACAGGTCAGTGAATGCTACAGTAAATTTTTATGTTGCTTCTGCCAAGAATTTCTGATAAGAATATAAGAGTTGTTATACGGGGACAGAACAAAGGTCCATCAAGCCCAATGTCCTGTTTTCAACAGTGGCCAACCCAGGTCATAAGAGCCTGGCAACATCCCAAGCTGTAAAACAGATTTTATGCTGCTTATTCTAGGAATAAGCAGTGGATTTCCCAAGTCCATCTCAATAATGACTTATGGATTTTTGTTTTAGGAAATTATCCAAACCTTTTTTAAACCTGCTAAGCTAACTGCTTCCACCACATCCTCTGGCAACAAACTCCAGAGTAGAATTACACATCGAGTGAAGAAATATTTTCTCCAGTTTATTTTAAAATTACTACCTGGTAGCTTCATTGCATGACCCATATCCCTAGTATTTTTGGAAAAAGAGTAAACAATTGATTCACATCTACCCATTCCACTCCACTTGGTATTTTATAGACCTCTATCATATCTCCCCTGAGTCATCTCATTTCCTGGCTGAAGAGTCTTAGCCACTTTAGCTTTCCCTTATAGAGAAGTCACCCCATCCCTTTTATCATTTGTATTACTATTCTCTGTATCTTTTCTAATTCTGCTATATCTTTCTTGAGATGCAGCAACCTGAATTGAATACAGTATTCGAGGTGTGGCCAACTCATAGAACAATAAAAAGACATTATTAACATTTTAATCTTTGTTTTCCATTCCTTTCCTGATAATTCCTAGTATTCGATTTGCTTTCTTCGTTGTCACTGCACACTGAGCTGAGGGTTTCAATGTATCTTCAATGATGATGCCTTGATTCTTAGTGCAAGGGAAAACCCCCCTTTAATCTGAATTAAATCCAGCTTTTAATGCAGCTTTGTAAAACATCCCCTAAGTACAGAACATAATTCATTTTGAGGCATAATAGCGTTTTACAAACCATAATACATTAAACTAAAAAAATAAAATAAAAATGAAGAACAAGATTGGACCAGCTTCTTTGAAAATGAAGGGATATTGCTGCTACACATAGAGCCGTCATCCATTATGTTGCTAAGATACTATAATAACTTTAATAGGTATCAAAACATACAATTACTTTAACAGGTACTCACTTAAGTGGGTTCCACTGTAAATATACTATATTTTCTTTTGACAACCTTGTATTTTCTCTTTTTGTTCTATTACTATACTTTGGAGAATGGCCATTGTCCTATATCTCATTTGAGATACAACTTCCAGAACTTAACATATGGCCTTAGTATACAATAGACTAGTGCTAAGCAATAAGCAACCATGGTCTTCAAATGATTCAAGCCTGTTGCATCCTGAAAATATCCTGACTGTGAATGAGATGAAGGACTCTTGAACTTTATGAAAGCAATATAAACATACCTCTTTGCCTCACTCCCCTGCCTATGGTGGGTGGATTACAAAGAAATGTATATTGGTACTATATCCTCAGTATATGTTGCATTAGGATAAAAACCTGTATTTAAAATCTTGCACTATAACTATGGCAAATTGTAACCTATAAACCTGTAAAAGACACCACACAAACCCCAGTATCCTGGTCTGATCACCATCTGATCACATTCAACTACACCTACAAAACAAATCAACCGTCAACCAGGAAGCAACCTCAACATAAGATAATATACAACAGCGAGGCTATTAACTTAAGAGGATCTTTCCACAGGTCTCTTAAATCTAGTAGGAACATCAAAACAAAATTCTCAGTCTGTTGAAGAGGCAGCCATGGACTAGCACACTGAGGTAAAAACCCTATATCAGGGGTGCCCAATAGGTCGATCACGATCGACTGGTAGATCGCCAAGGCAAAGCGAGTCGATCGCGGAGCCCATCTCGGGCTCCGTGATAGACTCACTTTGCCTTGGCGATCTACCGGGCCGATCAGCCTTTCTCTCCCCAACATCAATTCTGCCGTCGGAGAGGAAGTTAGGGCCAGCCAATCACTGCCTGGCTGGGCCAGAACTTCCTCTCAAACGGCAGAATTGACGTCGGGGAGAGAAATGCTGGTTGGCCTGAAGCAGAGAAGCAGGGAGAGCTTGGGACGGCGGTGGCGGCTTTGGGATCTGTTACCCAATGGTGACAGTGGCTTGGTGGAGGGCAGGGAGAAAGAAAGAAATGGGGCAGGCAGGGAGAAAGAAGGGAAACAGAAAAAAAGAAAGGGGGCATGAAGAGAGAAAAAAAGAAAGGGAGGCAGGAAGAAAGAAAGGGCATGGAGAGAGGAAGAAAAAGTTGGGGGAGGGAATGAGGTCTGGAGGAGAGGAAGCATACAGGCTGAAAAAAGGGAAGAAAGATTGGATGCACAGTTAGAAGAAGAAAGTGCAACCAGAGACTCATGAAATCACCAGATAACAATTTATTTTCAATTTAGTGATCAAAATGTGTCTGAATTTATATCTGCTGTCAATATTTTGCTCTATGGTCCCCCTTTTACTAAACCACAATAGCGTTTTTTAGTGCAGGGAGCCTATGAGCGTCGAGAGCAGCACTGGGAATTCAGCGCAGCTCCCTGTACTAAAAACTGCTACTGTGGTTTAGTAAAAAGGGAGGGGGGTATATTTGTCTATTTTTGTATGGTTGTTACTGAGGTGACAGTGCAAAGAGTCATCTGCCTTGACCTCTTTGAAAAAACCCTGGAATAGGAATGATAATTAACATTTTCTCAGCGTATAGTGTGCTTTGTGTTTTTTTTTTAATTTTATTGTTGGTAGATCATTTTGACTAGGTCATTTTAAAAGTAGCTCACAAGCCCAAAAAGTGTGGGCACCCCTGCCCTATATGAAGGTCTAGCCCCAATCTAATCTAATCTAGTCTTCAGTTTATATACCGGGTCATCTCTCGTCGGAGCTCGACTCAGGGCTCTTTTTACGAAGCCGCGTTAGCGGTTTAGCGCGTGCTAATTTTCCGGCCACGCTAGCCGCTGCTGCCTCCTCCTGAGTTTTTCGGCTAGTGCGGGGGTTAGCATGCGCTAAAAAGGTGCGTACGATAAAGCCGCTAACGTGGCTTCGTAAAAGGAGCCCTCAGTTTACAAGAAGTCAAGAGACTAGAATACACATAAAATAAGGAGAAATAAAAGATAATAAAAATTAGTTTAGTCTATCATAGAAGGAAATCTTGCAATGTTTACAATTAGTAGGTTCTGCAGGTAAGCTAATTAGATATTGTGAGAACAGCAGGGTTTTTAAGGTTTTCCGAAATAATTTTAATTGGTCTATCATTCTAATAACACCAGGAAGTTCATTCCAAATCTCTACCAACTTGAAAACATAGGACTGACAAAGTTCCCCAGCTGATTTAATTCCCTTGAAAGAAGGAAACAATAATTTGTACTTCTGTTCCTCAAATAACAGGTTCTATAAGCATTCCAGTGTAAGGGAATCAGAGGATAAAATAAGATTGAAAATAATACCTACATAGTTAAATTGGATCCTGAAACGAACAGGAAGCCAATGAAACTTTGTAAGCAAAGGAGAGATATGATCAAAGAGATTGAATACTATCCCTGCAAATACACTTCCCCCTGGTTTACCGATGACTTATGAACTAAGAAAAGAGAACTAAGGAGAGCAGAGAGGAAATGGTACAAATCCAGGCTGAACAGTGACAAGTCTAAATGGAAGGAATTGCATGTAGAATATAAACAAAGCCACCCTAGAGGCTAAAAAAGTACCTCTCTGGACAACTAATAAGGACCCCCCAATAGATCAAAAATCTTTTCAAACTAACAAAACAGATACAACATCACAAGGAGACAACCAATGCCTTAACAATGAACTCTGAACTTACAAAATACCAAAGTGGAATACTAGTCAATCAATAATCACAATACTAGTCAATAATACGAATCAATAATCACAATACTAGTCAATCAATAATCACAAAATCAATAATCACATAATCCCCAAATACAACCCAAGAAAAGTGGGTAGCATTGCACTCAAATATCACAACCCTACAAACGAGGGAAACAATGTAGTTCAATAAATATATAGTATATAATAATAGTGGGGCCTCAGTGTAACAGTCAAAGCTATGGCCCCACTATTATATATTATATATTTATTGAACTACGTTGTTTCCCTCGTTTGTAGGGTTGTGGTATTTGAGTGCAGTACTACCTACTTTTCTTGGGTTGTATTTGGGGATTTTGTGATTATTGATTAACAATGAACTCGACAGCGAAACACTCTTAGACTACTTCACTGACAAAAGTAGAAAAAATACCGTATCGCCTTGACTCCGCCATGCTACAGACAGCATCCCTCTGCAACTCAGACAAAATAATTAAAACTACAACTGGGAATCTAACTCAGTTCGAAACTGTCTCCCACAATGACATCGCCATGAAACTAGATGCTAATCTTATTGCCAATCTTATTGTGTACTAAGAATATTTCAAGCACTCTTGCTTTGACTTTGGGAGGACATATGCTACTACTGTAGTTAGAATTCAGTAAAAATGTTTAATTTAGTGCAAATTATTTTCATTGGTTTGACATGTGGCCCAATTAATCATTGCTCATCAACCATAGCAGGTAGTAATGTAACCTGAGTTTAAATTAAATTGCTTTTTTTGTTGTTGTTTCAGTATTAGGAAAGACTGTCTTCACAGCTGTGAAAAGCAAAAAAGCTTCATTGTAACACAAAAAAATTTTGGAAACTCTCTCTAAATCTTAGGCCTCCTTTTACGAAACTGCGATAGCAGTTTTTAGCGCGGGAAGCTACATTGAATGGCCCGTGCTGCTCCCGATGCTCATTGAGTTCCTATGAGCTTTGGGAGCCACGAGGGCCATTCAGCGCAGCTCCCCACGCTAGAAACTGCTATCGCAGCTTCGTAAAAGAGGGGGGTTAATCTGTCACTCGTAGACATAGGAAAAAAAACTCAGCAGAACAGTGCAGTAAACAGGTGTTCTGTGTTCTTCATTAAAATATTTGTTTTTTGACATGATTTTGTAATTGACTACTTTAGTAGCTTAATAGAAACATAGAAACACGATGGCAGATAAAGGCCAAATGGCCCATCTAGTCTGCCCATCCACAGTAACCATTATCTCTTCCTCTCTCTAAGACAGGGGTGTCCAACCTGTGGCCTGAGGGCCGCATGCGGCCCCGTGAAGTATTTTGTGCGGCCCCGGTCGAGGGCGATGCAGTGTTTTCCTCTGCTGCCCCCGGTTGTTTACTGTCTTGCCAGCTCCCTCCTCTGTCTTGCTGCAGTGTTTGCACGTTTGTGCGGCCCCAGAAACATTTTTTTCGGCCAATGCAGCCCAGGGAAGCCAAAAGGTTGGACACCCCTGCTCTAAGAGATCCCACATACCAATCCCATGCCTTCTTGAATTCAGACACAGTCTCTGTCTCCACCACCTCTTCTGGTTGCCTGTTCCATGCCATCTACCACCCTTTCTGTAAAAAAGTATTTCTTTAGATTATTCCTGAGCCTATCTCCTCTTAACTTCATCCTATGTCCTCTCATTCCAGAGCTTCCTTTCAAATGAAAGAGACTCGACTCATACGATTTACATCACGTAGGTATTTAAACATCTATCATATCTCTCCTTTCCTGCCTTTCCTCCAAAGTATACAGAAGTTTACATCTATTAAGCCTCATACTTTTGGGGCTCAGTAGGATAAGTTTCTCACGTTATTTAGGTATGCCAATATCAGCTGTTAAAAGAGGGTTGCTTGGGAGATTTTCTGGTTGGTAAGAAACACAGGGGCTCTTTTACTAAAATGCATTTATAAATAGGCTAATATGTTTTAACATGGGTCTTTTCCATGCACTAAGCCCATTTCCTAGCATTTTCCCAAAATAGGGCTTTTTTTCTTCTTTTTGTAGGTTTGGTGCTAATTTTTTTTTTAATTAGTATGCAAAACCTTCCTAAATATAAATGCAGGACCACTTACCACCTCTTATTTAGGAGGTGCTAAGTATTCCCAAGTTAACAAGTATTCAATGCAGATGAATCAGAGAATCTCAAACAAGTCTCTGTAACACTGGAAGACGTAATGGGTCAATTTAACAAAGTATACATCCCAGAGTGCTGACAGAGCTATTAGAAATTAGTAGTTTATCTTTAAAATACAGTGCAGTACTGGAAGACTGGAAGGTGACCATTGTGACGCCGATTTTTTTAAAAGGGCTCCAGATGTGATCTGGGAAATTAGACCGATGAGTCCGACATCGGTGCCAGGCAAAATGGTAGAGACTATTATAAAGAACAAACTGACAGAACAAATAAATAAGTACGGATTAATGAAAGAAAGTCAACATGGATTTAGTATAGGGAAATCTTGCCTCACCAATCTACCACATTTCTTTGAAGGGGTGAATGAACATGTGGATAAAGAACTGATTGATACTATGTATTTGACAACTGATTGATACTATGTATTTGACAAAGTACCTCATGAAAGACTTCTGAGAAAATTAGAGAGTTATGGGATAGGAGGTAATGTTCTATTATGTATTAAGAATTAGGTGAAAGACAGAAAGAGTGTAGGTTTAAATGGTCAATATTCTCAACCAGACTTATAGCCCGTTACATTAACAGGTGCTAGAATGTGTGTGTGTGTGTCTGTGTTTATTTCTTTCTCTCTCTCTCCTTAGCCTGTTTCTGTATTTCTGTATTTCTTTCTTTCTGTCTTTCTTTTTCCTCGGCTGTCCACCCCCACCTCTTGCCTGCTCCCCCTGTCCATTCTCCCTTCCTTTTACCTCCCCTGTGTCCACCACAAACCCTTCACTGCTCCCCTTATCCATCAGCAGCCCTTCTCCCTTTGTTTTAACTCCCCCCTGTCCAGCAGCACCTCTTTCCTGCTCCCCATGTCCAGCAGTAGGCCTCCCTTCCTTTTTCTGCCCCAGTCCCTCAGCACTTCTTCCCCTGTCCACCAGCAATACCTCTTTTCTGTTCCTCCTGAAAAGCAGTAGGCCTCTCTTCATTTTTTTGTCCCCCCTGTCCATCAGCACCTCTTCCCCTGTCCAGCAGCACCTCTTTTCTGCTTCCCTTGTCCAGCAGTCGGCCTCCCTTCCTTCCCCCCCCCTCAACCATCAGCACTTCTTCCCCTGTCCATCAGTACCTCTTTTCTACTTCCCCTGTCCAGCAGTAGGCCTCTCTTCCTTTTTTTGCCCCCCCCCATCAGCACCTCTTCCCCTATACAGCAGCACCTCTTTTCTACTCCCCCTGTCCAGTAAGCCTCCCTTCCTTTTTTTGCACCCCCCCCTCCATCAGCACCTCTTCCCCTGTCCAGCAGCACCTCTTTTCTACTACCACTGTCCAGCAGTAGGCCTCCCTTCCTTTTTTTGCCCCCCCTCCATCAGCACCTCTTCCCATGTCCAGCAGCAACCCTTACCTCTGTTCTTTTTTGTCTGCCCTCCACCGACATCCGCCTCAAGCCGCCACAGCCTGCAGGCATCGACAGCCTCTGTGGCCTGCTCCCATTCCCTCCTCGCCATCGCGCGCCATCCCCCCCCCCCCAGGGAAGCTTCGTGCATTTCCGGCTTCGGCAGCCTCCTGTGCGGGCCGCCCGCCCGTCTGTGCACACACATCTGCGGGAGGAGGAGGAGGCCAGGGTTGCGCGGAGCAACAACGGCAGCAGCTCGGACGTGCAGCCAGCGCTAGGCAGAGTCGGTGTCGGGCATGGACTTTGCGCCGCCAGGGCCAGCTCCTCACTTCGCTTGTGGAGGCAATCGGCGGCTGGCTGCGGTCCCCAGTCCGCTTTCAAAGTTCATTTTTTAGTTCAAAGCCGACGCCGCAGCTCCTCTCTCGATCCCTGCCTGGTGTGGTTCGATAGAGGAGCTGCGGCGGCGGCTTGAGCTAAAAAATGAACTTTGTCAGGTAATTGGAAGTGTTCAAGCCCACTGCCAGAGAGAGAGAGAGAGAGAGAGATGCTGATAAGCGCGCATGCGCACTCTTGTGGCCACATCCCGACAGATCAGATCTCAGGGAACACGCAGCAAGAGTGCACATGCACGCTTAGCATTTTATATTCTCAATGGAGAAGGGTAAATAGTGGAGTTCCAAAAACACACACAAACTCCTAGCTGCCTTAAACAAACACTTCCAAATTATAAGGCTATAAACAAGAGGTAAGGGAGGAGCTGTTAGAACTTATGGGGCTCATAATAAAAAAAAACCACAAATGTCTAAAAAGTAGCCTAAATGGGTACTTGGAAGATCAAAAAGCCTGATCGTCCAAGTATCCATATCCAAAGCTGGTTTTAGACGTATCTAAAACCAGCTTAGGCCTTTCTCCTGCCTCTAAACGCATAGAGCGAAAAGAGGCATTTTTGAGGAGGGGAAAGGGCGGGATGTGGGTGGGAGGTGGGCCGACCTAGGCCCAGGCGTCCAGCAGGTATAACCAAAACTTTAGGCAGGTTGCCTAGTCGGCACTTATACGTTTTGACTTAGACCAAGTCAAAACAGGTATAAGTGCCGAAAAAGGGCCCACTGAGCTGATGGCGGCTGGCGCGATCAGCTCAGTGGCCCAGCAACCTATCCACCCCCCTACCGCAACCATCATGGCAGAAGAGATGGCTCATCTCCCCTGCCACAATGCGATCACTCCTCTACCCAAACTGCCATGACCCGCGGCAGGAGAGATGCCCAATTGATCCAGACAGGAGGGAGCCCAAGCCTTCCAGCAATATTGAGCCACGACCCCCCAACAACATCGGGGCAGGAGGGAGCCCAAGCTCTCTTGCCCTGTTGAGCCGCGACCCCCCCAACAACATCGGGGGCAGAAGGGAGCCTAAGCCCTCCTGCCCCATTGAGCTGTGACCCCCCCCCCAACAACATTGGGGTAGGAGGGAGCCCAAGCCCTCCTGCCCCATCGAGCCACGTCCCCCCCAACAACATTAAGATCTGGGCAGGAGGGATCCCAGGACCTCCTGCCCCGATGCAGCTCCCTCACAACCACCCCTCCAAACTTCTGACTGGCCCACCGAACACCTCCCCCCACCTACTGACCCATGACACCCCTCCACTGACCCCGCGAAACCCCCTCAACCCCGACACCCCCATACATGTAAAAAAGGTGGCCGTCCTTCAGGCCCGCCATCCTCAGATTGGCGGGCTTTAGGGCCTGATTGGCTCAGGTGCCTCAAACCCCTCCCACAGGTGGAGCCTGAGGCACCTGGGCCAACCAGAATTGGCCCAGTAGCCTTAGGCTACTCCTGTGGGTACATAGGGACAACAGGCTAGAATGTACTATTTTTTTTAACATCTTTGGGTGGTGGGAGGGGGGGTCGGTGACCAATGGGTGAGTAACAGGGGTCATGTATAAATCCTTCCAGTGGTCATCTGGTCAGTTTGGCCACCCATTTAGCATCAGATGCTTTTAAAACAGGTCTAGCTCCAAATGTCTGAAAAAATAGCCCAGGATCTTTTGTTAAAGGTTTGATTATGCCTGATGAGTGTCCAAGTCCTAAGCCAGCACCAAAACACGCCTCTAACATGCCTCCTAAAGATTTGGACACATTGGAGACAAAACAACCGGAAAGACATCTAGGAAGTCTGTTTTGAGAATGCCCATTTGGACGTTTTGACTAGTAAGACGTCCAAATGCTGGTTTATGATGCCTTTTGGACGTGTATCTTTTTAAGGTCTAATTTTTGTTCGTTTTAATGGCCTTGTGCTAATTTTGCCATTAGCAAGTAGCTATTAAAACAGATTAGCACATGAGCCCTAACCATCACCCAATTCTTAGGTGGTAAAGGCTTGTATACTAATCAAATTGGTGAGCACACAACAATGTAGCTGCACTAATCGGTTAGTGCAGATCACACTCACTCTTCATCCCCACCCCCAATTTTTGTGTGTGTGTGTGGGTAGCATGTGCATATCCCAAAATTACACATATAGATGCCTGAGCTGCAGAGATTTCAAACAGGAGGGGTTTGTGTTTGGTTTGGGTGGAATGAAAATGTATACAGTAGTCCTATTATTCTATATATAGTGCTCAAAACTTAGCCCAGAAATTTGGGCACACCCCCACAATCCGCACGCAATTTAATTGACTAATGAACCAATTACAGCCTTTAAATTATCGGTGCTAATAGGCAACAATTAGAATTTATGTGCACATCTTGCTAAGCGTATTCTATAAAGATGCACATGTAAATTCTACTGCACGCATCTGAAAAGGAGGCTTGATCGTGGGAGGGGAATGCGCAGGTTATGGGCAATCCATACCTGATGTGGACATGGGAATTTACACCAGATTTCAGTTAGTGTAAATCCTTATACCTAAAACTTAAGTATAGATCCTGGCACCGGCGCTATTCTTCAAATGGTGCCCAATTTGGAGTCAAACAAAATCAATAATATAGTATGGATTCCTATGATAGAACCACTGCAACACCTACAAAAGTGGAGAAAAAGAGACCTCAGAATAAATAACCCACATAATTCAGCACAAGTCATGCAAATTGAGCATAGCACAGTCATGGGTCTCTCAAAAAACTTCACCATATGTCCAAAATAACGTTCTTTCAAAATTGCAGAATAATATTCCTAAACATAGGGGTACAGCAGTACTAAATCTATCCAAACATATTCAAGTTGATCCAAGGAGTAAAAATCATCAAAATCCACCAGCCAGATTCGACAGCGGCCCTGTTTCGCACAAAGTTATTTTAAGAGTCTAAGAAAAGATCCTCCTATGAACCAGCAACATAGCAAAAACCAAACAAGAAAAAAGAAAACAGGAAAAGTATGTCCTGAAATCGGCTCACCAGTGAGTAGCAGCTTCCTTCCACCAGTCAGCCGAATAAATCTGATTCAACATCACTGTGACCACACCTGACAGAGCATTTCTCAATGCAACATCATGACATCATCTCATACTGCACCTCTTTCCATCTTTCAATGATGATAATCTTGCAGCCCAATCCAGATCTTTATCCACAAACCATCCAATCCCCGATCAGGTTTCATGTCACTGCCATCCACCTTTCAACCCAAAAAATCTTCTGGTCCAATGTCAGTGCAGCTGCAGGCAACACGACATCATGTTGTCCTCATCCATGACAGCTGCTCTGTCATTCTTATAATGATATTATATAAGCTGTTTAGTCTAAATTTTTCACACCAACAATTACAGTCTCAATCCCAACAGGGATTCACATTACTAATAATAATATTCAAAATTAATAAAAACAAAAATATCTTCCAATAAAAGGCAGCAATACCACACAGCTGATGACAAAAATCCAATCTTTACACCACCAGTGCCAACAATGTCATACACAGGACTCATGGGCAATCTTTTAATAACATAGTAACATAGTAGATGACGGCAGATAAAGACCCGAATGGTCCATCCAGTCTGCCCAACCTGATTCAATTTAAATTTTTTTTTTTTTTTTTTTCTTCTTAGCTATTTCTGGGCGAGAATCCAAAGCTTTTCCCGGTACTGTGCTTGGGTTCCAACTGCCGAAATCTCTGTTAAGACTTACTCCAGCCCATCTACACCCTCCCAGCCATTGAAGCCCTCCCCTGCCCATCCTCCTCCAAACGGCCATGCACAGACACAGACCGTACAAGTCTGCCCAGTAACTGGCCTAGTTCAATCTTTAATATTATTTTCTGATTTTAAATCTTCTGTGTTCATCCCACGCTTCTTTGAACTCAGTCACAGTTTTACTCTCCACCACCTCTCTCGGGAGCGCATTCCAGGCATCCACCACCCTCTCCGTAAAGTAGAATTTCCTAACATTGCCCCTGAATCTACCACCCCTCAACCTCAAATTATGTCCTCTGGTTTTACCATTTTCCTTTCTCTGGAAAAGATTTTGTTCTACGTTAATACCCTTTAAGTATTTGAACGTCTGAATCATATCTCCCCTGTCTCTCCTTTCCTCTAGGGTATACATATTCAGGGCTTCCAGTCTCTCCTCATACGTCTTCTGGCGCAAGCCTCCTATCATTTTCGTCGCCCTCCTCTGGACCGCCTCAAGTCTTCTTACGTCTTTCGCCAGATACGGTCTCCAAAACTGAACACAATACTCCAAGTGGGGCCTCACCAATGACCTGTACAGGGGCATCAACACCTTCTTCCTTCTACTGACTACGCCTCTCTTTATACAGCCCAGAATCCTTCTGGCAGCAGCCACTGCCTTGTCACACTGTTTTTTCGCCTTTAGATCTTCGGACACTATCACCCCAAGGTCCCTCTCCCCGTCCGTGCATATCAGCTTCTCTCCTCCCAGCATATACGGTTCCTTCCTATTATTAATCCCCAAATGCATTACTCTGCATTTCTTTGCATTGAATTTTAGTTGCCAGGCATTAGACCATTCCTCTAACTTTTGCAGATCCTTTTTCATATTTTCCACTCCCTCTACGGTGTCTACTCTGTTACAAATTTTGGTATCATCTGCAAAAAGGCACACTTTTCCTTCTAACCCTTCAGCAATGTCACTTACATACATATTGAACAGGATTGGCCCCAGCACCGAACCCTGAGGGACTCCACTAGTCACCTTTCCTTCCTTCGAGCGACTTCCATTAACCACCACCCTCTGGCGTCTGTCCGACAGCCAGTTTCTGACCCAGTTCACCACTTTGGGTCCTAACTTCAGCCCTTCAAGTTTGTTCAACAGCCTCCTATGAGGAACTGTATCAAAGGCTTTGCTGAAATCCAAGTAAATTACATCTAGCATATGTCCTCGATCCAGCTCTCTGGTCACCCAATCAAAAAATTCAATCAAGTTCGTTTGGCACGATTTACCTTTTGTAAAGCCATGTTGCCTCGGATCCTGTAACCCATTAGATTCAAGAAAATATACTATCCTTTCTTTCAGCAACACTTCCATTATTTTTCCAACAACTGAAGTGAGGCTCACCGGCCTGTAGTTTCCTGCTTCATCCTTGTGACCACTTTTATGAATAGGGACCACATCCGCTCTCCTCCAATCCCCAGGAATCACTCCCGTCTCCAGAGATTTGTTGAACAAGTCTTTAATAGGACTCGCAAGAACCTCTCTGAGTTCCCTTAGTATCCTTGGATGGATCCCGTCTGGTCCCATCGCTTTGTCCACCTTCAGTTTTTCAAGTTGCTCATAAACACCCTCCTCCGTGAACGGCGCAGAATCTACTCCATTTTCTCGTGTAACTTTGCCGGACAATCTCGGTCCTTCTCCAGGATTTTCTTCTGTGAACACAGAACAGAAGTATTTGTTTAGCACATTTGCTTTCTCCTCATCACTCTCCACATATTTGTTCCCAGCATCTTTTAGCCTAGCAATTCCATTTTTTATCTTCCTCCTTTCACTAATATATCTGAAAAAATTTTTATCTCCCTTTTTTACATTTTTAGCCATTTGTTCTTCCGCCTGTGCCTTCGCCAAACGTATTTCTCTCTTGGCTTCTTTCAATTTCACCCTGTAGTCCTTTCTGCTCTCCTCTTCTTGGGTTTTTTATATTTCATGAACGCCAACTCTTTCGCCTTTATTTTCTCAGCCACTAGGTTGGAGAACCATATCGGCTTCCTTTTTCTCTTGTTTTTATTGATTTTCTTCACATAAAGGTCCGTAGCCATTTCTATCGCTCCTTTCAGCTTAGACCACTGTCTTTCCACTTCTCTTATGTCCTCCCATCCTAACAGCTCTTTCTTCAGGTACTTTCCCATTGCATTAAAGTCCGTACGTTTGAAATCTAGGACTTTAAGTATCGTGCGGCCGCTCTCCACTTTAGCCGTTATATCAAACCAAACCGTTTGATGATCGCTACTACCCAGGTGAGCACCCACTCGAACATTAGAGATACTCTCTCCATTTGTGAGGACCAGATCCAATATCGCTTTTTCCCTTGTGGGTTCCGTCACCATTTGTCTGAGCAGAGCCTCTTGAAAGGCATCCACAATCTCCCTACTTCTTTCCGATTCCGCAGACGGAACATTCCAGTCCGCATCCGGCAGGTTGAAATCTCCCAACAGCAGAACCTCCTCTTTCCTTTCAAACTTTTGGATATCCACAATCAGATCCTTATCAATTTGCTGCGATTGAGTCGGAGGTCTGTAGACTACACCCACGTAGATAGAAGCTCCATCTTCTCTTTTCAGAGCAATCCATATCGCTTCTTCCTCTCCCCAGGTCCCTTGCATTTCGGTCGCTTGGATATTGATCTTTACATAGAGAGCTACTCCTCCACCTTTATGACCATCTCTGTCCTTCCTAAAAAGATTATATCCCGGTATGTTTGCATCCCATCCATGTGATTCACTGAACCATGTCTCTGTGATAGCAACAATATCTAGATCTGCCTCTAATATCAGGGCTTGCAGATCATGAACTTTGTTGCTTAGACTGCGAGCATTTGTGGTCATCGCTTTCCAGCTATTTTTCAGCGATAATCTCCTTTTTCGTATGGATTTTTGTGTCGTTTCACTTTCCGTTGCAATACTAAGAAATGAGTTGCTGATATTGCTTATGTTGCAGCCTTTACTACTATCACATCTTTTCTTTTGCCGGGGGTGGTCTCTATAATTGTCCTTCGTACATACACCACCCCCACCTTCTAGTTTAAATGCCTAGAAAAATATTGTCTAAATTTCTCTGCAAGGTTTCTTTTTCCTGCTGTAGTAATATGTAGCCCATCAGTGCAATATAGCTTCTTGTCCTTCCATGTATTTCCCCATCCTCCTATGTACCTGAAGCCTTCTTGATGACACCAGGCTCTGAGCCATCTATTAAAGTCCTCTGTGTTTTTCATTCTTTGCTCTCCTTTTCCATATGCAGGCAGTATTTCAGAAAAAGCTAAAGTCTTTACAAAAGGTTTCACGCCCTCACCAAGCTCCCGAAAAGCTTTCTGTGCTGCAAGTGTGGAGTTGTTGGCCAGGTCATTTGTTCCCAGATGGATAACAACATCAGTGTTAAAATCCTTAGTTTCTTCCTTAATTATAGTCAGTATTTGCCTGGAACTCCTGGTAGCTGAGGATCCTGGAAGACATTTCACTATTTTGGTCTCCTCGCCCTGTGTTCCAAGGTTAATGCCTCTAATGATGGAATCCCCCAACAGTAATAGTTTTCTGTTTTTGGCTTTTTTATTTGTACTTAGGGTGCTCTTGTTCTCTTGAGTTTCTTTCATTGGTTCCAGTCCCACCTCCCTTCTGTTTTCCTGAGTATCGCAGTGCACTAGTGGAGCGAAGGAATTCTGTAGAGGTAATATTAGTGAAGGTGGATGTTTCTGTGTTACATGTCGCAGTCTTCCTGAGCCTACTGTGACCCATTTATTCCTGGGCTGTTTTATTCTTTGAGGTAGAGGTGGTAAGTTGGTATGATTTTGTGGAGTGATGGAAGCTGCTTTAATTGTATTCAATTCCTGTTTAAGTTTGCAGAGCTCCTCCTTAATACTGGCAAGTTGAAGACAGATGGGGCAAGCCTTAAGCCTCCAAATAGTATGTCTTGGAATTAAAGCACCACAGTGATTGCATAGAATAAAGGTCATCTTGATTGGTTGTGAAGTCCTGATTATATGGGTCTCTATATATGAATAGTGGTCCCTGGGGTTGGTGGGACTATAAGTAAGACTACTAGTAAGGCAGAAATATAGGCTCTATACCACCTAAAACACAGTATTTTAAACAAAAATGCAGGTTCTATCAGTGCTACCCTAAAACACAGGATTTATAACAGGATTTTCCCTACTTTAGTCACCCTGAGCCACAGGCACCAGAAATATAGGCTCTATACCACCTAAAACACAGTATTTTAAACAAAACTGCAGGAAGAGGAAATAAGATTTAACAGAGGAAAGAGAAGGATTTTTTTGTGCTTTTTTATATTTTTTTTTTAGTAAGAAACAAGGAGGAGAAGAGAAATTAAGCAGATATAATGCTGAAAACCAGTCAAAAGAGCAGAATATGAAATGTTGAGTAACTTAGCTTTTAGAAGTTCACAGGGCAGCCTTGTTTCAGCAATGTCCCAAAGATGGCATCCCACTCTATATTTCCATTCCAACCTTTTGTAGAAACAGTAGCCCAGTCAAAAATCTATGTATGTTCCATTTGCCACAACTGCCTCTTTGAATTGAACCTGGAATATGATCAAGGACCCAGCAACGTAAATCCATAAAATCATGATGAACATCCAAACAATGAGAAACCAGAGGAGTTGCAATTCTCCCCAAAGTCACACAGCTTTTATGTTCAGTCAATCTTGTTTTTAAATCCCTAGTTGTCTGACCCACATATAGAAGATGGCGAGGGCAAATTAAAACATAAACAACATGATATGATGTGCAATCTATTGTATAACGTGAAAATGCTGAAAGCAACCTAGAAGGATGAATAAAATGATCAGTCTCTAACATAATTGCAAACATCAAACATCATCCACATTTTCTGCATCCATTTACTCTATCATGCAAGACCATAGGCTGGGTCCATACATTTGATTTACACAAAAGATCTTTAAGATTTCAATTGCATAAGAAGGAAAGCATTAATTGTACATCATTAAAACATGGATGAGAAAAAAATATTTAGAAATGGCCTCTGATCTTCTGGGATAACATAAAGAAAACTAGAAGAGTACTTCATCCCATATACAAGGGTCAGATCTGAATTAGAGAATGACACGGTGACAAAATTCATCACCGTTCCCGTCCCCGCGGATAACCGCGAGAAACCATCTTCATGTCATTTTTTAAGGAGAGAGGGAAAAATCAGAGTATGACCCACTGACCCGCAAGCTTTGCTTTGAAGAATGCTGGTGTAGAAGGACCGAGGTTGAAATAGACACTAGAAAATGACATGGGATTATTTCCCGCGGTTATCTGTGGGAACGGGAACGGTGATGAATTTTGTCACCGTGTCATTCTCTAATCTGAATCACTATGTGTAGATTCAAATTTTTTTTTTTTTTTTTTAAATCTCTGGGGTTATACTGTATAGGGCTCATTTATGGGCCCTGTTAACTACCTTCCTCAGATAAGCCCTATTCAAAAATTTCTCATTCCATGTCTCAGAAAATCTCAAATAGTCCTGAGAAGAGTGGCAGATGCATCTATGTCTTAAAATTGTGAAATGGGAAAACTGGTTTTCAAATGAGGGGGATGCATACTAGTATAATGAAACAATGCATTATGATCAGTTGGTTTAACATAGGTTGAAGAATAGACATTCCTTCCATTTACAGAAACATTTACATCCAAAAATGTGATAGAAGAAACCCGACAGACAAATTCAAACTTAATAGATACATGGCAAGCATTTACATAAGCAAAAAAATCATAAGAAAACATTTCTAGATCACTGCCAGACAACAAAGATATAATCAAGTATCACCACCTGCACCTTAAATGCTTAGCCCACTGAGTATAAAACACCCATTTTGTTTCAAAAACTGTCATAAATAAATTTGCAATAGAGGGAGCAAACGAAGCCCTCCCTCATTGCCATCACGTAACCATACATTTTTATTAAATCAGGCTATTATCTCTATAAGTGCTGGCACGTACTCATAGAAGTGATTAATTTACCATTTTCATATGTAATTAACCCCCCCCCCCCTTTTTACAAAACCGTAGCATGGTTTTTAGCATCGTCCGTGGCAGTAACAGCTCTGACGCTCATAGAATTCCTATGAATATCAGAGATGTTACCACCATGGCCGGCGATAAAAACCATGCTACGGTTTTGTAAAAGGGGAGGGAGTGGTAAGCTAGCTTTAATACTGTATATATAAAAGGTGGAATTCAGTGGTTAGAGTCACAACCTCAGGACCCTGAGATTGTGGATAGAGAATGACACGGGAAAAAAAATCTGTCCCCCTCACTGCCCCGTCACCGGACCACCGTCCCCTTCACCACCACGACCCCGTCCATGCCGTCCCCTTCACCATCCCATCCCCACACTTCCCTCTCACTTCACTGCTCTTCAGCAGCCCGAGAATCTCCCTCCCTCCCCCTTACCTACACTGATAACCTACAGACACATCTATTCCTGAATGTATAGTGCAAATTTTCAGATTCATAATCAACTTGATTCACCCATATTTATTGTATATTTTATATTAAACAACTTATCCCCTCTTTTACAAAGGTGCGCTAAGCTTTTTAGCGTGCGCTAAATATTAGCGCACGCTATACACACGCTAAACGCTAATGTGTGCATCTTATCCTATGGACACATTAGCGGATAGCACACACATTGATTTAGCGTGCACTAAATCCATAGTAAAACGCTTAGCACACCTGTGTAAAAGAGGGCCTTAGAGCTATAAGTGATTCACAGCCAGTGTGAAAAATCAAAACTTTTTTCCTAGAAAATGTCAAGTGTGCACCTTTTTGTTCACTATTTTACATTAACCCATGCTTAAAGTTAAATGACACTATCAGTCTTATTGTATGCTTGAGCCTACTATGAGGGGGTGCTGAAATGTTCTCAGCCCGGCCAAGAAGAGAATGATGTGAACATGGTTCAATCAATGATCTGAAACAATGTCAAAACATGGAATTTTATTTCTGCAAATTGGCATTTAACGAAATGACAATCTTTTCAGCTATAGTGGCAAAATAACACTCAGAATTTGGAAGCTGGTTGGTTGGGCTCCGAGCTTGTCAACACCCCCTTGTGTACATTTATCAGTATGCAGGAACAGAAAGTAATCAATTTTCTCGCTTACTCTCCACTTAGTATATAACAAAGTGTTTTCTTTGCCGGACGCCTGCTTAGACAAAAAAAAAAAGCTTCAGGTCATAAGCGAACCACTATCTTCCTCTTCTATGAAACCACGCTAGTGTTTTTTTAGCGCAGAGAGCCGCGCTGAATGGCCCGCGCTGCTCCAAACGTCGAGAGCAGTGCGAACCATTCAGCTCGGTTCTCTGCGCTAAAAACCACTAGCGCGGTTTCGTAGAAGGGGTATATATTTGGCTTTATTTGCTAGACATCATCGGCATAAAAAACTTTTACCCTTTGGATGAGTCTAAACATGAGGGTGAACACAAGCACAAAACAAAAAATAGCTTAAAGATGAATCCCTCCTGTTCCCGCCAACATTAACGTTTCATGGCTATCACACCACTTCATCAGGGCTGTCGGACCTCTTTAACTGTTGAATCAACAGTTCTGAAGTTTCACTTTCTATTTTGTAGTTGTGGTCATCCTCATGTTTAGACTCACCCAATAGGCGAACATTTATGCCAATGATGTCTAGCAGGTAGATCCAAATATATAGTGGCTCAACTATGACCTGAGACTTTTTCTTTTGTCTAAGCAGTTATCCAGCAGCGATAACACTTTGTTATATACTAAGTGGAGAGTAAGAGAGATAATTGATTAGTTTTTCCTCCATGCCTCTTTTTTTCAGGTATTGTTTAGAAACAGAAAGTAAGACCCATCTAGTCTGTCCATGTTCCTTTCTTGTTAAATTACTGCTCCTTTTTGTTTTCTATCTTTTCCTTCAGAATCCTTTTGTACTTCTCCCTTCTCTTCTTGAATTGTTACTGCATCTGACCGTACCACTTTTAGTGTGAAGCAGTTCTATCTATCCATTACATGAATAAATATTATACAAAATGAATCCTCAGTCTATCTACTTTAAGTGTAAAACACAAACCATTGTTCCAGAACAATCTTCCACTAAAATATGTTTTCCCATTATGAATATTTATAAATGCATGGTATTTGAGGAACAATTTTCAAACAGCCACATAGATCTACTGCACAAAGGCGTTCTTAGCATGTATAATTTATGTTATTTTGCTAACATAAACTACCTACATAGGTGCTCAGCAAGAGAAATGGGATATCTATCTAAGATAGGGTATTCAGGTTTCCTTGGTATTTTATAAAAGGCTCAGCCAAACACAGAATGTTTTGTAAAACACGTTTAAAGAGGCAGGCAAATACTTGTATTTGCTGTCACATTCAGCAGAAGCTTTAGTTTTGAAAAAACTCTACATATGAAATAAGAGGAGGAATAAGAATAGGGACTTGTATACTGCCTTTTTGTTGTTACACAACCACATTCAAAGCAGTTTACATAAAGGTACTCAAACATTTTTCCTTATCTATCCTGGTGGGCTCACAATTTATCTAATGTACTTGGGGCAGTGGAAGATTACCGTAAGTGACTTGCACAGGGTCACATGAAGCAGCATGGGTTTAAACCCATAACTAGAGAATGACACGGTGGCAGTTACCCACTGAAACGGTGTGTGGGGGGGGGGAGTGCTCACTGCGGGCACAGGGACAAGGCCATCCACCGCCCCATGGAGCGGTGAATGGCCTTGTCCCCGCAGTTAAGGGATGGAACGTGTGCAGTCACCGATCGCACACGGCCCCTTCCCAACTTAACACAGGTAAAAAAAACCACCTAGATTGGGCCTAGTCGAATCTGACATTTACTAAAGCTACGAGAATAGCAGTAACAACAGAAATTGCAAATAAATAAAGCTGAGAAGTGAAAGAAATGTCTGTGCAAGTTCTCACATCTGCAAGCACACTCAAAGCAAAGCTAAATTAAATATTCTATGTGTACTCCTTGAATAGTGAAATATATATTTTACAGATTTTTCATTACATACTGGTCAATAATGATCAAATCAGAGGAAACAATGCTATTACTTGGGCAACAATGATCATTGCTCGATAGTATAAACACAATGCAAATTATGCAAGAAAGGGAACTGTCAAATAAAAGTGACTATTCCAAAATTTTGTATGATAGGAGTTCCAGTTTGTGAGGCTGATTATATAGGCTACTAGCTGATGCCCCGGCGTTACACGGGTATTTAATAATAGCAATAACACAGTAAACGGATTGAAATAAAGATACTTTATAGTGGTGAATGAAATTATTGTTTTACAGCTTAATAAAAAGTACAATATTCAAATTATAATGTGAAATATTTGACAAAATGAATACAATACAACTAACGCAAAACGTGATTATAAACAACAATTTTAGTTTCACCTCCTGGAGCAAGAACAAATAAATTCTTGGGTGAACCCACCCTTGAGCAAGCAACATAGAGT
The DNA here is from genome assembly GCF_902459505.1 of Geotrypetes seraphini. Lineage (NCBI taxonomy): Eukaryota > Metazoa > Chordata > Amphibia > Gymnophiona > Dermophiidae > Geotrypetes > Geotrypetes seraphini. The sequence continues at coordinate 170,697,211 of NC_047084.1, read as the reverse complement.
TGTGGGTCGTGAGACCCCCAGAACATATCACCCCAGGTAGTGAGGGATCTGCATACCAAATTTCGTCCAAATTGGTCACAGTGAGAATGGCAGCTTTTTACATTTTTTCAATTGACATGAATGGGTGAAATCTGATTTTCTGTTTGTAGCTCCGCCCACGTGTGCAGGAGGGCCGCGAGACCCCCAGAACATATCACCCCAGGTAGTGAGGGATCTGCATACCAAGTTTCGTTCAAATCGGTCAAGCCGTTTGTGAATTACTGTGAGAATGGCAGCTTTTTACATTTTTTCCATTGACATGAATGGGTGAAATCTGATTTTCTGTTTGTAGTTCCGCCCACATGTGCAGGAGGGCCGCGAGACCCCCAGAACATATCACCCCAGGTAGTGAGGGATCTGCATACCAAGTTTCGTTCAAATCGGTCAAGCCGTTTGTGAATTACTGTGAGAATGGCAGCTTTTTACATTTTTACCATTGACATGAATGGGTGAAATGTGATTTTCTGTTTGTAGCTCCGCCCACGTGTGCAGGAGGGCCGCGAGACCCCCAGAACATATCACCCCAGGTAGTGAGGGATCTGCATACCAAGTTTCGTTCAAATTGGTCAAGACGTTTGTGAATTACTGTGAGAATGGCAGCTTTTTACATTTTTTCCATTGACATGAATGGGTGAAATCTGATTTTCTGTTTGTAGCTCCGCCCACGTGTGCAGGTGGGCCGCGAGACCCCCAGAACATATCACCCCAGGTAGTTGGAATTACTGTGAGAATGGCAGTTTTTTACATTTTTTCCATTGACATGAATGGGTGAAATCTGATTTTCTGTTTGTAGCTCCGCCCATGTGTGCAGGTGGGCCGCGAGACCCCCAGAACATATCACCCCAGGTAGTGAGGGATCAGCATACCAAGTTTAGTTCAAATCGGTCCCACAGCTTTTTACATTTTTCCCATTGACTTGAATGGGTGAAATCTGAAGTTATGTTTGTAGCTCCGCCCAAGTGTGCAGTTGGGCCGCGAGACCCCCAGAACATATCATCCCGGGTAGTGAGGGATCCGCATACCAAGTTTCGTTCAAATCGGGCAAGCCGGTTTTGCGGAGGCAGTTTTTACATTTCTTCCATTGACATGAATGGGTGAAATCTGATTTTCTGTTTGTAGCTCCGCCCAGGTGTGCAGGTTGGCCGCGATACCCCCAGAACATATCATCCCAGGTAGTGAGGGATCTGCATACCAAGTTTCGTTCAAATCGGTCAAGCCGTTTGTGAATTACTGTGAGAATGGCAGCTTTTTACATTTTTTCCATTGACATGAATGGGTGAAATCTGATTTTCTGTTTGTAGCTCCGCCCAGGTGTGCAGGTTGGCCGCGATACCCCCAGAACATATCATCCCAGGTAGTGAGGGATCTGCATACCAAGTTTCGTTCAAATCGGTCAAGCCGTTTGTGAATTACTGTGAGAATGGCAGCTTTTTATATTTTTTCCATTGACATGAATGGGTGAAATCTGATTTTCTGTTTGTAGCTCCGCCCACATGTGCAGGTGGGCCGCGAGACCCCCAGAACATATCATCCCGGGTAGTGAGGGATCCGCATACCAAGTTTCGTTCAAATCGGGCAAGCCGGTTTTGCGGAGGCAGTTTTTACATTTCTTCCATTGACATGAATGGGTGAAATCTGATTTTCTGTTTGTAGCTCCGCCCAGGTGTGCAGGTTGGCCGCGATACCCCCAGAACATATCATCCCAGGTAGTGAGGGATCTGCATACCAAGTTTCGTTCAAATCGGTCAAGCCGTTTGTGAATTACTGTGAGAATGGCAGCTTTTTACATTTTTACCATTGACATGAATGGGTGAAATCCGATTTTCTGTTTGTAGCTCCGCCCACGTGTGCAGGGGGGTCGCGAGACCCCAAGAACATATCACCTCAGGTAGTGAGGGATCTGCATACCAAGTTTCGTTCAAATCGGGCAAGCCGTTTTTGCATTGGCAGCTGTTTTACATTTTTTCCATTGACATGAATGGGTGAAATCTGATTTTATGTTTGTAGCTCCGCCCACATGTGCAGGTGGGCTGTAAGACCCCCAGAACATATCACCCCAGGTAGTGAGGGATCGGCATACCAAGTTTCGTTCAAATCGGGCAAGCCGTTTTTGCGTTGGCAGCTCTTTACATTTTTTCCATTGACATGAATGGGTGAAATACGATTATCTGTTTGTAGCTCCGCCCACGTGTGCAGGTGGGCCGTGAGACCCCCAGAACATATCATCCCGGGTAGTGAGGGATCTGCATACCAAGTTTCGTTCAAATCGGTCAAGCCGTTTTTGTGTGATCACGGTACATACATACATACATCCGATTTTATATATATAGATTTTCATCCCAATTATACTGTATAAAGTGTCAGCTATTAATACTATTAATATATTAAAAAATGTTGCTGGCAAATTACTGGTGCCTTTTTGGAGGTGATTTCATTTTAGTTTATTTTATAAATATTAATATTATATCAAGCTCCAAGCTTGAATTACACAAAAGTACACGGTGCTAAAAGAAATTAATCATTAAAGAAAGCTTGCGAGACCCTACTATATGGCATGCACTTCGGCAACTGTCTGCCCTTCATAGATGCCTTTCTTACCTCCAACATTATAACAGCACGTCCCCTTGTCCTGCATAATCTCAAAGCTATGAAGATAAATCCCATTATGAGTTCAAACCTCTGTCTTAGGTTGTACAGTTATCTGGGCGGGGAAACCCAATATGCTATATCTTACCCATCGTTGAGCGAATGAACAGTGCATAAGAGATACAGGAAGCTTTCTCAGGAGGTTCAGGCATAAAGGTACCCAGATACCATGAGTATGAGAGTATGGGATATGAGATCATATATTATGTCTGACCCTGTTATGCAGTGCAATAGGCCATGCCAAATCAACCAAATTAGAACCAAATTAGCAAGTGTCAGAGAAGATACTGGAAATTCATGTATAACTCTCTTAAAATCTTGGAGGAATTTTGTGGGATATGCGTTGTAAAGAAATGTACATGTGTTTCATTTTATAGCAAAGGAAAATCATAACAATACATAGCAAAATTTGTACAATAATTAAGATAACGATAGGGTGAATTAAAATATTAAAGACATGATTTGCAGTGGGCGAATACCCAAAGAAAAGTTCCCAAACTGAGACATGAGCAAATTTTCAACAGTTTGTGCAATCTGTCCATTTTCAAAAGTGACGGTATGATTCACTTCTTTGAAGGTTTTCTTAAGTTGTTCAATGTAGGCATGGAGTTCTGTAAAATTCAGCAGCTTGTGAAATGTCTCATTCCCCATGCCAAGAGGGAGTGGATGCATAAAGTCTGGAATGTCCATAGAGTCATTGGTTACCAGAAGTGTGGAGTAGGTTGTCCCATTAATGGTGATGGAGGACAGAGGTGAATGACTACACCAATAAATAGGTTGAACTGTACAGCAAAGTGTTCTTAGGAAGGTGACTGTCATGAATTCGGGAATCCAACGAACAGGAAACATTTTGTGGAAAGAACAGGTGAAAACAAAAATGTCCGGCTCCGAGGTAGTACAACATGTGTGAAGAAGTAGAGGAGTAGGAGAGCGCTGCTGTCAGGGAGCAGGAGGATGAATTAGTCCAGCAGGAACTGACAGTCTCTTTAAACTGATGAGGGTCACACTTAAAATGAAATGGTGTCTGCACACAGAATGAGGGATCCATTGGCTTAAATGAAGTCCAGGTATCATCCAGCGGTAGTACCCATATGATGTGATCCCAGGGATAATATCCCAGGGATATTATCAAGCAGCACACCAATATTAACTACAGGATAAATAACAGTGTGGTGTCCTGCCCATGGGATCAAAGTACAGATAGAGCATCCTTGTGGTGAACAGATTGGAACACTCACTGTCCACCAATCAAGGTGAGCTATAGAAAATTCAGGTACTTTGGTACCAGTCATCTGGACAAGAGACAGGGGCCAGTGGCCTAACTTAGTTGTGATTAGAATTTCTTTTAGGATAGTAATAAGCTTGATCTGTACTTGATCATAGGCCATAGCCCAGGAAATATTCTTTCCCAACCTATATTCCTCATGTGCTAAGGTCACAATTTTATGTTCTATAATGGGTGAAATAAGAGCAAATGTGTCTACAATTACATTGGATAATTTAGAGGAAGCTTCATTAATAATATGCTGTGAGGTGAATCCATCAGAAGCATGTTGAGAGGTGGATCCCATCTTATTGCGGAGTACCTCTATATCAATTGTATTAAGAGCACCCAGTACAGTTCCTGTGCCACCTAGAATGGTGTCCAATAATTCACGCTTGTGTCTACGTTTGGTTTGGGCTGTAACTGACTGCATGTCAAACCAAGTATTCAGCATATGTATGTGGTTAGCAACAAAGTGCGAGCAATTTGGGTATCTATGATACCCAAAACAATTTTGGAAATAAATTAACAAAACAATTTTGGAAATAAATGCCAAGTAGGAAAATGGTATTTTACATCATATAAAACATCATGTAGTGCATCATATTTGACCTGAAAGGGCTTTCCTTCCTGAAACAGATTGATATCAGAAAGGTAGAGTACAGGAGGGGCTGAGGTGCTGCGAGAGGTGGGAGGCGAGGGATAATAGGAAAGCAAGATACATCAAAAAAGAAAGAAGTCTCAGTAATGTGTTGTTGATTACTCTGCACCCATGTATAAGAAATCTTTCAGTTACCTTTATCCTGACAGGAGATATTATACAGAATCAAGGCAGGAGGGCCTAGAAAGTACTTCTCTGGGGGTGCTTAGAAGTGGGGACACGAGTTGCCCACTGTACTTGGGTGATATTTACTGAGTAGAACACTGGCTTGTCCTGTACCGAACAAACACTTAAGACGACAAGGTCAGTTCCTTCAAGAAAGGGTGGGGGTATTTCTTGATAACGATACACCCCATCTGTGGATTTAGCCCAACCGATGGTGCATATTCGAATGATAGTTCCTATAATGATACTTGGGTAAAGGAGAGCATATACAAGAGTAAAAGGGAACCGTGACATCATAAAACCAACTCTAAACTTAAACAAATTAACTAGTACTTACTACTTATAAAATGTAATAAGCAAAATATGTATATATGTATATAACTATTGTACTCCTGTTCTATATGTACATAACTATTGTACTCCTTTTCTATAGATAGGACTCATCAAATATACAGCAGGAGTGAATAATATAGTTATCAGCCCCTTGTGACTTTTCCTCATCAAATGCAGCTGTCCGTGCTGTCTTCAAAGCAGCTGTCTGCAGGTGAAATCTGAAAACAGAGTTTGATAAACATGTAACCCATACGGTTTCAACTGAGTGATGTGTTTCCAACATTGCTGGTTGTCAGGCATTAGAATTTGGTAAAGGCTTGGGCCTAGGGTATCTGTTATCAAATACGGTCCATCCCATTTTGCTGTCCCAAAGGGAAGGTTAGGTCTGGGGTTCAGGAGCATGACTTTACTCCTGACCTTGAGGGGCCTTAAATCAGAACCTTTTGCATGTATCTCCTGCAAATAATCCCTAGATTTTTCTGTGTTATCCAGCACAGTGGTCTGTATTTCTTTCAGATGTTCTTGGAGGGATTTTCCTAAGGCTGACAAGGAGAATGGGTTTGTTTGTTTTTTTGGCTTTTGTTAGTATTGTCTGTTGCAATTTTTCTTCATGATACATTTATTATGTCTAGATTGCCACAATCCTTTTATTTGTTTACTTTTTACTTTTTACTTTTGTCTTTTGTATTGTTTTAAAATCAATGTGAAGTTCCGTATTTTTCGCTCCATAAGACGCAGTCCCCCCCCCCAAAAAAAAGTGGATGGAAATAAGGGTGTGTCTTATGGAGTGAATATAACTAACCCCCCCCCCCCCCGGTACCTTTAAATTAAGGCCCTTGGGCCCGCTGTTCCTTTCCTCCGCCAATGTTAAAAGGAGCTGTGTCAAAATCGGAGCTCTGCCGCCACCGTAGCACGTACCCTCTGCTGCGGACCCATACATCAGAGGAGGGGTGGGACTGCAGCAAGGCTGTTTAGAGGCAGAAAAGAAGGCTGTTTAGGCAGACATAAGTCTTCTGAGAGTCTGGTACAGGGCAGAGGTGGGGGAGGATCACGAGGCTGAAGCTTGGTCCACGACAACTTTCCCTGACTGTTAAGGCTGTTTCTTTCCTTGAATGGACCTCAAGTCAGATGCGTTCTGCAGTGTAGTTGAGGTGGGAGGAGAAGGTGTAGCGATCCTGTTCGCCTCTGCTAACTTCAAAGGTTTCCCTCCAGTCTCCGCCAACTTCTTTTGATCTGTGAATGGCAGGGAACTGCAGTGCAAATTCCCTGAAGATGCTGAAACAGGGACCTGGGGGGAGGGAATGTAAATGGACGTTGGTGATTGCGACACAACCATATGGGACTCCGATTTTGACGTGGCTCCTTTTTACATTGGCAGAGCTGCGCTGCGCCTGGAGATGGTTGTGCAGTTGATTGATGACAGTGGATCCTGCCCGATTATCATGATTGGACTGATGCTGACATCAGAGCCTGACTTCTTCCTGGCCTGCCTTCTTCCTGGATGGTTGTTTTCGGCTGTTGGGCCCCTCTTTAGCCTCTTGCCCTCTCCTGTCCTCCTGTCTCAGACCACTGGGGAAGGTGCCTGTCTTCAGCTTCCGGGATGGAGGGAGGGAAGGGAAGAAGAAAGAAGGAGACCCTGGCAAGTGAGTTATCAGAAACAACCAGAGCCTGGGACCACAACATAATTGAAATAATGACCAGACAACAAAAGGTAGAAAAAATGATTTTATTTTCTGTTTTGTAATTACAATATGTCAGATTTGAAATTCCTGCCAGAGCTGGTGTTAGAAAGGGAGGAGAGGGGGGACAGGGTACACAGCCTGGCAGGGAGGGGGGACATGGTGCAGAGCTTGGCAGGGAATGAGGGGGACTAGGTGTAGAGACTGGTATATATTAGTACAGAATTTCATTCAGAATGGTTTTTTTCTTGTTTTCCTCTTCTAAATCTAGGGTGCATCTTATGGAGCGAAAAATCAGCATTTTTCATAAAAATATATTTATATCCCATAGCATCTCCAAATCTGAGTGGGTCACAAGAGCATATGCACAATAAAACAACATTACAACAACACACACGTATTAAAACAAGATTAAACACTAATTTTAAAAAATAATCAAAAATGTAAAAGATTTGATCATGTTTAACATCTGAATGTGCTGTCTACATATACTGTCAATAATCTTGTCTGGAGAAAGCCTTTCCAAAATAATATGGGAGTCCTTTTATTAAGGCGCACTAACCGATGCATGTGCGCACTACATGCTAAGGCATCCATTATAGTCTACTAATGTTTAGGTTAACGGGTGCTAGATGACCGCCTCTCCTGCTTTTGAACCTGGGCAGGGGCAGAGGCAGAGCCGGGGCGGGAGGGAGTGACGGTGGGAGAGTAATTTCAAAGCCTCGGCAACGGCAGCTCCTTGACCAATCCGCGCTTACAACAGCCCCACACTCGCGGTCTGGCTGGCTCCCCCACCAAAGCCCTTCGCAGCAGCAGCCCCTCCTGCATCCGTCCCTGCGTCCCAAGCCTCTCCGAAGGCCGGCTCCCACGAAAATGGTACCCCTCTGTCCAAAGCGGCGGCGGCAGCCTCCCTCAAGACACATTTCAAATCTGACATATTATAATCACAAAACAGAAAATAAAATTATTTTTCTTACCTTTTGTTGTCTGGTCATTAGTCATACCATGTAGGGGTCCCAGGCTATGGTTGGCTTTTGATAACTTGCTTGCCAGGGCCCCTTCTCTCTTCTTCCCTCCCTCCATCCCTGCAGCTGAAGACAGGCACCTCCCCCCAGTGGTCTGAGACAGGAGGGAGCAGTTAGGAGAGGGTCTGAGGGCAAAGAGGGGCTCAACAGCGCACAACCACTTTTCCTTCCCTCCCTCCATCAGGTGCAGTGAATCCACTAATGTTAAAAGGAGCCGCATCGAAATCGGAGGCCTGCCACTGCCGTAGTAGCACTTTCCCCTCTGCCTTGGTCCCGCCCCTTCTCTGACATATGGGACCGCGGCAGAGGGAACGTGTTACGGTGGCGGCAGGACCACAATTTCAAAGCAGCTCCTTTTAACATAGGCGGAGCTGAACTGTACCTGATGGAGTAAGGGAAGGAACGGTGGGGCAAATTTCGGCAATGGCAGGAATTGTTTGGCGGGCCAAGCACCGTGAAACTTTGTTTCTTTAGGCAGCCCCGGTTGTTTACTTGGATTCAATGTGAGCCGGGTGAGGAAGGCCGCCGCAGCCTCGCGGCTAGGTAGGGGGACAACAATGGCGCTTATGCTCAAGCCCCCGCCGCAGCTCCTCTCTCGATCCTGGTGCGGTTTGAGAGAGGAGTCGTGGCGGCGGTTTGAGCATAAGCGCGATTGTTGTCCCCCTACCTAGCCGCGAGGCTGCGGCGGCCTTCCTCACACGGCTCTGACGGCTGGCGGCCGGCGAACCCTAATGCTGACATTGAATCCAAATAAACAACCGGGGCTGCCTAAAGAAACATGGTAATCATATTCTGTCCTGAAAGCCCCCGTCGCAGCTCCTCTCTCAATCCCGCTGCAGTTCGAGAGAGGAGCCATGGCAGCAGCTTGAGCATAGTGCACAGTGAGAGCCAGGGGCGCGCATGCGCAGTCGTGTTTCCGCGACAGGATCAGGGAACACGTTTTTTTAGTGCGCATGCGCGGCCTATCATTTTATTATATTAGATGGGCACTTTAGCATTTAGCGCACGCTAATCTTTAGCGTGTGCTAAATCGGTTAGTGCGCCTTAATAAAAGGACCCCATGGTTTGAATACTTTTGGGAAGCCAAATAAGATGTGTATGTCGTCTAGTTGCATCTGTTAATGATTTAGATGTGGGCATTTGTAAAATGGTCACTCTTGCCACGTGTAGCCAGCATATGCATGTCTATTTCTGTATGTATTTTAGAAAAGGCTTCAATTTGGCTAATCCTTTTCAAACATACCATTGAAATTGAACATATTTTGCCCTAGACATCTCAATTCTGATTTTTGCACTCTATTTCAAATGGGGGCTGTACATCTTTAAAAAAAAAAAAAAAATCATCCTTTTATATCACACATATTACATTTTGTGCATAGAAATATCTAAGGGGAAAATGTGCTCAAATAATATCCACTAGCATTTTTTTTGTAATTCAACCATCTAAATCATCTCAGTTCAATCAAAAATCCATATCACAAAAGCAAGTCAACTTAAACTGAGTGTATGGGTGTTTCATCTCTTAGAAAGATCTGTAGGAGAGGGTTACTATAATATTAACCTTTCTTTTCATAAACGAACAATGCTGAGTCGTTAAGCTTAACTCAGAGGCGACGTAAAGCTTGAAATGAGTATTTCAAGTTGTCTTTCTTTCAGTGATATGAATTGACCCATTTATACTTTTTGACAGCTTTCCTTTATCTAATGTGTTACAGAAAGTGGTATTCAATTTGCTGTATTTAAATTTTGCCTGGTGTCTGACACCCTTTTACAAATACCTTTGTTGAGTATGGTTTGAGCACAGTTATTGTAATTTTTTTTTCTATGAATTGTCTGACACATGAAATAAAACAATGCTTTTTTAAAATGCACTTTTGTTAGGGAAAGCAGAATCATGGGTCTGAACAGGATACAGAAAAGGGAAAAAATGAATTTATTCAGACAGTTTTGTGAATAAAATATTTGAGGGGTGAAAATATCAAGTTGTGATCTGGGCACAGAACGATGGTAAAATAACCCCAACCAAATGCTGGGTTTATTTTACCATTCTAGGTCTTCCACATACAGACCAAACATAGTGATCTCACTACAAAACCACAAGATGGATTTCCTACAACAAAAGTAGGCCTACCTGGTACATACCATTTATTCTAATACATATGTAGGATGGCCCTAATCCATAGAAAGTTTTGAAAACCAGCGCCAGCACATTTTATTTCAGATGAGCCTTAATGGAAATTTAGTGTACATACTTCAAGACTGGAATCATACTATGCCCGCTGCTAGCTTCAGTCACTGGCATGGCTACCACATGCTAAACCAATCATATAAAGTAAAGGTGCTTCTGTAGATAAGTCAAAATGCCCAAGATTACGATAAAACTGAATCCATTTAAATTTTCAACAAACTATTTGGATTATGAACAAGGCTAGAAAGACTTTACCTACTTTATTTCAGAGGTGTCTTGTTAAAAAAGAAAGGACAGCAAGAAAGGACAGTAGCAGGTAGCAGAAGTGGCAGGTCTCTCTGTATCAAGGATATCCAAATGGCAGATTATATTTACCCCCCACCCCCTTTTACAAAACTGGGAAAGTGGTTTGCGCTGCTCTGATGCTCGTAGAGTTCCTATGAGCGTCAGGAGCAGCACAGAGCATTCAGCGTGTCAGCTGGCGCTAAAAGCCACTTGCACGGTTTTGTAAAAGGGGGGTTAATGTGAGCAAGTGCAAAGTGATGCATACGGAAAAGAGGAACCTGAACTATAGCTACGTGATGCAGGGTTCCACATTAGGAGTCACTACCCAGGAAAAAAGATCTAGGTGTCATCATTATTGAAACCCTCTGCTCAGTATGCGGCCAGTGTCTAAGAAAGCAAATAGAATGTTAGGAATTATTAGGAGAGGAATGGAAAACAAAAATAAGAATATTTATAAGGTCTTTGAATCACTCCATGGTGACCACACCTCGAATACTAAAACTAAACCAAACTAAAACTTAATTTTATACACCGGATCTTCAACCAAAAGGTGCTCGACTCGGTTTACAATAATGTAAGTACAGTCAAACCTCGGTTTGCGAGTGTTTTTTCCAAGATGAGCAAAACACTAGATCAAACTGTAACTCGCAAACAGAGCATTGACTCAGTTTGCAAGCCTCCACCCAACCCGACCCCAGGAACCGGCAGTATTACTCCCCCCAAAGCCACCGGCGCTGCTCCCTTCCTTCACGATCGCCTCCTCCCCCCACTGACCAGCCCTGTCCTTATCCGTGTGCCGCCGGTGTTAGAAAGTGCCTGCCGCCAGTTTTCTGCTGGGCTGCTGCTGGGCCTTGAGCATCTGCGCATGCTCAAGGCCTTCTGGATCTCATCCTCTCCGAGAATCTGCTTTGACACGCAGCTCCTGATTGGTAAGGCTCAACTTTAGTACAGGAAGAGGCGGTCGGAGCATACAGCAAGTGATTTCCTTCATTCGCTGGCACTCCGGCTGCCCTCTTCTGCCTCTCCAGCTGCCCTCTCATGCCCGGTCATTCGTGCTCAGAAAATACCATGAATGACCAGGACTGCAAACCGCCAACCGCGAATTCGCGGGGGAGCACTGTAGTCTGTTCTTAACTTTTTTTCTCTTTTGAAACAATTTGTCATATATCTCTAATTAAAGCCATCTTTTATTAAGCCGCGGTGGAGGTTTCTACCATGGCCCAGTGCGCTAAATGCTCCAATGCTGCTCTGATGCTCAAAGAAATTCTATGATCGTCAGAGCAGTGTTGGCACTCCGGGCTGTGGTAGCGCTCAGGACTGCGGTAGAAACCTCTATCGTTGCTTAGTAAAAAAGGGAATAGAATATCCAGAACTACTAGGAAGTAATATGTATAAAAGAATGAATTAGATTCTTATTCACAAAACTATTCCTTTTTATTGGCATAAATGGTCTTTTTCAAATGATATAGTACCATCTTGATGAGAAAATGCCATGCAAACAGATGGGGAAGCATATAGACAGTCTATTAAAGCAGTATGTCAAACAAACTTAAACATTATCACTCTGTTCTTTTTCACAAATGTCAGATGATATTCTGTAGGGATCTTCAGTGCCAAAGGTTAGAGAACTGTATCATTGCTATGCCATCTTACAGTTGAATAACTTTGAAAATCTGTAAATGACTTCTACATCTGTGCTGAACAAAAAGAAGGGCTTATTATAATTTGTTAAAATTGTCCATTGAAACAACTCTCTTTGGGTGTCTAGATTCTTAACATGAACAGAGTTTGTACAGATGCCAAGATTTCTACTGTATAACTTGGCAGATTATAGTCACCAATCTGGGGCCTTTTGACCTACAGTTCAGAAGCCTATATGTAAATGTCTGTTGAAAAAAAAATCTTTAATAAATGTGTCTGTCAAGGACAATATATAATTTGCATAGTAGAATGTTATAAGTTTAATAAAACTAATACGAAAGGGTCTTTCTTCTAAAGTGCATTAGATTTTGCAGTTACTGTCTGTATTCACTCAGCCGTCAGCTCCGCCAACCCCCAGCCCCCTCTGACGTCAACTTCCTGTTTTGGGTCAGAGGATCGGCTGTATAACCACTCCGCGCACCTCCCTGCTGCCTGTAGGAAGGGTGCTCTACCCTGTGTAGCCAACAAGCCAGGTATACCACTGCACTTAGGTCCTCAGTTGCACGCGCAAATCGGTGCGCATACATGATTCGCACATACAACTTAATTGTTTAACTAGACAATCAGCACTGATAATTGGCAATTAACACCTAATAATTGACACTAATTAGAAGTTACACACACAACTTTGTTGGCACATTCTATAAAGTGGTACATATCACTTCTAGTGTGCGAATCGCAAAAAGAGGCATGAGCAGTAGGGTTGTCCAGAAAAACCTAAAGTTGGAAAAGCTGAAGTTTTTTCATGGAATTTTTTTAAAATGTTAAAGCCCATCCTGGGGTCACTCAAAGTCACTGATAAAACTCGGTTTTTCTTAAAATTTGCTATTATTTTTGCTTAAATGAACAAATTTCGAATCTAATCCAATATTTATGAGTTGCACTATGCCTAAATAGGTTTACGGCAACTTACAATATAAGAAATTACAGAATGTATATGCTACATTATATTATAGTAGTTCGAGGAGGTCCGAGTTATGAATGGAGTAATGGGGGAGGGAGGATTGAGCTTCTATGACTGTAATAATAATAATAATAATAACAACAGTTTATATACCGCAGGACCGTGAAGTTCTATGCGGTTTAAAATGATTAAAAGGTATTACAGATCGAGTGGAATAACCAAAGTTCAGAGTTAGTGAATAACAGTTCTAAAGATCATTTGTTGAGGACTAAGATTGTATAGGTCAGTTACCTAAGTACTTCAGGAACAGGTATGTTTTTAGGCGTTTCCTGAATTCCCTATAAGTAGTAGGCATGAGCAGTTGTTCCAGGTCTTTACCCCATAATGCTGCTTGATGTGAGAAAAGATGTTGGTGATGACTGTACTGGTATAACACTTGAGTTGAGTATGGGATTTAGTGATACTAAATATTTGAGTTAGTTATCTAAAGTTATAGTTATTAACAGACCCAGTTATCAGTTTAACACTTCGTTCAGTTGTGTCGTTAATAGCAACACAGCCAAGCAAAGTGTTAAAATGATAAGCTGGAGTGAGCTGGAGTGAGCTTTGACCAAGCTGCTCCTTCAATGGATGTGGATAAATGGGCTGATGTGCTAAATCTGAGAATCTCAGAGAGAGCGAGACCAGAAGGCTTTGAGCATGCGCAAATGCTCAAAGCCCAGTCCAGCCCGGCACGAGGAAGAAGGAGGATCTCCCTCGCACCGCCCAGCACAGCCCAGCCCAGCAACAACGAGGGAGGATCTTTGGGCACTGGCATGTCCTGTGCATTGGTGCTGGTGCCGGTGCCCAATCGGGTAAGAGATGTTTTGCGGTGCTGGGGGGGATGTAGGATCGTGGGGGGGGGGGGTGATGCGAGCGGGGGGGAGGATGCCAGATTGGAATGAAAAAAAAAAATTGTACAACGCGGTCACGTGAATAACGCGCAAGGTTATGCACGGTTTGTAAAAATTGTGTATAACGCGCGCGTTATATGCGTGAAAATACGGTAATTAGATTGGAGCTTCATAGTGCCTCTTTAGTTGACTCCTGCCGGTGAAGAACACGATTGCATGGAGAGTTTGGGGAATTGCCCAGCAGGAAGAGTGCAATTGCGCGTGGGGTTCGGGGGGGGGGGGGTGGCAGCAGTAGAAATTGAGCATCTCTCCTGTCGGTTAAAGAATCGTGCTTTTAGGCGAAGATCTGACCCCTCCTTCACCTAAAAGGTCTTGTTTTGGGCGTTTGGGCCTTGGGAGATTTTTGGGTCAGGAATGTGTTGTAAGCATGCACGTAGTGGTGGTCTGGATGATTAAGGCCATTCTTGAAAAAAAACAGATTTGGGATATTTTTTTTCGAGAATGGACATTTCCCTGCTACCTACTTTGTATGCCTAGGTCCTTAGGCCAAAAGGGGACTTAGATGTTTTTTATTATGCCCCTCTAGGTGTGTTTAGGCATTGCTAGGTGTCCCTGTGTAGGCACCAGTATATTACCTGCACCTAATTACATTACCCAGTGATGCCTAAGTCAACCATGCCTATTCTCCACCTCTAACCATGCCTTCTTTTCAGGTTAGGCATTGGAGGGTGCCTTGACTTAGGCATTGCCAGGCACCACATAGATATCTTTATGCATCCTAAATAAGCAATTTTTTTTTTTTTTTTTTAAAAGGTTTTTAATGGCGTGGTCAATTACCATACCATTTAATCCATTTATTTAAAAAAAACAATTAAGTTGCATGCAAATTTCAGTTAGGCATTGTTAGGTGTCCATGATTAGGGTATCTAACTTAGGCGTCATTTATAGAATTGGGTTGTTAGTGTGCTTCTATAAAAGGCACCCACTATACGAGTATATAGAATCATATTTAGTCGTGTGCTTAACTAGTCCTGGATATTCAATGTTGGGGCATGTGCAGCTCCCAGCAATAAATACCTGTGTATGACTACCAACCCAAAGATAACCAGGCACCAGCTGATATTCAGACTGGTGACGGTTTAATTTACCTTATATGCCCTGTCTCCCAGTCCTCTTGCAATTTTTCACAATCCTCTTGCAATTTACAACTTTGAGCAACTTTGTGTCATCAGTAAATGTAATTATCTCACTAGTTATTCCCTTCTCTAGATCATTGATAAATATGTTAAAAACCAGCTCCTTTCTGATATCATATTCTGGTCCCATGACCCGGAAGTGATGTCAGAAGAGAGCTGAGGCTGATGCAAGCAGCAGATGGATGACGCTTATCATGCCAGCGAACATTTAAAGGGGTACGCAAGGGGCTGGAGAGGTGCCGGTGCCCCACAAGACAGTGCCCGGAGCAGTCCACCTTCCTGCCCCCTTATTATGCCAGTGTCAACTAATGCTGCCCGATTCGACAATTCAAATCGATTCACTGATTCTTTTTGGTGAATTGTTGTCAGCATAAAATCGAACTCACCGATTCAGTGACCAACCTCCCCTCCCCCTGGTGAGACATGACATACCTTCAGGCCTCTAAAAGCAGTAGCAGCAGCAGTGGCCAGTTAGCAGATGACGCTGCAGAGAAAAGCCCTGGCAGGGCAGGCTGCAATCAGCCTGTTCACAGCATTGCCTCTTCAAGTCCGGCCACTGCCATCATTATTTTGGGAAGTACAGAGGTATGTCAGGTCTCACGGAAGGAGAGTCGGTGGGGTGCTGCTGCACAGGGGGAAGGGAGGGAAGGATGGAAAGCTGATGCACAGGGGGATGGGTGGGGGGGAGCAAAGATGCTGCACATGAGGGGAGAGAGGAACAATTGTTGGGAAAGAGGAGAGGAAAGGAGATATGAAACAAAGAGGTAGAAAGGGGATGAGATGGATAAATCCTGCATATGGTGGAGAAGAGAGAGAAATGGTGGACATATGGCGGCGGGAAGAGAGAAGTGGTGCATGGGGAGAGAGAAGGAAATGTTGTACATGATAATGGAGGGAATGAAGGGAAAGATGATGCATGGAGGAAGGGGATAGAGAGGTTTGACCCAGGGCATAAGACAGGGAGGGAGAGAAAAAGAGAGAGAGAGAGAGAGAGAGTTATCGTAAACAGTGGGAAAGAAACAAATGTTGGATATGGCAGTGAAAGGTAGAAAAAAAATCATTTTATTTTCTATTTTGTGTTTACAATATGTCAGATTTGAAATGTGTATCCTATCAGAGCTGGACCTAACAGAAAGAGTAAAATTCTTTTTTATTTATTATGTTTACACCACAGAACTAGCATGGGGTTGGAGAGGGTAAAGGGGGGTGGAATGGATGAAAAGGCTACAAAATAAATCTGCCAGGACGTTCAGTAGGCCAAATCAAATTGAATAAAAAAATTTTCCCCTGAATTGGGTAGCACTACTGTCAACTGGCTCATCTTTATCCACATGTTCATTCACTCCTTCAAAGAAATGCAGTAGATTGGTGAGGATAATTTTCAAAGGGTAAATTCCCCAGGTAGAAAACTTCCCTTCACTTAGTATGCACACAGGGACATTTGTACCAGTGAATTTCTCCACTCCAGTTCAAATTTTCAAAGTGAAGTTCTATTCTAAGACTGCCCCCGCCAGAGACACAGAAACATACATACATGCATGCACTCTAATACAATTCAGTCACCCAGACATTCATGACCCTCTTTATAGAAAGGCAAACTCTCTTTTGTGTACTGTGCTGTACTGTACTGTACTGCTTTCCATGTGCTCACTCAGTCAGAACTTCACCCCTAACCAACTCTGCATCATTATATAAAGTTATTTTTCTTAGCGTGTAAGAACCTCTTTATACATTTCCCCATTTATATCCATTACCAACAACCCCAAGGCATTCACTTGTTCCACTGGTTTTCTCCAAGGCCTTTTGCTAAGATCAGCTTTCTCCACAGACCTTGCGGCTCAGCCCCTCCTTCCTGTGACTAAGCAGCCTTCTCATTGGTTGGATGCTTCCATGATCTTTGCACTAGAAGAAGGGAGAAGATTGGAGAACTATAGTGCAATGTTTCTCAACTCGGTCCTGGAGTACCCCCTTGCCAGTCAGGTTTTCAGGATATCCACAATGAATATGCATGAAAGAAATTTGCATATAATGGAGGCAGTGTATGCAAATCAAGTTTATACATATTCATTGTGAATAACCTGAAAACCTGATTGGCAAAAGGGCATGCCAGTAGTGAGTTGAAAAACCCATCTATAGCGTGCTAAACTGAATAATATTCAGACATTTTAAACATCATTCTGGTATTGAAAAGTTTAATTTACAAATATGAAGAATCCTTTAAAAATATCCAGACAGTTGGAAATCCTAGGCTCCTGTGTCCTCAGTACTTCTGACAGGACCCTAGGCAGGCATCTAGTTTGTCTATGCCAGAGCTCCCAAACCTCAGGTTTTAAGGATGTCCACAATGAGATAGCTTTGCATGCCAAGGAGTCAGTCTATGCAAATTAATCTTATGAATATTCATTGTAAATATCCTGAAAATCTGACTGGCTGGGGTCCCCTATGATGGGTTTGAGAATCAGTGGTCCGTGTCTTAATCTGGCTCTGTTTACTACAGGTGTTCTCAACCCAGTCCTCAGCAGTTAGGTTTCTAGGATAGCCACAATGAATATGCATGAGAGATAGACTTGCATAGAATGGAGGTAGTGCATGTAAATTTATCTCATGCACGTTAATTGTGGATGTCCTGAAACCTGAAAGGTTAGGTGTATCCCAAGGACTGGGTTGAGAACGCCTGGTTTTCTACCTTCTCTCTAACAGATCTTCCAGGTTACCTAATTCCATTCCTGGATTTCTGTCAGCCTTATCCTGATGCATTATGGGACCTCCAGCACTGATTTCAATAGATAGAATCAAGGACTACAATACTGGTTTACGAAGTAAATTCAAAACCAGAATTAGTCAAAAAGTCTCTCTCCTGGAACTGGGCAACTTGGCAAGATACCAAACAGCCCCAGGACATTTTAATAAACTAAAGCAGGTCTGATTTTGCTGTATACCATTGTATCTTCGGAGCAATCATCCTGCTTTTCTTATGGCAATTAGTACTGCAAATCCTATGATGTGAGCAGCCAGCCTGGATGATATGGAACAAGGGATGACCTGACCCCCTTCCGTTCTTTTGCCTCTCCCTCCCTTATAAAGCTGAACTTCTTAGATCAGCTACTATATAGGGTACTTGAGTGTATAATTTATGCTCTAGCATAAAGATCTTGCTAGAGAAGCTTATAGGCTAATGTACTATGTTAGAGCAGAGCAAACTATACATATATTACAGTTTGATATATGAAGAAATATCAAATAAAAGACATTGAATAAATGCAGCACAGATCTGCTAATAAAGTTTCTTATTATGCTCCATAAAATAGATATCATAATTGGAATAAATGCATTTTGAAAACTAAATGATTTATATTACTGTCCCATCATATGTGTAGTGACTGAGTAATTCACGAGTCAATCCTTATTACAATTTGGTCACGGCTCTCTAAAGGTTTTAATGGAAAACTGTCATAAATGGTCTTTTAAAAAAATGGTATGATAAACAGTGGGATGACAGCAGGGAAAACATGGTATCAGGTCTACTTGAAATGAATCTGTTTCATTTACCTTAACTAATATTATTCCAAAATGTTATTTAAAACACTGGAACAAATGATGACTGTTAAAAACTCTTTTTTTAGACTTTAAACATTGCTGTCACTCATTTATTGAGAACAATGAAATAAACTCTCAGCTAAACTAGGACTTGTCAAAGAGATATGGAGGACCATTTCCAAAAAGGATGTCTAAGTCCGATTTAGGTGGTTCCTGCAATATGTCCAAATTTGGAGGCATAGAAGCATACATTTTCGAAAGGTGAACTGCTAACATCCAATTTTTTTTTTTTAATCGCCTACTTGTACGTCTTGGTTGACAGGACATCCAAAAGACGTGCAACCTTAGGACGTCTAACTTTATACCCCATTATCGACCACAGAAGCATCCAAGTGCAAAATGTCCAAACTCAGACCATTTGGACATGAGAGGGGGACCAGCATTGGAATGGACTGGTCACATCGACATTCCAACAGAGCAGTGAGACACCTTAGAGGGCACTGCTGTGAACCTCAGAAAAAGGGTACCAGATATACATAACATTAGCATTCCCATTCCCATCACCTGTAACTGAAAGCTAATCACCATCAATCAATAATCACACAACTCAGTTTTATTGGAATAAATATTTGGCCACAGCTTTATTATCTATCTGAATATTATCTCCACTTACAATACAATCTGTGTCCAAAAACCAACAAACCCCCAATGCATATTTCACACACACCCCAGGGAGCTATTCGGTGTCAAAACTAGCTCCCGTTAAGTCTTTAAATTTATAACATTCCCCCAAACATGATCCACGGTGACGCAAGGCCATGTTCCCCTCGCAGCGGTATCGCATACAAGTGTTACATTTATGTATTTATTAACTGCTCATCTCCCAGATCCAACTGGGCCAAACCCCATTTTCCACTATAAGCGGTGACAGCCTCGAGTTTGTCACTGCTCCCCCACCACATAAGCTGTGGCCAACAGCTTTAAAACAAGTCTCCAACAAATCCTAAAGAGTACCCCAATAAAATTGGCCAAACCTATGCCTGAAAGGTAGACAGCATCAGGACAATAATGTCAGGGAAAACAGCTGCAACAAACTCATGAGATACCACTCTAAACCCCCAAAAGCTATCCGTAACTCCAAAAGCTCAGTATTAAACCCATTTATGCAACCATTCAATAGCAACCATGTCCCAATCCTCTTTACACACTCAATAGAGGACCAAACAAAACAAAAGAGGTGGGGGCATTAGGAAAACACAGACAGCAGACAACAGATCCCGCCTCAGGGGCAGTATGAAATCCTCTGCCTTTGCTGAACAAATGTCACAACCCACCAAAAGAATCAGAAGTGAAGCAGAATAGGAGATTAGGAAATTGTCTTTGCTGGAAAAGGATTAGCAAGAGTCACTCCCAACAAATGCTCCATACACCCAACCATAAAATCTACAGTCCATGTCCCATTGGACTCAGAAACAGCTAAGACAATCCTCCCCAGAACACTAGAATGGTACACAAGATACTGCACATTCCCGTTACTCCACACACACGTACAAAAGACTCCAAATTCCTGATCCTTCCAAGCGGTGACTAGGGAATAGGCAATTGCATTTAACCTGCAGTCAACCCAACATCTCCAGACAGCTATCCCGTGAACACAATAGCAGGTCGAGAAGGTGCCAGCTCACCCACTCGATAAGCTGCCAAGTGCTGCAAAAAGGCTAACTGCCAGAGCACCACTACAAATCATGAAGTGCACACATCAGGCAATACTGCAAACAAATGTCACCAAACCCTCATACAAAAAAAACCCCAAGTAAACCCTGCACATGGACACTGGATCACACGCACCCACAACCAATTTCAGTACCAATTTTATAACTTCCATAAAATCCCCCACACCAGCAAATGTCCAGTGAACCATCTTCCAAAATCATCCTACTAACAAACCATACAGTACTAATAGAACATGCAGCTGCTCCATATGAGAAAGGAGCAATGAACCTCTGGCACCCAAAATTGCAGAAAATGAGTCAAACCAAGCAGTTTGGCTCCCAGCACCTAGCCAGCACCTTACAGTTTCTCGTAACCCAGTCTGAGGACACAAGCAAAGCCACTTAGAAAAGACATAAGGGCAGATAAAGACCAAAATGTCCAGCCAGTATACCCCTCCACAGCAATAATTAACTCCTCCTCTCTCCCAGAGAGTCCATGTGCCTATCCAATGCCTTCCCCAATTCAGAAACTATTTCATGCATCTACTACTCCTACACCTACTGGAATTCCAAAACTATTTCATGCATCTACCTCACCTTCTGTAACAACGTAGTGCCATACAGTACTGCAGAGGCCAGCACTGCTACACTGCATCCCCTGCCCTCTTACTCTGGATTTGCTGTCTAATAAAAGGGGAGTCATCTCATGTATAGTTAGGCCACATAGGTATTTAAATATCACTATTATCTCCCTTCTCATGCCCTTCCACAAAGTATACAGATGGAGATCATGAACTCAGTTCCCATATGCCTATAGGACATAGACCATCAACCCTTGTAGTAGCCTTCCTTTGAACTGAACTTAAATGTACACAAAATTCACAAGGAGGTCTCATCAAAATTTTTAGAGGGGCAGCAAACTTCCATTGTCCTGCTGGCCATACTAAACCCATGCAATCAAACATCTGTCTAGCTTTTGCTAGCACTGTTACAACCTGGTTGCCTCCTGAAGCTCATCACATACAATCACACAAAACCCGCACTCCTCATTCGTACATCAAGTTCTTCACCCCTTAATCGCACCATGCCCTTGTGGTTTGGCAACTCAAATGCATGACTTGGCATTTCTGAGCATGAAATCTGAGCTGCACAATATGAAGCCATTCTACACAGGGCAGCCATCAGAAATTTCTGGGCCCCTTACTGAGCAATCCTATTGGGGCCCCCACGTACCCCTTCCCCCCGACCCCCCCCTTCTTCTATGGGCCGAATACACACATACTTTTCTCTGTCGCCGCACTCTTTGACCAAAAGATTTGTAAGCCTGCAACCACGTCAAGGTAGACTATTTCAGCAGGGCCCTAACCTAACCTAAACTAAACTAAACTAATCTATACCTATCTATTCTAAACTAACATATGTCTAATACTGAATTAATAACAAACTAACAAACATCTGCATAATAAATAACTAATAAATAATAGTGCTAGTAGCTATAATTCACTTTTGAATGTAAAATCTCAGTTAAGGATTTCTTTTGACCTTTGTAGGTCAGAAATAGATCACAATTGCACAATATTTTTTGTAAAAGTATTAAATGTGTTTTTATAAATACTGTAAGCTTAATAAATATATCAGAAAAAACTACACATCTGAGCGCATATCTAAACATACACATCTGACTGTATATGTGAGTGCATATCTAAACATACACATCTGAGTGCAAATCTGAACATACACATCTGTATGATCCCATCCTCCTCAGCTTGCCTATAGCTGCATCATGCATGTTAAAAATGTACGATATGTTGATATGTGCACCTTCCTTCCTTCCCATCCATCCTCCTCAGCCTGTCCTTACACATCCACAGCTGCATGTTAATGATGATGTATATGTTATGATGATAAATAAGTGCATATGAGCACATCATTAACATGCAGCTATGGATGAATATATAATGATGTTATGAGTGTGCACCTCTTCCTTCCCATCCTCCTCAGCATGTCACATACAGCATGTTACATTACACAGACTTCCAACGTCAGCACTGACATCGGGAAGACTTCCGTTCGGCTGTGTGCTGCGGCAGGGCAGGTAAGGAGAAGGAGAGGAGACTATGCTTGTGACCCTGGGGGAGCCTGGGCCCCCTGTCAGCTCCGGGCCCCTGAATGCAGGATTGGTAGTACTGCCCTGATGGCGGCCCTGATTCTACAAACTTAAGCCCATCCTTGTTAGGCACACCATCAGGACTGTCTGGTCCATTACTGCTTTGGCCTCCTCCACAAAAAGGCAAACCTTACTTACAACCCTACAACAATCCCACTTACAAAATTGTGAAAAGAACAAGCCCAATAACAAACCTTCAAACACACTACCGATAAGATCCCCCCCTTGGCATAACCATCTGCTGGGACCACAACCCACTGACACTTTACTGACCAACTAGTTCATAGCCAACCCACTCTACCCATGGTCGTGCAGACAACTCACCAAATGGCAGCCCAATGCTAACTGTTGTGGTGCCAGGCTGTTAAACCCTCACAGAAGAGCCCAAAGTGCCCCTCTCCACTGCAGCCTCTGCTTCCTCAGGCAACAAATCCAGCACCTGTCAGACAAATAGCCTACCCTGACTAAAACACAGACACAGAGAAGGTTAACAAGGCAAAAAATTCCCTTACTCAAAATAAACCAAACTTCCTAACATTAAAATCACAATGAAGATGAATATTTTGAGTAAGAATTAATATATTTTGAAAAGAATAATCTTTTCCTGAAGAGACTACCCTACTGTTCCCCTTTCTTCACAGAATTCACTCCAGCCTGCCTTAACATCCAACCAATCTCATGACTGCTCCACCCCATCACCTTAGGAACCTCCCTAATCATTTTTCTTTCTTACAAGCTCTGTCTATTAACCCTTTCTTACCTCCTCTTATAAACTTGCCAATCATTCTACAGACCCTTGACAACACCTCATATATTCCCCTCACCCTTGCCCCCCCCTCCCATTTTAACCACACCATCATAAAATAAGTATTACCAGCTGGTGACATCAGCTCAGCTAATGTTATATCACACCAGATGAATCTGGTGTTCTTCTTTATAACCACCTTATAATTTATGATGAGCCTCCCCCCAAAAAAAAACCTCTCCCAAAGCCTATTAGACCCACCTGTTTACCACCCCAATAGCCCTTATGACTACAGATGGTACCCATATTTATTAAAAAAATTTATACTTTTTACAAAAAAACTAAATGGTTTACATCAATTAAAACATATATAAGATAAAAACAAACCATATCATAAAATCTACATAATAAAATAATTTATTCTCTTCACTATATAGGGTCATGAAATGGTTAACTGTTGTTTAAAATATTGCTCTAGCCTACATAGCTAAAGAAAGTGTACAATCTATTGACCTCATCTGCCTAAAATGTATGTCCCTGCCTTACCACATTGTAAGCTGAATAGATAAGAGTTTGAGCCATGATGTACCCTGCCCTTCTGTACATTTAACATTTAGAACTGTAAGAGTTAGATAAGTGACCTGCTAGTGTGAGCTTAGGAACAATAATAATTGTAGAAAAGTTATAGAAGTAACAAATGAAAATTGTAGTTTTTGCATATATTAGTTTGCGAAAAGGGCATAAAAGTCCATGTATTTCCTGTTTCTGACACTCTAGTAGGCAGGCTATTAACTGCACTAGAGTCCGGTATACCTTAATAAATCTCTTGTACTTTCTTCACGCCTCTGACTTTGTGTGTCCAAGTGACCTTTCATTTGGCTTCTGAACAGGGACTTGAAGGTCTCTTGACCACTGGTTACTCGATTGGTCACTTGTTTCTCCTACTGCTGACGTGTCTGCTTAGCCAGCTGCCTTCCTTTTGGGGGGGTTGGCAGACCTCAGGACGTTTGACCACTTCACCTGACTTATCTAGTCTCAGTTTAAAGTACAAGAATCTGTATCAGTTTAATTCTGTCCTGGAGTAGCCACCATCTAGTAAGTGGGAATTGATCATCCCTATCCTGTCACTCATCTCCTGCCTAGTAAGCCATTTGATCCGTTGCTGAAGTCGTGGGGAGGGATTCTAGGAACTGTTATTTTCTGGTTGAGTAACTGAACTGAAATCTGTTGTGTTTTGTGTATTTGAGAGTGTCTGAGACGTCCTTGAGGATGAAGCGAGTGCGGACCTGTTAGTACTGCGTTTCCCTAGTCCGGAGACAGGCAGGGCCAGGAATACAGGGAAGTGTTTTTGTCCTTCATTGCACAATGGGGGGATGTCAGTCTACCTGTGGGGATCCCTTGATATGTTAGCTAATTTTAAAAAGGGATTTGTCTCTGATTACACTTAACAAATCAACCCTTATTCGTCTGTGCCAGTTAGAATGGCCGATATTTGGTGTGGGCTGGCCCCCTCTGGCTCCCTAGAAGAGGACATAACCCGTCAGGTTTTTATGCATTCGTTTGCTGTCGGTTCCTCTTCCAGTCAGCCCATTTTGCATTCCAATGGGAAAACCCTTCCACTGGACAAACCTCCCAAGTAACCTGGACCCGTCTATCCCAGGGCTTTAAAATTAGCCCCACTCTATTCAGCACCACCCTTGCTTCAGACCTTGTCAATTTCTTCCCTTTATCTGATTCTCAAGTCCTGCAGTATCCCGGGTTCTTTATGAGTTCTGTCTGTCCAAATGTATCAGTGAAGTTTTAAACTATCAGTTGTTCAAAGCATGGTTGTGCTGATAAGGGCCATGAAGTGTTTAGCACTTCAAATGCAGTTTCTCCTGAAACAGATAAGTGGTTTTGGATTTGAAGTTTTTGGCTATGTTATGGAATGTTTATGTATATTCAGAAAGGAATGTAAACAAAAATTATGATTTCTGGTACTTATATTCCATGCTAAAAAGTTAAACCTAAGGAAATAATTCTGACAAGACAATTTAATCTCTTTGATCTTTAAGCAACTCTCTCTCCTTTGTGAATTTCTGTAGGAAGGGGGAGTAAGTCTCTACTGAGACCCATGTTGATTGTAAAAAAAAAAAAAATGAACAATGTTTAAACTTGTGAGTACAGTAAAACCTTGGTTTGGGAGCATAATTTGTTCCAGAAGTATGCTTGTAGTCCAGGGCACTCGTGTACAAAAATATACATACTTGTATTGCAAGCCCTTGCTCGTTTGGAACAGTCACTGCATTTCTGCAGCGTCATATAGAGAGGAACCATTGGCTCAGTTGTGAAAATGTGATGCTTCCATACTGTAAGTACATGTATTGCAAGACGTTGCTGGAATAGCAAGTTAAAATTTAATCATTGTTTGTCTTATAGAACACTTGCAAACCAAGTTATTTGCAATCCAAAGTTTTACTGTATATTCCAATCTTTGTTTTGTATTTCTTTTTATATATCATGTAAGCTTAGTATAAGAATGTAACTTTTAGGTATAAGAATGTAATTTTTAGGAATGCTTTTGTATTGAAGTAAATATTTTTGCCAGTCAGATGATAGTGAAGGGATTGAAGCTGAATTTTAGCTTAATTTTACAAGTCAGCTCTTTGGGGTAGGAACCTGATACAGATAATGGGTCTGCCTTTTAAATTTTCCTGTGGCCATATTTCCACTGATTCCAAGTATGCCTTCCTCGTGTCACCTACCTTGGCTTTCGAATCTCCCAGGGTACCAGGTCCCTTCCTACACCCGTGTCCAGGCTGTCTGTAGTCTCCCTGTCTCTGATAACTGCAAGGCTCTGAGCACCTTTCTCAGTATTGCAGGATATTGTCCCATCTGGATCCCTGATTTCTCTCCTATTGCCCACCCTCTGTATGATGCCTCCAAAACTTCTGACTCAGGCCCCTGCCCTATGGCACTTCCGCCCAAGAAGCTGAGCTGTATGCCCTCACTTCTGCCCTGCGACATTCTGCTTCTTTAGTCTTGCAACATCTACACTGACTCCAAATATGCTTTCTTTACCTTGCATTCCCATAGGGCCATCTGGAAACATCGAGGTTTCATTACAGCCTCCGGCCGCCTGATCCATCATGCTCCCCTCATTCTTGACCTTCTTGAGGCCGTACAACTACCCTCATGTGTTTCTGTTATGCACTGCCATGCTTACAGACACGTGACGGACCTTGTCTCTCATGGCAATGCCCTTGCCGACCGCACAGCCCGAGCTGCCAGTCTCTGCCCCCTCCTTCGGCTCCTCTGTATACAATCATTCCTTTTCTGGACACCCTTACACCCCAGTACACTTCTCAGGAACAGACTTGGGCACGCACTCTTTCGGGCCAGTCTGTCCTGAAAGGGGGGTGGATACAAAATGCTCCAATTCAAGTGCCAATCCAGACCCACACACTGATACTTCAAACGCAAGCACAGCGGGTACCCTCATAGTTATTCCTCAACACCTGGCCCTCACGATTGTCAAAAGATTATGGTCCGACAGTGTGTTGTCGGTTCTAGAATAAAATTCCCAATCAGATGACTGCCACCTCTTGGACACCAACCCATTGGAACATATCCGATGCAGGTTCTGTCTGTAGATTTTACCCACATGCCCATTTCCCGTTCCTTCAGTCACCTTCTAGTCTTCACAGACACCCTGACTAGATGGGTCGAAGCCTTCCCTACTCGCACTGAACGCACCAGGGAAGTAACCAAACACTTCCTAAACGACATAATTCCGCGCTTTGATCTCCCTGTTTCTATAAGCAGTGACAACGGCCCTGCTTTCATTGCCGATGTTGTCCAACAAACTGCTCAGGCTCTCCAAACTGAATAGAAATTATATGCTGCTTATTATCCTGAGAGCTCTGGTCAGGTCAAAAGAATAAACAGAACTCTTAAGACCCATCTCATGAAATGAATTGAAGAAACTAATCTGTCCTGGCCTGTCCTGCTGCCTTCTGTTCTTTTTCAGATTAGATGCATCCCATCTAAGCCCCCATTTGAGCTCATGTTCGGCCGGCCACCGCCCATTATGAATCCAGACCCTGGTTCCTTTGCTACTCTGGGATCAGATATCCTCCAGAGTCAGGTCTAATCCTTAGCTAAAGCCCTTTAAGAGCTCCACAAATGGGTCCTGGAAAGGGCCCCACTACCGATAGCTACACAACTCCATGAGTATGTCCCTGGAAATACAGTATGGCTAAAACTTGGAAGTCAAACCTCCTGAAACCTAGGTGGATAGATCCTTTTACTGTCCTAATTTCTTCTCTTACGGTTGTCAAGGTGTCCTGACACGAAACTTGGTTCCACTACAACACGGATCTTCAGCTGAAGCTTTCTAGACCTCAAAAGTTCTGAATATTTACCATTGTACTTAGCAGGTGTTCTGAATATAATTCTTTATAAGTGTTTGAGTTTAATTGACTGCCTGTGGTTCACCACTGCCTTTAGCAAGTGTCTTGAGTATAACTGTTTGAAGTTTTCTAAGTTGTGCTTGAAAGAAAAATGAGCTCCCTATGTTAGTATATATATATATATATATATATATATATATATATATATATATATATATATATATATATATAATATTTGTGTTGCTCTCACTGCCTAATGTTTCTTTTTCTGTAGTTCTTTCCTATTGTACTTAATAAGGGCCCCTAGCCCTTTTGCCTGATGTTTGTTTGCATGATGGAATTAAGTACAGAAAGTGTCAAACATCAGAGGGTATTTTCTGTTTCCAACCTACTGGTGATGAAGTTTAAAAGTGGGTGGAAATCTGCATTGATAATGTTGAGGGTCCCCTTATCAACTAGACTCTTATTGTAGACCCCAATCATCCGGTGTCTTGGTATTGTGATACATGTGTGTTATTTGATGTTTCTCAAGGTCATGGTACTACCCCTAATACAGTTTTGTGTGGCTCCCTAGATTGACAGCGTTATTATACCAAAAGTGCTAAGTATATATGTCTGTATAACCTGATGCCTTTAAGAACTGCCCCTATGAGGAAACCTTCACTAATGGTGGAGCCTGTCCTTTATGAGAAAGTGTCTTGTGAGCCACCTACAATAACCCACACAAATATCCCCCTAATACCCCGTCTGCCTCCCTTACTATAGGTCCTAGCTCCGGCCCCTTGTGTACTACAGGCTACTGTAATCCCATGGTTTTCACTATCACTGACCCATATAACTGGAATGCCAATGTCCAAGTCCAGAAGGCCAGAGACCGCATGGCATTGTATATTGATGGTAAAAGGTGAGACCCAGGTACTGTTGTATATGTCCGAATTGTATTCCGCTCATGTGCTCCTGTCCATCACTCTGTGGTGTTTCCCCAGTTTTATGAAATTATGAAAGTAGATACTAATATCCTGTAATCACTAGAAATCTGTTTATACAGTTTGCTGAAACTATAGGTCAGACTCTTAATGTTACCAATTATTTTGTATAAGAAGGAACTGGTATGGGAGAACAGTGGCTATGGGAGGCAAAGCAGCTGGACATGTTAAACCTGACTTCACAGACCCTCACTTTTACGTCAGGTCCACGACCTTCACGATGGGCCTTGCGAACCTCCATTGTTGCTTCCCAATGTCTTCAGCGCGCTTCAGACACTGCTTAATGAAACTTCCTATGAATGATGGTCAGCTCCTGATAGTTGATACTGGCTCTGTGATCTGTTTGCCTACTCTTGGTTGCCTGCTAACTGGACTGGTACATGTGTGCTTTGCATGATCCGTCCCAGCTTCTTCCTGTTACCGCTGGCCGATGGTGAACACCTGGGAACCCCTGAATTCAACACCAGGGGTCGCCAAAAGCAGTCTACTTCCACCAATTCCCTTAAAATAGGTGAATGGGGTGATGACTGTCCTGCAGAATGGATCATTGCTGTTTACGGACCTGCCACATGGACCGAGGATGACACCTGGGGCTATCGGACCCCGATCTATATGCTGAACCGCATTATTCATCTACAAGTTGTATTCGAACTGATAACTAATGAGATCACCTGAGCTTTGAGTACCATTGTCAGAGCGAATGCTAAAATGCACACTGCTATCTATCAGAACTGCCTAGCTCTAGACAGAAGGTGGTGTCTGTGGTAAATTCAACCTCTTCAACTGCTGCCTTGAACTTGAGTAAAATGATTGAGGACGATGTGGATCATATCACCAAACTGGCTCATGTTCCTGACCAAACCTGGCGTGACCTTACTGCAGACTGGATCTCTGGTACCTTCGGCTCCTGGTTGCCCTCTGGTTCAGCACTGAAGACCATCTTGCTGGTTGCCGCCCTGTCTTCTCTGCTCCTTTGCTGCCTGCCCTGTGTAGTCCCCATAGCCATAAAGCTGCTCCACTGAACTATGGACTCTGCTGTCAAACGTTCCACTGCTGCATTGGCCCTTGCCCTCTCCCAGTATCGTCCCTTACCCACTGGGAACCCCGACTTTCCTGACCCCTAACTTTATTGGCTTGACTCCTTAGGTACGCCATCCTGAAAGGGGGGAATGTAGGGTCATGAAATGGTTAACTGTTGTTTAAAATATTGCTCTGGCCTACATAGCTGAAGAAAGTGTACAATCTATTGACCTCATCTGCCTAAAATGTATGTCCCTGCCTTACCACATTGTAAGCTGAATAGATAAGAGTTTGAGCCATGATGTACCCTGCCCTTCTGTACATTTAACATTTAGAACTGTAAGAGTTAGATAAGTGACCTGCTAGTGTAAGCTTAGGACCAATAATAATTGTAGAAAAGTTATAGAAGTAACAAATGAAAATTGTAGTTTTTGCATATATTAGTTTGCGAAAAGGGCATAAAAGTCTGTGTATTTCCTGTTTCTCACACTCTAGTAGGCAGGCTATTAACTGCACTAGAGTCTGGTATACCGTAATAAATCTCTTGTACTTTCTTCACGCCTCTGACTTTGTGTGTCCAAGTGACCTTTCAACTATATGGCAGTAGAGTAGGGTTTTGTTGAGCTAACACTTTCCACCACAAATGTAGTGGTTACAGTGGCTTATGAGCCTGGGCCCTCCTCTCTTTGGTTCACTAGCCGAGCCACCAGGCTACTTAAGACACCTGTGTGCTGCTGTACTAGGCTTTCCCATACGACGTGCTGTTGTTCTAGAGATACTGTATGTATGCACTATTTCATTCAGATCTTTGTGGGGTGGAAAAGAGATAGTGTGCAGAGGTCATTACTTAATCCATTTAGTGGTCATTGGGTATGTTTGGGTACCTTTGTGGCACTTAGATGCTTCTAAAACAGGTCTAGCCCAAAATTTCTAAGTTCCATCTATAACATCCTGTGAAAGATTTGATTATTGCCATAAGACGTCCACGTATAACCCACCTAAAGCCTCCCTACAACACACCCATAATACACCTCCCAAAACACCCCCTAGGATGTCCAAGTGCCAATATGACAGCTTTTGGATGACTTTAGTTTTTTTTTTATTATGAACCCCTATACAGCCATAAAAAAAGAACTGAAAAGATGTCTGGTTTCTATGCTTATAAGACATGCCCTGCATTTACTGTATATAATTTCTAAGCTGGATAACAAAATATCCTTTGTTCACTCTAAAAACCAAAAACATGTAGCAATGCAAACAATGGAAAACTTAAGTGTGTCCCTTTATACCAGTGGTCTCAAACTCAAACCCTTTGCGGGCCACATTTTGGATTTGTAGGTACTTGGAGGGCCGCAGAAAAAAATACTTAATGTCTTATTAAAGAAATGACAATTTTGCATGAGGTTAAAATCTTTATAGTTTATAAAATTTTCCTTTAACAGTTAAAAGGAAAGATACCTCATGCAAAATTGTCATTTCTTTAATAAGACATTAACTATTTTTTCTGCAGCCCTCCAAGTACTCTATTTTTTCTGCAGCACTCACATTTAAAGTTTAATATCTTTTCTTTCTCAAAACTGGCACATTTCAATCACTAAATTGAAAATAAAATCATTTTCCTACCTTTGTTTGGTAATTTCATCAGTCTCTGGTTGCACTTTATTCTTCTGACTGTGCATCCAATATTTCTTCCCTTCTTTCAGCCTCCTGTATGCTTCCTCTCCTCTAGATGTCATTCCCTCCCCCAACTTTTTCTTTCTTTCTCAAATATCTGTCTTTCTCTGATTCCGTGTCCCATTTTTTGCTTTGTTTCTGGCTCCCTGTCCCCCCCTTCTTTCTTTCTTCCTTCCTTCCTGCCCTCCCCCATGCCACCGCCGCTGGGGAATAGGCTGCTGCCGCTGCTGCCATCGGGAACAGGCCGAGATCTCCCTACTTCTCTTCTCCACGGGGCCGACCAACTCTCGCCGCCTGACGTCAATTCTAATGTCAGAAAGGACGTTCCGGGCAGCCAGGCAGCGATTGGCTAGCCAGAGCGTCCTCTCGACGTCAGAATTGATGTCGGGCAGCGAGAGTTGGTCGGCCCCGCAGGGAGATCAAAGAACACGGTGCCGGCCTGTTCCCCGATGACAGCGGTGAGAAGGGAAGGGAAGCAGGTTGGGCACCACTGCTCTAGACGAGCCGCGAGCCGCACTCTAGGGAGAACAGTGGACCGCTCCCCCCCTTGGTACGCCACTGGAGCAGCAGTGTGTCTGGCCGGCTCGTTCCGTTCAAAGCCGCTGGTGGCGGCTCCTTGTGAGATCCGTGCCTGCGTCTGAAGCCTCTCTGATGTTGTGACATCAGAGAGGCTTCCGAGGGTCAGTGGTTGTACCCATTTGTACTCTAATTCTTATGTGAGCCAAGTATAGAATAATGAAGCCATTGTGAAATCGCTGATGTGATTGGTTCTTAGGCATTGGTGGAATGAGGCATTATGACATCACAATATCTGCTCTGGAAACCAGAGACTGTCATTCTTTAGGGTTTATCTAAACCTCAGTCCTTCTACAACAGCATTCTTCAATACAAGGCTTGAGGGTCAGTGGTTGTGCCCATTCATACTCTGATTCTTTCCTCTCTCCTTAAAGAATGACACGGAGATGGTTTCCTGCGGTTATCCATGGGGACAGGAATGGTGATGAATTTTGTCACTATGTCATTCTCTACATCACAGGTTAAAAAAAAAAAAGCAAAAACATTTTTAACCACATTATTAATCTGTGGTTGAAAAGTCAACAAGGAGTCCAAAATGACTTCCAATAACTTTGATGAGTTATCCATAGAAAGAGAATAAGATGTAGTCAAGGCCAAACTGCTAGAAAAGGATGAAAGCAGCATGGTCTTGGAAGGGTTCAGTTTTAATTAATATTGATTCACCACGACTGAATTTTGGAAACACAGGTACAAAGTCTCAGAACAGATGTTTGTAAATCTGTGTGTACTTCTTGTTTAAATCTTTATTGATTTTCAAACTTTGATGGTGCAATACAATTGGTAAATCATAAATAATGCATAAAACGCACTAATAACTATACAATTATTACATTAAACAATCATTTACTCCCATCCTCATCTTAATTATTAATACAATAATTCATATGATGTGATTTCAATATTATAATTAAATAATTTAACTCCTCAATGTGCGGGGGGAGTTGGGGGATGAATCAGATGTCGGGGTCGGGGTGCGAGCGGTCCTTCAGGGTGGGGAGCGAGCGGTCCTTCGGGGTGGGGGGGCGAGCGGTCCTTCGGGGTGGGGCATCAGGCTTTCAGGGTGGGGCGGTCCTTCAAGGGGGACAGGCAGGCAGGCCTTCAAGGCATTTGCTGGACTTTAGGTGGGAAGAAATAATGGGTCTGAAAATAGAGGAGAGGGAGAGAGATGATGGACCATGGGTTTTAGGGAGGGAAGGAACAGAAAGGGATAGAAGTTGGACCCTGGGGTGGTGGGGAAGGAGGGAGAGATGCTGGATGAAAGGGTAGTTAAGAAAAGATGGATCTGTGAAGAGAGATGAAAAAAGGAAAGATGCCAGACCTCCTGGGGAAGGAAGGGAAACGGAAGGGGAGGACAGAGATGGCAGATGGATGGCTAGCATGCAGAAAGAAGAAAGAAGGAGACCCTGGCAAGCAAGTTATCAGAAGACAACCAGAGCCTTGGAGCAACAAGATTTGAAAAATAACCAGACAACAAAAGGTAGAAAAACTACCGGTAATTTTATTTTCTGTTTTGTGATTACAATATGCCAGATTTGAAAAGTATATCCTGCCAGAGCTGGTGTTAGACCGCAAACCTGAGCTAGGATTTAACAGAGAGAAAAAAGTCCTTTTTGTTTCTTTATTTTATTTACACCACAGCGCCAGTGTGGTTAGGAGAAGCCAAAGGGGGTGAAAAAGCTATAAAATAAACCCACCAGGATGTTTAAAAATAAAAATAAAAATCCCCACCCAATTGGGCAGGAAAATCGAATCGAAAAACCAATTCAATAGTCTGAATCGAAATTTTTTTTCCTGAATCGGGCAGCACTAGTTTGCGCTACTGTCTTAGACTTTAGGACCTGGGATTGGGGAGAGATGGCATCCTCAGTACTTTATAATGCAAGTGAAACGAGGATTTGGTCAGACTTTTGAAGGGTCTGCAGAAGAAAAATATTGTATAGGCCAGGGACATGAGACAGCAGGAAATAAGAACTTTTCTTCCTTCTATTTTTGTGAATGTCAGAGAGTTCAGTTAAAATATGTGCTTTATAAGAAAATATAATAATGTGTTTTATAAAGTTTATAAGCATTGCTGGCCTACCCGAGGTGTTCCTAGTGGTGGTGGCAGCAGCGTGGTAATGTGTTGAGAGGAAGAGGTGGTCTGGGAAATTCTGCTGAGCAAACTCCAGGCCCATTTCCACCCCCCCAGTTAGTCCACTCCACTCAACTGGTTCACACACTGAGTGGGTCTTTGGGTGTTGTGCCTGGGTAGTTGTTTTGGGATCTCTTCCAGTGGTTTGTCAGTATCTCCTTCTGGTCCAAGGAAGGAAACTTTGTTAACCTTAGCATTGACCTTCAGAATATGTTTGTAACAGCGCTGCTTATGTGGCATTAGGCTATGTAGTGATCGAAAGAAAAAACCAGACCTTTGCACATTTTTGCACTATATGGTGGGTGTATGAGGAGATTCACATTTCCTGCACAACTAAGTCCTTGTGAAATTACCTTGTTCTTTCTGTATTTGACATCTAGCAAGGTCTCTGTTTGGAAGGAAAGATCTAAGCTTAAAAATGAAGTGGCCAGAAGTTATGGTAAAAGCAGATAGCGTTGCTGGTTTTAAGAAAGGTTTGGACAAATTCCTGGAGGAAAAGTCCATAGTCTGTTATTAAGACATGGGGGAAGTACCGGTATCTGCTTGCCCTGGATCGGTAGCATGGAATGTTGCTACTCTTTGGGTTTTGATCAGATACAGTGACTTGGATTACGGTAGCTACTATGAGAATGGGCTACTGGGCATAATGGACCATTGGTCTGACCCAGTTAGGCTATTCTTATGTTTTCATCTGTAGGGGCCTTTGTTTTCACTTCTTATTTTAATGTATTTTTTTTTCTGGGAATTTATCAGTGTTTTTTATAATGGGAACAAAAATGGAAGAGAATTACCGTAATGTGTGTGGAATGGGGGGGGGGGGATAACTACCATAATTTCTTCAGCTAAATAATTCAATCCACCTCAACCAGACATAGGAGAACTCACGCACCATTCGCACACCCTCCAACCAAAAACGTCAAAAGAAAAAAACTGTTCATTCTTATAAACTACCGTATAACATTTAATCTAGATCAAGAGCCCTCGAGTTAGTGAGTATGAATTCAGCAACAAGAACAGAAATCACATGTTCTTTCTTATAAACTATAACATTTAATCTAGATCAAACGAAGTATCGAGGACAAAATAATCTAAATAGTTACCGTAATTACGGTAAAGTTGTAAATAAACAAAGTTTACTGGTTTATTCAGTCATCATCATCACAGTCATCTGAATCGTTGATTCCATCAAAATCCAAATTGTCATCATCGTCATTAAATAAAATGAGCACGGCCTGCAGACCATCCTCGTTTATTTCCGAAGTGATATCATCATCGTCGTCATCATCATCGCTGATATCCGTGTTGTTGCCTCCTTCCGCTGCATGATTAGTGTCATTGGTTTCATAAACAATGCCCGCTTTTCTAAATCCGTTTCGAATAGTATCTGGTGTTATTTTATCCCATGCTAAAGCCACCCACTTGCAGACTTCTGTGAAAGTTGCCCGCTTCAGCCACCCCGTGGGTGTGTACTCGTGCATGCCGCTCTGCATCCACTCCTCCCACTCCCTTCTAACAAAAGTCTTGAATGGATAATTCACTGCAATGTCAAGTGGTTGCACCTTACACGTCAGGCCTCTAGGTATCACAGCGATGTGGGCACCAGTAGAATTAATGTAGGCCTGAACATTTTTTTCTTAGTGGGCAGCCATGGCATCAAAAATTAACAAGGATTTTTTTGAAAATAATCCACCCTGTCTTGCCCTAAAGCATTTATCTACCCACAATCTCATTACGTCGCAGTCCATCCATCCCTTCTTGTTGCAGTGCACAACCACACTGGTGGGCAGTTTTTTACGGGGCATAGTGACCCTTTTGAAAATGACCATGGGCTTTAACTTAACCCCGCTAGCTGAGCAACCAAGAACTACTGTAAAACATGCTCTTTCATGCCCAGTTGTAGTGATGGCAACAGATTTAGTATCTGTGAGGGCTATGGTTCTTGTTGCTGGAATGTCAAATGCCATTGAAATTTCATCCATGTTGATGACGTCCTTTGCAAGTGATGCCAAGTTCAGATATTTATTTGGCAACAAAGTCACGGAAATCGATCAATTTTTGCTGCCAGTCATCCGGAAGTCGCTGGCCAACAGTTCTCATTCGAACCGATAGTCCGTTCCTTTTCATAAATTTCGAGATCCATGTGAAGCCAGCTTTGAAGTCGGGTATTCCTCTTCCATTGGCAAGTAGTTTTGCCTTCATCTGAATTGCAACGGTAGAGACTGATTGATTTTTCTCCCTTCTCTCCAGAATCCACTGCTTCAAGTCATCCTCCAGCTGAGGCCATTTTGGTTTGGCCCCACGACGTGCCCGTTTTCGTGGATTGCATTTCTCCAGTTCCTTCTTATCTTTTCTCCATTCACACACCGATGTTTCTCCAACATCGAACTCTCTCGCTGCGGCCCGGTTGTCTATTTCCTCAGCTTTCGCAACAACTTTAAGCTTAAAGTCCGCTGTATATGACTTTCGTCTCATTCCTGGCATTATGGCATTTTAGAAAAAACTTTACCGGTAAATTTAAATTTAATCGATAAACTCTACTAGATAAATGCAGAATACCAATCTGAAGAGATCGAAATTAAAAGTGGGCTCTACATGCAGCACTAATGAACTTTTATAGACTTACCCAATGGCTGGGATGCTGTTATATACGCAAAATACTATTCAATGGGTCACTGGGCCAATTACAAGGCCAGATAGACAACAGAATGGGATGAGAGAGGACACGGCCACGGTGATCAAAAGCGCGCCGCGACAAAGGCCCACCACGGTGACAGGTCAAAAGTGCGCCGCACGTTGACAGGTCAAAAGCGCACCGCGACAAAGGCGCGCTGACAACCCGGCGCAGACAACTGAGCACAAGCATGCTCAGAACCATCTTCTTAGTCTGTAGATGGTCTGCGCATGCTTACAGAGCTGCGAGCTGCTTTTTCTTTTTTTACTTTATTAATACTTCATGAGCCCGTGGTTTTAACTCGCTTTAAACTCGCGGGTTAAAACCATGGGCTCACACTGCGGGGGAAGGGCAGGAGAGTCGGGGAAGCAAGACAGGAGCAGGGCAGCGATTCGGGGCAGAGGGCAGGGCGGCGAGAGGAGAGTCGGGGCGGCAAGGCAGGATAATTCGGGGCTGAAAGGCAGGAGAACTCCGAGCGGCAAGGCAGGAGAGTTCGGGGCTGAAAGGTAGGAGAACTCCGAGCGGTAAGGCAGGAGAATTCGGGGCTGAAAGGCAGGAGAACTCCGAGTGGCAAGGCAGGAGGAGGTTTTACTTCAATGAGCAGCATGCGCGGTATACGCGTGTGTGCGCTATTTGGAAATTTGTTTACATACATGCTGTGTTCCCACGCGCTATACACGTATGTGTGTTATACACGTATGTGCGTTATATGCGTGAAAATACGGTAATTGCCAATTTAACTACATGCCAATGGTATAAAATGATTTGATTAATTTGAGGGGCGTGAGAGGAAAATCTATGGATAAAGGCTACTGACTCGGTCTTCTCTTGAACTTGTTTGTATTGCAATAAAAGTTCCCTGTGTGCATATTTAGCTCTCAGGTAAGCTTTACGGATCACCCCCTTTAGGGTAGCCTCATAGGTAAAATCTATGTTTCAATTCCTGTGCCTGGCCATGGAATTCAGTTAAAGAGTGACAAATTATCCTAAGGCGCAGGAATTGATTGATGGGCACACTATCCCTAAGTCTCAAAGGCACAGGGTTGAAACGTAGAATTTACCTACGAGGCTACCCTAAAGGGGTAATCTGTAAAGCTTACCTGAGAGCTAAACGTGTATTATAGGTTGCTTTTTCTGATCTCCAGAGAGTATAGAATAGTTTGAAGCACTTAGCAGTAGAGATATTTTTAAAGCTCTATCCCAACTCAATACAGCCACTTTTATTCCCCCAGATTCTCAAATCAAGTAAGACTCTCCAGCTTTAAATGATTTCAGTCAATTAGATAGTCAAGATCACAGGTAAAAAGATGGTAGCTAGCTAGTCAAACTCCCCAAGTGGCTAAAGAGGGATCTCTGGGGATCTATTTTAGAGCTAAAACAAATAATCCATGCATTCTTGGATGTAGTAGTAGAACAGGTCCAGGTTTCCATAAGTTTGAGTCCACAACACATTTGTTTTTATGCATAATTACCGTGTACATCTGGCAATGATATACACTTAGATGGGCATGTCAATAATGTGTAACCTCCCACTGTAGCTGTTAGAAAATACACTTTAGTGCACTTTTGAAAATTGTCCTCTTATTTATTTTTGATACTACTGATTACATACTTAGGTGAACATCATAAGCAAGAAAAAAGTGAAAAAAATCTTAAAAGAATTTGAAAGAAAAATCTTTGCCTTAGGATTTAATTTCCTATTACTTCAGGAAAGTGGAAAAATCCAAACAAATCTTGCAAACAAAATGCTTCTTCTAAAAATGATGCTAGCCTTTTCCCTGAAACTACTAATCTGACAAATTTGAATATAAAATCTATCGTATGCTGCTTTAAAGAAGTCTCCCTAGCGGATTTTCTAAAGCTTTGAAACCATGGTTGCCAAGCAACCAAAAAACTGCCAACAGTTCAGGCCAACTGTCAATTCTTTTCTTTTCTGCCAAAGTATAGAGATGACAAAAATGAATGTGAAACTCATCAATAGGATGTTTATGTGACTCCAAGAAAAATACTTCCTTTGGAGGACACCATCAAAAGTGTGCTTGATTTTTTTCCTTCTTCTACTTAAAAATATATATATAAGTATTTATTTTTGGGCCAAAGGTATTGTGTATGGCTTCACACTTAGGGAATTAGCAAAGTAGAATATCTGCAGGATTGTCAGGTTTACAATGTAGAGTTTTAAGAAAGTGCCAGCAGGAGAATGACCTCTCTACTCAGTGAATAAATGAGAAGCCACTGCAGTTGTAAACAAATAAATTAGATCTATAATAAGTTTAACTTGACTGCATCAAGGGAGAGGTTTGAAAATGTCTTGAGGGTGCAAAGCAATGTACCCCAAAGCTGAACTCTACGTATTTACAGAAATCAATATAGTTATTGTGCAGAAAAGGCAAGAATTTATATTCATTTCTCTTTCTCCCTCACTCCCTTCCTTATATCTAAGTGCTCCTTTTACTAAGGTGCGCTAGCGTTTTTAGCGCACGTAGCATTGCCGCACGCAGTAAACCTGCACTATGTGCCAAGAACTAACGCCAGCTCAATGCTGGTGTTAGCGTCTAGCACGCGTGCTAAAACCGCTAGCACACCTTAGTAAAAGGAGCCCTAGGTTCACAAATGGTATAAAGACATACAAATTTATCTATTATATTTTATTTTGTTTCCTGTTTTTGCAGAGGCCACAGTGATATATTAACCTGTAAGAACTAACCCTAATTGCACTTTCTATGAAAGGAAAATCCAATTACTTTGGATAAAAGTACTGTATAAAGTTTTGAGATGTGAACATTGACTCTCAAGAATGTGAATCGGTCTTACATTCAAACAGTGGTTCTCAACTGATGGATGATATTCGCATATTTTACATGCTGCACACATGACCCTCATGGACCTTTGGTCTGACACAATGTAGTAGTTCTTATGAGTTAAATGTAAACATATAAATGCAAGGGTACAGTTGTATATGTCAAAAAAATATATGTCAAAAAATGTACTGTATAGTTAGTTTAGCAGAAGGGCTTCATTCATACCAAATCAAAAAACAAAACGGACAAAAATGATAAATACAAAAATGGAGAAAAACAAACCTCATACATAGGCAGCCGGGACTATACAAGTACCCTAAGCCACCTGTTTCATCACTGGTTTGGGAAAAAAAACCTCCATACATAAATATGTAAATGCACTTTCATTCAATTCAAAAACTTATTTTTCAAAATTTATTTTGTCTCGTTCATCATAATATTTGAGCAGAAATCCAATCTGCCTAAAACTGGTTATAGTGGCAACAGCCTGGTACAAATATAAAAATATAACGTGGAAAAGAATGGAAAAACTTATCTCAAATAGCAGCAATCATTCTTTTATCTAATGTTCCACTTCCCTAAACTAAACTAAACCTTAGGTTTGTATACTGCATCCTCTCCACAATCGTAGAGCTCGGCATGGTTTACAGGAGCTGGGATAGAAAAGGAACTCCAATGAAGGGTTATAGGCCTTAGTATAAAATAATGGCTAGAGGGGCTTAGTATACCAGAGAGGGAGGAAGTATTACATTTTTGAGAATAGCCAAGTTTTCAGATGTTTACGGAAAAGTTGGAGGGAGCTCAGATTCTGAAGTGGGTTGGTAAGGTTGTTCCAGAGCTCAGTGATTCTGAAGGGGAGGGAGGTCCCTAGTTTTCCTGCATGGGAAATGCCTTTTAATGAGGGGAAGGATAGTTTTAATTTTGGGGTGGATCTGGTGGTATTAGGATGTGAGGAATTCCAAGAAAGTGGAATAAAGGGAGGAAGGATGCCATGTAGGATCTTGAAAGTTAGGCAGGCGCATTTAAAGTGGACCCTAGAGATTACTGGAAGCCAGTGAAGCTTGGACAGGAGCGGTGAGACATGGTCAAATTTACTTTTTGCAAAGATAAGCTTAGCCGCGGCATTCTGAATCCACTGAAGTCTTTGAAGGCTTTTCTTTGTTAGGCTTAAGTAGATAGAGTTGAAAAGGATGATGGATTCAACAAGGATAGCAAAGTGTTTTTGATGGAAGCAGGATCTCACTTTCCTCAACATGTGAAGGCTGAAAAAGCATTTTTTTACCAAGGAATTGAGGTGGTCATTGAAGGACAATGTAGAATCAATGATGATGCCCAGAACTTTGCTTGAGAACTCAAGCTGCAGTGTGGAACCAGAGGACAGTGGGATGAAGGTGGGTAGTTGGTCTAATTTTGGGCTGAGCCAAAGTAGTTTTGTTTTGGACTCGTTCAGTTTCATTTGTACGGTGAGGGCCCAGGATTGGAGGTTCGTTATACATGAGGATGTGTTCTCAGAGAGGTTAGTGAGGTTCGAGGTGGTCTCGAGGAGGATAAGGATGTCATCAGCATAAGTGTAAAGTGTTTCTAGGGGGGATAGATGGATGAGTTTCCACTAGGGCCCAGGCGATCCTCGACCTGGTACTCACCAACAGGGAAAGCGTTTCAGAGTAGAGAATGACACGGTGAAAAAATTGGTCCCCGTCACCGCCCCGTCCCCGTCTCACCATCCCCGTCACCGCCCCGTCCCCGTCTCACCATCCCCGTCACCGCCCCGTCCCCGTCTCACCATCCTCTTCACCGCCCCGTCACCGCCACTGCCATCCCATTCACCGCCCCGTCACCGTCACTGCTGCATACATAAAAGCCTCAAACGGGTACGATTTTATATACTTTTCTAATATCTCCCCTATGTATCTGCCATTGCCCCCCCCTGTGTCCATATTCCATCCACATGGCATGTCCCCTTTTTGTCTCTGTCCCTATGCCCCAATGCACATAATTTCCCCTCTTTCTGTTACCTTCCTGTGTCCAGATTTCCCCTATCTTCCTCTTCCATACCAGTGTGTCTCTTCTTTTCAACCCCATCTAGCTTTTTTCCCTCTTTCTTCACCCCCCCTGCTTCTAGCATCTGGCTCACCTGCCTGTCCTTCCCTTTCTTTCCTGCTGTGGGTTTTTCTTTCCGTTTTCATCACCTTGGCCCAGAATCCTTTTCCCTTTCACTCCCTCCTTACAGTCTGAGCCGGGAACACTAGCGATCGCACGGTCCTCGCAGCCCCCACCCGCCTGCCCAATCGATCCTAGTGTTTAGCCAGCTCTCTCCCTTCTCCTCACCTTAATTTGCAGGCTTTCTTTTTCAGCGACCTGCACGCTTTCCCAAAGAGCCGCACACGCGCGGCTGCTCAGTGTTCAATCTTCTGCTCTGCTGCAACTTCCTGTTTCCGGTTGCGTCAGAGCAGAAGATCGAAACTGAGCAGCAGCGGGTGCGCGGCTCTCTGATAGCGTGCGGGTCGCCGAAAAAGAAAATCTACAAACTAAGGTGAGGAGAAGGGAGAGAGCTGGCTAAACACTAGAATCGATTGGGCAGGCGGGTGTGAGCTGCGGGGACCGTGCGATCCTTCATGCCTCACTGCGGGGACAAGACCCATTCACCGCCCCGCGGGCGGTGAATGGCCTTGTCCCCGTCGCCGCAGCGACTGCTAGTTTTCTTCCCCATTTTCGGCGGTGACCCGCGGCTAAAATGCGGTGGCCGCGGGTAAACCGCCACCGTGTCATTCTCTATTTCAGAGGTCTCAGTAGGAGATACGCTAGCCTCCAGCGACCACAACATAGTATGGTTCAACCTTAGGAAAGGCTTCCCTAGATCAAACACGAAAACAAAGGTACTCAATTTCCGGGGCACAGACTTCGCACGCATGGGAGATTTCGTCCATCAGACGCTGCAGGACCAAGCGGAGACCGATGATGTAGAAGCTAAGTGGTTAACACTGAAATCAACCATACATGAAGCAACTAGCCGCTTCATAAAATCAGTAAATAAATGACAAAGAAACAATAAACCCCAATGGTTCACCGCGGAGATCTCGCACCTCATTAAGGAGAAGAAAAAAGTGTTTCTCTCCTACAAGCGCACGGAGAAAAGAGAGGCAAAAGTAGAATATAGGACCAGGTCTACAGCGGTCAAAATGGCAGTTAGGGAGGCAAAACTTCGAGTGGAAGAAATTCTGGCAAAAAACATTAAAAAGGGGGGCAAATCCTTCTTAAGGTATATTAGTGACAGAAAAAGGAACACAGGCGGGATAGTACGCCTTAGAAGACCGGACGGAAGTTACGTGGAAGCAGATTCCGATAAAGCCGAACTACTGAATGAATACTTCTGCTCAGTCTTCACCTGTGAGGCACCGGGACACGGTCCGCAGTTGAAGGCAACACAAAGCACAGAAGACCCATTTCAGAATTTTGAGTTCACACCAGGTGAAGTTTACAGTGAACTGGCAAGACTCAAGGTGAATAAAGCCATGGGACCAGACAATTTGCACCCAAGAGTGCTCAGAGAATTGAGCGATGTCCTGGCGAAACCGTTGGCTGAGCTATTCAATCTCTCCCTAAGTAAGGGGA
Organism: Geotrypetes seraphini; assembly: GCF_902459505.1. NCBI lineage: Eukaryota > Metazoa > Chordata > Amphibia > Gymnophiona > Dermophiidae > Geotrypetes > Geotrypetes seraphini. The sequence continues at coordinate 170,654,209 of NC_047084.1, read as the reverse complement.
AAGTTCCCCTGAACTGGAAATTAGCTAATGTCGTTCCTCTGCATAAAAAGGGTTGCAGGGCAAATTATAGACTGGTGAGTCTCACATCAATAGTGTGCAAACTCATGGAAACACTAATTAAAAGCAAATTGGACACGATCTTGAATGAAGGGAATCTTCGGGATCCCAGTCAGCATGGATTCACCAAGGGTAGGTCCTGCCAATCCAATCTCATCAGCTTCTTTGACTGGGTAACAAGAAAGTTGGACTTGGGAGAGTCTTTGGACGTCGTGTACCTGGACTTCAGTAAAGCTTTTGACAGTGTCCCACACCGCAGGCTGCTAAGCAAGATGGAATCGATGGGGTTAGGAAAGACACTAACTGCATGGGTGAATGATTGGCTGAGTGGCAGACTTCAGAGGGTGATGGTTAATGGTACCCTCTCTAAAACATCGGAGGTGACCAGTGGAGTGCCGCAGGGCTCGGTCCTGGGTCCACTCCTTTTCAACATATTCATAGGGGATCTGACTCAAGGGCTTCAAGGTAAAATAACACTATTCGCCAATGATGCCAAACTATGTAATATAGTAAGTGAATGCAGTTTATAGAATTATATGGCGCAGGACCTGCTTACATTGGAAAGTTGGTCCTCAACCTGGCAGCTAGGCTTCAATGCTAAGAAATGTAAGGTCATGCACCTCGGAAGCGGAAATCCATGCAGGACGTACTTCTTGAACGGAGAAACTTTAACTAGGACTTCAGCAGAACGAGATTTAGGAGTAATCATCAGTGCAGACATGAAAACTGCCAATCAAGTGGAGAAGTCTTCATCTAAGGCAAGGCAGATATTGGGTTGTATCAATAGAAGTTTCGTCAGCCGAAAGCCTGAAGTCATAATGCCGTTGTACAGGGCCATGGTGAGACCTCATCTGGAGTACTGTGTGCAATTCTGGAGGCCACATTACAGTAAAGATGTGCGCAGAATTGAATCGGTTCAACGGACGGCCACCAGGATGATCTCGGGGCTCAAGGGTCTCTCGTACAAAGAGAGACTGAACAAATTGCAGCTCTATACTCTTGAGGAACGTAGGGAGAGGGGAGACATGATCGAAACATTTAAGTACCTCACGGGACGTGTCGAAGTGGAAGATGATATTTTCTTTTTCAAGGGACCCTCGGCCACAAGAGGGCACCCGCTCAAACTCAGGGCGGAAAATTTCATGGCGACACCAGAAAGTATTTCTTCACAGAGAGAGTGGTTGATCATTGGAACAAGCTTCCAGTGCAGGTGATCGAGGCAGACAGCGTGCCAGACTTTAAGAATAAATGGGATACCCATGTGGGATCCCTACGAGGGTTAAGATAAGGAAATTGGGTCATTAGGGCATAGACTGGGGGTGGGTAAGCAGAGTGGGCATACTTGATGGGCTGTAGCCCTTTTCTGCCGTCATCTTCTATGTTTCTATGTTTCAGGGAGGACATATAGATGTTGAAAAGAATAGGAGATAGAGGTGAGCTCTGCGGGACTCCACATATTGATTTCCAGGGGGAGGATGAGGTGCCATTCATGTTGACAGTATAAGAGCGGGAACGTAGGAATTTCAAGAACCAGTCTAGGACTGTGGAGTTAATGCCTATCTCAGAGAGTTGGTAAACTAGTATATCATAATGGACAACGTCAAAAGCTGCAGAAAGGTCGAATTGTAGAAGAACAGCGAACTTATTACGAGAATGAAGTTGTTGAACCTTTAAGATTAAAGAGATCAATAGGGATTCGGTGCTGAAGTTGGGTCGAAAGCCATATTGGTAAGGTAGGAGAATAGAGAATCTCTCTAAATAGAATGAGAGTTGGGCAGATATGATAGACTCTAGCATCTTGGTTAGAGGTATATTTGCTATTGGGTGATAGCTGGATGGTTTGGAAGGCTCTAGGTCAGCTTTTTTCAGTAGTGTGGTCAAGGCAATATGTCCCATTTCTGGGGAAAATAGGCCTGATTGTAGGGTGGAATTTATAAGTTTGGTAAGAGATGAGATGGCCTGTGCGGGAATTTTCTCATATAGAAAGCACTTCTGTTTCGCCTCACAAGGCTACTTCAGGGGAAAAAGCTCTGTAATCATCTAAATAATATTCTTTCCAAACGCTCCCACATAACAGACTAGCAGAACAGGCGCCTCTCAATATAAACATGCCATGATTCCACAAAAACTCTATTTCCCACTAACAACAGGAGCAGATGAAAACGCACATTTTTCCATTGAAGTTATAAAATATATATATATATATATATAGAGAGAGAGAGAGAGAGAAGGGATTTATATATCACTTATAGCCTAAGTGGTTTACATTCAGGTACTCAAGTATTTTTCCCTAGGTGTCCCAGTGGGCTCACACTCTGCCTAATGTACCTGAGGCAATGGGGGATTAAGTGACTTGTCAAATACCCCTCTCATGTTTATTCATATATATATAAGTGTATGTCTGCTTAAGAATTATGACGAATGCTCTTCTTTCAGCCAATGTCTCACAAATTATTTTTAAATTGAATTAAAGGGAAAAGAGCCTCAGAGATCCCCATGTGTTGTGTCAAACTGAATAACCACACTAGAAAGGGTAACTACCTCACTGGCTCAAAAAAAAACTCCTGTCCAAAGTCTATGTAGATTCAAAACATGCGTAAAGAACTAATCTTATTCACTTGTTCAAAGCAAAAAATCAAAAAATTGCAAGCACTTAACTTGGACAGGGCTCCGTTGTTATATGGACATTGTTTATGCAGGTGTTTGATTCTCCTGCTGTCTTTGCCATTCCCTTTTCACCGTGTCAGGGCCCTGACATTTTAACCATCTGGACTCTCCCCCACCAAGACAGATGTAATGGGTTCCATTGCTCACATATTTCTGAGACCTTTAGCAATAAGGATTTTTCATTTACTTTCTTTTCTTCCTATGTTTTCTGAATCCAAATGCCTAAATATTTTATACCCTCTTCCTTCCAAAGAAAAGGGAATATGTCACATAATCCTTTTGGACAGTCTATGTTTACATAAGAACATAAGAAGTTTCCTCCACTGGGTCAGACCAGAGGTCCATTGCGCCCAGCAGTCCGCTCCCGCGGTGGCCCATCAGGTCCATGACCTGTAAGGTGACCGGTGTCTAAGCCCTTTTAATCCCCTTGTCCTTCCCTATAAGCCCTTTCATAACTTATCTCTACCTCTATCTGTATCCCTCAACCCCCGTGTCCTTCAGGAATTTATCCAATCCTTCCTTGAAGCCTGGTAGGGTACTCTGTCCTATTACAGCCTCTGGAAGCGCATTCCAGGTGTCCATCACCCTTTGAGTGAAAAAGAATTTCCTAGCATTGGTTCTAAGCCTGTCCCCTTTCAATTTCTCCGAGTGCCCCCTTGTTCTTGTGGTTCCCAATAGGCTGAAAAATTTGTCCCTTTCCACCTTCTCTATACCTTTCATGATCTTGAAAGTCTCTATCATGTCTCCTCTGAGTCTCCGCTTTTCCAGGGAGAAGAGCCCCAGTCTTTCCAATCTGTCTGCGTAAGAAAGGTTCTCCATCCCTTTTACCATTTTCGTCGCTCTCCTCTGAACCCTCTCAAGCATTGCCATGTCCTTCTTGAGGTATGGTGACCAAAATTGGACACAGTACTCCAGATGCGGGCACACCATTGCGCGATACAGCGGCATGATGACTTCCTTTGTCCTGCTTGTAATTCCCCTCTTAATAATACCCAACATTCTGTTCGCTTTCTTTGAGGTTGCTGCACATTGTGCAGTTGATTTCATTGTTGCATCCACCAGCACACCCAAGTCTTTTTCAAGGTTACTTTCCCCTAGCACTGATCCCCCCATTTAGCGGAAGAACCTCTGATTCACTCCAATTCATTTTATATCCAGAAAATTTTCTGAATTTATCAATCAGATCTAGTAAATGTGGAATAGTGGTTCCACTTTAGTATTTCACAGAAAGCCATGTCTTACTACTGTATGTGTGGTTAGCTATCACATATCTGATTAAGAGGTTCTTTTACCAAGCTGTCCTATGAAATAAGCATATCAAGTCCTTACATGGGATTTTCCCATGTGCTAAGCCTATTTTAAACTCAGTCAATAAAAAGGGCTTTTTTCCCCCATTTAGTGAATATATGGCCATTAGAGGTCAACCAAGTTTTGGTTTCGGTGCCGAAACTAGCCCCAAATCTTTTCTCTGTCTAGTTTCAGTTTTGGTCAAAAGGCTACAGCCATGGTCCTTTTACAAAGGCACGCTAAGAGTTTTAGCGCACGCTACAATACCGCAAGCGCTAAATGCTAATGCCTCCATAGAGCTTGCATTAGTATTTTTCATCTAGCACATGGTTAGTGGGCGCTAATCTTTAGCGCACGCTAAAAACGCTAGCACACCTTAGTAAAAGAAGCCCCGTTAGTTTTTTAGGAGTTTTTGTCACTCTTTCTCCTCCTCCCATATGAAAAGGCATGCCTCTCCTTACCCCCAATCCTACTTGTAGATGGTCTCCTCAGGCCTGTTTTACAATCCCTAGTGGTCACTCGGTCCCTAATCCACTCAATGTATTGCAGAAATCAATATATGAGTAGGGTCACCAGATGTCTGGGGAAACCCGGACGTGTCCTCTTTTTAGAGGACTCTCTTGGTGCCTGGATGGACTTTCCAAAACCCAGTAGTTTGTCCAGGTTTTGGAAAGCCCCAACATCCCAGCCGCATCTGGATGGCCTGGAGGTCAGAAAAGAAAGATGAGGCTTTGTTGGGCAGAACTGGAGGCTGAATGGGGGTGGAAGAAGGTAGGTCTGAGGGCAGAATTTGGTGGGTCCATGTGTCCAGGTTTCTCTGTGGAAAAACCTGGTAACCCTCAATATGAGATCAGTGGTCAAATAAATCTATCTTCTGTCTTTTAGACCCACTGTGTAAATCTTTACATTATATCCATCAACGTGGAGTGGGGAGGGGGGTAGGATGCCATTTTTTTTATCCAGGGTAGCAAAAGCCTTAGAATAGAAGGTCATATGAACTTGCAGACTCTTTTTCAATCATTGGTTCTTAAACCACCCTCAATCCCTTTTTTTATTTTTCTTTTCTCCTTTACATACAATTCACTGTGTTCAATTTAAACAGCAATTTTGGTTGCAGCAAAATAGATTAATCTGAAAATAAGTTTTCATTTTATCTTTAGAAATTCATCATTTGGCTCTAAAACAAAGTACTGTACTCAGGAGCAGCTCTCTAAATTCTGGGCAAATGTCTCCAGTATCTGAAAGGCAGCACAAAGTAGTCCAACGTGACAAGTATTTTGTGCAGTTCCAGCTGCTGTATCAGGGCAATTAAAGTTCAGCTGCTTTTATCCAGCACATTATTCTCACATTTATCGATGCATTGATAAATGTGTGAAGAATGTTGTGCTAGATAAAAGCAGCTGAACTTTAATTACCCTGACACAGTGGCTGAAATGCTGCAAAATTCTGGCCATGGATACTTTGGGCTAGGTTTTTCAGACTATTCTGAGTACAATGCCTTAAACTTGCTGTCAATGTTGGATGGGATTAGCTGTGAATAGCTATACTGCCTCCCTGTTGATATAGTCATTTGGAGTCCAAGGAAGTAAATCCATCTGTAGTTGCAGATTAACCGTTCCCCTTAACTGTATCCATGATATCCTGTTTGTCTGTCTTGTCTGTTTAGACTGTAAGCTCTTTCGACTGTCTTCTTTGTGACTCTTTACAGCGCTGCATGTGTCTAGTAGCGCTATAGAAATAATTCATAGTAGTACTAGTGTGAAGAGTTTCTTTTACAAAGCTGTGCTAACGGCTGCCCTGCACTAACGGCCCCGAAGCCTATAGAGATTTAAAGGGCTTCGGGGCTGTTGCCGTGTGGCAGCCGCTAGTGCGGCTTTGTAAAAGAGGCAGTCAGTCTTTGGGAAGCAGAGCTGAGCTTGTGATGTCATAATGCCTCATTCCACCAATGCCTATGAGCCAACCTCATCAGTGATGTCACAATGGCTTGATTGTCCTGTACTCCCCACTGCCTACCAACCCAGCCAGCAAATTAACCGTTCCCTTAATTGTATCCATGACATCCTGTTTGTTGTTTAGATTGTAAGCTCTGTACAGCGCTGTGTACTGTATGTCTGGTAGTGCTATAGAAATAATAGTAGTAGCAATGTGACTAGCAATAGCACCCTGTGCTTGACCTATTTTACACTTTGCATAGCCTTTTGAGTCCCTTATGCTTATCCTCTGAAACTTGGGAGGTAAGAGACCAAGCTGAGTCAGGCTGGAACTGGCCTTATCTGAAGAATCTAAGGTAGCCACGTCACCATCAGATGAACTAGGGTTGTAGGGTTGTTCAGTTAACTGTTCTTTTTTAGCAAGACTCTGCCTGAATCTCTGGGTCTCACTGCATCTGGCCATGCTGTGGCTTTTTTCAGGGTATGCTGTGAGGTCTGCAGTTTGTCTTTGTAACATTGGGCAGCAAGCACAGTGCCAGCAACGGAAACCCTGAGAGAACATATAACCAAGCTTTTTTTTTTTTTTGAAGTCTTTAGGTGTAACATAAGATACAATCATTTTATACGTTAACATTACTTAAAATACCATCAAAGTTTAACTCACATCAAATATCCTTTCCCCTCCTTATATCCAACAATTGTACTTAAGCATCCCTGCTGTATGGCTATTACCCGTTCCATTTTAAACCATTTTAACCAAGCTTCATGGAGAGAACATCTTAAATTCACCAGAGACTTTCCATTCTATTGAGGGGGGGAGGGGAGACCAACAATTTTCCTACCAAAATTCAAATTTGTGACTAACTGACTTTACCACCAAAATTCAAATTGGAGACAAACTGTCCTGTTCCCAATCAGGTAAGTGGACCGACTATTTACAAAGACAAACTACATACTTCACAGCATACCCTGAAGAAAGCCACAGCATGGTAGCTGAAACATTGGTTTCTACCTGACAAGACACAGCAAGACCCAGAAACCTACAATAAGCAGAAACCAACATTTGGAGGAAAGGCGGGAGAGGGGAGATATGATAGTCATTTAAATACCTATGTAATATAAATGTTCATGAGTCAAGTTTCTTTCATTTGAAAGGAAACTCTGCAATGAGTGGGCATAGGATGAAGTTAAGAGGTGATTAGCTCCGGAGTAATCTGAGGAAATACTTTATTAATATATATATAATTTTTCAATCATTACATTGACATAATGAACAAAGAAAAAGACAATTCATTTATCATTTTACAGTTCATAGCACATCAATTCATAATTTCTTTTCAAGCCCATATTATTGGGGAGAAATACTTCATTTCTAACAATATTAAATTGGGAAAAATTTGAGTGGACTCAAAGTTCAAATAATTATGGACCAGGGTCCCTTCATTAATTAATAGGGTTCAATCATTTGATTCCTCATTTAAGTAAACAGTAATCATTTTATTTCTCTAGTCATCAAAAATTGTTGTAACTGTATTGGATCCCTAAACACAAATTCAGTGTCTTGCAATTTGACGAGACACTTACAGGGAAATTTCAAGTAAAAAGTTGCCTCCAGAGCCACCACTCTAATTTTTAACTTCAAAAATTATTTTCTCCTTAGTTGGGTGGCTCTGGAGATATCAGGAAATATTCTCACCAAATCTCCACAAAATTTTGTTAATCTATTTTTGAACTATAATTTCATTAATAACATCTTATCCATCTCACTCATGCAGGTTATCACCAGGATGGAGCGGGTCTGGATCAAATCTTGACTATCCTCCAAGAAATCTGTTAAATTAATATCAGTTGATACTAGTTGGTCCACACCCTGGTTAGATTCAAGTTTTTTTGAGAAATATAATAGAAATTATTGATAGGAAAATTATCCACATTGGGCAAACCCAGTATTTCCTTAAAATATTTATTCAACAGTATTTCAGGAGATAACAAGTGGGTCACTGGGAAATTGACAAAGCAAAGATTTCTAGATCTATATAGATTTTCCATTATTTCCAATTTTGAATGCGTTATACATGAATCTTTAACCACAGAGATAGAGACACTCTGTAATGTAGTAACTTTTGATTCCATCTTATTTAACCTTTTATCTAAGGAATCCAAATTAGCATCCACGTTTTCTACTTATGAAAAATCTGCTGTTTGTTTTACTGTAGACCTTAATAACCCCTCTACTCTAGTTATTGCTAACCACAAATCTTAAAGTGTAATATCTTGTGTTCCCTCTGGTAAGGGTTGTGCCTCTGCACTACCTGAAAATTCAAGTGGTTTAGGGATTGAAGTATATATTAATTTATTAGACTCAACAGAGGGAACCACTTGCTCAGAGGGATTGGTGAGACTTACTTTGGTCCCACTGTCACTCGATATTGGTGGAGGGGGAGGAGTTTGGTCGAGGGGACTTAACGAAGTGCCAGAGATAGAAGAATCCATATTAAGAGATACTCCCGGGGTATTACCAATTACCTTCAAATGTTTATCCATTGGACCTATAATTGCTGGTGTTGAACTTTTTGGCTTGACTTTCCTTTTTCCCATAATTTAACTTAACACTCTATTAGTCAAATCAAATACACAAATTACAATCTTCTGTGAGCTCCTCGTGGTTCCTTGTGGCTCCCAAGGTGCGGCCGCATGCCGCAGCGTACTTTTAAAGTTGGACAAGACGGACCCGATAACGTCAGCGACCTGTCTCTCCAGGTACCTGCAGGAACTCAGCACCAGTTCCAGCAGGAAACAAGTTTCAAGGAATTAGCCCGTCACGGAGAACTCCGGAGTTCAGTTCAAGTCTCCTCACAACAACGATCATGCATGCAGGCATATATTTAAGGCATTTATTTTATGTCTATGGAGATGCATAGGGATGCTTAATCACACCCAAGGCCACTTCCCAGCAAAACCACGCCCACGCCCCGCCTTGGGCATGCTTAAGTATCCCTATGCATCTCCATAGATGTGCTACAAATGCTTACAATGTAAGCGTCCTACCTCGCACAATTTCTTTTTAAAACGTGGGTCCCGATTGGCTGCCAGATGGTGGTAGGACGCCTACCACCCACCGCCTGCAACCTGGATGTATGTTTAAAGAATCAGGCCCTCTGTGAATGCACATTGTATACAATTTGCACCAGAGATTGTTTAAAAAAACCTGTGGTTGTTCTAATTGCCAATCTAATCATTCTTGCCCAGGTCTCTTTACTGAACTATGCATACAACTGATCTTATTTTATATCTTGTATGCACAAATGTGTACTCATCAGAAATATATGAATGCAAGATTACAGAATTAAGGGGCTGTTTTTCTACTGTTTTCGGGCAAAAATGCTTACCCCACTGATATTAATAGAACCAAATAAAGAAAATGGAATCTAGAAGCCCATTGCAAAACCGAATGAACCAAACGTGAATTGAACACAAAAGCATTCCCATTCTCATCCTTAGTTATAACAATTATGTAACAGTGTACGTGGGATTTTTTTTTTTTTTCTCTCCATCAAGGTTCCCCATGTGTATCAATTCCAAAGATAGAAATATGTCACTAGATTTAAAACTATAAAATGAAACCTATTCGATTTTTCTTCTTCCTCCAGAAGCAGTCATTCCTCTTATCTGTGAGAAAAAAATGATGTCCATGGCCATATGATATAAATTTCAAAATCCACCATGATAACTGAGTTAGAACCCCCACTAGGAAAAAAAAGTTGAGAAAACAGAGAGTGGTGGATCAATGAACTAAAAGCTTGAAACATTAATGTGCTGAGGAATCAGTCTTCCTCTTTTTTTTCATACTCGGAAGCTTTTATGAAAGTCATTTTGCTCAGTGCAGACTTAAGGTCAAATGTATTTCATTATGATACATACTGAGATTTAAAAGAATCTGATACGAAATAACAGGCGATACTTAGAGCAGACAGATTTAAAAAGAAATTAAATGGAGGATGAACCAAGTTCTGCATATGACCACAACGCACCAAAGGTAATCTCGGATGTGATTAGTCCCTTATTCTGTGCTTGTAAAAGGATTGCAGGCAGCATGAAATGAGAACTAAGAATGACAAATTTCAGAGTTTAATCACCTTAGTTCTATAGAGTGTTTACAATTAGAATTTTTAAGTTCCACATCTCGAGAGTTATCGGTGCATATCCAAATTTCTTATCCTGCGTTCAAGGAGAAAAGCACTTATAAATATGGAAATAAAGTGTACCATTTACACAATATGGCACTATGTGAAGGCTGTGCTTATTAGGAGATAATTGCAGCTCCTGGGACAATTTAAGACAGATATTAAGAAAACCTTTCTCCATGGTAATCACATCTGTGTGCCCTAAGCTTATTATGAAATCTGTAGTTTTGCATTAAATAATACAAACTGTGAACTGTGCATTTTTTTTGTCTTGCTTTAACTGCTATGTCCTTCATTATTAATTTTATTAACTGTATATTTGAGAGTAAGGGATCATTCCTTGTCATAACTTTGTTAATGAATTAAACTGTCATGCAGTATCATATAAATATTTCTGCACATTATTAATTGCCCACATTTGAATTACAAGCTAGGAAAATAAAATGTTAATAAGCCCTTTATGCTTCTATCACTAGCGTTGAAATGTCTGGTTCCAGGCAACAAAGGCCAGATAATCTGAAATTACCATATATTGTTCCCAATATGCAGGCAGACATTATGATAGTTTAAAGGCCATTTGAAAATATGTATGAAGCTCTTTGGCAGCGAAACAGCTTTTAACAACTGCCAGAATTGTCCATTTTTTTAGTCTCACATTAGGGGTCTGTATAATAATGCATGTTAAAATTAGTCATTTAGCATAAGATACCGTTTCAAATTTAGGGCCCCTTTTCCAAAGTCCTGATAGTGCTGCTGCTGTATGAGAGGCTGCTGAAAAGTTCTCAGCCCAACCAACAAAGCTGGGGCAGTCTCCATTGAGGGCTAAACACTTACGGTCTCTTTTACAAAGGCGCGCTGCGCTGTGCTAACGGCCCCGAAGCCCTTAGAGATTTAAAGAGCTTCGGGGACTGTTGCCGTGCGGCAGCCGCTAGCGTGGCTTTGTAAAAGAGGCCGTTAGGCCTGGATTCTCTAACCAGTGCAGATTTTTTAGGTGCTGGTAGGCATCTAATCTCAGTAAAAACAAACAAATGTGGTTCAAATGATGGTTTTAACTGAGTTTCAAGGTGCCTACCATCGCCTAAAATTTAGCACCAGAATCACACATCTGAAGGTGCTTTAGGCTGTGGGTGTGGCTAATTCCAAAAGTGATCAACAAGCCACTGTTGTTCAGTCTGACAAGTCATATACTGGTTTGTCTAATACAACTAACTTAAAAGACAAGCTAGTGTTAAATGCATCTACCCTTGGAGTTGCATCTATTATATGTATGGACCTTCAGATAGCAATCGGGTATATACCACCAGTTGCTTAATGCTTCGTCGGTCGAACCTTTATTAATTCAATGAATCACTCTCCTATTTATCTAAGTGCCATTTTTTTAGTAATGTATTTTTTTTATATATATAAAACCTATCGTTTTTTCAATAATAGACCGTCACTTAGCTGATAGTGAGCCTGTGCTGTCTTCACCTCTCCCTTTTAAGTTAGTTGTATTAGACAAACCAGTATATGTAATGCCAGAAGTGGCATTAGGCAGTCTAAAGCATCTACATAGGTGCGATTTACAACAAAGATAGCTGCCGGAAAAGTAGACCTGAAAAACCCTGGCCTACATTTGAAGCACCTATCTTTCCCCGAGGTGCAATTCACTATATGGAGCTGTCACTTGACTGATAGCTGTTTTTTTAGGAGAATCCAGGCCTTAGTTTAGTGAGTTTCCATTTTGTTGGAAAAATACAGAACGAAAAAAGTGGAAAAACTGCTGGAATATGAGGCTCATAATCAAAACCAGCCCAAGTGGGCATTTGGATGTCCTAATAGTTGGAATGTCAAAGTGCCAATAATCAAAACTGACTTTCTGGACATCCAGCAGCACTTCTAGGCCACTGTGCATCCAGAGCTCAAAGGGACATATTGGGAGGTGCGTTATGGGTGGGCATTGGGTGGGCTCAGACCTGGATGTCCAGCAGCAATGATCAAAGTTTTCCCATGACATTTTAGATGGAACTTAGACACTGGCAGTTAGACCTGATTTAGTTGTGTCTAAGTGCCCCAAAGCTGCTCAAACTGACCAGATGACCACTAGATTAAGGCATGACCCCCCCTTACTCCTCCAGTGGTCTCCAACCCCCACCCCCACATACACCACCTAAAGATGGGGAAAAAGCAGTACACTGAGGGCTTGCCATCAGCTGATCGTAGCAGGGGAATCCCCATCAGATGAGCCTGTTTCAAGAATGCCTGCCGGCTAGAAACTATAGCAAGCAACTTGGGAAATGCCATTTCAAATGAATACATATCTCTAGTTTCAATTCTTAACATGTCTTTCATAGCTGATATTGTATTTCTACCTAAAACAGATAAACATGGTGAACTCTTTTAGCTATAGCCATGATAGTTTGAACAAAATGTATAACAAGCTAAATAATTTGACAGAGTCAAGTGTGTCACAAGAGTATAATATCATCTTTAAATTTCTCATATAAGAGCAACAGAAATAAATGATCAAAGGTTTAGTCACAAATGACAGGATAATAATATATGAGTCAAAACAGTTATTATATTTGAGTAGAAAGACTAGAACTTCCTAAGTAGAATTTCTGTCAGTTAAAAGTACTTGCATACAGTGGCGTACTTAGCATATGTGACACCCGGGCCCATCAAATTTTGACACCCCCCCCCCATCTGTACAAAAAACATGATTTTTAGTAACAAGCCACACGTCACACATGAGTACCTAGGAAAAGGCAGCATCTTACATATGCAGTGAGCAGTACATCAATACACCCATTGTAAAACTAAACAAGCCAGTACAGATCAATCCTACACCGTCAATCCTAACACAAAACTATGTCTTTTGAACACACAGAACACAGAAAACACATTCGCCTAGTATGGAATATGTCATCACAAACTAACCTCTCTCCCTTTTACAAAACTGTAGTGTGAATTTTAGCCACGATGGTAACAGCTCTGATGCTCATAGAATTCTGAGCATCAGAGCTGCTACCACCAGGGCTAGCGCTAAAAAACACTCCACAGTTTTGTAAAAAGGGGGGGGATAAAATAGAAATACATGGACAAAGGTTAAATTGAACCAGCAATAAGCTGGACTCTGCATACAATGCAACACCACAGAAACAGTGACACATGTCTCCTAAAGCAATAAATAAATAGAAAATTTTTGTTCTACCTTTGTCTTCTCTGGTTTCTGTTTTCCTCATCTTCTTGTTACTCTCTTCCTTCCATCCACTGTCTGCCATCTCTCTGCCCCTATATGGCATCTTCTCTCCTTCTATACCCCTTCCAGAAAGTGTATGCCTCCTCCTTCCATCTCTTCTTTCACCCCCATTGGTCTGGCATCTCTCTCCTCTCCTTCCCTCTACAACCTCTCTTCTATAATCCCTTTCTTCCCTCATTTTCCTTTTCAATTTATTTTCTGCATCCATATAGATTACGTTCTTACTACCCTCTCATCAATTCCTTTTTACTGTCTACCTACAGCTCGCCACCTCTTTCCCTCACACCCTCCAGTATTTCCCTAACTCAATCCTTTTCCCCCATCCTGTACCCTCCTTTTATTTATTCCCTCCTTCCATTATGTGCCCTCTTTCTCTACCCCTTCCATCTAGCTAAAGAAGCACTGCCTGGCCTTTGCAGTCCCCAGTTATGTCTCTAGCAGGATATATATTTCAAATCTGATATATTCTAATGACAAAATAGAAATAAAATGATTTTTTTCCTACCTTTTGTTGTCTCTGGTTTCTGCTTTTATCTTCTTTTCACTCATTTCCTTCCAGCGTCTGCCCTGTCTCTTCAATCCAGCATCTGCCCGTTCCATCCACTGTCTGCTCCTTCCAGAAACTGTCTGTCTCCCCCTGCCATCTCTTCTCTAGACCCCCCCCTTTGGTCTGGCATCCATCATCTTCCCTCTGTTCCCTCATGGTCTGGCATCTTTCTCCCTTCATCTCTCTTTTCCTCCCCCCTGTGATTTTTAGCATCTCTCTCTTCTCATTTCCTCCGCTCAGATCTGATATCTCTGTCTCTGTCCCAGTTCTCTGGCATCTCTCTCTCCTCTCTCTCTTCCCTTTCCTTCTCTGGTCTTCCTTCTTTATTTTCTGCCTCCGTCTAAAATAAATTCTTTCTTACTATGCAGTCCTCAGTATCCCTCTTTTCACTGTGTCTACCCACAGCATGCCACCCCTTTTCTTCACCCCTCCACTATCTCACTAACTATCTTTTTCCCCGATCCAGCATATGTCCTTTTCCTTTATCCCTCCTTCCATCCAGTATGTGTTCTCTTTCTCCACTTCCATTCAGCATTTGCTCTCCCTTTTCCCCCACTTCCATCATCTGCCTCTTCTGTCTCCTCCTTCTCCCCACTTCCATCATCTGTCTTTTCTCTCTCCCCCTTCTCTCCACTCCCATCATCTGCCATCATCTCTCTCCCCCTTCTTTCAACTTCCATCATCTGCCCTCTTATCTCTCACCTTTCTTTCCACTTCCATCATCTGCCCCTTCTCCCCACTTCCATCATCTGCCCTCTTCCCTCTCTCCCTTCTCTCCACTTCCATCATCTGCCCTCTTCTCTCTCCCTTCTCCCAACTTCCATCATCTGCTCTCTTCTCTCTCTCCCTTCTCTCCACTTCCATCATCTGCCCTCTTCTCTCTCCCCCTTCTTTCCACTTCCATCATCTGCTCTCTTCTCTCTCCCCCTCCTCTCCACTTCCATCATCTGCCCCCTTCTCTCAATCTCTCCATCCACCACAGGCCCATCTCTCTCCCCTTCCTCTCACCTTTCGATTTTGGCAACAAGATTGGCAATTCCCCCCCCCCCCCGCGATGACACTTAAGATCGGCAACGGGCCTCCTTCTACCCCCGGCATCAACAGAACTTCAGATCGGCAGTGCGGTGCTCAGTACAAAACTTCCCTCTGACTCAGCTTCCTGTTTCCGCCCAGGCAGTTCAGTCAGAGGGAAGCTTTTGACTGAGCACTGCGTTGCCGATCTGAAATGCTGTTGATGCCAGGGGTAGAAGGAGGCCCGTTGCAATCTTAAGTGTCATTGCGGGGGGGGGGGGGGAGGCGTTGCCGATCATGAATTGTGTCGCGGGGGGGGGGGGGCGTCGATGCAGCCCATGGCCATATTGCGATCTTACCTGCCCTGCGCGGACCGGCAATGGATGACCCGGACCTGGCCCTGCTGTGCACTCCCCTAAGGCGTGCAACCGGGGTGGACTGCCCCCCCCCCCGCACCCCCTTGGTACGCCACTGCTTGCATATCATATGTTTTTTGTAAACTCTGCTCATAATTTTTTTTTTTTGTTATTTTAATGCCCCCATTTCCCACTGTGTTGCTATCTGAAGTAAGAAGAGACAGAAGGTTTGATAGTCTTGGCTATGTTATTTACACAGAAATAGACACGAGATGCTGAAAAGGACAGACACAGTATAATCTCAACTAGATCCTACTTGGGAATTACAAAGCAGAAATAACATTATATTTTGGAATATCACATAGCAAATACTTTTGCTTTTCTTGCAAATTTTTTTGACCATAAAATAATACAGTAAGGGTCTTTTGGAAACTTGGAGCCATTGTCTGTATTTGGAATCTTCATCATTCAGTTCCAACTAATAGCAGTGATGTATGGCTGGTGGAATGGCAGGCTCAGCTCCTCTCTGCTTCTGCCCATGTAGTTCACATTTCAGATTGACTGTTTATCCTCAACAGCTTTCAGGAAAGTGAGAGAATTGCTGGCAGTGGGATAGGCAGTTTAAAGAGTGCCTGGCCCATCACTCTACAAAGTATACTGTAGCTCTTCCCTTCTGAGGGTGATAACCAGGCTTACTTTAATGGTCTGGGGAGAAAGTGAAGGAGGAGTTGGAGGTGAGGGCACTTTGAGTAGTTAAGTGTGGCAAAGAGACGGCAAGGGTTGGAGCCAAGAGAATAAGTCAAGCTGGCATAGTAGTCTTGTTTTGCAAATGAAAGGGAGGATTGCAAGGAGGTCAGCAGAAATTTTGAAGTGAACAATTTCAGCGAGAACACAGAATTTTAGCCAATGACATTCCACAGATCGGGCACAGGAATATAAATAGCGGATTCTAGAGGTCAGCTAGTGATGGTGTTTGGCACGTCCTTCGGGACATGAAATGGGATGAATAAAGGTATCAAGGGCAGAGGAGAGAATAATATTATAAGAAGAGACTGCTTCATTGACAGATTTGCATAGTGTAGTGTTTGAGAGAAGGGGGAGATAGTGGTGGAGAGAGCACATGGGTCAATAGCCTGAATAAGTATTATAATCTACTAAAAGCAATATTTTAATAAATAAATATAAATATTAAAAACATAGAACTATAAATAAAATGCAACCCATAGCCAGAAAAAAATAATTTTCAAAATACAAATCATCATAACTCTGATAGTATACATAAATAATGAAATAAAAATGAAAATTTATGATAATACATTATGAACTATGGTTTAAAAAAGATACAAGTCACATTTAGGGCTTGTTTTACAAAGCCGCGCAACCAGCTGTCGCGTGGCAACAGCCCCGAAGTCCTTTCAATCTCTATGGGCTTCAGGGCCGTTACCGCACTGCAGCCGCTAGTGTGCCTTTGTAAAACAAGCCCTTAGAGTAAAAAAAAAAACAACAAGTCACATTAAAAACCAAAAAACAAATTTGAAGTAAACAAACAAAAGAAAGTAGACTGACCCATTGAACTTGAAAGGCATTAATCTATATATATAAAATCGGAGGTATGTATGTGTGTGTGTATGTGCCGCGATCACGCAAAAACGGCTTGACCGATTTGAACGAAACTTGGTATGCAGATCCCTCACTACCTGGGATGATATGTTCTGGGGGTCTCGCGGCCCACCTGCACACGTGGGCGGAGCTACAAACATAAAATCAGATTTCACCCATTCATGTCAATGGAAAAAATGTAAAAAGCTGCCATTCTCACAGTAATTCAAAAACGGCTTGACCGATTTGAACAAAAATTGGTATGCAGATCCCTCACTACCTGGGGTGATATGTTCTGGGGGTCTCGCGGCCCACCTGCACACGTGGGCGGAGCTACAAACAGAAAATCAGATTTCACCCATCATGTCAATGGAAAAAATGTAAAAAGCTGCCATTCTCACAGTAATTCACAAACGGCTTGACCGATTTGAACGAAACTTGGTATGCAGATCCCTCACTACCTGGGGTGATATGTTCTGGGTGTCTCGCGGCCCCCCTGCACACGTGGGCGGAGCTACAAACAGAAAATCAGATTTCACCCATTCATGTCAATGGAAAAAATGTAAAAAGCTGCCATTCTCACAGTAATTCACAAACGGCTTGACCGATTTGAACGAAACTTGGTATGCAGATCCCTCACTACCTGGGGTGATATGTTCTGGGTGTCTCGCGGCCCCCCTGCACACGTGGGCGGAGCTACAAACAGAAAATCAGATTTCACCCATTCATGTCAATGGAAAAAATGTAAAAAGCTGCCATTCTCACAGTAATTCACAAACGGCTTGACCGATTTGAACGAAACTTGGTATGCAGATCCCTCACTACCTGGGGTGATATGTTCTGGGGGTCTCGCGGCCCTCCTGCACACGTGGGTAGAGCTACAAACATAAAATCTGATTTCACCCATTCATGTCAATGGAAAAAATGTAAAAAGCTGCCATTCTCACTGTAATTCAAAAACGGCTTGACCGATTTGGACGAAACTTGGTATGCAGATCCCTCACTACCTGGGGTGATATGTTCTGGGGGTCTCGCGGCCCACCTGCACACGTGGGCGGAGCTACAAACAGAAAATCTGATTTCACCCATTCATGTCAATGGAAAAAATGTAAAAAGCTGCCATTCTCACTGTAATTCAAAAACGGCTTGTCCGATTTGGACGAAACTTGGTATGCAGATCCCTCACTACCTGGGGTGATATGTTCTGGGGGGTCTCGCGGCCCACTTGCACACGTGGGCGGAGCTACAAACAGAAAATCAGATTTCACCCATTCATGTCAATGGAACAAATGTAAAAAGCTGCCATTCTCACTGTAATTCAAAAACGGCTTCACCGATTTGAACGAAACTTGGTATGCTGATCCCTCACTACCTGGGTTGATATGTTCAGGGGGTCTCGCGGCCCACAACTCTATGTTGCTTGCTCAAGGGTGGGTTCACCCAAGAATTTATATGTTCTTGCTCCAGGAGGTGAAACTAAAATTGTTGTTTATAATCACGTTTTGCGTTAGTTGTATTGTATTCATTTTGTCAAATATTTCACATTATTATTTGAATATTGTACTTTTTATTAAGCTGTAAAAAAATACTTTCATTCACCACTATAAAGTATCTTTATTTGAATCCATTTACAGTGTTATTGCTATAATTAAATACACGTGCAACGCCGGGGCATCAGCTAGTATACAATAAAAACCTTGTAAACTCCAGATAATCTTGATGAAGATAAATTACCGTAATGCTGTGTTAAATAAAGCGGGAACATGAATATTTAAAAGCATATTAATGAGCATAATACAAAAAAATCATTAACGAATTTACAAAAAAAAAGTATATTATAATCAAGCTGTATTAGTGTACAAGTGAAGACATAGACATTTAACTTGACCTTGGAACCTGTATTGATTGCAATATGCAGTAATTCTAGTATTAAAGGGGTACCATGTGGAATACATCTTGGGATGCAGTGGGAGGGGCCAAAGGCCCTGATTAGCTCAAAATTGCCTGGGCAAGTCACTTAATGCCTCAGGTACATTAGGTAGAATGTGAGCCCACTGGGACAGATAGGGAAAAATGCTTGAGGGCTATAAGTGGTATATAAATACTGAAATAAATAAATATAAAAATAACACCTAAGGGCTCCTTTTATAAATGTGCGTTAGGGCCTTAACGCACGGAAAGCGCGTGCTATAATGCCACGCGCGCTAGCCGATACCGCCTCCTCTTGAGCAGGCGATAGTTTTTCGACTAGCATGCGCTTTGTAAAAGGAGCCCTAAATGCGGAAAAAGTTAAAAAGGGAATTATATATAGACTAATACTCTTTTGATGAATAGATGACATATATTGAAATACTGTTGTTTTCTGGTATGGTAGAAATACTTTTTTTAAAGATATTGGAATGTTTTGATTTTGCACAATTCATTTTTGGGTAGGAAGAATACATTATTGAAAGTCGTGTATTCAAGATCTTTAAACATCAAACAGAAGATTTTCAGAGAATGCTTACCCAGAATGAATAAATACAGGATCATACATTATCTGGCAGGCATGGTATGATGTGCAATTATGCTTCAGATTAAGGAATTCATAAATCCATGTGATGGATGCATGGTTCCTTTAGGATTCTTTAAGAGTTGTGTTTTTAGTTTTGTGGCATGCTTTCTTCAATGTCCTTCCAAGAAAATTCATAGAGGGCATACTAAGAGAATGTTATGCCTGCAAATATCTGAACACTGGAGCAATTTGAAGTACAGAAGGTTTAAAGCACCTTTGGCTTCCCATAGTATAGAACAGTGTTTCTCAACTCAGTCCTGGAGTACCCCCTTGCCCAGGGCCGCCATCAGGGCAGTACTACCAGTCCTGCATTCAGGGGCCCGGAGCTGACAGGGGGCCCGGGCCAGTAGCGTACCTAGGGGGGGGTGCGCCCCGGGTGCACGCCCCAAGGGGTTGCACAGGAGAGAGAGCTGAATGGGGACGATGGGGGACCCGCGGGGTTAAATATAACTGGAGCCGCGAGGCTTGTCTTCTACTCCGACTGCCCTGCCGCTCACACATAGCCGATTGGAAGTCTTCCCCGACGTCAGCGCTGATGTCGGAGGGAGGGCTTAAGCAAAACCCGCCCTCCGACGTCAGCGCTGACGTCGGGGAAGACTTCTGGTCAGCTATGTGTGCGCGGCGGGACAGGCAGGAAATAGAAGACAAGCTTCGCGGCTCGAGCTACATTTTGCTGAGAAAGTTGCTAAGATGGGCTGGGAGGCAAATGGAGAACACAAAAGGGGGGAGGGAGTGCGTTTTGGACACAAGGCATGAACTTGGGAGAGAGGAAGGGAGGGAAAGAGATGCTGAGATGGGGGAGGGAATGGATTTTTGGACACAGAAGACATGGACTTGGGAGAGAGGAAGGGAGGGAAAGAGATGCTGAGGTGGGGGATGGAATAAGTTTTTGGACACAGAAGGCATGAACTTGGGAGAGAGGAAAGGAGGGAAAGAGATGCTGAGGTGGGGAGGGAATGGGTTTTTGGACACAGAAGGCATAGACTTGGGAGAGAGGAAGGGAGGGAAAGAGATGCTGAGGTGGGGGAGGGAATGAGTTTTTGGACACAGAAGGCATGGACTTGGGAGAGAGGAAGGGAGGGAAAGAGATGCTGGGGTGGGGGAGGGAATGTGTTTTTGGACACAGAAGGCAAGGACTTGGGAGAGAGGAAGGGAGGGAAAGAGATGGTTGTGTACACGGGGAATAGAAGAAAGGAGAATTTTTGGTCATAGGGAGGGAGGGAGATACAGACAGTGGCATACCAAGGTGGGGTGGGGGCAGTCTGCCCCGGGTTTATGCCCCAAGGGGATGCACAGCTGGCAAACTGCGTCTCTTTAGCCACTTGAGTGCCACCGCCGCCATTGAGAACAGGCCGGTGCCAAGTTCTCCCTGCTTTTCCCGTGGGGCCGACCAACTCTCGCCACCCGCGTCAATTCTGACGTCGGAGAGGACGTTCTGGGCCAGCCAATCGCTGCCTGGCTGGCCCAGAACGTCCTCTCCGACGTTAGAATTGACATTGAGTGGCGAGAGTTGGTCGGCTCCGCGGGGAAGAGAAGCAGGGTGCCCGCCTGTTCCCGATAGCAGCAGTGGCAGCCTATTCCCCAGTGGCAGTGGCAGCATTTTTCCAATGGTGGGGGCATAGGGGAGGGCAAGGAGAAAGAAAGAAAGGGGGGACAGGGAGCCAGAAAAAAAAAAAAGAAAGGGGGCTGGGTGAAACAAAGAAAAATGGGGCACGGAGAGAGAAAGAAAGACAGACATACAGAATGAAAGGGGGTATGGAGAGAGAGAAAAAGAAAGAAGGGGGCAAGGTGAAACAAAGAAAAAGTTTGGGGAGGGAATGAGGTCTGGAGGAGAGGAAGTATACAGGAGGCTGAAAGAAGGGAAGAAATATTGGATGCACAGTCAGAAGAATAAAGTGCAACCAGAGACTGATGAAATTACCAAAGGTAGGAAAAATGATTTTATTTTCAATTTAGTGATCAAAATGTGTCCGTTTTGAGAATTTATATATGCTGTCTATATTTTGCACTATGGCCCCCTTTTACTAAACCGCAATAGCGTTTTTTAGCGCAGGGAGCCTATGAGCTTCAAGAGAAGCGTGGGGCATTCAGCGCAGGTCCCTGCGCTAAAAACCGCTATCGCGGTTTAGTAAAAAGGGAGGGGGAATATTTGTCTATTTTTGTATAGTTGTTACTGAGGTGACATTGCATAAAGTCATCTGCCTTGACCTCTTTGAAAACCTGCGGAATATAAATGATAATTAACATTTTCTCTGCGTACAGCGTGCTTTGTGTTTTTAAAATTTTATTGTTGGTAGATCATTTTGACTTGGCCACAAAGGTAAGGGGGAGGGAGGGGAGCTGCTGAAAGAGTCTACCTTGACGTGGTTGCAGGCTTACAAATCTTTTGGTCAAAGAGTGCGACGACAGAGAAAAGTATGTGTGTATTCGGCCCATGGAAGAAGGGGGGCCAGGGGGGAAAGGGGTGCGTGGGGGGCTCAATAGGATTGCTCAGTAAGGGGCCCAGAAATTTCTGATGGCGGCCCTGCCCTTGCCAGTCAGGTTTTCAAGATATCCACAATGAATATGCATATAATTGAGACAGTGTATGCAAATCAAGTTGATGCAAATTCAATGTGCATATCCTGAAAACCTGACTGGCAAGGGGGTACTCCAGGACTGAGTTGAGAAACACTGGTATAGAAGAGTGACATGACTTTAATACCCAATGAGGTAGTATGATTGATCATATACATATACAACTGCTTGAGGAGGAGATTGCATGAAGAGGTTATTACAGTGAAGTCTCGCGATGCTACCGTATGAAGTTTTCGCAGCCATCTTGAAAATCTTTGGAGTGGCAGTGATGGCGTCTATAGCAGCAGCAGGGGCAAGAAAGAGTTGGATCTTTCCTGCCCCCAAAGAGGCCACTAGACCATCAAGAATGTTAAATGTCCCCATTGCCCTGGGATTACTGTGGCAACAGTTCCCATTCCCTTGGCACTACTATGAAATGGTCTACCACTACTATGGTAAGACTAGGCAAGGTGGTCCAGGTTCTCCCTGCTACCACAATAATTATCATGGTAACAATTACTATGTCATGGTTAGTGGATTGAAAATCACTGCTAACCAGCTAAGCTTCTGCTGTACCCTAACCCTGCCCCGGCACTGTCCACAAACTAGCTGGGTGATTAGAGCAGGGGTGTCAAAGTCCCTCCTCGAGGGCCACAATCCAGGCCGGTGTTCAGGATTTCCCCAATGAATATGCATGAGATCTATTTGCATGCACTGCTTTCATTGTATGCTAATAGATCTCATGCATATTCATTGGGGAAATCCTGAAAACCCAACTGGATTGCGGCACTCGGGGAGGGACTTTGACACCTCTGGGTTAGAGGGACTATTCAGCAGCACTTTTCAGTTAAATGCTGCTGAATATCTCCTGATAGCCATAAATAAGTGTTTTAAATGGCCAAGAATATCCCCAGATAGCCAAAAATAAGTGATTTAAATGGCCAGGAGCCTCTCCTGGCTATTTTAAATGCTTTGACTATATACCTCATAGCCCAGGGGTGTGCAACTCCGGTCCTTGAAGGCCGGAATCCAATTGGGTTTTCAGGATTTCCTCAATGAATATGCATTGAAAGCAGTGCATGCAAAAAGATCTCATGCATATTCATTGGGGAAATCCTGAAAACCCGACTGGATTCTGGCCCTCGAAGACTGGAGTTACCCACCCCTGCCATAGTCCTATGAATATAAGGCCCCTGAGTTAAAATAATATAGTTATACCTTCTGTATCATTTTTATGTTTCTAACTCAGGCTTTATGTTTGCCTCTGGGTGATGTCTTTCCTAGCCAGATTTACACCTGCTGTTATACTCCATTCCTATTTGAGTGGGTCTGACTTACCACAACTAGTTTTTCATTTGTTGAAAATAGGAAATCTTCTTCTATCACATCACAATTTTTTTTTTTTATTTGAAGAAAAAAATCCCACAAACCATTCCTTAAAAATGCTTTTCTGAATTTTTCAGCCAGTTTGAAAAGCTTTCTCTCTCAAAGATGCTTTGTAGGCGCCAGCTCCACTTTTCCCAAACCAAAACGTGGATAATCATTAAAGCGCGTCGAGGTTCTTTGATCTCTGCACAGTTGGCCCCGTTCCCCCCTCCCCCCTCCAAGAAGTCTTAGTCAGAGAGTATTGTACAGGTTACGGGAAATCTCCTTGCCTCATATTCATACCGTCGAACATGAAGATCAAATGCCAGCAGTTTCTGCTTAGTGCAGTGACAGGACAAGGTCAGCGTTAGTCAGATTCCTGAATTATAGATAGAAGGCATCATTCTTCATCTTACAATTCAAATGGGGTATGCTGCCTTACAGAGAAAGCAAGATCATGCTATTTTCTTATCAAACATGGCTCTTTGAAAATATATGTAGACACTCTTTAATCTACCCAGCTCAATATATTTCAGTTTTGGTATGTCTTCTCTTCTTAGATATGAAGATGTTCAGTCAAGCGAATTAGGCTTCCCTCCCTCCCCCAAGACATTTATATTTACTAGTTTCCAAGCCCAGTCCTTCAGGACCACCACCCAGTCTGGATTTTGGGATTTACTCAATGAATATGTATGAGATTTATGTGTATTCACTGTCTCCACTGCATGCAGATAGAGCTCTGCGTATTCATTGTGGAAATCCTGAAAACCAGACCGGGCTGTGGCTATTCAGGACCAAGTTTGGGAATCTCTGCCAAAGATTTGTTTTTACACGAGACCAGTCTCACGCAAACATTTTTTTAGCTCTTGCACACTAACGGAGCAAATGTTTTTTTGCGGCACACAAAGTAGAGGATACGTGGCCCTACCCCATTCTGCCCATAGCACCCGCCCTGCTTCACCCCCAGCCCTGCCCCACCTGGACATCCGAGCATGTGCATGCATGGACATCAATGCGATGTCCACATTGATGTCCACACCTGCTTGGAGGCCCGTGTGGGGGTGGCCTTGAGCTCTCATGCTGGAAGAACATTTACAGAGGTACGCCGGGGAGGCATCGGTACCAGTAGTGACAGACTCACTATATGTTATTCCCTGGTGGCACACCCGGAATCTTGCCGCAGCACACTGTTTGCAATAGACCAGATTAGACTAAGGGAATTTACTACTCTGTTTAGTTTCAAAAGAATATTAATAAAATTAACTCATAGGTTTTTGTAGTGCATAGAAGCACTTGCCAAAGATGACTAATGAATTCAGTCTTTTTTAAAACTGAAAGTGATTAACAACAAAACATCTGACACATCAAAATATTTCTATCAGTATTCAACATCAATTAGACAATATTATTATCATGGCACAACAAAATATAAACTGGAAACAGTAGTTCCTACTCTAGAGAATGACATGGGGACAAATTTTTCTCCATCTCCATGGGAACTCATTTTCCCATCCCGTCCCAGCAAGTTCTTTTCCTGTCCCTGCCCCATTCCTGCAAGCTCCATCCCCATCTGAACAAGCCTCAAACACTTTAAAATCATAAGTAGCAGCATTCTAGAGCTCAGATTGTGATGTCATAATGCCTCATTCCACCAATGCCTAAGCTCCGTCATCATCTGCACAAGCCTCAAACACTTTAAAATCATAAGTATTTGAGGCTTCTACGGTTAAGGCAGAACTTACAGGAATGGGGCAGTGACAGGGACTGCTACAAAACTTGTGGGGACAGGACAGGGAAATTGAATTCCTTTGGGGACAGGGAAAAATTTGTCCCTGTGTCATTCTCTAGTTCCCACTTTTCCTTTTTCCTCTAGTCAGTGGCGTACCTAGCCTATGTGACATCCGGGGCCCGTCATTTTTTGACACCCCCCCAATCTGTATGAAAAACATGATTTTTAGTAACAATCTATATGTCACACAAGAGTGTACCTAGGAAAAGGCAGCATCTTACATATTGCCCATTGTAAAACTAAACAAGCCAGAGTAGTACAGATCAATCCTGTAGTCAATCCTAATAGAAAACCGTGTCTTTCGAACACACAGAACACAGAAAACACCTTTGCCTAGTATAGAATATGTAATCATAAACTAACCCCTCCCCCTTTTAGTCTGGTTTTTAGCCATGGTGGTAACAGCTCAGACTCTTATAGAATTCTGAGCATCAGAGCTGTTACCACCACGGCCGGCACTATAAAACGCTGTACAGTTTTCTAAAAGGGGGGTAAAATAGAAATACTTAGACAAAGGTTAAATTTAACCACCAAGAAGCTGAACTCTGCATACAATGCAACACCACAGAAACAGCGATGCATCTCCCCTAAAGCAAAAAAATAAATAAATATAATTTTTTTTTCTACCTTGTCTTCTCTGGTTTCTGCTTTCCTCATCTTTTTGTCACTCTCTTCCTTTCTACTGCCTGCCCTTTCTATATTGCATCTTCTCTCCTTCTGAAAACTTTATGTCTCCCCCTTCCATCTCTCCCTTCATCCCCATTGGTCTGGCATCCATCTTCTTCCCTTCCCTCCTCCAATGATCTGGCATCTCTCTCCTCTCCTCTTCTTCCCTTCCTTCTCCACAACCCCATGGTCTGGCATTTCACTCTCTCCTCCCCCTTCCCCCCACTTCCATCAGCATCTGCCCCCTTTCTTTTCCTCCAACCCAATTCCATCCAGAATCCTTCCCCCTTATGTCTCTCTCCCCTTTCCCTGCACACCAATTCCATCAGCATCTGCCCCCTTTCTCTCCTTCCACCACCCTTCCATACCACCCTGACCCCCTTTCTCTCCCTCCACCACCCTTCCATACCACCCTGACCCCCTTTCTCTCCCTCCACCCTGACCCTTCTTTGCTCCTCTCTACTTCCAAACCAGCAAGGTCCTGCGATGACTGCGACTGCCGGTCCACCCCCTTTGACGTCACTTACGTCTTCCAGAGTAGAAGCGGCAGACGTCAGTCATCGTGGGACCTTCCTGCGCATTAGCGTGGCTGCCATACTTATTCCAAAGCAGAGTCGGCAGCTGCACTGAGGTGCAGGTGCCGTTTAGAGTAGTGCGGGAGGTTCCAGACCCGGCAGGCCGGCTATGCACCCAGGGCGTTCCATACCCCGCACCCTGCCCTTGGTATACCACTGCCTCAAGTGCCCCATCCCCTCCAAAAAAATCCTTACCCCCTCTACCCATCTTACTACTATTTTCTCCCCTTACAATTTGTACAAGAATAAATCTAAGGAACCAAATCACTGAACCCTACCATAAATTGTTCTGCTTCAGTTCTATAATAATCTTGTAATACTACCCAGCTCCTTTGAGAATTATAAATTTCTCAAATAACCAGATATTACCAACAGTGTGTTGTTTTTTTTACCACCGATGCAATAACTCTGCTCCTAAAAAGCATTTGAAAGACGACATCATGTACTAACGCAGTGGCATCACACTGAGCAGGAAACCAATGAGAAAGTGAAAAGATGATGTCATTCATATTGCCTTTCATGTATTATAATTACTGAATGAATTAACCCAAAAATGTTCTCCATTCTATTTCACTATTTAAACTGTGAGGCTTACAGTGTTTAATTTGAAAATCAAGCGCTGCTCTTTTCACCGTAACTGAACTGGGCGCTTCAAGGATTGAAAAACGCAAGTCCTCTGATGCGTGGCAATGTTCAAGCCAAAGTTGAACAAGGGCAGCTTCCTGATGACTGTTATTCAACCTACTCAGATGTTCTACAATCCTGGTTCTAATTGATCTTGTTGTATACCTAGAGAGGCATAATCAAAAGAAAAAAATGTCTAAAAAGTGTCCTAAATGGCTACTTGGACGATCAAAATAACCAAAGCTGGTTTTTAGACGTATGTAAAACCAACTTAGGCCTTTCCCCTGCCTCTAGACGCACAGAGAGAAAAGAGGCGTGTTTAGAGGAGGGGAAAAGGCGGGTGGTGGGCGGGAGGGGGCCGACCTACACCTAGGCGTACAACAGGTATAACCAAAACCTTAGGCAGGTTGCCTAGTCGACACTTATACGTTTTTGACTTAGACCAAGTCAAAACACGTCTAAGTGCCGAAAACGCAACCTGCCTACCCCTCCACTGCAAGCATCGTGGCAGGAGAGATGCCTCATCTCCCCTACCGCGATGCCATCACTCCTCCATCCGAACTGCCGCGACCCACGGCAGGAAAGATGCCCTATCTCTCCTGCCGTGGGTCGCGGCAGTTCGGGTAGAGGAGTGATGGCATCGCAGTAGGGGAGATGAGGCATCTCTCCTGCCACGAGACATCACCCCCCCACACACACAACATCGGGGGAAGAGGGAGCCCAAGCCCTCTTGCCCTGCCGCAGCCGCAGCACCCCACAACGATCCCCGGCAATTGTGCCCCCCCGCCTCCGAGTACGATCGGGCCAGGAGGGAGCCCAAACCCTCCTGGCCCCAGCAACCCCCCCCCCCGAGTACAATCAGGCCAGGAGGGAGCCCAAACCCTCCTGGCCCCGGCGACCCCCCCCCCCCGAGTACGATCGGGCCAAGAGGTAGCCCAAACCTAAGGCGCCTGGGCCAATCAGAATAGGTCCCGGGAGCCTTAGGCCCCTCCTGTGGGCGGGGCCTTAGGCACATGGGCCAAACCCGCCCGTCCGGCAGGCAGCCAACACCAGAATGGGGCCGGATTGGCCCAGCCGTTCCAAAGCCCCACCCACAAGTGGGGCCTAAGGCACCTGGGCCAGTCAGAATAGGCCCAGGAGCCTTAGGCCCCTCCTGTGGGCCCAAACCCTCCTGGCCCCGGCGACCCCCCCCCCCGAGTACGATCGGGCCATGAGGGAGCCCAAACCCTCCTGGCCCCAGCGACCCCCCCTGAGTACGATCGGGCCAGTAGGGAGGCCAAACCCTCCTGGCCCTGGTGACCCCCCTGTGACTGGAATGGGCCAGGAGGGTGGCAATCCCTCCTGGCCCCGGCGACCCCCTACCCCCCACTACATTACGGGCAGGAGGGATCCCAGGCCCTCCTGCCCTCGACACAACCCCGTTCCCCCAATGACCATCCCCCCTGAACCCCCGTTCACCCCCCCCGCCGACCCGTGACCCCCCCCCCGGCTGACACCACGACCCTCCCACCCCCACCCCCCTTCCCCGTACCTTCTTAAAGTTGGCTGGACAGACGGGTGCCAAACCCGCCGGTCCGGCAGGCAGCCGACACCAGAATGGGTTGGGCCCACAGGAGGGGCCTAAGGCTCCTGGGCCTATTCTGACTGGCCCAGGCGCCTTAGGCCCCACCTGTGGGTTGGGCTTTGGAACGGCTGGGCCAATCCAGCCCTATTCTGGCGTCGGCTGCCTGCCGGATGGGCGGGTTTGGCCCATGTGCCTAAGGCCCCGCCCACAGGAGGGGCCTAAGGCTCCCGGGACCTATTCTTATTGGCCAAGGCACCTTAGGCCCCACCTGTGGGTGGGGCTTTGGGACGGCTGGGCCAATCCAGCCCCATTCTGGCATCGGCTGCCTGCCGGACGGGCGGGTTTGGCATCCGTCTGTCCGGCCAACTTTAAAATGATATGGGGAAGGTGGGTGGGGATGCGGGGGTCGTGGGGTCGGCCGGGGGGGTCATGGGTCTGCGAGGGGGGCGTTCAGAGATTCTGGGGGGCGGTCGTTGTGGGAGGGGGGTTGCATCGAGGGCAGAAGGGCCTGGGATCCCTCCTGCCCGTAATGTAGTGGGGGGTGGAGGGTAGGGGGTTTGCTGGGGCCAGGAGGACTTGGCCTCCCTCCTGGCCCATTCCAGTCACAGGGGGGGGGGGGGTTTGCTGGGGACAGGAGGGTTTGGGCTCCCTCCTGGCCCGATCGTACTCGGGGGAGGGGTCGCCGGGGCCAGGAGGGTTTGGGCTCCCTCCTGGCCCAATCGTACTCGAGGGGGTCACCAGGGCCAGGAGGGCTTGGGATCTCTCCTGGCCCGTTCAATCAGAGGGGGGTTGCCGGGGCCAGGAGGGCTTGGGCTCCCTCCTGGCCATATCGAGTTGGGAGGGGCACGATTGCCGGGGCAAGAGTGCTTGGGCTCCCTCTTGCCCCGATATCGTCGGTGGTGCCGCAGTTCAACTGGGCAAGAGGGCTTGGGCTCCCTCTTGCCCCGATGTTGTCGGAAGGGAGGGTTCGAGGTTTGACATGGCAGGAGGGCTTGGGTACCCTCCTGCTTTGATCGTTGTGGGGGGGATTCTGTAACCGGTGTTGTTTTTGACAGACACCGGTTACAGAATCCAGCTTTTAGGCGAAGGACTGGCTCCTCCTTCCCCTAAAAGCCCTTCTGTTGGACGTTTGGGGCTTAGACGTTTTTTTGGTTCATTATGTCCAAAAAGTGTAGACGTCGTGGGGGTGTACTTTTAGACGTAGTGGTGATCTGGGCGTTTAGTAGAGGCAGGCCATAATCAAAACAAGGATGTTTGTTTTGGTTACGGACACTTTCCCTGCTTCTGATTTGAACGTTTAATGACTTAGGCCAAAAGGGGACTTAGACGCTTGTTTTGATTATTACGCCCCTAACATACAACATGGAGGCAAAGACATTGTATTCATAAGCAAAAAGAGCAAGAAAAGAAATTGACAAGACATAAATATGAAGGAAAGGAAATGTCAACTCATATAGAGTCAGTGGCATAGCAAGGGAGAGAGGTGCCTGGGGTGGTGGGAGCCCCCCACACCTTCCTCTCTGTCCTGCCCTGCTCCTTCTGTATCAACCCCCTTGTGCCTTTTTTCTGCACACACACCCCATGCCAAATTTTCACCCTCCCATCCTACCCCAAACCTCTTTAAATGTTCACCAGTGTGAGCAACTTCTCTAGCCTACTGCTGCACTGGCGTTGACTTTCCCTCTGACATCACTTCTTGGCCCCATGACCTGGAAGTGTTTTCAGAGGAAGCCAGGCTGGCGCAAATAGTAGGCTACAGTAGTTGCTTGTGCTGGTGAAAATTTTAAAGAGGTACAGGGGGCGGGGAAGGGAGCACCTGAACGTGGCATGGGGGATGGAGAAGTGCCAGTGCCCCCACCTAGATGGTGCCTGAGGCATTCCCTCCCCCCACCCTCCCCTTACTATGCCACTGTACAGAGTAAGTTGAATAGAATATTATAATAGTTTAAGATTTTCAAGACAACAAAGAACCAGTGCAAAGTACAGAAAGAGAAAGAACATGACTGAATTTAGGGATTTAGAGCATGGAAAAAAAGCCAGTTAATTTTGAACCTGTTGAATGACAAGCAAAGCAAGAAAGAGAAATATGAAATAGCTATGAGGACATGAAACAACAACTTGGACTAACTGTGGAAAAAATGAATGAAACAACGGCAAATATTTAAGATGAGAATCAGAAGTAAAAGGATTTACTGACAATAGTAATGGCAGAAAAAAGAAAGATATCAGTTGAAGATAACCTAAGGATATTTGTAGATGGAGATGTGGAGATGAGAAAATGAGAAATGGCTAGCCAGAGGAACAAAAGGGGGTAAAAGACCATGGTAAGGAACAAAAAGTAAAGTAATGAACTCAGCTTTATATGATTAAGTTCAGCCAGTGGGTGGAAATGTATCTTTTGGCAAATAGACAGTCAAGTCTAAGTTACTAAAAAGAATTAGTGGGCAGGAGAAAGTATAGAAAGCCTGAAAGGCATGTATACGGTCATTATAATATTTATAACCTGTGCATCATAGAATGTTTAACCCTTTAATTGGCAGATGGTAAAATGGTTGCTTTATATCAGTGTTTCTCAGCTCGGTCCTGGAGTACCCCCTGGCCAGTCAAGTTTTCAGGATATCCACAATGAATATGCATGAAAGAAATTTGCATATAATGGAGACAGTGTATGCAAATCAAGTTTCTGCATATTCATTGGGTTATCCTGAAAACCTGACTGGCCTGGGGATACTCCAGGACCATGTTGAGAAACACTGCTGTATATAACTTGATGTTGAACGAGAACAATCGTGCCAAGTAACAGGCATTTGGAGTTGCGGATCTCCGATAAGAGCCATAGAAGCAGGGCCGCCATCAGGGCAGTACTACCAGTCCTGCATTCAGGGGCCCGGAGGTGACAGGGGGCCCGGGCTCCCCCAGGGTCCTAGGCAGTGTTCCCTCTAAGGCAGCGGTCTCAAACACGCGGCCCGCGTGTGGCTCTCCAGGTTTTATTTGTGGCCCGCGGTCTGGAGGCGATCATTCTCTTCCTTTTGGAGCAGCAGCCGGCTCGTTCGTTCAAAGCCGCGGGTTGGCGGCTCCTTGCACTATCCACTCCTGCATCGGAAGCCTCTCTGATGTCACAACATCAGAGAGGCTTCAGACGCAGGCGCGGATCTCGCAAGGAGCCGCCACCCGCGGCTTTGAACGAATGAGCCGGCCAGACACGCTGCTGTTCCAGTGGCGTACCAAGGGGGGGGGCGGTCAACTGTTCTCCTTAGCGTGCGGCTCGTCTAGAGCAGTGGTGCCCAACCTGCTTCCCTTCCCTTCTCACTGCTGCCATCGGGGATCAGGCCGGCACCGTATCTTTGATCTCCCTGCTGGGCCGACCAACTCTCGCAGCGGCCCGACGTCAATTCTGACGTCGAGAGGACGTTCAGGCTAGCCAATCGCTGCCTGGCTGCCCGGAACGTCCTTTCCGACGTTAGAATTGACGTCGGGCGGTGAGAGTTGATCGGCCCCGTGCAGAAGAGAAGCAGGGAGATTTCGTCCTGTTCCTGATTGCGGCAGCGGCAGCAGCCTATTCCGCGGCAGTGGTGGCATGGGGGAGGCAGGAAGGAAGAAAGAAAGAAAGAAGGTGTGTGTGTGGGGGGTGGACAGGGAGCCAGAAAAAAAAGCAAAAAATGGGGCACGGAGGAAGGAAGGAAGAAAGAAAGAAGGGGGGGGACAGGGAACCAGAAACAAAGCAAAAAATGGGGCACAGAATCAGAGAAAGACAGACATAGAGAAAGAAAGAAAAAGTTGGGGGAGGAAATGAGGTCTGGAGGAGAGGAAGCATACAGGAGGCTGAAAGAAGGGAAGAAATATTGGATGCACAGTCAGAAGAATAAAGTGCAACCAGATGAAATTACCAAACAAAGGTAGGAAAATGATTTTATTTTCAATTTAGTGATCAAAATGTGTCTGAATTTATATATGCTGTCTATATTTTGCACAATGGCCCCCTTTTACTAAATCGCAATAGTGTTTTTTAGTACAGGGAGCCTATGAGCGTCGAGAGCAGCGCTAGGTATTTAGCGCAGTTCCCTGCGCTAAAAACTGCTATTGTGGTTTAATAAAAAGGATGGGGGGTATATTTGTCTATTTTTGTATGGTTGTTACTGAGGTGACAATGCATAGAGTCATCTGCCCTGACCTCTTTGAAAAAACTCAGAATAGGAATGATAATTAACATTTTCTCAGCGTATAGTGTGCTTTGTGTTTTTTAGTTTTATTTTTGGTAGATCATTTTGACTTGGTCATTTTAAAGTAGCTCGCAAGCCCAAAAAGTTTAGGCATCTCTGAGCTAGAGCGTTGAAACTGTGTATTTCTATTTTATCCCCCTTTTACAAAACTGTGGAGCGTTTTTTAGCGCCAGCCTTGGTGATAGCAGCTCTGATGCTCAGAATTCTATGAGCGTCAGGGCTGTTACCACTGTGGCTAAAATCCACACTACAGTTTTGTTAAAGGGGGAGGGGTTCGTTTGTGATGACATATTCCATACTAGGCGAAGGTGTTTTCTGTGTTCTGTGTGTTTGAAAGACATGGTTTTCTGTTAGGATTGACGATGTAGGATTGATCTGTGCTGGTCTGGCTTGTTTAGTTTTACAATGGGTGTATTGATGTACTGCTCACTGCAATATGTAAGATGCTGCCTTTTCCTA
The DNA here is from genome assembly GCF_902459505.1 of Geotrypetes seraphini. Lineage (NCBI taxonomy): Eukaryota > Metazoa > Chordata > Amphibia > Gymnophiona > Dermophiidae > Geotrypetes > Geotrypetes seraphini. Next base: position 170,620,957 of record NC_047084.1, on the reverse strand, counting down.
GGTACTCATGTGTGACGTGTGGTTTGTTACTAAAAATCATGTTTTTCTTACAGATGGGGGGTGCCAAAAAATGATGGGCCCCGGGTGTTACATATGCTAGGTACGCCACTGTATGTAAAGATACCAGAAAGCTGGCGTAGCAAAAACTTTAAGTAAATTGTTATTCTTCTAAGTTTTGAGTATTTAACCCTCCCACAATCTCACGGGCACTCGTTTCAAGTTTTAAGTTTATTGAGATTTTGATTTAAACGCAATATCAAATATTTTCAATGCGTATAACAAAAATAAATTTGGGGAAATAAATAAAACCATTTGAACAATAAACATACAAACATATCCATAGATGATTAAAAATACATAAGGAGTACAAGGATAAACTACATTTGTTTAAAAATGCGTCCTCCGTGCCTGCTCATAAATTTGTGGAGTATGTAACTTGTCGCTCATGCATATTTTTTTTTCCACACACCTCATCAATCCTTAGAGGAAACATTGGTCCTAGGCCACCATAGCACAAATTCCTGTATTATGCACAACAATAAACAATAAACACTGCTGTCATACTTTTTTTTGTCCCCTGCTGATTTCCTGATAGCACCCCCCTGGACAAAAGGGGGGGGGGGAAGGGGTGCGTGGGGGGGCCCAATAGGATTGCTCAGTAAGGGGCCCAGAAATTTCTGATGGCGGCCCTGCATAGAAGCACATGTTGTTTCTGAGCAACATTGCCAAATAAAGGGCTACGGAACAGTTACACCAAAAGGACAAGGGTAGAAAAGAAAAAAAGTAAAACCAAACTACTGTATAACATTAAAATAACTGATTTAATCTATATCCTGCTAGTTAAGACTATCTGGGACCTATAGATATGCACAAATATACAGTTTTGGTTTGGTACATGATCAAATACAGCAACTATTTGGGTTGTCTTCAGATTCTGAGCTATTCTGATCATTCTGGCCACTAAAAGTAAGAGACAACAATCTAATATCAAACTCGTTCAAAGCTTTAAAGCAGGCAACAGCACTTCATGATGTCGAGTGCTATGAAGATCCTTTAACACCAAAACAGGGCAAAGGGTATTAACAGTGGCATAAAATCTCCAAGCTATTGTGACAGGGAAAAAGCAGTATAAATAGTAAAATGAACACCCCCAAGGCATAGGAAGAACAGCAGTTCAGAACCAACCTTGGTAGGAAGATCCCCAAAGCACTGGGAAAACAGCGGCATCATTGGCATGAAAATGCCATGGCATCAATAGAAAAACAGAGGGCATGCAGTGGGTAATTCTATAAAGGAAGGCCTATTTTTATTTACCAAACCCATGCCTATCAGAAGCCTATTCTATAAAGAAAAGTAAGTAGCATAATAGATCAAAAATATATCTATATTTTAAATTATGATCACTTACATCAGCCATAGAACTGGTATAAATGCTCATATCTAGTATTAAGTAACATATATAAATTCTATCTACGTGGGTGTAGTCTACAGACCTCCGACTCAATCGCAGCAAATTGATAAGGATCTGATTGTGGATATCCAAAAGTTTGGAAGGAAAGAGGAGGTTCTGCTGTTGGGAGATTTCAACCTGCCGGATGCGGACTGGAATATTCCGTCTGCGGAATCGGAAAGAAGTAGGGAGATTGTGGATGCCTTTCAAGAGGCTCTGCTCAGACAAATGGTGACGGAACCCACAAGGGAAAAAGCGATATTGGATCTGGTCCTCACAAATGGAGAGAGTATCTCTAATGTTCGAGTGGGTGCTCACCTGGGTAGTAGCGATCATCAAACGGTTTGGTTTGATATAACGGCTAAAGTGGAGAGCGGCCGCACGATACTTAAAGTCCTAGATTTCAAACGTACGGACTTTAATGCAATGGGAAAGTACCTGAAGAAAGAGCTGTTAGGATGGGAGGACATAAGAGAAGTGGAAAGACAGTGGTCTAAGCTGAAAGGAGCGATAAAAATGGCTACGGACCTTTATGTGAAGAAAATCAATAAAAACAAGAGAAAAAGGAAGCCGATATGGTTCTCCAACCTAGTGGCTGAGAAAATAAAGGCGAAAGAGTTGGCGTTCATGAAATATAAAAAAACCCAAGAGGAGAGCAGAAAGGACTACAGGGTGAAACTGAAAGAAGCCAAGAGAGAGATACGTTTGGCGAAGGCACAGGCGGAAGAACAAATGGCTAAAAATGTAAAAAAGGGAGATAAAAATTTTTTCAGATATATTAGTGAAAGGAGGAAGATAAAAAATGGAATTGCTAGGCTAAAAGATGCTGGAAACAAATATGTAGAGAGTGATGAGGAGAAAGCAAATGTGCTAAACAAATACTTCTGTTCTGTGTTCACAGAAGAAAATCCTGGAGAAGGACCGAGATTATCTGGCAAAGTTACACGAGAAAATGGAGTAGATTCTGCGCCGTTCACGGAGGAGGGTGTTTATGAGCAACTTGAAAAACTGAAGGTGGACAAAGCGATGGGACCAGACGGGATCCATCCCAGGATACTAAGGGAGCTCAGAGAGGTTCTGGCGAGTCCTATTAAAGACTTGTTCAACAAATCTCTGGAGACGGGAGTGATTCCTGGGGATTGGAGGAGAGCGGATGTGGTCCCTATTCATAAAAGTGGTCACAGGGATGAAGCAGGAAACTACAGGCCGGTGAGCCTCACTTCAGTTGTTGGAAAAATAATGGAAGTGTTGCTGAAAGAAAGGATAGTGTATTTCCTTGAATCTAATGGGTTACAGGATCCGAGGCAACATGGCTTTACAAAAGGTAAATCGTGCCAAACGAACCTGATTGAATTTTTTGATTGGGTGACCAGAGAGCTGGATCGAGGACATATGCTAGATGTAATTTACTTGGATTTCAGCAAAGCCTTTGATACAGTTCCTCATAGGAGGCTGTTGAACAAACTTGAAGGGCTGAAGTTAGGATCCAAAGTGGTGAACTGGGTCAGAAACTGGCTGTCGGACAGACGCCAGATGGTGGTGGTTAATGGAAGTCACTCGAAGGAAGGAAAGGTGACTAGTGGAGTCCCTCAGGGTTCGGTGCTGGGGCCAATCCTGTTCAATATGTATGTAAGTGACATTGCTGAAGGGTTAGAAGGAAACGTGTGCCTTTTTGCAGATGATACCAAGATTTGTAACAGAGTAGACACCGAAGAGGGAGTGGAAAATATGAAAAAGGATCTGCAAAAGTTAGAGGAATGGTCTAATGCCTGGCAACTAAAATTCAATGCAAAGAAATGCAGAGTAATGCATTTGGGGATTAATAATAGGAAGGAACCGTATATGCTGGGAGGAGAGAAGCTGATATGCACGGACGGGGAGAGGGACCTTGGGGTGATAGTGTCCGAAGATCTAAAGGCGAAAAAACAGTGTGACAAGGCAGTGGCTGCTGCCAGAAGGATTCTGGGCTGTATAAAGAGAGGCGTTGTCAGTAGAAGGAAGAAGGTGTTGATGCCCCTGTACAGGTCATTGATGAGGCCCCACTTGGAGTATTGTGTTCAGTTTTGGAGACCGTATCTGGCGAAAGACGTAAGAAGACTTGAGGCGGTCCAGAGGAGGGCGACGAAAATGATAGGAGGCTTGCGCCAGAAGACGTATGAGGAGAGACTGGAAGCCCTGAATATGTATACCCTAGAGGAAAGGAGAGACAGGGGAGATATGATTCAGACGTTCAAATACTTAAAGGGTATTAACGTAGAATATAATCTTTTCCAGAGAAAGGAAAATGGTAAAACCAGAGGACATAATTTGAGGTTGAGGGGTGGTAGATTCAGGGGCAATGTTAGGAAATTCTACTTTACGGAGAGGGTGGTGGATGCCTGGAATGCGCTCCCGAGAGAGGTGGTGGAGAGTAAAACTGTGACTGAGTTCAAAGAAGCGTGGGATGAACACAGAAGATTTAGAATCAGAAAATAATATTAAAGATTGAACTAGGCCAGTTACTGGGCAGACTTGTACGGTCTGCGTCTATGTATGGCCGTTTGGAGGAGGATGGGCAGGGTAGGGCTTCAATGGCTGGGAGGTTGTAGATGGGCTGGAGTAAGTCTTAACAGAGATTTCGGCAGTTGGAACCCAAGCACAGTACCAGGTAAAGCTTTGGATTCTCGCCCAGAAATAGCTAAGAAGAAAAAAAAAAAAAATTTTTTTAAATTGAATCAGGTTGGGCAGACTGGATGGACCATTCGGGTCTTTATCTGCCGTCATCTACTATGTTACTATGTTACTAAGTATAATTCATACCTGGGCATTGTATGGCCACTGGGCTGCATCTGGCCCTTTGGCTGTGCCTGACAGGCCTATGTGAGATCAATGGTAAATAGTGGTAGGCTGTCAGCTGCTGGTGGCTTTTCCTCCTTGTAGGGCTGTTGGCGACTCTTCCATTTAAATTTTATATTTTTTTCATTTTCTATTTCCTCCCTTTGGCTAGCTGTGCTGTGGGTTATGGTGGCTCCTGCTCCTTGACATCGGAGATCTTCGGACCATCAAGGGATTGTATAATGAGGCTGAATCCCTTCCTTGGCTGGTCTGGTTTGTGGGTTTTGACAAATCCTTCCTCTTACGATATCAGGCTGTCAAGGGATTCTGTATTAAAGCTGAATCCTTTGGCTTGGCTGGACTGGCATCAAGGGATGCTGGAAAGATGCTGAATCCCTTGACTGGACCCTCCCTCCTGTCACTTCAAAAAGTAGTATTGGAAATAAATTATTAGAGGGGAGATTCGGGAAACTACAAACCAGCGAGTCTGACTTCAGTACCGGGAAAGATGGTAGAGGCACTGAAAAAGGACCGCATCATTGATCACCTTGACGGACACAAACTGATGAGGACCAGCCAGCACAGCTTCAGCAAAAGAAGATCTTGCTTGACAAACTTAGTGCACTTCTTTGAGGGAGTAAATAGGCAGATAGACAAGAGTGACCCGGTCGACATCGTTTATCTAGATTTTCAGAATGCATGAACGTCTACTTCGAAAAATTTGCTAGCCATGGAATCAAGGGTGATATACTCACGTGGATTAAAAACTGGTTGGCGGATAGGAAACAGAGAGTGGGGGTAAATGGACAATAATTGGACTGGAAAAGTGTCATGAATGGAGTGCCGCAGGGTTTGGTGCTTGGACCCATGTTCTTCAACATATTTATAAACGACCTGGAAATTGGTATGACAAGCGAGGTGATCAAATTTGCGGACGATACAAAGTTATTTAGAGTAGTGAGGACACAGAAGGATTTCGAAGACCTACAATGAGACATAAACACACTTGAGGAATGTGCCATGAAATGGCAAATGAGGTTCAACATGGATAAGTGCAAGGTGATGCATGTCGGAAACAAAAATCATAAGCACAAATACGGGATGTCCGGTGCTATACTCGGAAAGAGCCCCCAGGAAAGAGATTTGGGAGTACTTGTAGACAAGTCAATGAAACTGTCCATGCAATGCACGGCAGCGGCAAAAAGGGCAAACAGAATGCTAGGAATGATTAAGAAGGGGATCACAAACAGATCTGAGAAAGTTATCATTTCTCTGTACCAGGCCATGGTACACCCCCACCTGGAATACTGCGTCCAACACTGGTCGCCGAACATGAAAAAGGACATAGTACTACTCGAAAGGGTCCATAGAAGAATGACAAAAATGGTTAAGGGAATGGAGGAGATGCCGTACAATGAGAAACTAGAGAAACTGGGCCCCTTCTCCCTTGAAAAGAGGAGACTGAGAGGGGACATGATCAAAGCTTTCAAGATATTGAACGGAATTAACTTAGTAGAGAGAGAGATTGTTCACCATCTCCAAGGTGGAGAGAACAAGAGGGCACTCGCTAAAGTTAAAAGGGGATAGATTCCGTACAAATGTAAGAACGTTCTTCTTCACCCAGAGAGTGGTAGAAATCTGGAACGCTCTTCCAGAGGCTGTTATAGGGGAAAGCACCCTTCAGGGATTCAAGAAAAAGTTAGATAAGTTCCTGCTGGACCATAACATACGCAGGTATGGCTAGATTCAAATAGGGCACTGATCTTTGACCTAAGGGCCGCCGCGTGAGCAGACTGCTGGGCATGATGGACCACTGGTCTGACCCAGCAGCGGCAAATCTTATGTTCTTAATACCATAATTTAAAACTTTTATCTTAGTAATTGTTGAACCATTATAACACTCCATGTCCAATTTCTGAGGCTTGTACATGTAGACCTATTCTCTCATTGTGGTGTTTACAAAGATTGATATTTTTATTCAGAAGCTACTTAACTCCATTTGTGCATAATTGTCCTCTTTATATCCTTGATCCAGAGCAGTTTCATTTTAGGCACCAATATTGAGATATATTTTTGGGTAAGAGCACAGGTTTTTGTTGTGTACATGGCTGAGGCATGCCAAGCTATGGGACAATTTTTAATTTTTGGTACTTTATTCTTTAATTGGTGAGGGTTGGTCTGTGTTTTGCTTGTGACAAAGGTGAGAGGTTCTGCTGACTGGCATATAGTTTGTATCTTTAGCAGTTCATTATATGCATTTATGTTGTTATTAACTTGTATTAATTGATGCTTTTATTAATTGATATTTGATTTTATCTTGATGTCCATCTTCATTTGATATTGACTTTGTATTGTTATATAATTTTTAATGTGATTCTTGTTTTATTAATTATTGTTATTCTTTTTAAGCATTTATCTTTGTATGTTTTTTTCTAGAGAAAAACATGCTCATAATCAAAAAACATAGATGTCCAAAAAGCATCCAAAATCAGCACTTGGATGTCTTAATCGCCAGGATGTCCAAGTGCCGATAATCAAAACCACCTTCCTGGACGGACATCTAGCAAGGTGTCCTAGCCTCTATGTGTCCAGAGCATGAGATGGGCATGGTACAGTCGTGTTATGGGTGAACTTTGGGCGTGCCTAAGGGCGGGTTAGACTTGGACATCTTGCAGCAATAATCAAACATTTTGCAAGACATCCTGGATGGAATGTACACATTTGAAACTAGACCTGTTTTAGAAGCATCTAAGTGACACAATGGTGCCCAAACCTGATCAGATGATCACTGCATGCATCAAGGTAAGACACCCCCACACTCCCCTAGTGCTCACTGACCCCCTTCCACCACATAAAAATTAGAACAAAAAGGTACATACCTGTCTCTAAAACAGTAGCATCTAGTATGGGGAAGCCTAGTAGAGCTGCACCTAGGTGTCTTAAGTAGCCTGGTGGGTAAACCTAGGTCCATAAACCAGCCTAACCACTTCATTTATAGTAGAACAGGTGAGCCCACCCAAAACCTACTGTATTACCATATATTTGCCACCTGCAGCCATAAGTGCTATTGGGATAGTACACAGTAGGTTTTTTTTTTTTTGGGGGGGGGTAGGGTTGGGGGAAATCACCATAAATTATAAGGGGGTTCTGGCAAAATATACATCTGGCACTGTTTATGTGAAGTTTACAGCGGTGCCCTCTAAGGTGTTTCATTGCTCTGTTGGGATGTCTATGTGGGAAGTCCATGACTATGCTGGCTCCTCCCATGTCCAAATGGTCTGCATTTGGATGTTTTCAACATGGATGTTTTTCTGATTAAAAATGGGGTATAAAGTTAGACGTCCCAGTGGCCAAGACATCTAAGTAGATGATTCTGAAAAATATAATTATATTTAGATGTCCAGCAGTTTGTCATTTGTAAATGGCTATTTCTGTTCCTCCAAGTTTGGACGTCCAGCTGGAAATGTCCAAGTTAGACTTACATTTTTTTTATTTTTTTAATGTCCCTCTACGTGACCTATTTTCCAGACTAAGGGGCCCATAATCAAAACGGAAATATGTCTAAAACTCACTTAGACGATCAGTGAGACAAGTCATCCAAACGCAAATAATCGAACCGGGTTTTAGACGTATGTAAAAATGACTTAGGCCTTCACAGTGCTGCAGTACGCCCAGAGCTAAAAGGGGCATTTTAGGAGGAGTGGTGAAGGCGGGATTTGAGTGGGCCGTGGGCCATCCTAGACTTAGTCGTATTGCATGTATAACCAAAAGTTTTACAGCACTGCCTAGACCAGGGGTGGGCAACTCTGGTCCTCGAGGGCTGGAATCCAGTTGGGTTTTCAGGATTTTCCCAATGAATATGCATTGAAAACAGTGCATGCAAATAGATCTCATGCATATTCATTGGGGAAATCCTTGAAACCTGACTGTATTCTGGTCCTCGAAGACCAGAGTTGCCCACCCCTGGCCTAGACAGTACTTGGATGTTGTGACATAGGGCATCTAAAACCAGGTCTAAGTCACAAGAAGGTATCCAAAGTGACCAGATAACCATTGCACGGATAAAGTACAGACCCCTACACACTCCCCCAGTGAACAGTGACACCCCCCACCACTGCCATAAAAATTATAATAACAACTTTACATATCTGCCTCTTGAACATCAGTACCTGGCAGCCTAGAATAGGAAAGCCTAGTAGAGCTGCACAGAGGTGGCTTAAGTGGTCTTGGGGGTGGGTTAGTGAACCATGGAGAGGTGGTCCCAGGCCCATAAACCACTCTAATCACTGCATGCATGGTGAAACATGTGCACCCCCCAAAAAAAAAAACCCAAACCCTGCTGTACTGCCATATAAGTGGCATCTGCAGCTATAAGGGCTACTGGGGTGGTAGACAGGTGGGTATAGTCAGTTCTGGGGGTGTTTTGGGGGGCTCATCATGACCTATAAGGTTGTTGTGGTGAGATGTGTATGTGGCACCCTTTTTTTGAAGTTCACAGAAGTGCCCTGTAAGGTACCCCCACTACTCTGGTGCAATGTTTGAGTGTCCAGTCCATCACTTTGCTGACCCCGCCCACATCCAAAAGGTCTTTTTCTAGGCGTTTTTGACTTCAATTAATTTTTGGTCGAAAATGGGGTAAGACGACTTAGCAGTCTGGATGATCAGATGGCTGGACATACAGTTAGACTATTTTTGGAAAAAAAATGTGTTGGACATATTTTTCGAAAATGGACCTTTTCCCATGTCCGACTTTGGGCGACTAGCGACTTAGGCCCAAAACGGACTTAGACGTATCTTTTGATTATGCCCCTCTATGTGTTTACTCCAGCTTCAAATCAAGTAATCAATAATTAAAGTCTTTTCCACAATGAGAAATACAGTGTACTCACTGGATCTATTCTCTACCCCCTGGTTGAAAATTCCTGAATTTGATCGCCTTCCTAAGATTCTAGACCCATTCAGCATGCTTTAATAAGGTATTTAATAAGGAGCCTGTGGTATTTATTGACTCCTGTGGTAAATATTGTCGCCGTTATAAGGATGCTTTCCTTATTGTACCCCACTGTAAGGTAGGGAATCCTCATAATTTACTTCTTTAAATGGACCGTGAGCTGGGACCAGACATTTGCTGGCAGGCCAGAGTAAGTATTCTTCTCAATAATGCCACACCACACAGATGGTTATAATAAATAAAACTTCAACTTTATTCCATCTCTCTAGAACCAGATTTTTCATAAATCGATGAAAACAATGCTATTTCAACAGTTTTTGGGAAATGGTACTAAGGAGAGGAAGATGGTGATGTAATTTTAAAAAGTATGGGATAAAAATAGAGGATCTCTAATTAGAAAACGAAGGATGTAAATTAAAGAACTAAGGCCGGTATTGTTCAGACCTACACAGACTGTGTCCCATATATGGTGTTTTGGTGTAGGATGGGCTGGATGGGCATCAATGTGAACTCCACTAATATGGAACATGAGGATGTTACTGGCCAGACTTTATGGTAGATATCCTGCAAACAACGAGATGGTTGGATAAGCTGGAGTGAGCATGGACGGCAACTTCAGCATCTGGAACCTAGGACCATACCAGACTTTACCTTCTACAGCCTAGAAATATCAAAGAAGAGCCAAGTTAATCAAATCATGCATTTTTTTTTAAATGAGTATCACTTATGGGCAGACTGGATGGATTGTTCAGGTCTTTATCTGCCGTCATTTACTATGTTATTATGTTACATGTTAGTTAAACTGATTTCCCTGTTTATTGAAGTCTTATGTAAACCAAGTTGAGCCCCTACTTCAGGAGATGATAAGGTATATAAATCTAAGGCTTAGATTAGATTAATATGAATCCAACAAAACAAAGAGAAAAGTTCCAACCTAAACTGCAGTAAAAAACAACCAAGAGCAAACAAAACAAAACTGCAGATCTGTACAAGACATAGGCTAAATTTATTGTGACAAAAATAATTATATACAAACCCTTTTACCAATCAGGGGACCCGACACGGTCCGTGTTTCGGACAAACCTTCGTCAGGGGTCCATGGTAAAAAAAGGGGGGAAAACAAAAAAGTCACAAAAAACTGTAGAGTAGCAGCAAAGTATGAGCGACGTCAAAATTCGCCACTGCAATGAGCCGGCTCATTGCAGTGGCGAATTTTGACGTCGCTCATACTTTGCAGCTACTCCAGTTTTTTGTGACTTTTTTGTTTTCCCCCCTTTTTTTACCATGGACCCCTGACGAAGGTATGTCCGAAACACGGACCGTGTCGGGTGCCCTGATTGGTAAAAGGGTTTGTATATAATTATTTTTGTCACAATATATTAATATGAATCCACCATTCAGAGAGATCCAAACCCTGTCTGGGATCTTATTCACTGCACATTTCTAGAAGGTGCTGGAAACCCAAAGGCTTGGTTTCTAACTGCCTTCCTGCAAGATGTTTACTGTTCAAAAACCGTGCATATCAGATTTTATGAACTTGTACTTTCAGGCAACAACTCTAAACCAGAGTTGGTGGTATCCAGTTCACATTGTTCCAACCACCTTTAACACATAGGCAGCTCTAAATTAGAGACTGCTAATGTTTTTGTTTTTTTGCCTAGGCTGGGAAGACTCATACACCAAATCTCACATCTCCTGTTGCATGAATTTACCCCCAGGCTACACTATAAAATGTATTATTTTACCACAGCTATACAACTATTGTTCTTCTTTCTTTTTTACTTGCTAATGGGAGGAAAGTGATGAAAGAGTACTATTTGGAAGTGACATATGATAATATTTGACTCAACAGAACTTATGACAGCAGGTGCAGCTGTAGTATTGAAGAAAAAGGGACAGCAAAAGAAAATTTATCTGGCACCAGTGGTTCCCAACTGGTCAGCAATCTTCCTATTCCACAGCATGGACTATAACACATTTATTTCACTGCCACTCTATTTAGGAATATTGTATTAAGATGTTGTTAGTATCATTCAGAAGAGCTCTAAGAGACTATTTTATTGGTATTTAAAATTTTTGTGGTTATTAGAATTCCTTTTGTGATGATTGCCATATGAATCAATTAAATTGAGAATGTTCTGGTCAGAGCTCTTATAGAAAATAATCCCTATAAGAACTAAATTGAGTTTCATTTATATGGTAATATTCTCAAGGTGGTGGGGGACCTTAGTGATACTGGAGATGTCTTTTTCATTAGAAATCTCTATGAAAATTTGTAATTATAGCCTTAAATTCTTAATGCTGAAAATGTTTCTATGGAAACAGAAGAATGACAGTTGATGAGGTGGTTTTATTTCTGTCTGGTTTTTCAGTATGTGATTGAGGATTTCAGTTGGGAAATCAACACCCCAGTTAAAGGGAAAGTTAAATTTTAAAATCTGTCTTAGGCTATTCAAAAAAAGGTTAGGCACCTAAATTTGTGACCTAGAAGCCTAAGTTTTCAGTTCAACAATTCATTTTAATTTAGAAACTTAAAAGCCACACTTATAAATTTAGGCCCACAATGAGTTTGTCTAGATTTATGAGCCTAAATCAGTGCTAAACTCCTAACATTTATCCCCTTCGTTGGCTGTCCTTCCCTCCTTACCAGTGACCACACTATTTATGCTCCTAAATTTAGAAGCTTAGGCCCAAATTCTATAGATAATGCCCTAAGTTCCACATGCAAATCAATGTGCATAGCTGATTTGCATATGTAAATCAATTGTTTAAAAAGCCAATCAATGCTTTTAATAAGTGCTAATAATTATTGCTAATGAAATACTTCATCACAGAGCCAACCTGAAACATATGAACAGGATATAAAAGTTACATTTGGAACGTTGAATCAGAAATTGAAAAGTGAGAGAAAAAAAACAAAAAAAAACCCTGGCATTTCACAGACCTATGAACTCAGAGTCTGGAAGGTTAAGACTACAGGTCTCATTTTATACTGATAAAATAAATCAATAGAATGCATTAAGAAGTGGGAAAGAAAGAGTTAAATATATGAGACGATTATAATGCCCTAATGCATGCTTCTTTCGCAGGAAAACACTATAAAGCACTATAAAACACCTTAAAGTGTTCTACAGCAATTTGCCATTTCTTGCACAAGTTATTTATATTTCAAAAATATTTTTGGGAGGGGACGTGCCATGGGCGGGAAATGGGTGTGAAAATGTTATTCTGGTAGATCAAAATTAGCATGCACTACTTGAATAATGCAGACTTAACATGGAAACACTGGCCAACATATAGTATGTTCCTCTGAGGCTCAACCCTCTCAAGGGCTGAATGTTGGAAGATTACACCTCCCCTCTCCCCCGGAATACCTCTGACACTGGATGGAATTATCATCGGGGGGGGGGGGGGGAACGGACTGGCTGCAGAGGCTGGGATCAGGATCCTTTCCAGAGAGACTAGCTCTTTTAAAAAGCTGGTCCCACTTCTGTTTTTGTGTGTGTGTGTGTGGTGGTGGTGGTGGTGGTGGGGGGGGCTATTTATGTTTGTTTTTCAAATGTTCAGCTTTTGGAAATCAAAGTTCCCTCTGTAGATGAAGGGACTTTGAAATGTGGTCCTGTTTCTGTTTTATAAGAGGATCTATGTTTAGCAGAATTTCCTTGTAAAATAGCATGGGATCTTCCATACCCTATCTTGTGCATGTGAATTTCCCTTTCCAGATCTAGCTAATCTGTCTATGTTTCAAATTGGACTCCAATGGATAACTCCTTATCTGACAGATTAATCTTAGTTTCAGTAAAGATTTTGGTATTCTTGCTCTAACTTGGTTAGCCATACCAGAGATTATTACACACAACCTGCAGATATGAGGCATCAATGGGATGAATTCCCTATTTACTGTATCAGAAGCATTTGTGCCCTTGGTCTCCTACACATAATATTTTTGTTTTGACTCTATTAACTTATTATTCTCATCCATCTTTGCACAATTTCTATATATTTATTCAATTCTTTTTAAGAAGTCTCTTCTGGTTTTATTTTTGGGGAAAAAAATCATATGTACTTTGTCTGTATAAAAATAATTCAAGAAAAAAAAATCCAACAATTAATGGTCATAACAATGCAGGTGTTAAAATAAGGGATAGAGACGAGCCTTGTATTCTGCTCTGTAGATTCCATAAGAGCTCTTGTTCTTATTCTTCAACATAAAAGTTCTCTCTTTCAAGAAACACATAAACCATTTAAATAGGTTCTCTGAAGTTCTCATACCAGATAGTTTATTTTATAAAAGACCAACCACATTCATTGCAGCCAACAAATCAATCAAAGACTGCAGATCATGTAATAAAGCTATAATCACAGGCTTGGGGCTATAATTTGATCTATACCTAGACTGTCTAAGCTAAAAACAATGTGTAGTTCTAAATTCCTACAATTCTTTAGATACCCCATGCCTTCTAATGTTTAAATAAATATGCCAAATTCACAAGAATTTGTAGCACTTAAAAGATCTCTCTTTAGGTCATTTAATGTCTTTAACACAATACATTTTAGGAGTACTGGATAATAATCTTGGGCAAGTAAAAGGTTAGCACATTTTACTTCTGATGTTTCAGCAACTTCGCTGAGCAAGGATCCAGATCACAATTTCCTCTGCCAAATTTTACAGGAAAGATAAAATATCTAAGTTCACTGTCCATGCTCTGAAGTTAATATCATGCACTGTCAACTCGTAGCATTTTCTATTAGTATGGAGAGATCTAGTAAGCTGTCCAGGAATGGGACTGATAGGAATCCCACAGAATCTGCAGGGATCCGGCAGGGTTTCTCTTGGGTCCAGAGGGATCCCACAAGGTTCCCCCGAGGTCTCAGGGATCCTGCAGGGATAGAATAAGCTCTTGCAGGGCTCCCCGGGTGTGTTACCTGGCTCTTAAATATCCATGTAGCTCCTCCTTCCTGCCTTCAAGAGATGATAAAGATCCCAAACCATAGGAGGGGGAAAGGGGGAAGGCAGATGTCAGACCATAGGAGAGGGAAATAGAAGGAGATGGTACATAGGAATGGAGGGGAAGGGGAGAGAGAGGGAGGACATAGTGCACAGGCATGGAAGGAATGGGAAAGAGAAGAGAAATGGAAGAAATGTTGTTTATGGATAGATGGGAATAGGGAAGAAGAAAGGGGTGATGGGTAAATAGCGATTAACTTGTCCTATTGATCATTTTCTCCTCAACAATGGATTTCCTGTCCTATTAATTCTCTTTCTTCCACCCCTCTTAAAGTCAATCAATTTGTACCTTTGCTTAATCTTTTGTAAACCGCATAGAACTTCACGGTATTGCGGTATATAAACTGTTATTAGTATTATTATTATTATTTTATTATTAAATAAAAGGAATAACTTTCTGCTTTAACCAGAAAATATGCTTAAGTTTTATATGGATTTTTAATAGTGGCAGCTGTATGCTTTCTGCTACTAAAAAGTTCCATAACATAAAACGAAGAGGGTAAGTCTATAACTGGGAGATTCCTTCTGGGTGCCCTGAGCCTACTTTATGATGAAATGAGGCCACTGGATTTCATTATAGAATACTAGTGTATCCTGATATCAGTATGCCTAATATTTAGGAACCCGCAGTTATACCTGCCCTAGAGATAGCATAAGTACAGTTGCCTAAAAGTGGCAGGAAAGGGCATAACTTACAGTATTCTGCAAGATACATGAATAAGTTGGAGCCCCACTCATGTGCAAATTCACAGAACAGCGCTTAAGTACCCTCCTGACATGTATGTAAGAGCTAGTACTCTAAATATTTATATTTCTAAGGGACACTTAAAATGCAGGTGCCTAGATTATAGGATTGCCCTTAAGATGTTTTATGTAATTAAAATTATTTGAAAGGCGCACCACTAAAAATGGATTTCATATAGATTACAGAAAAATTGAGGCAGATCAGATTTTTAGCTTTCTAAGGTTCAATAACACGTTAACTCCCAGATTCTATTAATAGTGTGCACATTTCTCAACTAAAGTAACTAATGAGTCAATTGGCACCAATAATTGAGTGCTAGCAATCAATTTTTGGTGATAATTGGCAACAATTCGGCTTTACGTGAGACTCATGCTAACCCCTGTTCTACAAAGATCTGCACACAACTCAAAAAAGGGCATGGCCATTGGAGGGACATAGGGCTGGATTCATAACGCAAAACCGATCGTGTACCGATCGGTTTGCGACCCCTTAGCAACTAAATTTCCCTCCGACCCGATTCACTTACCTATCTGCCGACCATCCTCCGATCCATGCATGCAAATGAAGTGAAACGCATGCAAAGTAGGCAGGGACTCGATTCACAACACAAAATTTCACATCCGACTGGGCTGGCCAATCAACTGAAGAAGTGACTGCTGGGGACCAGTCGAAAATGTCTTTCCGACCCTGCTCTGCAATCTCTCCTGTCTGCTCGCCCCGAATGCCGTCCTGCTCTGGTCGGGGGGGGGGGGGGGGGGAGGGAGAGAAGGTCTCTTGCCTGTGGCTGCAGAATTAACGGGTGAAATGTATTATTTTTCATTAAAAAGTGACCGAATGCTGCCCTGCCCTGCGGGCTTTAAGCGGGTTAAAACCACGGGCTCAATTTAAAAAATTTAAAAATGGCAAAGCGAGCCGAGTCTCGTGAGAGCATGGGGAGCGTGGAGCGGCCAGTCTGTGCAGTCCAGTGACCGATTTGGTGGGGGAGGGAGAGTTGCCTACGGGGAGTCCAAACCCCCCCCCCCCACACACACACAAAAATAACCAAAGCCAGACACAAAACGCATGCGCAGACCATCTGCAGTAAAAGCAGATGGTCTGCGCATGCGCGGGAATCACACACCAGCGATCCAGGCAGGCAGATGGGAAGCGTTCCTCCGATCGCCCCAATCTGCATATTTAACTTTGCAGAATTTGTCGGGCCTGTCCGGATCGAGTCCGGATCGGGCAGATTAGTGAATGTGAGCCATAGGCGAGTAAGGGGTGTTCACTGAAGATGCATGCAGTCCTATTGACATACCCATTAGCCCTCTAGACCTGCCCAATGTGTCACATCCAAACAGAGAGCTGATGGATAGGACACAGTATTGATGCCACCCTGTGTGGCCATATAGGCTGTGCATAACTCACTGCAGCCCTGAGATAGGGCGTGTGTGTATATAGTGAGGCAGAGCTGTGCATGTGTAGTGGCATGAAGAATGTGTGTGTGAGTAAAGTATGAGGGGGTGCTGAAAAGTTCTCAGCCCAACCACGAAGAACGGCTAGACAAATTACAGCTATTATCCCAGGACAAGCAGGCAGCATATTCTTAACGTATGGGTGACGTCACCGACGGAGCCCCGGTACGGACATTTTTAACTAGAAAGTTCTAGTTGGCCGCGCCGCGCATGCGCGAGTGCCTTCCCGCCCGACGGAGGAATGCGTGGCCCCCAGTTTCTTCGTTTCCGCAGAGCGAAGAAGACGCATGTGTTTTCAACGGCCGTTGAAAAACTAGTTTCTGCCTTCCCGCTCGCGTACTTTTTCTTTTTTTCTTCGATTTTTTTCCTTCGGATTCCTTTGCTTTTATTTTCAAAAAAAAAACTCGTTGAGTTTTCTTATTTTTTCGGGCCGGCCCCAGCGGGGCCTGTTGCCACCATACAGGCCTCCGGTTTCGATTTTGCGGAGGCCATGTTTCCCTTCATGCCCCCTCAACCGGGCTTTAAGAAGTGCCAGCGGTGTGCACGCCCGATCTCTCTCACCGACCCGCACAATTGGTGCCTGCAGTGCTTGGGTCCGGAGCATCGGGCTGACACCTGCACCCGCTATGCTACTCTTAAAAAGCGCACATTGAAGAATCGGCAGATCCAGCAAAATATTCTTTTCGGTACCGGATCTGCCATGGAACCTACCGCGATGTCGACGGCGCCTCAAAAATCGGCACCGACTACCTCGATGCCGCCAGATCCTTCTTTGGGGTCGCTGGCCCCAGGTAAGCCGGCTAAGAAGCCTTCCACTTCCCTTGAGCGCCCTCCTGCCTCGGTTGCGACGCCGAGCCTTCCGGCACCGCACCGACCCCGCAAACGCTCCGCTCCGATATCGGTGAGTGCCTCGTCATCGGCCTCCTCATCGCCGGAGCGTAGAGCGGCACCTATGGTACCGAAGAAGAAAAAAGCGGTACCGGTGCCTCCCCTGGACGACCGCATCGCGGCCATACTCCAGACCCAATTGCAAGAGCAGCTGCAGCAACAACTCCAACAACTGTTGCCAGCGCTGCTGGCCCCACACCTTCCGGTGCAGGACCGGTCCGAGCCTCGCACGATCCCATTGGTGTCGACCCCCTCGGTACCGCTTAACACTTCCATGCCGGTACTCTCGGCTGAACCACACCGTTCCCAACCTGTGGTGCAGGCCCGTTCTGATACCGATCCTTCCCGGTACCAGGAACGGCACCGGTCTTCCTCTCCCGGTACCGCCTCGGTATGCTCGGGCAAGTCTCTTTCCAAGACCCGCCATGCCGAGCCCTCCGCACCGATGTCCCGCCGTGCGCACCCCGACATCAAGGACCCTGACTTATGGGAAGAATCCCCGCACGGTACCGAGGAAGACGCTTCCTCGACGGACGAGGAACCCTCGACGGTTGATACCGGTTCAAAACCTGAACAGTCCTCTTTTACCAAGTTCCTCAGGTAGATGTCGGTTGCTCTTTCCATTCCATTAGAGTCCAACTCTAAAAAGTCCCAGGCTTTTCTCGATGCCCTAGACTTTGAGCAACCTCCCAAGGAATTCCTTAAGTTACCCGTCCACGACATCCTTCGGGAAACTTTTTTCAAAAACTGGGAGAACCCCCTCACTGTTCCTGGGGCCCCTCGCAAACTGGATAGCTTGTACCGGGTCATTCCAATCCCAGGGTTTGACAAGCCTCAATTGCCCCATGAATCTCTCCTGGTGGAGTCCACCTTAAAGAAAACTCAGGGCTCCAGTGTCTATGCCTCCATCCCTCCTGGCAGAGAGGGGAAAACTATGGATAAGTTTGACAAGCGCCTTTACCAGAATGCAATGCTGGCCAACAGGGCAAATAATTGCACCTTTCACTTCTCCTTCTATATGAAGCATCTGGTGCAACAACTCTCCTCCTTACAAAAATACATTCCTGAACGTAAGGAATCTTTTCCAACAGCAAATTTCCAGTCTGCTCCAACTTCGGAAATTCATGGTACGCTCCATTTATGACTCATTTGAGCTGACCTCTAGAGCATCTGCCATGGCTGTTGCCATGCAGCGTCTGGCCTGGCTGAGAGTTTCTGACCTCAACATTAACCACCAAGACCGCCTGGCTAACGCACCTTGTCTTGGTGACGAACTCTTCGGGGAGTCCCTGGACTCAACCACCCAGAAACTCTCAGCGCACGAGACTAGGTGGGACACTCTGGTCAAACCTAAAAAGAAGACTCCGCCTGCTCGCCCCTACAAACAGCAGTCCTCCTACCAATGCAGGTTCTCGGCCAGACCTCTCAACCCGCCTCAGCAGCAGCCTCGCCGTCCTCGTCACCAGCATCAACCTCAGGCTCGTTCCCAGTCTCATCAGCCTGCCAAGCCTCTCCCTCCGTCAAAACCACAACCCTTTTGACTCCTTTCTCCAGGGCATAGCCAGTCTCCCACCATCATTGCCTCTTCCTCAGCCTATCGGAGGACGCCTCCAACTCTTCCTCAGCCGTTGGGAGGTCATCACATCAGACCAATGGGTCCTCAACATCATTCGCCACGGCTACTCTCTCAACTTCCAGACTCTTCCACCAGACAATCCTCCCATAGAGTCTGCTTCCCACTCCTCCCAATCCCTCCTCCTCCTGAAGGAGGTCCACTCCCTACTTCTTCTCAACGCCATCGAAGAGGTACCATCAGATCAGAGGGGTCAGGGATTCTACTCCCGCTACTTCCTGGTTCCCAAGAAGACAGGAGTCCTCTGTCCCATCCTCGATCTCCGGGACCTCAACAAGTGTCTGGTCAAGGAAAAGTTCAGAATGCTCTCCCTTACCACGCTTTACCCTCTTCTCTCTCAACACGACTGGCTATGTTCCCTAGACCTCAAAGAGGCCTACACTCACATCCCAATCAATCTGACTTCACGTCGCTACCTCCGATTTCAGATACAGCACCGTCACTATCAGTACAAAGTGCTACCCTTTGGCCTCGCATCATCACCCAGGGTGTTCACCAAGTGCCTTATTGTGGTGGCGGCCTTCCTCAGGTCTCACAACCTCCAGGTGTTCCCCTACTTGGACGATAGGTTGGTGAAAGCACCTACGTCTCCACTTGTGCTACAAGCCACTCAACACACCATCTCCTTCCTCCATCTCTTGGGGTTCGAGATCAACTACCCCAAGTCGCATCTGCTTCCCACACAGCGACTTCAGTTCATTGGAGCAGTTCTCGACACCACTCTGATGAGGGCGTTTCTCCCCTCCGACAGACAACGGACCCTGCTCCACCTCTACCGTCAGGTACTCCTTCATCACTCCATCCCAGCTCGGCAGATGATGGTCCTCCTGGGCCACATGGCCTTGACGGTCCATGTGCTTCCTCTGGCGCGACTCCACCTCAGGACACCTCAATGGACTCTAGCCAACCAATGGTCACAGACCACGGATCCTCTTTCTCATCCCATCTCTGTGACATCGTCTCTTCAGCAATCTCTTCAATGGTGGTTGAACTCCTCCAATCTTTCCAGGGGTCTTCTATTTCATCTACCCCCTCACTCCATGATCATCACCACAGATGCCTCCCCATATGCGTGGGGAGCTCACCTGGGAGATCTTCGCACCCAAGGACTCTGGACTCCTCAGGAGCGTCAACATCACATCAATTTCCTGGAACTCAGGGCCATGTTCTATGCTCTCAGGGCCTTCCAGCACCTTCTCTACCCTCAGGTTCTTCTCCTGTGCACAGACAACCAAGTCGCCATGTACTACATAAACAAGCAAGGCGGCACCGGATCTCCCCTCCTCTGTCAGGAGGCCATCCGCATCTGGACCTGGGCCATGGCCCACAGTCTCTTCCTCAAGGCTGTCTATATCCAGGGCGAACAGAACTCCCTGGCCGACAATCTCAGCAGCATCCTTCAGCCTCACGAGTGGACTCTGGATCCTCCCACACTCCGCTCCATCTTTGCTCGCTGGGGCACTCCTCAGGTGGACCTCTTTGCAGCTCCTCACAACCATCAGCTGCCCCAGTTCTGTTCCAGACTATTCTCTCCTCATCGTCTGGCCCCGGATGCATTCCTGCTTGACTGGACGGATCGGTTCCTCTATGCCTTTCCTCCACTGCCTCTGATGTTGCAGACGCTATTCAAACTCAGCAGGGACAGAGCCACCATGATTCTCATCGCCCCTCGGTGGCCTCGTCAACACTGGTTCTCCCTCCTGCTCCAGCTGAGCTCCAGAGAGCCCATTCCTCTTCCTGTGTTTCCTATTCTACTTACACAGCAACATCAGTCTCTACTGCATCCCAATCTGTCCTCGCTCCACCTGACAGCTTGGTTTCTCTCGGGCTGACCTCTCCAGAGAATCTGTCTCAGCCTGTCCGTCGAATTTTGAATGCCTCCAGGAAACCGGCCACCCTCCAATGTTACCATCAGAAGTGGACCCGGTTCTCCTCTTGGTGTCTACTACATCACCACGATCCCACCTCCTTGGCGGTGGAAACTGTACTGGACTATTTGCTCTCTCTGTCCGATGCTGGCCTCAAGTCTACCTCAATCAGAGTCCACCTCAGTGCCTTCACTGCGTTCCATGAGCCTATCCTCGGAAAACCTCTCACGGCTCATCCCTTGGTTTCCCGGTTCATGAGAGGCCTCTTCAATGTCAAACCACATCTGAAGCCTCCTCCAGTCGTCTGGGACCTCAATGTGGTTTTATCAGCCCTCATGAAACCTCCGTTTGAGCCTCTTGCCACAACTTCGCTCAAATTTCTTACATGGAAGGTGCTTTTCCTCATTGCCTTCACCTCTGCCAGGAGGGTTAGTGAGCTGCATGCACTGGTTGCCGACCCACCTTTCACTGTTTTTCACCATGACAAGGTGGTTCTGCGTACCCATCCTAAATTCCTTCCCAAGGTGGTCTCGGAATTTCACCTCAACCAGTCCATTGTGTTGCCTGTCTTTTTCCCTAAGCCACATTCTCACCCTGGGGAACAGGCGTTGTACATGCTGGACTGTAAGCGTGCCCTTGCTTACTACCTTGACCGTACCAGGGCTCACCGCTCGTCTCCTCAGCTCTTTTTGTCCTTCGACCCTAACCGTCTGGGTCGTCCTGTCTCTAAACGGACGCTTTCCAACTGGCTTGCTACCTGCATTGCGTTCTGTTACGCACGGGCCGGTCTCTCACTGGAAGGTGCTGTCACGGCCCACAGGGTCAGAGCTATGGCTGCTTCTGTGGCTTTCCTCCGTTCCACGCCCATCGAGGAAATCTGCAAGGCTGCCACTTGGCCTCAGTTCACACGTTCACTACTCACTACTGTCTGGATACCTTCTCCAGACGGGATGGACACTTCGGCCGATCTGTGTTACACAATTTATTTTCCTAATGGCCAACCATCCCCCCTCCCTCTCTGTTAGCTTGGAGGTCACCCATACGTTAAGAATATGCTGCCTGCTTGTCCTGGGATAAAGCACAGTTACTTACCGTAACAGGTGTTATCCAGGGACAGCAGGCAGATATTCTTACGTCCCACCCTCCTCCCCGGGTTGGCTTCTTAGCTGGCTTATCTTAACTGGGGACCACGCACTCCTCTGTCAGGCGGGAAGGCACTCGCTCATGCGCGGTGCGGCCAACTAGAACTTTCTAGTTAAAAATGTCCGTACCAGGGCTCCGTCGGTGACGTCACCCATACGTTAAGAATATCTGCCTGCTGTCCCTGGATAACACCTGTTACGGTAAGTAACTGTGCTTACTCGCTCGGGGAGCGCAGAGAGAGGGGGGACATGATCGAGACCTTCAAGTATCTCACGGGCCGCATCGAGGCGGAGGAAGATATCTTCTTTTTCAAGGGTCCCACGACAACAAGAGGGCATCCGTGGAAAATCAGAGGCGGGAAACTACGAGGTGACACCAGGAAATTCTTTTTCACTGAAAGGGTGGTTGATCGCTGGAATAGTCTTCCACTGCAGGTGATTGAGGCCAACAGCATGCCTGATTTTAAGGCCAAATGGGATCGACAAATGGGATCTATTCACAGGGCAAAGGTAGGGGAGGGACAGTAGGGTGGGCAGACTTGATGGGCCGTGGCCCTTATCTGCCGTCTATTTCTATGTTTCTATGTTTCTATATGGTTCAATCAGTGATCTAAAACAATGTCAAAATGTATGTGTATGTGAGAGAGAGAGAAAGAGAAAGAGAGAAGGACAGAATGTATGGGGGATGAGAGTTTACCTGTGTGTGAAAGTCAGGGTGTATGAATGTCTGTGATGGATGGGTATGTGTCAAAGTGGAGAGCATGCACATTTTGTCTTAGAAGCAAACAGATAGGGTTAAATTTTCTTCCGCAGCTAAGGATTAATTAGACAAAGGATGGTGCTCTCTAAATACACAGATAAACTGTTGTCAAGGTTAGAACTGCTTTTATTGAAGCTATAAATAGATTATTGAAAGGAGGCAAGAAAAGTGGACATACACTAAGCATTCTTGATTACTTATTCATTTAGTGAATTTAGTCCATTTTAAATGTTTTCATTGACTTGGTGCAGTAATTTCCATATTGGTCCTGAAGAAAAGTGAAGTCTTAGTAGGTTTTTCTCAAACTTTTCTAATGAATTCAAGTTTAGAATTTAGCTACAATTAAAAAAAATGGAAAAATGTGTCTATTATTAATCAAATCTCTCCTCAAGTCACTTCATTGGCTCTCTACCCATTTCTCCATACAGTTCAAACTCCTTTTACTGACCTACAAACGTATTTGCTCCTCAGTATCTCTCCTCTCTTAAGTCTCCCCACACTCAGCCCCCCCCACCCCAAACACACATTGAGCACTCCACTCATCAGATAAGTCTCTCCTATCTGTACCCTTCTCCTCTACAGCCAACTCCAGGCTCTGTCCCTTCTGCTTTGCTGCACCGTATGCCTAAAACAAATTGCCTGACTCAGTACGTCAGGCTACGTCCCAGGCAGTATTCAAATTCAGTCTCAAAGCCCACTTCTTTGAAGCTGCTTTCAGTTCTAAACTCCAAACCACCTACTAAGCACCAATATTTGTCATATTCCTTCTGTAATCCTCCACCTGAGCACTGTGTACGTACAGATGCACCTTCTTGACCAATTTCACTGTCTTGACTAGATTGTAAGCTCTTTAGAGTAGGGACTGTCTCTTCTATGTTTTGATGTACAGTACAGCGTATGTCTAGTAGCATTATATAAATGATTAGCAGTAGTTGTAGTAAATCTAAAATTGGATATTTAAGAATTGTTTCCCAGTAGGTTCACACACATCTGGGGGGAGAGGGGGGGGGGAAATATAGTTTGTATTGTTATTGATCGATTGTAAGTGCTGTCTATGATAATAACTGTATGTAAAATTTAATGCACTTTGTTCTTGTTTTGAAAATTAATAAAGTTAAAAAAAAAATATTTTCCAGCCAGTTACACAGACTACTAATACTGTTAATAACAAATCATAGCAAAGTTCATAGTAGCACAAACCTGGGGAGGGGGGAAGACTACCAGATGCTTAACAAGTCCTTTGCTTTCACTTAAGTGGGTTCTACTAGCTCTACTTGGCCTAGGCCGGGGGTCGGCAACCCGCGGCTCCAGAGCCGCATGCGGCTCTTTTTCACCTTTGCCGCGGCTCCGGTAGTGTGTCACGCGGGCCGGAGTCTTTCAGTGGCTGCGGCGCGCTCCTGAAGAATGGAAGGCGCGGAGGATGACGTGTGATAGAGGTCTGCATGGGGACGCCCCCTGGCCCACGGGACTCCCACGGGGATGAAAACAGCCTACCTAAATTCTGGCAATGCAGGCATGCAGCTTACAAGTCCGGCGTCGCAGCGGGAAATAGCCATGCTGAGCAGTGAGCTCAGCACGTACACAGATGAAAGCCTTGCTTGCTGATTGGTCCGGCAGCCCCGCCTTCATAGTGCCGAGGTTTTGAGGAAGGCAGCTGGAGTTCTGGCACACGGCCGGCGAGAGCAGGACGGCATAGCAGGGTAAGGAGGGGGGCTGCCAGATTCCCTTCTGTGTTTTGCGATGAGGTGTTGTAAGGAAGTAGAGCTGAGGTTTTCTTAAGTGGATGGGAAGGGGCAGGCCACGTGCATGGCCGCATGCTGTTGCACAGGGAAGTGTGTGTGTGTGTGTGTGTGTGGCGGGGGATGCTGCTTCTGCACAGGGAAGGGTGGGAAATGCTGCTGCTGCACAAGGTAGTGTGTGTGTGTGGGAGGCGGGACTGCGGGAAGGGGGTATGAGAAATACTACTGCTGCACAGGGAACTGGTGTGGGGGGAGGGAATGCAGCTACTGTGGCTGCTGCACAGGGAAGTGGGGGGGGGATGCTGCTGCACAGGGACATAGAGGCGGAGGGAATGCTGCTGTGGCTGCTGCACAGGGAAGTGGGGGGAAAGAAAGACAGACAGCTAGCACCCGTTAATGTAACGGCCTAAAATACTAGTCATTATATAATACCTTCATCTTAGAGAATGACACGAGGACAAATTTGTCCCCGTCTCTGCAGGAACTCAGTTTCCCTGTCCCATTCCTGTGAGTTTTGTCACGGTCCCTATCCCTACCCTATTCCTGTAAGTTCACCTCGAACACTTATGATTTTAAAGTATTTGAGGCTTCTGCAGATGAAGACAAAGCTTGTAGGAATGGGGCAGGGACAGAAAAAGAACTCACAGGGATGGGACAGGAAAATTAGTTCCCGTGGGGATGGGGAAAAATTAGTCCCTATGTCATTCTCTACTTCATCTTTCAATCTTAGTGGAACATTGTGTTGATTGTGAATCTGACTTTAAACTTTCAGCCTTTCAGTTCCCAAAACACCTTGATGTCTAATGTTATACTGAAGGCAACTAAGGAGGAAGTGGGAAAACAAAGACTAGCTTAAGGTCCATTACTGCAGGTTAATATTGAGTGTACAATATGCTTACAAATAACTAAATACAAATAAGACAAAGGTTTAATAACCGGTTATCTTTGGTCCCTACATCAATTACACTGGAATCTGGAGCTTCTGTTAAGGTTGAAAAAGCCACCAAAGTATTAAGGGTTATTTTGGACCCCTCCTTGGCATACAAGGAGCAAATCGCAAATTTATGGAAGAAAACCATGTGTGTAATGAGACAGTTGAGACTGATTAAATTATATTTTTTGAACATCATTTTGCATTGGTGGTTCAGATGTTGATATTATCACAACTCAATTATTGTAATTCTTTGTATTTGAACTTAAACTCCAAAATGATTTTTAAAAAAGTTGCAGCTGATTGAAAATATTGCAGTGAGATTGATATATGGCCTGAAGAGATATGACAGCGTTTCTTTATTTTATCTGGGAAACATAAAGAGTTTAAAACTGTTTCTCTGATTCATTATATTATACAGGCAGAGGCTTCTGATCATCTGAATTTATTCTTATCACGCTTGCATTATTCATCTAATAAACTAAGTAATACATTTTTATTGCAGTTTTCTCCTTTTAGAGGTTTACGTTTTAAACATCAATTTAATTCTTTTTTTTACATATACTGCTATTGTTATTTGGAAGGATTTACTGATATTACTAATACTTATCACTTATATAGCGCTGAAAGGTGTATGCAGTGCTGTGCATTTTGACATTTATAAGACGGTCCCTGCTCGTAAGAGCTTACAATCTAACTTGGACAGACAGACGACATACACGATTGGGGATGCAAAACCCAAGGTGAGAGGAGTTAGGAGTCGAATACCAAAAAGGACAGAAGTTAGTTATTGGAAATTTCATAAAATGTTGAAGAATTGTAAGGACATCTTTTTATCCAAGACAGTGGCGTACCTAGCATGTGTGACACCTGGGGCCCATCATTGTTAAGTGAAAAAGTCCTTTTTTTCTTCAGATTGACAGCTAACTGCATGATCCTGTATATAGCATTAAGATAAGAAACAATATATGCAGTGTTAGATTTGTTTTATAATGGTTTTGCGGCTCCAAGTTTTTTTTTCTTTTCGAAAACGGGTCCAAGTGGCTCTTTATGTCTTAAAGGTTGCAGACCCCTGGCCTAGGCAGTGCTCGAGAATCCATTTTCAACAGATCATTTATGGAATAATTTGTAACATCTAATCTAGACCTTTCAAATTATTTGTGTATGCATTCACACAATGGTGGTTATTATAGGAGGCTTATTTGCAATTCATGGGCTTGATATTCAAAACAATTTAAATGATAGCATTGTGTCGTCAATCCTGGAGTGGGAAATTGACATCCTGTCCCTCATGCATAGCTTCATGCTATTTTCCAATATCAAACTCCTTCTCCGTTGATAAATTTTGAGAAATCCTTACAAAACAGTAGGAGATGTGTGGTACAATATCTGATGCATTGCCGACAAAATTTTAAAATGCACTCGTTGTTGGATCGGTAACCAGCGTAACTGTTTTAAATCGGGTGTCATGTGTGTCCTTCTGGGAGTACCTGTGATCAACCTTGCTGCAGAGGGTGCTGAAAAGTTCTCAGCCCAATCAAGAAGGGAATGACATAGAGCCATGAAACTTACAAGTTATTCCACATATTCACCTCTAAGTTCAACACACTGCTGTCATAGAATACTAGTGTAAGTCCTGCAGTTCAGTGCCAAGCTTTAGTCTGGAGCATGTAAGCCGGATGAATGGCAGATGTAACTTGAGGACGTTACTGGCCAGACTTTACAGTAGATATCCTGCAAACAATGAGATGGTTGGATAGACTGGAGTGAGCTTGGACTAGAGAGTTGCACGGGGACAGAAATTCCACCCATCCCCGCCTGTCCCCGCCAGGATCCTCTCCGTCCCCACCCATCCCCATCAGGATCCTCTCCGTCCCTACCCGTCCCCGTCAGGATCCTCTCTGTCCCCACCCATCCCTGCAAGGAATTACCTCCATCCCCGCCCGTCCCCATAAAAAGCAGCAATTATTTCTGAAAGGATCATCAATTCCAGTCTCTTTTGTGTTTGCGCTGCTGTTTTCCTTGTGGAATCTCTTTGGTGGAACCCTTTTTTGGTTTTCTGTTCAGGTAATTAACTTATAAACCCCCTCTTTTACTAAGGCTGACGTGTCCATTATATTATATGAACGAACCCTGCTTCCAAAGCCTTCCATCCCCTTGGGAGTCCCGTTGGCTAGAGGGGGGTCCCCGTGGGAGTCCCGTGGGCCAGAAGGGGGTCCCCATGGGAGTCCCGTGGGTTGGGGGGATTCCCACGGGACCCCCACAGGACCCGCAGGATTCCTGCGATCCCCGTTCCCATGCAGACCTCTAGCTTGGACTGCAACTTCAGCAGTTGGAACCTAAGACAATACCAGGTGGACTTTAGTCTATGGCCCAGAAATATTAAAGAAGAGACAAGTTAATTTAATCATAATTTTGTAATGGGTATAACTAATGGGCTACATGTGTATTTTCAGTGATACTTAACCAGATGGTGCTCCTGAAAATGCTCAGTTAGCACCCAAGCCAAAAACAGCTATTTTGGCAACATTCCGGGAAGAAATCAGCACTTAGACCATTAAGTGCCGATTTCCAGCACTTAACCAGCTAAGATAGCCACAACACATAGTCCTACCTTTATGTGTTTCTTCATAGCCAGTTACCGTATATATATATATATACTCAAATATAAACTGGGATTTTGGGGCCAAAAAATTGGCCCAAAAATGGGGGTCCCAGTTTATATTCGGGTCAATGCCCCCTCCCAGAATTTTTTAAGGCCATCGTCGTCAAGCTTTGCCCCCCTCCTCTTCCCTGCCCTATCATATCTTTGCCGATCCCTGGTGGAGGTGCAGCGGATCCTCTGCCGATCCCTGGTGGAGGTGCAGCGGGCAGGAGCAAGCTTTCCAAACTCCTGCCCCGCTGCTAACCGGCTGCGTGATCCAATTTCTTCATCTGAGCTGCACGAGCAGCAGCGCGATTTGGCGCTGCTTCTCGATGCCATCATGTGTGCAACACATCTTCCTTGGTATCTGGCTTCCATTGTTTTTATGTCTTGGTGAAATCTTTCACCTTGCTCTTCGCTTAAGTCACCAAGGTTCTCTGGAAAGCAATCTAAGTATCTGTGCAGATAATGGACTTTAACACTCATGTTGCAGCCAAGCCTGTTGAAATGAAAGAGTACTGTATATCCTCTACTCATTGTGTATAGTTGTCTGCCTTCTTGTTATCAAGAAAGTTATTCACAACAAGAACAAATGAAGACCAGGAAGATGATTCGATTTCATTCATTTGATGCTATGAAATGTGGGTCCTTACTGGCTCCCGCAAATTCTCAGCTGCTTGGAAGTTTGCCCAACATACACTTTGGAACAAGGACAACCAATGCAGTAAGCTAGTCTCACAGCCGCGATCAGCTCAGCGGCCCCTTTTTTGGCACTTATACCTGTTTTGACTTGGTCTAACCTGCTTAAACCTTTGGTTGTACCTGCTTCACGGCTATGTCTAAGTAGGCCACCTCCTGCCCCCCTCCCACTCTTTCCCCCCCTCTAAAAACACCTCTTTTCGCTCTATTCCTTTAGAGGCAGGGGATAGGCCTAAGCTGGTTTTAGATACGTCTAAAATCAGCTTTGGTTATGGGTACTTGGACGATCAGGCTTTTTGATCGTCCATGTACCCATTGAGGCCACTTTTTTAGACATTTTGTTTTTGTTTTATGAGCCCCATACTTTTTTTGGTTCAATGGATTTATGAATTCAGATGTTATGGTCATCGTGGCACAGTTCTTACAGTGTCCACAGGCAGAATGCATCAGTGAAATAATGCTCTCCGTGTTACTGTGAGATTAAGACAACGGGGGCACCCTGGAAAAGTGAAACGTAAAGCCTATAAAAAGGCGCTATATGCCAACAGGGATTTGATGCTGGCAGAAAAACCGAGCCAACAGACAGTGGCATCAACCACATGTGTAGGGAAGTTTGATCCCAAATCACAGCAATTGAGCAAGATTCTACACAAACACTGGTCCCTGGTTACAATGCTTCCTCCTTATACAAATCATGAATTAAAGATTAGCTTACATAAGAGGCAGCAATTTGAAAGAAGAACTGAGTCCAGCAGTATTACGTGACAGTAATACGGAGAGCATTATTTCACCGATGCATACTGCCTGTGGACAGTGTAAGAACTGTGCCATTATGACCATAACATCTGAATTCATAAATCCATTGAACCAAAAAATTATGTGTTTAAGCATAAGTCCACCTGTGAGACCAGCTTTGTAGTTTACTGCTTTGTTTGTCCTTGTTCTAAAGTGTATGTTGGTCAAACTTCCAGGCAGCTGAGATTACATTTGAATGAACACAGGAGTGCACTTAAAAGGCAAATTCTACAAGCCCCTATAGTGCAGCACTGCTTGGATTTGAAACATGATTTTTTTCCAGTTGAAGTGTTGTGTTTTAGACCACATACGACAGTTAATCAAATGTGATGCTCTTTCCATGGAAAGACAATGTAAAACTTAACTTTCCCATCTCTATTAAGGGTTCTCCCTTTCAATTAGTAAGTAATATTAAGATCCTAGGGATTATTTTCGATCATAAATTAACCTTTCATGATCATGTTAGTAGTATTATTAAATCAACCTTTTTCAGACTCCGCCAAATTCGCTCAGTTTCACAATTTCTATGTTCCAAATCTCTCAATATCCTCATTCACTCCCTGGTGATTTCCAAAATTGACTACTGCAATGCCCTATTCAAGGGTATAGCTCAAAATGAAATCAAACGTCTACAGATTAGTCAGAATGCCTCTATTAAGCTCATATCAAAAGCCAAGAAGTTTGATCATGTAACACCTCTCCTTAAAAAAGCACACTGGCTTCCGGTAGCTCACAGGATAACGTATAAATTATGTCTGCTCACATTCAAATCATTACTCTATAAAACTCCTGCTTTCATCTATAAATTAATTCCATATACTTCCAATAGAATTTTGAGATCCAATGAACAGCATTTGCTAACAATTCCCTCTCTCAAAATTATTAATACAAGGCGACAATTTATTTTTTCTGTTACGGCTCCTCAAGCCTGGAATTCTCTTCCTATTTACTTGAGGGAAGAACACAATTTGGAAAAATTCAAAAGTAAATTGAAGAGTTTTCTTTTTAAAGACGCATTTGAAAATTAGTTATCCAGTCAATTTTAATCTGACTCTATTATTTTATTGAAGCTTTTTAACTTTTCCTCCCCCCTTGTTTTTTCCTTAAATGTCTCGCTTTCTGTCAAATAACTTGTAGCTCTTTTCCTTTTTCCTTCTGTTTTTAGTTTTGTCAAGTTTGTTAATAGTCCCGTTGGACTTTGTTTTTGTCAAGCATTGTTTTGTTTCCCCAACACTGTATTTTTATTATGTACATCGCTTAGAATCAAGATTAAGCGATTAATCAAAATTTTATTAAACTTGAAACTTACCACATGGAGGAAATAGAGTGTTATACCTCCAGCAGAGAAAGCAATGCTGGATTTTTGAACTAGACACTGTTAGTCCAAAAGGATTAAATACAAGTCTGGACCAATGTTCCCTCTAAGGATTGATGAGGTGTGTGCAAAAAAAAATATGCATGAGCGACAAATTACATACTCCACAAATTTATGAGCAGGCGCGGAGGACGCATTTTTAAACAAATGTAGTTTATCCTTGTACTCCTTATGTATTTTTAATCATCTATGGATATGTTTGTATGTTTATTGTTCAAATGGTTTTATTTATTTCCCCAAATTTATTTTTGTTATACGCATTGAAAATATTTGATATTGCATTTAAATCAAAATCTCAATAAACTTGAAACAAGTGCCCGTGAGATTGTGGGAGGGTTAAATACTCAAAACTTAGAAGAATAACAATTTACTTAAAGTTTTTGCTTCGCCAGCTTTCTGGTATCTTTACATACAGTGGCATACCTAGCATATGTAACACCCGGGGCCCATCATTTTTTGGCACCCCCCCCCTCCCCATCTGTATGAAAAACATGATTTTTAGTAACAAGCCACGCCACACATGAGTACCTAGGAAAAGGCAGCATCTTACATATTGCAGTGAGCAGTACATCAATACACCCATTGTAAAACTAAACAAGCCAGACCAGCACAGATCAATCCTACACCGTCAATCCTAACAGAAAACCATGTCTTTCGAACACACAGAAAACACCTTCGCCTAGTATGGAATATGTCATTACAAACTAACCCCTCCCCCTTTTACAAAACTGTAGTGTGAATTATAGCTACGGAGGTAACAGCGCTGACGCTCATAGAATTCTGAGCATCAGAGCTACTACCACCATGGCTGGCGCTAAAAAATGCTCCACAGTTTTGTAAAAGGGGGGATAAAATAGAAATACACAGCTTCAATGCTCTAGCTCAGGGGTGCCCAAACTTTTTGGGCTTGCGAGCTACTTTAAAATGACCAAGTCAAAATGATCTACCAACAATAAAATTAAAAAACACAAAGCACACTATACGCTAAGAAAATGTTAATTATCATTCCTATTCTGGGTTTTTTCAAAGATGTCAAGGCAGATGACTCAATGCATTGTCACCTCAGTAACAACCATACAAAAATAGACAAATATACCCCCCTTCCTTTTTATTAAACCACAATAGCAGTTTTTAGCGCAGGGAACTGCGCGAAATGCCCAGCGCTGCTCTCAACGCTCATAGGCTCCCTGCGCTAAAAAACACTATTGCGGTTTAGTAAAAGGGGGCCATAGTGCAAAATATAGACAGCATATATAAATTCAGCCACATTTTGATCACTAAATTTAAAATAAAATCATTTTTCCTACCTTGTCTGGTGATTTCATGAGTCTCTGGTTGCACTTTCATCTTCTGACTGTGCATCCAATCTTTCTTCCCTTCTTTCAGCCTGCATGCTTCCTCTCCTCCAGACCTCATTCCCTCCCCCAACTTTTTCTTCCTCTCTCCTTGCCCTTTCTTTCTTTTTTTTCCTCTTGATGCCCCCTTTCTTTTTTTCTGTTTCCCTTCTGTCTCCCTGCCTGCCCCCTTTCTTGCTCCCTACCCTCCACAAAGCCATTTCTGCCACCATCGGGGGAAACAGGCCCCAAAGTCACCGCCGCAACCATCGGGGGAAACAGGCCCCAAAGCCACCGCCGCAACCATTGGAGGAAACAGGCCCCAAAGCCACCGCCGCAACCATCGGGGGAAACAGGCCCCAAAACCACCGCCGCAACCATGGGGGGGAACCAGCCCCAAAGCCACTGCCGTGGCTGCCCCAAGCTCTCTCTGCTTCCCCCGACGTCAATTCTGCCGTCGGAGAGGAAGTTCCGCCCAGCAAGGCAGCGATTGGCTGGCCCGAACTTCCTCTCCGACTGCAGCCTTAGGGGATGTGCACAGCCGGAACGGACCGCCCCCCCCCCCTTGGTAGCCACTGAAGATGAGGCAGTGGCTCCTCTCACGAAGTCCAATGCAGTCGAGGATCTTGAGAGGAGCCGCCGCTGCATCTTTCAACTTTGGAAAATACAGGCCGCTGCCGCTGCTGCCGCTTCCTCTCACCTCCCTCGAGTGAGCGACAGGGGAAAGCGTATGAGCGACCTTAGAGGGAACACTGGTCTGGACTGGGTTTTATTTTTATTAGTCTATTGTCTTCTCCTCTCTCATTTATTTATTTATATATAATAATAAACCAAAGAAAGATAAATATTAAAAAAAAAAGAATATTTTTCTGTGTTTCACTGCTAGTAGGATTAAAATGCCCACTGCAGAATGACTGAGCCTATCATCCAATGAGGAGAGGCCAGCACTTCCCCTGCTGCTGACATGGAGGGGTGTGATTGGCTGTTCTTCCTTTGAAAACTGAGACGCTGAGGTTCAGCATGCATGACATATCTTCTGTCAGCCTCGCTACACTCATGTTACCCCTTCCCTCAAAACGTTTCACTGGCTCCCTATCTGTCTTCGCATACAGTTCAAACTCCTATTACTAACCTACAAGTATGTTCATTTTGTAGCCCCTCAGTATCTCTCCTCTATTGTGCCTCCTTACACTCCTCCCTGAGAGTTCTGCTCCTCAGATAAGTTGCTTTTACCTATACCGGGGGTCGGCAACCCGCGGCTCCAGAGCTGCATGCGGCTCTTTTTCACCTTTGCCGCGGCTCTGGTAGTGTGTCACGTGGGCCGGACCAATCAGCAAGCAAGGCTTTCATCTGTGTACGTGCTGAGCTCACTGCTCAGCATGGCTATTTCCTGCCGCGACGCCGGACTTGTAAGCTGCATGCCTGCATCGCCAGAATTTAGGTAGGCTGTTTTCATCCCCGTGGGAGTCTCTCTCGTGCGCTATGGCTCTAAGTCAGGGGTGCCCAACTCAGCAGCAGCGATCGACACAAGCTTCTGACGTCGGGGCCTACCCTCTGCGAGTCCCGCTTGTTTCAACTTTTTTTTCCACAAAGGCGAGACTCGTAGAGGGAAGGCCTCGATGTCGGCAGCTTGTCTTGATCACCGCTGCTGACGAGTTGCTGAAGAGAGCCGCGGAGCAGGGGGGTGTTGCCAGGTGCAGGTAGAAGGGAGAGGGCCAGATGCAGGACTCGTGGGTGAGGGAGGAGAAGAGAGAGAGAAAGAGAGAGGGGAGGGAAACAAAAGGAAATATTTCATACTGGGCTGGGCCGGAGTGGAGGGAGGGTGGAAAGATTCTAGCTACAGGGTGCAGTAACAAAGGAAAAGGGGGGGAAAGCTGAAAATGGAGATAGTGACACAAAAAAGAGAAAGGGTAAGCAGGACCTACTGAATAAGGATAGAGATACAGAGGGGACATGAAGAGGAGGTGAAATAGAGACATAGAAGTAATGCTGAAAAAGTGTGGGGGGGGGATAAAGACATTGAAAGGGCAAATGGTGAACATGGGGTAAAGACAAGGACAGAGACAAATGAAGATTCTGAAAATCTTGTGAAAGTGGTGAGATAGGGATATAGTGAGATGGACACAAAGAAGGGTGATGCTGGAAAATAGGTGGAATGGTAATTCTGACAGACACAGAAGGGAAATGCTGGATCAAGGAGAGATGGGACTCAGGCTGGATGGAATGAGGAGAAATGCCTTGTTGGCCCGGAACTTCCTCTCCTACATCAGAATTGACGTCAGGGAGCGGAATGCTGGTCAGCGCGACGCTTCTGCAGGGAAAGCTTGGGACGGCGGTGGCTTGGGGGCTGTTCCCCGATGGCGGTGGCAGCAAACCGAGTGGCTTGGGGGAGGGCACGGAGAAAGAAAGAAAGGGGGCAGACAGGGAGACAGAAAGAAGGGGGAACAGGTAGACAGAAAGAAAAAGTTGGGGGAGAGAATGAAGTCTGGAGGAGAGGAAACATACAGGAGGCTGAAAGAAAGGAAGAAAGATTGGATGCACAGTCAGAAGAAGAAAGTGCAACCAGAGACTCATGAAATCACCAAACAGCAAAGGTAGGAAAAATGATTTTATTTTCAATTTAGTGATCAAAATGTGTCGGTTTTGAGAATTTATATCTGCTGTCTATATTTTGCACTATGGCTCCCTTTTACTAAACCGCAATATCGTTTTTAGCGCAGGAAGCCTATGAGCATTGAGAGCAGCGCGAGGCATTCAGCGTAACTCCCTGTGCTAAAACCTACTATTGTGGCTAATTATATGGGGGGCCTGGACTCTGGCACATTATAGGGGGGACTATGAGTCCTAGCACAATGTAGGGGGGAGCTATGGCTACTAGCATATTGTGGGGGCTCCTATTGGCTACTGGCATATTATAGGGGGGCCTGTGGCTACTGGCACATTATATGGGGGGCTTATTGGCCCAGTAATGATCTATGGGTGTCCAAGTTCAAATGCTTGACCGCTACTCTTGAGGATGTTGCCCATCAGAAGGCCATTATGGCTCAGAATCATAAATGGACTGATATTGAAAACCTTCCCAAACTGGACAAACTTGTATTCGAAACATGGAATGCCATCCCCAACACTTATATAAACATGAAAAAGTATGCATTTGGAGTGCTGTCGATCTTCGGCTCCACATATGTATGTGAGCAGGTCTTCTCCAACATGAACTATATTAAAAACAAACATCGATCACGCCTCACAGATGACAGCTTGCAAGCCTGTGTGAAAATGAAGGTGACGTCTTACAGCCCTGATGTGCAGACACTGTGCACTGAGGTTCAGGAGCAAAAATCCCATTAACCAGCTAAATTAAATATTTTAATTAGCTATTAATGTGCAAAAATATATTTTACATTGTTAAGTGAAAAAGTCCTTTTTTTCTTCAGATTGACAGCTAACTGCATGATCCTGTATATAGCATTAAGATAAGAAACAATATATGCAGTGTTAGATTTGTTTTATAATGGTTTTGCGGCTCCAAGTTTTTTTTTCTTTTCGAAAACGGGTCCAAGTGGCTCTTTATGTCTTAAAGGTTGCAGACCCCTGACCTATACCATTCCCCTGCACTGTCAATTTCAGGCTTTGCTCCTTTCATCTCACTACCCCATATGCCTGGAATAAACTACCTGAGTCTGTGCATCATAACCCTTCCCTTCCCTTGTTCAAAAGTAAGCTGAAAACCCACCTTTTTGATATATTTATTTTAAAAATTTATATACCGCATACAACTATGCGATTTCCATATGACATACATAGAATCTTGTTTCCCTCCGATTATCACGTATAACATAGACATATCAAGACACATCGTTAATCATCCCTGTTATATTAGGGATAGAGCACAAATTTGATCAGTTCAGAAGTACAAATAAGCTTTAAATCATACTTCGATGTCAGAAAAATTATAGAAGGCGATTATCAACTGAAATATATCTTAGCACAAGAAGGCATTAGTTTTCAATTGAGTTTTCAGCATTTTCTTCAAACCATAACCCTACTCCCCACTGCCCTCTGCTCATCATCCATGCCCGCTAACTGTAACCCCTACCCTGGTATCCTGTGTTAATACTACTACTGATACTATTTATCATGTACAGTGGAACCTTGGTTTATGAGCATAATTCATTCCAAAAGCATGTTCGTAAAACAAATTACTCATGTATCAAAGCGAGTTTCCCCATAGGAAGTAAGGGAAACTCGCTTGATTCGTTCCCCCCCCCACCTCCCGAGCCACCCCTGAGAACTAGCATCGCTCTCTCCCGCCCCCCCCCCCCCGCGTCCACCGGCATCCCCCGCCAGCCCAAACAGAAGCCTTATCCCATCTGGCACCGGCACACAGCCCCAGGATGTGCCAGTGCCGGTGAACGAAGATCCTTACTGTTACCTGGGCCTTGAGCATCTGCGCATGCTCAAGGCCTTCGGAGAGAGTGAGAGCCAGAAGGCCTTGAGCATGTGCAGATGCTCAAGGCCCAGGCAACAGCAAGGATCTTCATTCACCAGCACGTCCTGTGGGCTGCGTGCCAGTGCCAGATGGGGTAAGGCTTCTGTTCGGGCGGGGAGTGCCGGTTCGCGCAGAGGGGAGGGAGCGATGACGGTTCTCAGGGAGGGGGGTGCAACGCTCGGTTTGCGAGTCACGATTTGTGAGAATGTTTTGCTCGTCTTGCAAAAAACTCGCAAACCACGTTGCTCGCAAACCGAGGTTTCACTGTATATAGTGCTGTATATTTTGATATTTAATAGACGGTTCCTGCTCAGAAGAGCTTTCAATCTAACTTGGACAGACAGACATGACATAGGGTTGGGGATGGATGAAGTGAGAAGAGTTGAAACCACTCTCGAAGAGGTAGGCTTTTAAATGGGCCTTCAACACTGCCAGTAGTTACCTCAGAAAGACTAATTGACAAACTTGTCAGAGGAATGCTATTTTCTATTATAGATTTTTTTTTTTTAAACCCACACATTGCAAATCTTGACAGAACTACTGCACCTCTTCTCACAAATTCACTAACATTTCTCATTCTCCCAGGCATGATTTTCCTCGCTGTTTTTAAAGATGAAAGGATGAGTTGATATAGGATAGCAGCAACAAATCTCCGATGCATTGATATTGCCAAACAACTATCCAGAGATGTAAAGGAAACCCATCTAAAATGCAATAACTTTGAAAGCAGAAATATGGCTTCAGTTATGTGAAAGGAAGCTTGTTATCAAATTATTTCCCCTTAACTTTTTTTTTTTTTTGTAAGAATACAAGTTAGCTGCCTCTTGTCTCAATAAACATGATATTTTTAAAAAAAAGAAGAATACAAGTTAAATAAATAAATAATAATAATAAAAATATCAGCATACGGTATAACAGTACCTATAATTTTGCTACAATATATTTTTTATGATCTGAATATACAATTGGATTTTTAGCAACTGTGACCCAGGCATTGCATAGAGATCAAAAAATGATCAATACAAAGACCATGCTTAATATGTGTTTTGCCTTCCCTATTGGAAGAGGCAATGGGGCTAATCTCCATCTCCAGGAATAACAGGGGGATGGGTGGACTTCATCCTATAATCCTCTAAGGTAAAACCAGAGGGAATGGAGAGGGGCTTTGAACATAGAAGAAAGCATGGGGAGGGTGAGGGATGTTTCTTTTTGAAAATTGAATCTGGCAGATGTCATAGTTGTCTAGCTGTAGATACCTCGTTGGAGGAAGAAGCCATTTCCAAAGGAGTCTTGTAAGCAGGAGTAGGACTTGATTTAGAGGTCTTCTTAGATGCAAAGTTTTCTTGGAGCTACTGCGGGAAGATACACTGATCCCAGAACCTCAGGATTGCACAGTGAGTGAAGTCAGAATGGAGTTTGATGGGTAGCAGTAGTAGTATGGGATCAGGAGATGACACTGTAGGGCAACAAGATTAGCATTTTTATAGGAAGGACCTCAGTCAGATATTGGAGGTTTCTCATGAGGTTTATGTTGGAATCATCACAATCACAGAGGGAAAGAAAGGGATTGGGACCCAATTTGGCTATTATTATGTTCTTCTTATGCTCTTATCACCATAATCTACTCACATGCAGGCTATTAAATTGTGCAAGCTAATTTAGCACAGTTATTACATCTTTCAGATCTGTGACAACAGGCAAGTAATGATTCAAATAGGCTAATGTCTCTAGTTATAAATCTGCAGAGAAGGTGTATTTTTTTTGCTACAGACCAGGGTAAATGTGGCATTTATATCCTGCATGAGTGAGAGAGTAACCCTTTTCAGGGATATCAATGGTTTCTTCATATGGACACAGGTACTGAAAAGAGACCCTAAAGATTGCTGACTCCTGCCATAGTGCAATAGTCTGCCATATTACTGCAACTTGTTGGCCATCAAACACGCAAATATATCAGCTGTATATAATATGTAAACTGCTTTGATTTTAACCACTGAGAAATGGTATGTCAAATCCCATCCCCTATTAAACTGTATTACATGGAATATGCACACTTTGGCAATAATTCAAAAGCAGAAGACGTACTACCCGATCACACAGGGTTATCAGGAAATACATCAAAATTACTGAGTACAAATTTGTTCTCAAAAGTGGTGAATTTGTAGAAGTTTGCACGAGCTATACATTTGACTGAACAGGAAAATTTAAAGGTACATGGCATAAATGCGTGAGGCGAGTCACTTTCAATGAAAAGAAAACTGGAATGTGAGGGCAGAGGATTAAGGTGAAAGAGGGATAGACTCAGAAGTAGCTTCAGAACATTCTTTTTCATGGAAAGGGCAGTGAATGTGTGGAATGACCTCCCGATGGATGGGGTGGAGATGAAAAATGTATCTGACAAGACAGGCCGTACAATCTTTATTTACCTTCATTTCTCTGTTTCTAAGAATCTCTGGTGAGGTTACCCAAGCATGTCATGACTTCAACACCAAAGCTGGCTGTGATAAAGTCTCATAGAACTGAGTGTTTGGGCACTGGGGTATTGAGATCCAATGAGTAAACACAATCTTGCAATTGCTAACACCATATTTCAGTAACAAAACAAATAGGTCTGTCTAGATCAATGGTCTCAAACTCAAACCCTTTGCAGGGCCACATTTTGAATTTATAGGTACTTGGAGGGCCGCTGAAAAAATAGTTAATGTCTTATTAAAGAAATAACAATTTTGCATGAGGTAAAACTTATTATAGTTTATAAATCTTTCCTTTCGGCTGCACCTGCACTTTTTCATTTTTGTGTGAAGAAACTGGGACTAACATTCAGACATTTGAATATATTTTCCAGTTGGTTAAGGACTCTTCTGGTACTTCTCTGCTGATTTTTGTATCATCGGATCATTATTGGACCATTGGGACACCTGCTATTATTTTGAGACTGGTCTCCTTTTTGGATCATGGTGCCTATCTCATGTGCCTAAATGATTATCTGTGTATTTAAATTACTAGAAGTACTGAATGATGTTTTTGCCTTCCTCTGGTTCTAGAGTATATTGATATTAGTATGTTTAATTATTAAATTAACAAACTTGTATTGTATTTATTCCTTTGCTTGATTGAATTCTCTTTCTGTATTTATATTAGATATTTGAGAACTTAATTTTTAATTTTTATCTCTCTATTTATTTTGTTATTAAGAATAATATTGTAATTTATAGCTAAAGAGACATATCGTATCTTTATTGTAACCCATGTACTGACTAAATGTATCTTTATGGTAACCCACCTGTATCCCATACACTGACAAAATGCACCTTGATAGTAAACCACATGTATTGTAACCCACTTGCATCCTATGTACTGACAAAATATACCTTTACTGTAACCCACTTGTATCCCATGTACTGACAAAATGAATCTTTAATGTAAACCACTTGCATCCCATGTACTGACTAAACGTATCTTTATTGTAAACCGTTTCTATCCCATGTACTGTCAAATGTATCTTTATTGTAAACCGCTTCGAACTTCATGGTATAGCGGTATATAAGAAATAAATTATTATTATTATTACTAGTCTTTAAGCCCATTACATTAAAGGGTGCTAGAATATATGTATGTCTGTCTTTCATTCTTTCTTTCTCTCTCTCTCCCCTTGGCCGCTTTCTGTCTCTCTCTTTCCTCGGCTGTCAACCATCACCCCTTGCCTGTTCCATCTGTCCAGCAGTAGGCCTTCTCCCTTCCTTTTTCCTCCCCCTGTGCAGCAGCACTCCTTACCTGCTCCCCCTGTCCCTCTTCCCTGCTCCCTCCTGTCCAGCAGCACTTCTTCCCTGCTCCCCAGTCACTCTTCCCTGCTCCCCCTGTCCAGCAGCACTTCTTACCTGCTCCCCTGTTCCTCTTCCCTGCTCCCCTGTTCCTCTTCCCTGCTCTCCCTGTCCAGCAGAACTCCTTCTTTTCTCCCCCTGACCCTCTTCCCTGCTCCCCCTGCCCAGCAGCACTTCTTACTTTCTTCCCCTGACCCTCTTCCCTGTCCAGCAGCACTCCTTACCTGCTCCCCCTGTCCAGCATGCGGCTCCTCTTCTTTAAAACAGCCTACCGACTGTAACGAACCTCGCAGGCCACTCTGAGGCACGGTTGACATGGCCACTGTATGGTTGGGGTTTTTTTTTTTACTGTCTCTCTGTCTTTTTAATTGGCTACTGTATGTGCGCCTTTTTTTTCCATCTATCTCCTTGGCTGTTGTTTGGTTGTTTATATTTTTTTGTTCTCTGACTCCTTGCCCGCTGTGTCTCTTTTTTGCTGTCTGTCTATCTCCTTGGTCACTGTTTGTTTTTGTTTTTTTGCTGATTGTCTACTTGGTCGCTGTCAGTCTGTCTGTCTCATTGGCTGCTGTATGTCTGTATATCTTTTTTGCAGTCTAACTCCTTGGCCACTGTACGTCTGTATGTATTTTTTTCCTGAATTTTTTCTAGGCCATTGTATTTTTTATTTTTTTCCGTTTGTCTCCTTGGCTGTTTGTATTTTTGTTTTTTGCTGTCTCCTTGCCCACTGTCTCTCTGTCTGTCTACTTGGACGCTGTATGTAAGTATGTCTGTATTTTTTTTTTGTTGTCTGTCTCCTTGGCTGCTGTATGTTTGTTTGTCATTTGTTTCCTGTGTGTCTCTCTCTCCTTAGTGTTTTATTTTTTTCAATCTGTCTCTTTAGCCCCCTGTCCTTCTGTGAGTGTCTGTGTGTCTCTCTCTCCTTGTCCTCTGTGATTTTTTTCAATCTGTCTCTTGTGTCTGTGTGTCTCTGTCCTTGTCCACTGTTGTTTGCTTGTGTTTTTAAATCTCTGTTTAGCTCCTGATCTCCTCTGTTTCCATGGCAATCCTGCTCGCGGATCTCAGTGTAGGGCCATTTTGTAGGGCCGGGTCTGGCGGCACCGTGTAGGGTGGAAGCGGGAGGCGGGACCTCAGCATAGCGCCGCCGGCCCGCAGGAGCTCGAGGCCGGCGGTGGACATGCCTGGCATGCCATGGTGCAGGAGGAACAGTGATCAGTGGCGCGAGATGGAGAGCAGGTGATGACGTAAAACTCGCGCATGCGCAGTCGTGTTTCCGTGACGGATCAGGGAACACGACTTTTGAGTGCGCGGCCTAGCATTTTATTATATTAGATTATATGATCAAGAAATATTTTATTTTTCTTTTGTGATTATGATAAACATACCAAAGGCCTCAAAATAGTACCTGGCGGGCCGCGAGTTTGAGACCACTGGTCTAGATGTACTTTATACTAAGCAATTACATCCTTTGGACTATATTATCAGAAAGATATTAATGGTATAAAGATTACTGCTCAGAATATAGACTTCACTTCCCTCTCCACATTCTCGGTTTCACCATTTGCGGTTTCGGTTATTCGCAGTTTTTTGTGTGCAGGCTCTGCCCACAAAATTACATCAGAAAAAAAATCACTGCTCCTAGTGTTGTACAGAGGAAATCGCTGATCTTTCTTCAAAGGAACAGGTCTGTTATTCGCGGTTTTATTATATTCTCCAGGGTTTTGTAACAGAAAACCGCGAATAGCAAACAAAAAGTTATTTGTGGTTTTTCTGTATTCACTGACTTGTTGTTCCCCTATCACCGCGAATGGGGAGGGAGAAGTGTAGTTATAAATCTTGTGACCGGTCAGGCTCTGTGCCTGCCTTGGTCCCTATGTTTTCATTAAAGTCCACTGGGGGAGCCAGAGAGGAGCCCAGGGAAGATCAGGTGCAGGTAGAATAGGGCGTGGCTTCTTTCCTTTAAAAGTCAGTAGTTTGCTCTTGGTAAAGGAGGTGAGAGGAAGATAAGAGGTTTTTCCCAAGTAAGGCATGTCTGGCAAGCTAGGGCAATGCCTTAGACCCGGGTGTGGAAGAAGCTGAGGTCCACACCACCTTTTGTAGCAGGAGCCAGTGTGTATGTGATTATGCTGCAAGGAAAGCCATGAGGATTGGCAGCTCCTGCTTTTTTTTTTCTCTTATTTTTTTGGCTGTGTTCCTTTTCTTGATCCTAGTCACTGACAAAGTCTTTTCTGTTCTGGACAATTGTTTGAAACTAAGAGTGAGTGGGGAGAAGTTTGCCAACACCTGGGAGGGAAGTTTGAAAGCTGTTTTGTGTGCTTTTGATGGCAAACTTAATGGACTCCTCTTTACCCAGTCCTGCTACAATTTTCAGGCTGGAGGCTTCAT
Organism: Geotrypetes seraphini; assembly: GCF_902459505.1. Lineage (NCBI taxonomy): Eukaryota > Metazoa > Chordata > Amphibia > Gymnophiona > Dermophiidae > Geotrypetes > Geotrypetes seraphini. The sequence goes on along the minus strand of NC_047084.1, from coordinate 170,578,035 downwards.
TTTTGTATATGTTTGCCTAGAGAATTGGAGTGAACAAGATTATCTCCGGGAACTATTGAAAGCTATGAACTTACCTGAGTGCTGCTGAGGAGCAGACTTGTGAGAAAAGAAAGTTGTAATATAAAGCTGCTCTGTGAGAGTGCAGGACACAGAGAAAACTGTTTCTTGAGGAATACAAATCCTGAAGGCTACCGGAGTTTTCCTCAGGCTTTATTTTGTTTCCAGTTGGGACATTGGTTGATTACTTGGAACTGTATGCCATTTTTTACTTCTATTTTTGAACAAGTAAAGTTTTCACTTTTGTCATTCTATCCACCGTGTTTGAGTTATTGATTAAGATTTTTGCGGAACCTGCAGGGTGACTCCAGTCCGGGTCACACACTGGTGTACTTTTGTTGGTAATCACTGAGAGCGCTGTTGAGCCCCGGCCTGGGGCTTGCAGTGTGGTTACAATCTACATGATCTTACACATTCAACCGAAAGGAAAAAAAACCCAGCATTACAGATAAGTCCCCTATTTCCTCTTCAGATCCCCATCTTTATGCAAAGACAGCCAAAGGATTTTTTTGGGCAGGAGTGACTCGTACCCCAATATTATAGTGCTGCTGATGCCATATTTCAAAATATGGTGCTGGTTGATGCAGTGTCTATTTTAGTCATTATCTTTCTGAATTGTCATACCAATATGTCAGGAACTATTTGGCATTGTTCCTACCTGAAAGACCTGATTAGGGCTCAAAGAAAAAGGAATCCAGATATCTTAGGGAATCATAGGGCTTTTTTTTTTTTTTTTTTACAGATTGGGAGTCAGAAACTGACTACTGGCCTCACCTATGCAGGGAGAGAATCAGGAAGGATATTCCAATGGGATTTACGTGCAGTGGGGTATCTTGGGGATTGCAGGGTATAGATAGAAGGTTACTCTACAGGACAAAAGCAAAAAGCATATGTGAGTTTTAGGGTAGGAGCACTTTCAGGTCCTGGACCTGAGGGGCCGCCGCGTGAGCGGACTGCCGGGCACGATGGACCTCCGGTCTGACCCGACAGAGGCAATTCTTATGTTCTTATGTTATGTTCCTGATTTGTACAAAGCTTCACTCAGAAATTGGGATGACAGGGGAACATTAAAGTTTAGATACTCTTGGGGAAGTGTAACTATACATCTTGTGGTATAGTCACCTTACCATTACATTACATTAGTGATTTCTATTCCACCATTACCTTGCAGTTCAAGGTGGATTACATATGAGTTGTCAGGACATTTAGGAGTACATTAGGAGTTGTCTGGACATTTTCGGAGGTGCTAAAGAGTGAAGTGGGTTGTAAATGGGGCTTGAGATGGATCTTGCTGTGTTAGTTTGTTTTTGAAAAGCAGGATTTTTATTTCTTTTTTGAAGGTTTTGTAGTCTGCGGTCGAGATCAGTAAATTGGAGAGTTGGTGGTCTAGTTTTGCTGCTTGGGTGGCTAGGAGGACATCTTACATTTTTTTTTCGTTTGACTTTTTGATTGGAGGGTGCATGAATGGTGCTTGGGTTCTTCTATGTCTGGTTGTGATGGTTTGAATTAGTCGGTTATTCCAGTAGGCTGGGCTGTCTCTGTTTATGGCTTTGAATAGTAGGCAGTAGAATTTGAAGAGTATTCTTGCTTGTATTGGGAGCCAGTGTGAGTCAAGGTATGCTGCTGTGATGTGGTTGTATTTCCTCAGTGAGTAGATAAGTCATAGAGCTGTATTTTGTACTGTTTGTAGTTGTTTTGTCATGGTTGCGGGGCAAGGGAGATAGAGGATGTTGCAGTAGACTAGTAGACCTAGGACTAGGGATTGGAATTGTTTTCTGTAGAATAATTTTTGAACTTGTCTTAGGTTTCTCATGACTGCAAATGATTTTTGTTTTGTTTTGTTGATTTGTGGCTGCATGGTACAGCCTCTGTGTATCAGCATTCCCAGAAGTTTTAGAGTGGGTTGAATGGGGTATGTGATATTTATTAAAAGGTTTGTGAAGGTTGGGACTTTGCTATTTTTGAGGAGGATGAATTTTGTTTTGAAGATTGTTGAAGTTTCTTGTAATAGGTATTTAGCCTTTTAATACTACCAACCTATTTTGTATTTATAATTTGCCATATTTGTTTTGCCTGCGTGAGTGTCATCAATACTACATATTAGCATAAAATATGATAATGCTTTTACTTTATCTTTATACTGATATTTTGTCTTCCTTTCCTTTTTTTTTCTTCCTTTTTGGATTGTAAACTAGAGAAGTGCTATTGGTATAATATGTGGTATATCAAGCATGTACAATAAATGGATAAATCAATTTACTCACATTTTCATGTTATCACAGCTTAGTGAATAGGTTGATGTTATTACTGTGCTACAAACTTCATTGTATTGCTAAATATTGATTTATAGAGTCATAGAGATCCAAGCTTGTTAAATAAGTTAAATAAGAGGCTTAAAATGCCTTTGAGCCATTTACTTTGGAACTCCAATGGAATGCATTTCCAAATTACCTGAGAGAAAATTAAATGAGAATTTTACTATACTTTCCAAAAGAATGGCATTTCATCACAGATGATGGTATTCATGGGTGACTAGATTCAATTCTAAATCAGCCTGCACTGTATTTATCTCATACTCGGTAGCTTTCTTCGGTTTTGAATTCTATTATCCAAAAGATATGCAAGGTGATTTAGATCTTTTATATATAAGTTTTAGAAGAATTTATTTTAATAATCAGCCAGTTAGGGACATTATAATATGAGTGTGTATGTGTATATTTGTATTTGTACACACACACACATTACTGAAATGAAAACACTGACCAACACTAATTTTGGTGTCTCAAATCTTAGACCTGTTTCTGGGTATATTTGACCTGTTGATTCCAAAAATGGCACCAGTTTTCTCCTATCAGCTCGAGTTTTTGAAAAAAACATGTGCCATATACTACTCTTCATTCTGCTCACCCATTTAAAAATCAGGATATTTTAATGTAGTGTTTAAATTAATATATTTTAAGCATGAAGGAAACATTAAAAATTAAAAGAAAAGTGTACAACATGAAAATCTACTTATTTCATATCAAAAGCACAACTTTATGTTATAAACTTTCCAGTCATTTAACACACAAGAAGCTCCTTCTGTAAGACTTCCAAGAATGGGATCTGCCAGGACAATCCCACATAAGATTCCAACAATAGTCTGCCATCATGTGTGCATCGCATTTTCCTTGGTAACTGGCTTCCATTGTTTTTATGTCTTGGTGAAATCTTTCACCTTGCTCTTTGCTTAAAACACCAAGGTTCTCTGGAAAGCAATCTAAGTGTCTGTGCAGATAATGGACTTTAACACTCATGTTACAGCCAAGTCTGTTGAAATGAAAGTGTATATCCTCTACTCGTTGTGTATAGTTGTCTGTCTTCTTGTTATCAAGAAAGTTATTCACAACAAGAACAAATGAAGACCAGGAAGATGATTCAATTTCATTCATTGATGCTATGAAATGTGGGTCATTTATAAGTTGTCTGATCTGTGGACCATTGAAAATTCCTGCCTTCAGTTTTTCCATGGTAAGTCTAGGTAACCTAAGAGCAATGGGGCTCATAATAAAAAAATAAAAACGTCTAAAAACCCACCTAAATCAGTACTTGGATGATCAAAAAGACAGGTCGTCCAAGTGCTGGTAATCAAAACGGGTTTTAGACGTACCTAAAAACAGCTTAGTCCTTTTCAGTTCTGCTGTATGCCCAGAGTGAAAAGGGGCGTTTTTGAAGGAGTGGTTACGGCAGGAGGTAGGCAGGATGTGGGCCGACCTAGAGTTAGTCATACTGCAAGTTTAACAAGACTGCCTAAACGGAACTTATACGTAATAACTTAGGTGATCTAAAAACAGGTCTAAATGCCCCAAAGGTATCCAAAGTGACCAAATAACCACTGCAGACACAAAGTACAGGCCAACACACACTCCTCCAGTGATCATTTATTGCCTTACACCGTCATAAAAACCAGAATAAAAACGTACATACCTGCTTGCAGAACATCAGCACCTGGCATAGGAAAGCCTAGTACAGCTACACAGAGATGGCTTAAATACTCTGGGGGTGGGCTAGTGAATCATAGAGAGGAAGACCCAGGCCCATAAGCCATTCTAGCCACTGCATTCATGGTGAAAAATGTGCACTCACCAACCCCCACAACTTTACTGTACTGCCATATAGGTGCCACCTGCAGCCTTAAGGGCTATTGGGGTGGTAGACAGGTGGGTATAGTAAGTTTTGGGGGGGGCTCACCATGACCTATAAGGGAGTTGTGGTGAAATATTTATGTGGCACCTTTTTTGTGACGTTTGCAGCAGTACCCTGTAAGGTGCCCCGCTACTCTGTTGCCATGTCTGGGTGGCTAGTCCATCACTTTGCTGACCCCTCGCACGTCCAAAAGGTCTTGTTCTAGGCGCTTTTGACTTGGACGAATTTTTGGATGAGAATTGGATATAAAGATTAACGATTTAGCAGGCTGGACGATCAAATGCCTGGACGTATAAGTAGATGATTCTAGAAAAAAAATATATATTTTGGACGTATTTTTCGAGAATGGACTTTGGACATTTCTGACTTTGGGCGACTAGAGACTTAGGCCCAAAACAAACTTAGATGTATTTTTTGATTATGCCCCTCCACGTATTCAATGCACAAACTGTCTTTATTTAAAACCTTTACAAATTGTTTCATCAGGCCCAGCTTTATAGTTCAATCATCTTTATTAGTATTTTAAAATATACATACATCCATAGGCACGAATGACATTATCCATGACAGTGACAACAAAATGTAGTGGTGGCAGTATGATTCTATCTCATGCTACCAAAGGTCCATTGATTACATTTTGTTCTCCAACCACAATATATTCTCTCAGAGGCCAATCTTTTTTTGCCCAATCTTCATGTTTGGCTCTACTATCCCAAAGGCATAAAAAGTAAGGATACTTTCTGAAGCCACCATAACTAAGAAACTAGAGCTGATGCGGTCTATCCAATGCAATTTTTTTAATCAGTACCTCAAATAACCCCATGAGCAGGTCAAAAACCCAAGGCACCAAGAAATTTTATTGTTGTTGTTGGCTTGTGAAATAAATTGTTGTTCTTAACTTTGTTGCTTAGTGATTTTATTTTTTAAATCATTTTATTCTGTCTTTTCTGTCTTAAAAATCACCAGGCAACATAAAGTATATATATATACCCTGGAAAGGGTTTTGACAGATCTTCAGTAGCTGGAACATGAAGGCGCTGCTGGGTAGAATTTTATGGTCTGTGTCCTGCAAATGACAAAAGACAGATTTGGATAGACTGGAGTGGGCCTTGACGGCAACTCCAATAGTTGGAACATAAAGACAATGCTGAGTGGACTTCTATGGTAGAAAGCTGCACAGGAATGGGACCGAAAGGAATCTCATGGTATCTGCAGGGATCCTGAGGGTTTCCCCATGGGTTTATGGGGATCCCATTATGTTCCCCCTAGGTCCTTAAGTTTCCCATGTGGATCCCCCCAGGGGTCACGGTGAGCATGCAGGATGGAGGCACCTTGAGGGGCTTCCACATGTGTTATCTTGCTCATCCAAGCAGTGCCTCCTTCTTCCTGCTCTTCAGCCACAGTCGCCTCTCCACAAAGCTGCATACAGCGCTCCCCGCATGCTGCCCATAGCCAACCCAGAAGCTGACATCAGAGGGAAAGCTTCTGGGTCAACCACATGCAGTGTGCAGGAACCACTGCTTGAGGCCCTGCAAAGAAGAAAGTGCATTTGGAAGGCAGGAAGAAGTAGACCCATCTGGATGGCTCTGGTACACACTCATGGGAGGGGGAGACAAACTTGGGCCACAGAAAGGAGGGAGGGAGCGACCAAGCATGTTAGTACAAGAAAGGGAGAGAAAGGGTATGAACTTGGGACAAAGGAGGGAGGAAGGGGGAGACAGCACATTGGAACATGGGAGGGACACGGACTTGGGACAAAGGCTAGAAGGAAGGAGGGGCCACAAACTTGGGACACAAAAGGGAGGGAGCAGGTTTGGACACAGAAGGAAAGAAGGGGACATGAACTTGGGTTACAGAAGGGAGGGAGCATGTTTGGACACAGAAGGAAAGGAGGGGACATGAACTTGGGATACAGAAGGGAGGGAGCATGTTTGGACACAGAAGGAAAGGAGGGGACATGAACTTCGGACACAGAAGGGAGGAAGGAAAAGGGCATGAACCTGGGACATGGAGGGAGGGAGGGAAATAGATGCTGAGGTGATGGAGGGAATAGAAAGAGAAGAATTGTTGGGCATAGGGAGGGATAGGAGTGAGGTAAAGATGTGTGAGTAAGAGAAAGATGAGAGAGAAATGTTGGATATGGTGGTGGAGAGGAAATGGTGGGACAGATTAAAAGGGATGCAAGGGGGAGGAATATTAGAAATGATGGTGGAGGGAACGGAGGGAAAGATGTGGTATGGTTCTGGGAAGGCATGATAGAAGGAGAAATGTTGGGCAGGGGACTGGTGGGCAGGGGCAAAAAATGCTGTGTATTGTCTGGGGGATGAGAGAGGGAGAAATTTTGGATGTGGCAGTAGAGGGGGGTGAGAGAGATACACCCTGGATCTCTCGCTCTCTCTTTCCCCACTCCCTTTGCAGCATGGGTTGGAAACAGATGATGCGCTTTCTCTGAGTTATTCTGTACTATACTTATGTTCTTATAAGCTTTTTTTATTACAATGGCTAGTAATCAGAGCTGTTTTACTCATTTATTTTCAGCTGTGATGAAGATTATACTTAACGTGACCATTTATTTTTTCCTCAAAATGGGACAGATCCATTCCTCCCCCTCCCCGGACCCTGGATCCTTCCCGGATCCTCTGGATCCCATTAAATATAGTGCAAAATATAGATATAAATTCTCAAAAGTGATACATTTTGATCACTAAATTTTAAAATAAAATCATTTTTCCTACCTTTATCTGGTGATTTCATGACTCTCTGGTTGCACTTCCTTCTGATTGTGCATCTTCTCTTTCTTTCTGTTTCCCTACCCCCCCAAGCCATCCTGCTTCCCCAATGCACCCTGCTTCCCCTGCCCCCCACAAACCAAGCCACCTTGCTTCCCCGACGCAGCCTGCTTCCCCTGCCCCCGACGCACCCTAGGCAAGCCACCCTGCTTCCCCGATGCAGCCTGCTTCCCCTGCCCCCTGACAAGCCAAGCCAAGCCACCCTGCTTTCCCTGCCCCACGACAAGCCGAGCCACCCTTCTTCCCCTGCCCCTACGCACCCTGCTTCCCTGACCAAGTAACATCAAGGTGCGTGCAGTGACTGCACTGCACAAGCGCCAGGCCTACAAGTCTTCTCTCCGCCCCCCCTCCCACCTCCCGACATCAATTTCTGACATCGGAGAGGAAGTTCCGGGCCAGCCAATTGCTGCCTGGCTTGCTCGGAACTTCCTCTCCATCGTCAGAATTGACGTCGGGAAGAAGGCTTCTGGGCAGCAAACAATAATGGCAGCAGACTTGGGAGGCTAGCTTTGGCACAGCAGGGAGGGAGCGGAAGCGATCGCCTGTCCCGTTGAACCCGCTCACAGCTTCAGGACATTGTCCCTGAAAACGGGGCATATCGGCATCCCAAAGTTTTGTGTGGAGACAACGTGACAGGGGATCTAAAAACGGGACGGTCCCATTCAAAACGGGACGTATAGTCACATTAATTATACTGTACAGTATATTTCTCACCAACTAGGTAAGCCTTTTTATTTGCTGTTACATGCTTTTAACATTGTTTATTTGCACATTTGATTTTACTTTTTGATTTTTGGGTAAGCTAACATGCATGAGTGGAGGTGCATAATTAAAAAAAACGTCTAAGTCCCCTTTTGGCCTAGGCCCTAAACTCTGAAAGTAGAAGAAGGTAAAATATCCATTCTCAAAAAAAAAAAAAACGTTTAAAAGGATGTTTTTTTAAAATAATAGCCTACTTCTACGTTCAGCTGTTTAAATGCCCAGACCACCACTACGTCTACAGTAACAACATATAATCAACCAAAAAAAAAAGTCTAAGTCCCAAACGCCCAACACAAGAGCTTTTAGGCGAAGGAGGAGCCTGTCCTTCACCGAAAAACTGGATTCTGTAACCAGTGTCTGTCAAAAAGAATACCGGTTACAGAATCCACCCCCTCCCCCCTGCAGCGATCGCGGTAGGAGAGATAGCCACGATCCACCCCACCCCCCGATCTGATTGACCTCCCCCCGATCGGATCGGGCAAGAGGGAGCCAAAGCCCTCCTGCCCGAACAACCCCCACCCTCCCGACACGACCAGGGCAGGAGGCAGCCCAAGCCCTCTTGCACCTGCAACCCCTCTAGTCCCCACCCCCACTAAAATATGGGCAGGAGGGATCTCAGGCCCTCCTGCCCTGCACAGCCCCCCTCCACACCCCTGATCAGCCCCCCCCAAACACCCCCCCACCCACCGACCCGCGAGACCCCCGCATCTCAAGGAGGCAGTGCATGCAAATCCATCTCATACATATTCATTGTGGATATCCTGAAAACCTGACCTGGCTCTGGCTCTTGAGGACTGGAATTGCCTACCCCTGCCCTATGCTAATCAATTAGCACACAGTAATGCATCGTGCACTGAACAGTGCGGTCCCATCCACTCTCCACCCCTAACATGCCCCCCCCCTCCTTTGAAGAAAATGTAAAATAATTTTTAGCATGTGATATAAGTACGCAGAGAAGCAAATTTACCTTGGGACACAAGTGCACATCTTGAAGTAAGTCTTTTTAATGCTTACTGCAGTTTAGTAAAAAGAACGCATGGTGCGTTCACAATTAACATGTGCGAACTGATGCTTTAAACAGTTACTGTAGAAGGGAACAAGGAATAGAGAGATAATGATTGGGGACTGCAACTTACAGTTAATGCACAGGTAGTGTCTGCATATTAACTGTTAATTTAACAGAAAATGCAGGGCAGTTAGCATTACCTGAATAGTTGTAGCTAACTAAACTGTGTTTTCTAAAATGCAGTTAACACATTAAAATGATGTTTCCTCTGCTGTTACTTGAATGGAAAACTTCTGGGAATCCCCCTCCCAAGTTAATTCAGAGGCAATTAATGTGTCATAACTGTATGTTTTAGTAAAGCAACTTGTACTGTGTCATAACTTATCATGCTTTAGGAAAGAGGTGTGAGACTTTGGTAGAACTCTTGTCAAATATATCCTACACCCAAACAGGAGCATAGTTTATGAAAGATCTGCAACAGACAAATGAAAGTGCTTATTCATTTGGATAAACAGGCATATGTGGCAATGTCTATGAGTAGAAATGAGAGTGTTAAATGGAAACTTTATGATAGTTTTTCCTTTTGTATGAGGAAAGACCATCAGGAATCATTTGGTTTTTTATTATTATTATTATTTATCTGCTGAAAATTTGCTTTTATGACAGCTGCTATTTGAATTTGATGCTATTTGCTCTCTAGTGACCAAAAATGGATTTAGGTTAATCAAACCTATTATATATGTATATAGAGCATGCTTTTTGTTGTTTGAGCATCATAAGAAGATATCTGATAATACATAAATATCAAACTACAAATAGCCATCAGAACAATGTTATTGCTCATTATACTATAATAAACAATTTCCAGCTTTATTAACATGTTTAAAATGTATTCTCCATTCTGTTTTAAGAAGTTTGCATTTTGTGGGATTTGTTGTAACAAGGTTCTAGAGAATTAGCAAACTAATCAAACTTTAAAATTAGATGAAGCAGCTGCAGCCAGATGGGAATGTTTTAAAATATGCACAAAACAATTATGACTTTATAGCAATTCCTCCAAACCCAGCTGCTCAAAAGTTGTAAGAAGCATAACTTCTGAAACTTTATTTTTCCTTAAAATTGCCAGCTAATGTTTAGAACATTTTTTTTAGGGAAATAAAGTACACTGAGAGCCTTTTTTACAAAGTCACGGTAGTGATTAGTGCTGCCTGATTTTCCGATTCAAATCGATTCGCTGATTCACATTAATGAATCAATTCAAATCGATTTGCTTTCTAAAAAAAATCAGACTCACCGATTCAGTGAGTCCTGACACCTCCAGGTCTCCTAAGCAGCAGCAGTGCCTGGCGGAAAGAGGCAGAACTCGGAACAGGCTGCTTCTGACCTGCCCTACTGGGGCATTCCTTCTGCTGTGTCACTGATGATGCAGTACAGAGAAGCCCTGGTGGGGCAGGCCAGAAGCAGCCTGTTCAGAGCACTGCCTCTTCCTGCCGACCATCACTGCTACTTTGGGAGGCCCGTATGTCATATCTCATGGTGGAGGGGATTGCTCGGGAGGTGCTGTATAGAGGGGTAGATGGGATGGAAAGCTGTTGAATAGGTGGGGAGAGAGAAGAGAGGAAGAATTGTTGGACATGGGATGGAGGAGAGGAAGGGAGAGATGCAACAAAGAGGTAGAAAGGGATGAGAGGGAGAAATCCTGCTTATGGTGGAGGGAAGGGATACATGCATGGAGAAGAGAGAGGGAGAAATGATGGACATACGGTGGAGGACAGGGAGAAAAAGAACTGTTGCACACAATAATGAAGGTGAGGAAGAGAAATACTGAATGGAGGGGAATAGAGAGTTTTGACCCAGGGCACAAGGCAGGGATAGAGAGATATGGTAGACAGTGGGAAAGAAACAGAAATATTCGATATGGCAGTGGAAGGGAAGGTACAGATATGGAAGATGGATGGTGAACATAGAGAAAGAAGAAAGTGTCAAATGAGCAGGAAACCCTGGTGATCGAGTTAACAGAAGACAAACAGAAACCAGAGCCTGGGACCAACATGATTTAAATAATAAAATGACCAGACAACAAAAGGTAGACAAAATAATTTTATTTTCTATTTTGTGATTAAAATATGTCAGTTTTGAAATGTGTATCGTGCCAGAGCTAGTGTTAGACAGTGAGCGTGAGATATGACCTAACAGAGAGAGAAAAAATCTTTTTTGTTTATTTTGTTTACACTACAGCACCAGTGTGTGGTCGGAGAGGACAAAGGGGGTGGGCTAGGCGAAGAGGCTACAAAATAAACCCACCAGGATGTATGATCTGATATCCACATTTTGCTTGTATATCAACAAACTTCTAATAAAGATTTTCAAGTTAAAAAATGTCGATTAGGCAGGTAAAGTGAATCAAATCAAATTGAATCAAAAAATTAATTCAATAGGCCAAATCAAATCAATTTTTTTTTCCCTGAATTGGGCAACACTAGTAGCGATTCCTGAGCAGCAAATGTGAAGCAACCCATTCAATTCATATGGGCTGTGTCGCATTTGCTGTGCCAGGACTCACTACCTCAGCTTTGTTAAAGGGGCCCTAAGGTTATTGCATCATCCTGCTTTGACATTTAGGGGTCATTTTCAAAGTACATAAATTTATGAAGTTTCATAGCAACATATGTAGCTTTGTAAGTTTACGTACTTTGAAAATGAGCCACCACATTACCTAGAATCAAGGTATAGAATCAATCATCAGTAAAGCAATTAAGCTTACATAAACTCATATAATGGCAGATGAGCTAATCCAGCTCAATCAGACCAAAAGCAGCTTCTGCAGTACTTTTGATTTAAGCTGTTGCACTGATCAGTAGAAATTTCACGTTGAGGGTGAAATGCAAAGTCAAACATATTAAGCAGTTTTTTTGATTACTGAATATGTAAGGAAATGCCAAATTAAACAATAATCTCCCCAATGCCCATCCAATGGAAAGTTATTGACATGCATATTTGATTAAGTAAATATTAAAAGCTATTTTCAACAAGGGAAATCATGCTCATTTTGTATTAAAACCACAGTAACTACTTTGGAGGCTAAAGTTATATCTTAGCAATTTAACTTATCAAATCCTGAAATGTTTTGTAAATTTGTCATTGTGTATGGTACATCATTGGTGCCAAGAGTATTGGCTAAACACAATTTAGGGTACAACATCTATAAACATGAAAGGAAACCAATGGCAATACATCTCCTATATCCATTAAATGCAAAATGAGTACATCCAAATAGAAGGGTGAAATCTTGACTCTGGATCATGGCTTTTCAAATGCATCAAAAATTACTTAAAGATGAAGATTTTTTTAGGGTAGAAAGTACAGAAAACACAGGATCAACTTAATTTTTTATTTTTATTTTTTCCCCTTATGGTCATTGTAGCAGTGGGCAAAGAACTACACCTCTCCCTCCGAATCTGCGGTTTCATAATCTGCAGATTCGGTTATTTGCGATTAAAAAAAAAAAATTTAAATTAAAGCTGTATTCTAGACCTTCTCCGCCTCCCTCCCGCCTTCCCCCAGAATCCCTTAAGCCTTACCTGGTGGTCTAGCGGGTTTTCAGGGCAGGAGCGATCTTCCAACGCTCCTGCCCCATGCAGATCACTCGTAGGAAATGGCTGCCGTGAGCGCCGTCATAGTCTCTAAAAAAGTCATAATCATCTAAAAAAGTACAGAAGTCAATAAACAATCATAAATAAAACAGCATGGTCATATTTTAGCAAAATCCTGCTCCATAGCTATCTAAAATAAACAATTCTAAAGCCAAATGTGGCATGAAGCATCTCCAAACAATAGAAACAAAGGAGATAATATTCAGCGCACAGTGGCCAGCAGTTTTTAAGTCACTGACCTCTGTAGGCTGAACTTATTTATTTATTTAAAAAATTGTCTATTCCGCTTATACCTTAAGTGGATTACAGGGGAAAAAAACATACAGTCATAAGATAAAAACACAAAAATCTGTATAAAACACAATAAAACAAAACAATGAACAGATAACATTTCCACTAATCACTTCATTCCTTCAGTCACTGCTTCTCAACCACTTAAAAAGCTTCTATAAAAGAGATGTTTTTAATAATTTGTTAAAACTCTGAAAGTTATTATTGATTCTCAGTTGTTCAACCGGGTTATTCCAAAGCTTCACCCTGCCACCAAAACAGCCACAGCTCTGGTATTAGCATACCTCAACCAACCCCAGATATTCAATACCAGGATGTGTCCAGGCTCCAGCATTGAATATCTGTTTACAGTGGCCAGCTATTTGCTATCCTAACTTTGTCCATTGGTTAGCAGTTTGAATATCGCCACTAACTGATTAAGACCCCCTTTTATGAAACCGCGTTAGGGTTTTTAACACTGGCCACTACGGTAAAAGCTCCGACGTTTATAGAATTCCTATGAGCGTTGAAGCTTTTACCGCCTTAGCCTGCAATTAATTAACAATTAGTTAGCAACTACATTTTTTTGATCTACACAACTTGAAGAGGCATCTGGTCTCGAGCAGCTTAGGGGTCTGTTTACTATGCTGCATTAGGCACTCAGGCACTCAAAATTATGGCAACAAGAAACAATAATATTTATGAGAACAAAAGGCCATAACTTTATTAAAACAATCATGTGGAAAATCCTAGGAAGCACCCGAGCCAGCTGCATTCTTTAGTCTTTGTCCCCGCCTTGGAACACCAGTGAGGGAGCATGACCCTCAGCACTTTCGTGACCTGCCATGCTATCTTTCCAGTGAGGTCACAGCATCCATCTATTCAAAAGCTGTCCACCTGCATGGAAGCCAGCGAGGCAGACAATCTCTTGCCTGTAGATCTAGTATGCTCTCACCCCTTGAGTCCAGTCTCAAATATTTGGCAGAAGATTTCATGGCTCGGGTGCCTCTGCCACAAACCGAGGCCCTAATGCCTTGGGTCCCCATCAAAATCTTTTCTCCTCATCCTTGAAGAGCTTCTCCAAGGCTTCCTGGAAATTGTTGATAAGTTGATCTGTAGCTACATCAGAAAGGAAGGTCCCATCTGCAAAATAAGGTTTGGGGATGATAGGGGTGTACCACTTGTGCTTGATCTTGCCCCCACTGAAGCACTCTGCCCACAAGCCAATCTGGTGATCTACTTTCCTAGCTCCTCACGACCAGAGCATAGCAAAATAGTAATGTGGGTGGGGAATGATGTCCGACCATAAGATTCTCGTGCCCCCAAGGCACTGCCTGCATGAAGATATATTGATGTCATGGTCTCTGAGGGGCAACTGGTGCATCTCATCTCATGTGTTCCTAACCACAGAATGTCCATGGTTGACACATAGAATCCAAGATTGGCATCAGTGGGATGTTCGAGTAGTCTGTCATATGCTCTGAGGCAAGAGGCAGAGGCTCCCAGCCTGAGAGGTGTAATATAGCTGTGGTGGGCCATAGATTTCCAGTACCCCAGACCTTGTATTACTGCAACTGGGAGTCCATGTTGGAAAGCAGATGTTGCGACACCAATGCTAAAGGAATGCATGCCGAAGAGTTCAGGATGCTGGCCTGCTTTCGATTGAGCCCTTAAAAATACAGCTGTGACTTGAAATCTGATGAGCGGACTCAAGTTTTAGTGGATCACTTCTGGCTCTCTGTTGGGTGAAACCTCATATATCACTCCAAGCTGGTCACGGGGCAAGTTGGTAAGCCACTCTGTGTAATATAATAGAGTGACCTCTGCCATTCTTGTCAGTCTTAGATCGGGAAATGTGCATGTAAACCATGCTGCATTGGAAAGTAATGTCATCTAGGCGAAGTCCACTGGTTGGATGCTGGCTGGATTGAACTGTCAGCTCGCCAATGCACAGGGCAGCAAAGAAAGCCAGGGAGAAAGCCGTTCTGAAGAGAACTGTCTCATATTCCAAACAGCATGTTGATCCCAAGGCTTCCCTAAGCAAAAGCAAAGTAAATGCTTGTGGGTGACTGGCAGATGAGTATCCAGAGGAATAGAAATTCATCTGGCCCAACCTCTCAGTAGAGTTTTAGCTAAGAAACTGGTTCACAGGTTTCCCCAGCCAGAGAGTTTGGAAAAGAAATTGAACCTCTCTAGGTGAAAGGTAACTCTGGTTCTTGAGATACCACTGCTGAATGCGTCGGTGATGTAGTGTGCGATGAGGTGATTGCTCACAGGTCCAGAATCCCAACTGAGGTGGTAGAGATGCTCGCAGATGTGTTGTTATCCTTTACGATAAGCCAGCCACATAGCTGAAGCTAGAGAACTGGAGATCAGCAGCTAAGCGGCATATCTACCAGCATTGCCAGCTCCTCTTTTGCCAATGGGGCGAGCTGTCAAAAGAGGGAAAATTGTTACTATGAAATCCAACTGCTAGGATCCTGAGAAAGACTGTGGCTTCCCTGAACTAGATTTTAAATTTGGCATTGCCTGCAGCTTGCTCCGCCCACCCCCAGCAACCACCAATGAGAGTAGAGAATCCCTGGTGACATCAGGAGCGACATCATCGGGGGCCAGGGAGAGCCTAGAGAGAGGGCAGAATAAGGTCTGGACTCCCTCGGGTGGCTATCATGTTACCGGTGGCGTGTTCGGAGAACTCTCACTGCCGGGATACCATAGGAGCCCTTCCTGCATACAAAATGAATGATGGTAAGTGCTGATGCAGTAATTTTAAAATGGATAGCAACATTAGCATATGGCCATTGATACAAAAAAATTAAGGCCCAATTTTATGAAGCCGTGTTAGGCTTTTTTTATCACCATCCGCGGCGGTATTAGCTCCGATGCTCATAGGAATTCTATGAACGTTGGAGCTTCTACCACCATGTCCAACAATAAAAAAGCCTAATGTAGCTTCATAAGGGAGGGGGAGGCAACAAAAAACATTTTTATGGCCACAGTATAAATGGCCTTAGAAGGCAAGGAACAGCTGTGTAAGGGCAACTGAAATAAAGTGCATTGAACAAATCAGAGACCCATTCACTGGATGGCTCTGATGCAACTGCAGCAGCTGCCTTCCCCTAGTAATCTCTTTCACTGATTATGATAAGCACACTATATATGCTCCAGGGAATTATGTACCAAAACCATACAACATTGTGGACAGAATAGTATTTGCAGTATTCCTAAAACATATAAAACAGAGGACAGATATCTAATATTTTTGTTGTGTTACAATGTGTAAAAATTGTGTATTGCATTTATTTTAGGCAACAATCATGGCTGGAATAAAAAAAATATGTAGAACCTCTAGTGTACTTTTTTTACTTCTCAATATCAAACGCATCTTTCCCTAGTCCCCATGCATAGTATCTTGCATGGCTTTCTATCCCTCTCACCCGAAGAACTTTACATGTTTCCGCTGACTAGGCTGAACCACTGATGGCTTTGCTGGCTCCGCCTCTCAGAAACAGGAAGTCCACGTGAGAAAGAGAGGAACTAACAGAGCCATTATCAACAAGGCCTAGACAGCAGCTTTGCACCTTTTTTGTCCACCTTTGTTTTTGCTGAAAGCAGCTTTGCAGGTAGGGGGAGGCATGAAAGTAGGGGAAGCAAACCACTTGACATTGGGGTAAGAAAGGGAAAGAAGATGATGGACCAGAGTTCAGGGATGCAAAGGGTGGCCCATCCCAAAGAGAAGTACCACTCCAGTGAATGAGACTGAAAACCAATGAGTGAAGTTTTTTTCACAGTGCATTCAATACATAAAGGGATTGAGGCCAAGTAAAAGCTGCTGGCTACTCTTATTGACAGGTAATTCCTTCACAAGCACAGAAAAATTGATTTCTGTATTATGAATGACATGTTTCATATTTTAAACTCAAATATTTCATGCACTTACCAACACTAAACATATACACGGATACACGTATTTAAAGATCTTTCAAAAGCCAGTGTCTCACAATTTAAATGTAAACCCAACCACTTCAATTATATCAGATCCTACAAAAAGTTCTAAATACCTGTCTATTGTTCTGAAAAATTAAATTATATTAAAGTTTTGATCACTACGGTAAGGCCAACACACAGTCCCTCCATTGCCAAACACTATATACAACTTGTACAAAAAAACACATAGAACTTTACCACACCATAGCAGCACTAACTCCAAAGATTCAAAGACCAACAACCTTTTGTTTGAAAAGGCAGCACTGTAAACATTAAAACTGGGCCCTAAAAAACCAATAAACCACCTAGTAAGAAAACAGAACAGATATGAATGCTTCAGACCTCTACATAGAAACCATATGCTATCAGAACAATTCTCCTTGGTCACATGCACAAAACACAGCATGACCCTCAACAAATATGAAACAAGTGACCTCAGACCAGTAGTAGACATATGAAGGCAAAAGACTAAACTGGAAACCTCAAGAAGTCAGATTCTGCATAATAGTGTAAATATAAGAATAGCCATAGCCAGACTGGGTCAGACTAATGGTCTTTCTAGCACAGTATCCTGCTTCCAAAAGTTGCCGATCCAAGTCACAAGTACTTGGCAGAATACCAAAAAATAGCAAGATTCCATGCTTCTGATGCCTGGGATAAGTAGTGGCTTTTTCTAGGCTCTATTCTGAATTTTCTGCAATGTCCCAAAACTTAGTAGATGACATTCCCAAATACAGTAGTCCTTTTACTAAGGTGTGGTAGCCAATTTAGCGCATTAAAAATGCTAAGGCGTCCATAGGATATAATGGATGCGTTAGCACATGGTAGCATTTAGAGCATTTAGCGCACGCAAAAATGGCTAGCGTGCCTTAGTAAAAGGACCCCTAAGTGAACTACAATAATCAATTTTCACCAAAACAAGACTTTGGATGACATGAATATTTCTTCCTCTTTTAACAACAGCATGAATATATCCTCCCTTTGGTTTTTGCAAAGATACACAGCTCTATTTTGTTTATTCCTCCCCGCTTTTCCTATTTAATCCCCTCCCCCCCCTTTTACTAAGCAGCGGTAGAAATTTCTACCGCAGCTTGGAGCACTAAATTATCCGACGCTCATAGGAATTCTATAAACATCAGAGCAGCATCGGAGCATTTAGCCATGGTAGAAACCTCTACCGTGACTTAGGGCTCCTTTTACGAAGGCACGTTAGGGCCTTAACGCGCGGAATAGCGCACGCTAAAATGCCACGCGTGCTAGCCGCTACCGCCTCCTCTTTTTCTGCTAGTGTGCGCTAATTCGGTGTGTGCGCTAAAAACGTTAGCGCGCCTTCGTAAAAGGAGCCCTTAGTAAAAGAGGGCCTAAATTAGTAGTTCTACTCCCAATCCTCATTTTCATGGTATCTTTTGAAATCACATACCATTTCCCCTTTTCCCTGATTTTTAGAATTGGAGGGTTTTTTTGGGTTTTTTTTTACCGTACTGCAGATCTTGATATAATATTTTTTTTTTCTTCAGAAATGAACCAGCTTGTTATTGTCTAGGCAAAGCTGTTCACACCATTAATAAAAGCCACAGCAAGCATTTCATTTTGAACCAGCCTAATGTACGTCAGCTAGCATTGTCTTTCCTTCCAAGGATTAAAAAGTCCTCCTACACTTTTTTAGGTACTACAACAATTAGTATACAGTGTTATGGAATATACTTTCCTGTTAGAATAGAAATGTAGATATATGATGGCAGCTAAAGGCCAAATGGCCCATCCAGTCTTGCCATCCGCAGTAATCATTATCTCTTCCTCTCTCTAAGAGATCCCATGTGCCTAGTTCTTAGAATGTTAGAATATACCGAGAATATACTTTCCTGTTAGAATGTTAAGACAAAAATACCTATGCAAGATACATTTTCCAGGTTGAGAAATCTATTAAAAATGTTGTTTTATGAGTGATTTTAAATATATATATATATATATATATATATATATATATATTAGCTGTTTCTATAAAAGGTGTGATAGGAGAAACAAAAATGATCGGTGAGTCAGCCTATGGGCAAAACATAGGGCTCCTTTTACGAAGCTGCGTTAGCGGTTTAATTCGCGTAATAGTATGTGCTAATTTGCCGGCTGTGCTAGCCGGTACCGCCTCCTCTTGAGCAGACGGTAGTTTTTCGGCTAGCGCGAGGGTTAGCGCGCGCTAAAAATGTGCGTGCGATAAAGCCGCTAAAGCGGCTTCATAAAAGGAGCCCATAGTTTATGCTGTAAGCTAGAACATTTCTAAATATATATTTCAGAGGATATGGCAAGTTTCTTGCTAACATCTTTCAGTTTAAAAAAAAAAAAATCATTAAGATGTTCTCATTTGTGTTGAGAAAGTTAGAGAGGTTACTGCAGAAACATCACCAGAATAAATATTGTCTTCATTGTGTATCATTAAGAACATAAAGGGCATAATGGAAATAAACATTGAAAAACATTATTTAAGCGTAATACTGTACTTTCAATTAAATTATAGTCTGCCAAGACTTCATGTTAAACTTTAGCATACAATGTTTCATATAAAACACTCTTTAATCTAAAAATGGGGCCTGAAATAGTATCAGAAAATCCTTCATAGTTTTTCACACTCCCATGGATATTATTAATCTTCCATGAAACTCCCAAAATGCCTTAGGTTTTCTTCTGAAAAATGTGCTTGGGAGGTAATGGTTTGCTATATTTCTTCTCACACTGCTGAAATTCTTTTTATGACATTGCTAAATAATCACATCTTAATCTCTAGAAAAGAAAACCTTCATTTTACTTTGACATATGTACAGATTCTTCACAGAATTTAAATCCTTCAACGTGTGGATCCTTTCAGTTAAAAGCTGTCAAATTCAAAAGGAAACTAAGCGGCCGTTAGACTAAACTATGATGGTCTCATAAACACATCACTCCTTGTTTTAGGTATTCATCTAATAATGGGGAGTGTGTGGCACAGTGGTTAGAGCTTGTGGGTTCAAATCCCATGCTGCTCCTTGTGACCTTGGGCAAGTCACTTAATCCCCCATTGCCCCAGGTATATTAGAGTGTGAACCCACCAGGACAGATAGGAGGGATATATGCTTGAATACCTGAATGTAAACAACTTAGGGCTCCTTTTACAAAGGCGCGCTAGCGGTTTAACATGCGTAATAGTGCGTGCTAAACTGCTGGACACGCTAGCTGCTACCGCCTCTTCTTGAGCAGGCAGTAGTTTTTGGCCAGCGAGGGGGTTAGCGCATGATGAAAAGTCGTACGCATTAACCTCGCTAGCGCGGCTTTGTAAAAGGATCCCTTAGGTTCTAAGCGACAAATAAATAAATATTTAACAACATTTGATAAACAGCCATTCACAATGTGAGACTGTAGATAGGCAGTGCACATATACACCATTACATAGAAAATGAGAGAATAAAATAATAATAATAAAAAAAAAACAATGAAAGAAAAGGTTGACAACTTGTATTTGAACCATGGGTTTGCTGGAAAAGTTATGTTTTGATATTTTTTGAAGTCAACGTTGGAGCTTTTGAGTTTGAGGGCAATGGGTAAAGAGGTCCACAGTTGAGGGCTAGCATAATCAAAGGCACAGTTCTGGGTAACATCTCGTTGCAAGTGAGAAGGTGGAGATGAAAGAAAGAATTGCCTTTTGGGAGGAATACAATGAGCAAGGTGAGAGATAAAGTGTCAAAAGGTTATTAACCCCCCCCCTTTTATTAAGCCATGGTAGAGGTTTCTACCATAGCTACGTTAAAGAGGGCTTAAGATAAGCAGAAGCGTGCGGACAAGACATTTATAGATGAAAGTGGGTAGTTTAAATTTAATATGGGCAGAAATGGACAGCTAGTGTTCCTTGATAAAGCAGAGTTGAGATATGATTAAAAACATATAGTCACACCAAATTGATAT
Organism: Geotrypetes seraphini; assembly: GCF_902459505.1. Lineage (NCBI taxonomy): Eukaryota > Metazoa > Chordata > Amphibia > Gymnophiona > Dermophiidae > Geotrypetes > Geotrypetes seraphini. The sequence continues at coordinate 170,557,396 of NC_047084.1, read as the reverse complement.
TCAAAATAATTATACTGTCAAAAAACAAGTATAGTACTCTTTTCACTTTATATAAACGGTGAAAGACCTCAGTGTTTCTCAGAACTGAGAAACTAACTATGACAGTAAAGATACTATCATAGAGAAATACATCCTTGGTCTTATATTCTACCGTTTATTTTTTAATTTTTACTTAAACTTTTTTTCTTTAGTTATTATCATGTGTTTTTATAAAAGGATTTTATAAGTTTCTTAGAAAAGTGAGCACTTATCTTAATTTTAACAGTGCAAAATCACCGCAGGAGTCTTTCAAAGGTTCTAATGCGGTATCATGAATAATTCCGCTTCACGCTGGTTCAATTCACATAGAAATCCCAACAGGCCCTGTTTCGCCCTACGGCTGCATCAGGGGATTATCTAAAAAAGGACAAAAAATATATCCATTGGTTTACAGAAACATAACATGCAAACCTAAAGTGCAAGCAATCCTTACTTTTAATTGTGAGCCACTGCTTCAATGATTTTCTGTCAGCGAATGGCGGCTCGGCGTACTACTGGGAGTTATAAAGAGGACACCGGATAGCACCATACCAATCAACGACCCGGACGCATAGAGACAAGACCAATCAGAGTAACTTCCGGGTTTCTTTCAAAAAAACGCGCGCCATTCAATCCTCGCATTCAGACCGTATGGAATATATGTTTTCAGTCTGAATATCCATTTTTGTTCTCTTTGTCGGAGGTACGCTTTAAAATCACCCCCCTTTTTAGAAGGATATAATTTTTCTATAATCCAGCAGCGTCAACTTACAAATACTTCAATTTATTCTCCTCTTGATAAGGATCCCACGAATGCATTGAAGCAAGAATTAATGATTTTGATAGAACAGGGATATCAACAAGGTTTTATAACCCAAAATGAACTGAACTTTTTGAATCCTCAATATCCAAATATACCGTTTTTCTACATCTTACCCAAAATCCATAAAAGTTTAACTAACCCTCCAGGCCGTCCAATTGTATCCTCCTGTGGTTCCCTGCTAGAACGAGTGAATGAATATCTGGATGTTTTTCTGAAACCTTTCGTCTCTCTAATTCAATCTTATGTACAAGATACAACTCACTTTTTACGGATATTGTCTTCATTCCAACCTAAAAGAAATACAGTACTAGTTACTCTGGACGTGCAATCTTTATATACTAGTATCCCACAAGATCAAGCTTTAGTGATTATAGGAGACTTTTTGGATAAAAGAATGCGTCCTCATTTAGTGCCATCTGAATTTTTAGTCCAATTGTTTGCTATTTCACTGAAGAAAAATTATTTTTTGTTCCAAGGAGTTTTTTATCAACAGTTAAGTGGAACAGCTATGGGAGCTACTTGTGCACCATCACTAGCTAATTTATTTATGTCAAGCTTTGAAGATCAATTTGTGTACACGTCTCAGTGGTTCCCTAAGATAGCTCTTTGGTGCCGCTACATTGACGATATTTTTCTTTTATGGGAGGATACAATTCCGAATTTATTGTTGTTTGTAGATTTTCTAAATTCTTGTCTACCTACAATCAAATTTGATGCGGCTTTTGACACTTGTAAAATTTCATTTTTGGATGTCATGATTACAAGTAAGGAGGATCTTTTTGAGATATCAGTATATAGAAAAATTACAGATAAAAATAGTCTTCTGGATTTTTCCAGCTCGCACCCTACTCACCTGAAGGAAAGTCTTCCATATTCGCAATTTCTCCGTTATCGGAGAATATGTTCAACAAAAGATGAATTTAAGAAACAAGCTAACATCTTGAGTGAGAAATTTCAGACTCACGGATATCCACCTTCATGTGTAAAAAAAGCTTACACTAGAGCTCTGTACAATCAAAGAGATTTACTTCTAGAATATAAAGAACCTGAAGTTGAAGCTGAAAAGATGATATGTGTGCTAAGGCACTCTCAACAATCTAGACTTTTTTCTAAAGTTATAAAAAAATACTGGAATTGTTTATCGATACATCCATGTTTTCAAAATATTCAAATCACCACTGCGTACTCCAGGAATAAAAACTTGCAAGAATGATTAAGTCCGACAAGTAAAGGATCTGTTGAAAGTCAGATAGATATACGAGGTCAGGATGAAGAAGTAGGTCACCTAAAATGTGGGCATTGCTCAGTATGTGAAAACATGCAAGAAGGTCGATCTTTCATTAATCCATATGATCAGAAAGAATACGTCTTAAGATCTAGGACGTCATGTGAGAGTAGTGGTGTTATCTACGCTATTAGTTGTCCCTGTAATTTACTCTATATAGGGCAGACTTCTAGACAAATTAAAACTAGAGTTATTGAACACAGGTCTTGCTTGACCCGTGCTAAAATCGAGGCACCAATGGTGCAGCACTGTTTAGACACCAACCATAAATTTGCTGAGATGCGCTGCTGGATTATAGAAAAATTATATCCTTCTAAAAAGGGGGGTGATTTTAAAGCGTACCTCCGACAAAGAGAACAAAAATGGATATTCAGACTGAAAACATATATTCCATACGGTCTGAATGCGAGGATTGAATGGCGCGCGTTTTTTTGAAAGAAACCCGGAAGTTACTCTGATTGGTCTTGTCTCTATGCGTCCGGGTCGTTGATTGGTATGGTGCTATCCGGTGTCCTCTTTATAACTCCCAGTAGTACGCCGAGCCGCCATTTCGCTGACAGAAAATCATTGAAGCAGTGGCTCACAATTAAAAGTAAGGATTGCTTGCACTTTAGGTTTGCATGTTATGTTTCTGTAAACCAATGGATATATTTTTTGTCCTTTTTTAGATAATCCCCTGATGCAGCCGTAGGGGATTTCTATGTGAATTGAACCAGCGTGAAGCGGAATTATTCATGATACCGCATTAGAACCTTTGAAAGACTCCTGCGGTGATTTTGCACTGTTAAAATTAAGATAAGTGCTCACTTTTCTAAGAAACTTATAAAATCCTTTTATAAAAACACATGATAATAACTAAAGAAAAAAAGTTTAAGTAAAAATTAAAAAATAAACGGTAGAATATAAGACCAAGGATGTATTTCTCTATGATAGTATCTTTACTGTCATAGTTAGTTTCTCAGTTCTGAGAAACACTGAGGTCTTTCACCGTTTATATAAAGTGAAAAGAGTACTATACTTGTTTTTTGACAGTATAATTATTTTGAATATCAATTTGGTGTGGCTATATATTTTAAGATATTCAGCTTGTTATATATATATCAATTTGTTACTAAAAACATATAGTGCCATGAAGTAGTTTAACAGCTGCACATTTTAAGGTAGAGAGAGGTAGACCAGCATAAAGGGCACTACAATAATCCAAATGATTGATAATCAACTTTTAATGAGATGAGGATATAGAGAAGGCACAGAGGCAGATGCAATAAATGAAATTTTCACTGTGCCATGAAAAGTTAATGTTGAATGATGTTAAACATTTTTGTTACTGAGGGACAGGCCAAAGCAGTTTACATAAAAACAGAAAGGCAAAATCAGAAAAGGAACTCCATTTAAAATAGGACAGTCATCAGTCATCAGTCATCAAAAGCATTCATTCCAAAAAACAAAATTAAACTGCTAAAAGACTCACAATTCCTAAGGGACTGAAGATACCAGAGGGTCTCCATAAGCCAAACAAAAATATGTTTTTTTTAACTGAGCTTTAAACTTCTTAATCCCTTTTGGAGGGATATTGTGAGGACATTCCAAAGTAAGGGTGAGATGTAGGAGCTTTTAAGAACCCTCGGCTCTCCAATTACTGCAATCTTGTTTATCTAGGTTGATCAAAACATCTTATTAAGAAATTGCAAATGATAAAAAATATGGTGGCCAGACTGATTTATTCTGCCTGACATTATGACAGAGTTACACTTCTATTTTTGGTACACTGTCAATAGCGTGCAGGACAATTGTGCCCTGTCAATTCTGCTCTGACAAATGTGCGCATGAAGGGAGCAAAATTTTCGAGTCGCAATTATAAGTGTTTGGAGGGGGGTTGCGGCAATCTTCTAATTCAGAGCACATCAGCATTGAACACCCCTTGAGTGTGTCCCCCCACAACCCCTCAGAGTGAAATGGGAAGGGATAGGGCGGCAGAGTGAGTTGTAAGTGCTCAGAGCGCGAGAGAGCACGAATTGTAAGTGCAGTGGGGGTTCCCCCAACACCCCCTCAATGATAGCATGAGTATAGTGGGGGGTTCCCCCCCACACACACACCCTCAGATTGTAAATGAGAAGGCATAGAGCGGCACGCAAATGTCGGGGTGGAAATGTCGGCGTGCCAATGTTCTGCGCGCATTTGGCAGGTCACCCTATTTTGAGATCTCCATTGGTTGCCTATTGAGTCTAGAATTCAGTTTAATTATACACAGCGGTATTTAACATTTTGTATGGAAGGGTGCCAACTTATATGTTGATTATGATATGCATTATAAAGTTTGAAATGTCAATAAAGATTTACAAACAAATGATATGCATTTCTAATACTGATAGGAGGGAAATTTTAAAGGGTCAGTTGTTATTGCATTTCCTTGATTCAGAGATTGTTTTTTAAAACTATACCTTCCACTTGGAGAGAACTGCAACTCCCAGATTATGAAACTTCATTACTGTCTCTCAGAAATTAAAAAAAAAAAACCTGGATGTCTACAAAAAAGCTTCAGCTGGACGCCACAAAAACGGAACTCCTTTGGTTCCACAAAGAGCACTGCCTACAACTGACCTTCTCTTCTCTGGGAATCATGTACTATAATTGCAAAAATTCAAGTACGCATCCTAGGAGTACTTCTCAACTCTAACTTATCACTTACCAACCATATCTCTCAAGTGGTCTCCTCTTCCTTCTACTACCTCCGACAACTCTGTAAAATAAGAAGCTACTTCTCCAAATCTAACTTTGCCCTACTTCTATATGCCTTTATCCTTTTGCACATGGATTACTGCAGCACATTACTCCAGTCTTACAGCAAAAAAAAAATCTTCATTGTCTCCGTGTTCAAAATGAAGCAATTAGACTTTTAAAGAACCATCATGCCCACGATCCAGAATCATATGCATTAGCGTCAGCCTATTGGCTACCCAATGTCAAATGCTGCATTTTCAAAGGCTTAGTATTCACATTCAATTCCATACACAACATGGCGCCCTGCTAAAAATCAGCCAAAATACCACCATAGTTCCTGAATCAACCCCTTTGCTCCCAGGAGGAAACATAGCTACAATTACCCCCTGGCCAGAGCCTCCAGTTCTTACCAAGATACTGGAATCAACTACTTCCACATATCAAATCCCTTGAAAGACTTTTGAACTTTAGGAAGGCAATAAAAACCTACTTCTTCACCTAATAGTTATTCTGTATCATCAACTCAGGATGAATCTGTATTAGACAGAGTACCCCCATCAAAACACACATCCAGTCTGATCTTTCCTTCCCCAAATTCACTTGAAAACAACGATCTGAAAGAAATGATTGGAGCCATTTCTAGACTATACCTCGAATACCTAAAATTTGAGCAATACACAGGCTTGAGTCAAAGTTAGCAGAAACATTAAGAACACCATAAGATATTCCTGTTCAGGGTCAAAGCCTGTACAATTGGAATCACAGATAGAAATTAATAAGGTCTCAGTTGAATGTTTAGGTCTAAAGCCATACTGGGCTGCATCTAGTAAATTGTTGACCTCTAAATAATCTTGAAGTTGCTGTAGCACTACTTTTTCCTAAGATCTTATCATGAAACATTACATTACATTAGGGATTTCTATTCCGCCATTACCTTGCAATTCAAGGCGGATTACAAAAGAATTATCCAAGATGTATTACAGCAAGATCTTACAAAAAAAGTAAAAAATTGGTCATTTTCAAAAAGAGTAAGAAATGGGTAAGGTTATTTGTTTGGGGTAGTTGGCTTTAGTGAGAGGTGGAGTTTGAGACTTGCGGTATTATTTCTTTTTTCAGAGTTTTCTTGAAGAGTATGGTCTTTATTTCTTTTCTAAAAGTCTTGTAGTCGAGGGATGCCGTCAGTAGATTGGCGATTTGGTTGTCTAGTTTGGCTGCTTGAGTGGCCAGGAGGCCATCATATAGTTTTTTCCGTTTGACCTCCTTAACATTGGGACTCATACATCAGCCTTTCACATTACATTCACTTCTCAATAATAACTCATAACATCGTTCAGTTGGGCAATTATTGGCCGCAGCTTTATTTCATATTGCAAACATTAAATTTGAAACTTTTATAAACATAAACAAACTCCACATTTAACCATTTAAGATTTACTTCTAAGAGCTGCTCGGTACCGACACTAGCTCCCTTATCCAAACTTTCGTTTAACTCCCGGTGACTTACGGTGTCGTCAAGCCACCTCCACTCGTGGCGGTGTCGCCCACGAGGACATATTTACAATTCACCATCATAGGTCTTCAATTAAATTCGCCTCTAATAAAGGCTCTACCCTTAGGCCCCCCAAACCTAATGGCTGCGACCGACACCCCCCCTATCTTCACCCCATTCCAATACATCCCCTAGCGGTGGGAGGGAGGGAAACTCAAATCCCTATACTCTCCCCCTTTCTCTGTTAACTCTTAACTTTAGCTGCCAATTTCTTTCTCTCTTCACCTATGGCAACTCCACCCCTTTCTTTCTTTCCCCCAATCCCCTCACTCCTCTTACCCTCCAATCAAAACGATCCCTTGTTGCTATCCCCTTAACTCCTATACCTTTCACCCCTCCTAAAGCACAAAATCCCTTTACTAATCTACATTGCAGGCTTCGATGTCGCCCACTGTTAGTGGCCACCCAGATTAACTGCGTGGCCTTTTTAACATTGGGACTCATACATCAGCCTTTCACATTACATTCACTTCTCAATAATAACTCATAACATCGTTCAGTTGGGCAATTATTGGCCGCAGCTTTATTTCATATTGCAAACATTAAATTTGAAACTTTTATAAACATAAACAAACTCCACATTTAACCATTTAAGATTTACTTCTAAGAGCTGCTCGGTACCGACACTAGCTCCCTTATCCAAACTTTCGTTTAACTCCCGGTGACTTACGGTGTCGTCAAGCCACCTCCACTCGTGGCGGTGTCGCCCACGAGGACATATTTACAATTCACCATCATAGGTCTTCAATTAAATTCGCCTCTAATAAAGGCTCTACCCTTAGGCCACTAGCAGTGACAGAACTTCTTGTTACTGTTCCCCCCTACTGCTGCAGCCAGCTAGCCCACTAAACAATGTTGTAACAAATCTTGAATCTCACTGAGAAAAATATTAACCCCAATTACAGATAAATGCACCCCATCTGGGCGAAATAAGCCCGGGCAATCCACAGAAATGAGGTCATGGACCAATACCAGACCCCCCATCATAGCTACAAATTTAGAAACTTCTGTATTCACTCGCCTGCGAAGACGCTCAATCGCAGCAGGCTTCCGTGCTCCCTTCCAGCAACGACGAGGAAGAATATGTGACCAAACAACACGCACTGCTGGGAAGGAGCAAGCAACAGACAGTAAATCTTGTTTTATCTGCCGAATTAATGCCACTCCAGTTAAAGAGCATAGGTCATTACCACCCAAATGCACCAAAATAAGCACTGGAGATGAGAAACGATGAGCTTGATGCAAGGTAGGCAAGAGTTGCTCCCAAATCATTCCTCGAATGGCAAGCCAGCGAATTCGTATGCCAGCCTCAGCCAGTCCCAGATTGTGGCCCCATCTGGATTCACGGGCATGCTTATGCGCCCAAAACATGTGAGAATGTCCACAAAGCCAAACGCATATATCCGTAGACAAAGGTAGAAGTGGTCGAGGATCTACAAAAAATAAAACCACACTAAAAACATCAGTATCACACCACTCTATTACAATGCGTCCCTCACATAACCCTTATATTGGCTGGAACGCCACCTTCCCACTCTTTGAATCAGTTCCGCAGAGGCCCCAGCAAGCGCTGCTGAAGTGGCTGCTCCAATGCGAAATGAATGTGTTCCAAATTCGCAAGGATCATAACCCATGGCTGCCACACTCTTCTTTACTAGGGCTGCAAACTGATAACGAGTCAAAGGTAACCTATTCAAGTGCACCAACCAATAAAGTCCCCCAGGAGGCCGTATTGCCCTGTACTGGTGAGCCAATCGAATTGGGCATACCACTAGATTATGCGATCTCCTCAATACGGACCATACTCCTCTACCCTCCTGATCCGTTTTAGACCTCCTGAAATATAACCGCAAGTAAGATTCTTCCAGAATGACATCTTGCAAAAGCATACCAGCTTCCCCCGTGGCTCATTGCGATGGCGCTACTAACTCACCAACTCTACATGCTGCAAAAAATGCCACTACAAAAGCCAATTGAAACAATATGGCCTCATACTCAGAGTAGCAAATGCTTGAAAGCTGACTACACAGCGAAACCAAAGTTTCAGAAGTAATAGGACGGCGGCACAAGCGCGGACGGTACACCACTCCCGCTCGCGCATAGCCCTTCAACATCTGTTTAACTACAAATGTGCCAGTGACCTGAGGCCACTTATAAAGACGAGACACAAAAGCTAAACTTGCCATAGTTTGAGACACCATCGCAAAAGACCAACCCTGCCGTGCACTATAAGCAATAAATTGCACAAGTGCCTGTTCTGAGACAGGGAACTGCCAACTTTCTGTTCCTTGGTCCAAAAAGAACATCAAACGCCTCCATCCAGCTGCATAAGATTTCCAGGTATTCGGGGCTAATGATCGATGCAAGAGTTGCCAACCGCCTGCTGGAAGATCTCCCATAATTCCTCCCGCATGGGCGTCGGGAAGCCATCCGCTGCAGGAGCCAGCGCCCTGAACCGTGACCACTGCAAACGAGAAAAGGCATCAGCGATTTCATTGCACACCCCTGGCACATGCCGTGCCGATAAACAGACATTCAGCCGCAGGCAAGCCAACACAATCATTCTCAACAATGCCACCAATCTGGCGCATTTAGCCGACTGGCGATTAAGCGCCGAGACCACCGCCATATTGTCGGAATAGATGACTACTTTTTTGTTGGCCAACCTAACACCCCAAGTATCCAACGCTACCCATACCGGAAACAGTTCAAGTAACGCAATATTGTCACATAATCCCAAGGATTGCCACCACCGGGGCCATGGATGAGCACACCAAGCCCCGCCGAAAAACACACCAAATCCTATGTCCCCTGAGGCATCTGTAAACAATTGCAGATCCGAATTAGACACCGCCGAAGCTTGCCAAATAGATACCCCATTGAAGGACAACAAAAATGAATGCCAAAGTCTCAAATCGTCACGAACAGCCCGAGTCAAACGAACTTTATGGTGCGGCTTTTTCAAACCCACCGACAATAATGCCAATCGCCGCGAAAATACTCTCCCCATCGGAATGACTCGAACAGCAAAATTGAAATGGCCTACCAATGTTTGAATGTCTCGTAAACTCAATTTCTTCCGTACACAGGCAGCGCCAATAACTTCCACCAAAGCTTGCACTTTTCCCCAAGGAAGACGGGATTCCATTCGAAGTGAATCCAGTTCAATCCCCAAAAATATTAAAGTTGTCACAGGCCCTGCACACTTCTCATGAGCCAATGGAATCCCTAATGCTTCTGTTACCGCTTGAAAGGCGGACATCAAAACAGCACATTCCTTGGAAGCCGGAGCTCCAACAAATAAAAAATCGTCCAAATAATGGACAATGGAACTCATCCCACTCACTTGCCTGACCACCCAATGTACAAAAGTGGAAAATGCCTCAAAGTAATTACATGAGATAGAACATCCCATTGGCATACATTTGTCGAAATAATATGCACCCTCAAATTGAAATCCTAATAAGTGAAATGCAGTAGGATGGACTGGCAACAAACGGAATGCTGATTCGATGTCGGCCTTAGCCATCAAGGACCCCTGACCAAATGTCCGCACTAATGCAACCGCCTCATCAAAAGAAGCATATTGTACTCTACAGAGAAGCGGATCAATAAAATCATTAACACTAGAACCCGCTGGGTAGGACAAATTGTGTATAAGCCGAAAACTACCGGGTTCCTTTTTTGGGATAATACCTAACAGGGATATTACAAACTCAGGGAACGGAGGAACCCGAAAAGGCCCCGCAATCCTACCCAAACTCAGTTCCCTCTGTAGCTTAGCACTAACCACATCCACATGCAAAGCGACAGATGGAGCATTCCGAGAGCGATGTTGCAAAGGCGGTCCCTCAAATGGTATGGGAAAACCCTCAGTAAATCCAACCCCCAAAAGATATGCATCCCCCCTATTGGGATACACATTCAACCATAACCGTAAAACCAAATTATTGATGGGGGAAGGAGCTTTGTCCACCACTCCGTGCCGCAAAAGATCTGGAAGTTCCTGAAAACTGTCCACGACTGAATTGCATGCCTCCCGAACAACGAAAGGCAGGGTGACCTCCCGCGCACTGACTACAACAGTGTCGGAAACGACAGGTAGTACGGGTACATCGTCCCGCATTAAACTGAAAACATGCTGGTGGCAAATTTCCCCCTTTTCCACTAACACCTCTCCCAACTCCCACCTCTGCCCCGACACCCACTGCTGGCGGAGCCCAACGAGGACCTCCCGCTCCCGACCCTACAGGAATATTTCCCCCCCAAACTGTCCCCCCATAGAACCCTGTGCCCGAAAGGACGCACCCCGGGAAGGAGTCATTTCCACCAGCCACAGATCAACGTCTCGTACTCCCCAACAATCCGCTTTATCCCGGACCATACTTTTCCGAAACTGCTCGTCATAATTGAGCCAAAACCATCCCCCATACGTCCTGTAAGCCCTCAATATGAGATCTGCATAGCGCAATAACCCTGAATACAATTCCGGACGAGCCTCACCTAAAACACTAGCAAAAACATTAAATCCAAGTAACCAATTAAAGATATTCTTTGCTACACGTCCCCCTTTTCTTTTTTCGTCTGCTTTACAGCCATCTTTATTCTGCACCCCCGTATTATCACGTGCTAAAAGTGTAAAGAAATCAATAAACTTTCCCTTTAAAATCTTACGCTTCCACTTTGGAGAAATATGACAATCCAAGGGGGCAATAGCGCACAATGTATGACCCTTCCTAGATAATCCCGGCACACCACCCTCACTCGGACGAGACCCCCCAACACTTGGCTGCCCCGAACTAATTAACACATCCTCCTCCGAAGAAGAGGAGGAAGAGTCCGAAGACCCCGACGTGTCCGTAGACTCCCACACCGACAACGGATCTGTCCCAACCAAACGCCGCTGACGCTTCTCAGAATCCATACGTTTAACTACATGTCTCAAACGTTTTAAAAATTTTTTATCCCTTAAACTTTTACGCAGCGCTTTTTTACCGGAATGCTTTAAACCCAAAGATTGTCCCTCTCTTGACGAGTCCCCCTCCTCACCTGCCCGAACCTCCCCTAAAGCAGTAAATAATGAATGCACCAACTCACCAGATGTCCGCGGTATCGCTGCAACACTGGTACTAGCCACTGCCACTTCAGGAGTCCCCAAACAGACATTGGAAGGTCCAGGAACTGGAGCCTCATCACCCACCGAAGCTTCAGCCACCTGCCCCCCGGTAGCCAGAACCGGGTGCATGGCTGCTCCGGGGCCTGTACCACCAGTCTTGCTTCCTTTAGCCTGTTGCTTCCGAGGAGCCTGCTGTTTCCTAGGCGTCTTACCGGCACTCAATGAAACCCCACTCCCCGCCCCAGTTTTATCCTTCTTTCCTCCTTTCCCACTCTGGGCACCCTTATTACCAGTGTTCCGTGCCCCACCCATACCTCCTCCCCACTACCGTGCAAACAAAATTGCCTCTCAAGTCCCAAACAAATTAACAGTATCCCCCCAACACACACCTCTCACCCCGCCGCTGTAAACCACACAATCACTGCTACCCAGGACCTGCCCTCACTCAGGAAACCACCAGCCACAGCAGAAGTCCTAAAACACTGCACTACCCGATGAAACCACCCCCAAAACCCTCTCACAAATACAAACCCTACCACCAAGCCCGTTTTTTTTTTTTTTTTTTTTATACTCTGATACGACTTGCCTAAATCCTCAGCAGTCCCCAACAACCCCCCCCCCCCCCAAACAAACAGCTCTTGACTCACCAACGCCGTCTAACCGGCAAACTAAATACTGTAGCTGTCCCTCCGAAGAATGATGTAACTCCCGCCGTCTCAAACCTCGAAATCCGTCGACGCCACAAGGAAGCTGACGCTCCTCCCTCCTAGCTCACTCGCGGTACCCGCTGCCCGTTTTTTTTTTTTTTTTTAAGAAAATTAATGCAAGCCGCCCGCTGCAAAAGACCCGAACGGCGGGCTCAGTGAATTGGGACCGCGAGAACGAGGACTTAACCGACTGGGCCCCACAGACCACGAAGAGCAAATTGCAATTTCCTCACCAAAACTGCCGCTACCAACCGCAACTCCCGGACAAGTAAGGCCCAAAACTTAAGGAAAAAACCCCCAAGTAAATAAATGTCCCCCCCAAACCTCCCAAAGACCTAAATATAATTAATTAGGCAAACTCAAATCCCTATACTCTCCCCCTTTCTCTGTTAACTCTTAACTTTAGCCGCCAATTTCTTTCTCTCTTCACCTATGGCAACTCCACCCCTTTCTTTCTTTCCCCCAATCCCCTCACTCCTCTTACCCTCCAATCAAAACGATCCCTTGTTGCTATCCCCTTAACTCCTATACCTTTCACCCCTCCTAAAGCACAAAATCCCTTTACTAATCTACATTGCAGGCTTCGATGTCGCCCACTGTTAGTGGCCACCCAGATTAACTGCGTGGCCTTTTTAATTGAGAGGTATGAGAATGGGGTGTGAGTTTTCCTATGTCTGGTTGCGGTGTTGTGGATGAGGCGATTATTCAGGTAGTTTGGACTGTCTCCGTATAAAGTCTTAAATAGTAGGCAGTAGAATTTAAATTGTATTCTTGCTGGGATCGGAAGCCAGTGCGATTGGAGATATGCTTCTGTAATGTGATCATGTTTCTTTAATGAGTAGATGAGTCTTAGTGCTGTGTTTTGGATAGTTTGTAGATGAAGTAAAACAATAATTTATCAACTATATTGGAATCAAGTTTATCATTTTTTTTTAACAGAGGACAAGCTGATGCCTTTTTAAGGATAGTAGGAACTCTTCCCTCATGTACCCCCTCTTTTACTAAGGTGCGCTAGCCGTTTTAGTGCACGCTAAACGCTAATGTGTCCATAAACTCTAATGAACGCGTTAGTGTTTAGCGCATACTAATATTTAGCGTGCGCTAAAACGGTTAGCACGCCTTAGTAAAAGAACCCCGTAGAGATTTATTGACAATAAGGGTAATAATATTATAGCCATACCACCTAATTATCTGTATCGCATTTGTTTTACTTATTATGCATGTTACCTTGTAACTTGTTCCAAGCTCTTTGGGGAAGATGGGATAGAAATTGAATTAAATAAATAAATAAAATATCAGGTGGCAATGATTTGGAATTTCTTGCCTTTTAATATTAGAGAATTTACAAACTATTTATCATTTTGCAAAATGTTAAAATAATATTTTATTTAGGAAGTATTGGAGAAACCGTGGCAGCGAGTCCCAGCAAGACAAATGTAATGTAGCCCATAGGAATTGAATGGGCTGTGTCACATTCGCTGTGTGGGAATCACTACCTCGGCTTTGTAATAATGATTCCCTTATCAATGATTTTATCCCAGAGTGTCTGATCATCTTGAATATTTTTGTATTGTTTTGTAATAGCTGTTTTAACCCATTATTTGGCATTGTTGCTCAAAAACAGCATGTGCTTTCTATGGCTCTTACGGGAGATCAGTACTACACTTCTCCCTCCGGATTCACGGGGGATAAGGGCAGAGCCGGACTGCGAATGGTGAAATACCGCAAATATCTTCTGGTCCGGCTCTGACCCATCCCCACCTCCCTCATGCCTTCCCCCCGGCATCCTAGCCTTACCTGGTGGTCTAGCGGGCTTTCGGGGCAGGAGTGATCTTCCTAAGCTCCTGCCCCGTGCAGATCGCCAATAGGAAATAGCTGCCATGAGTTCCCGTAGTCTGCCCCGAAAGCTCGCTAGACCACCAGGTAAGGCCGGGATGCCAGGGGGAAGGCTAAACTGTGTTTTTTTTTTTTCTTTTTCCCCCTCCCCAAAAAATCGCGAATATGTGAAACCGCGATTGCCGAAACCGCGAATGGGGAGGGGGAAGTGTAATATTCAGCCTCTTTGTTACTTTTCGCTGTCATTAATATAGACCAGGGCCGGAATCCAGTTGGGTTTTCAGGATTTCCCCAATGAATATGCATTGAAAGCAGTGTATGCAAATAGATCTCTTGCATATTCATTGGGGAAATCCTGAAAACCCAACTGGATTCCGGCCCTCAAGGACTGGAGTTGCTCACTCCTGATATAGACCATACAGAAGTAAACAGTGCTTATACTAGTTTCACTGCATTCAATAAAACCATTTTTGAAAGAATTTTTTTTAAGTCTTCAGAATGTGCCAACCACCAGCCATTTGACTAAAGAAATTCAGTCGGAATGTAATGTAATGTAATTTATTTCTTATATACCGCTACATCCGTTAGGTTCTAAGCGGTTTACAGAAAATATACATTAAGATTAGAAATAAGAAAGGTACTTGAAAAATTCCCTTACTGTCCCGAAGGCTCACAATCTAACTAAAGTACCTGGAGGGTAATAGAGAAGTGAAAAGTAGAGTTAGAGGAAAAATAAAAATAAAATAAACATTTTAACAAGACAGCATTGATCTAAATACTTTGGAAGGTAGAAGAGAGGAGAGAAAGGAATAGAAGCAGAAGGGGGAAATTTAAATGATAGAAATCGAACAAAACAAAGACAAAAGGCAAAACAATAGATAAGATTAAAGATAAATCATAAGCTGGAAAGAAAAATAAAATAAAACTTTGTCTTCAATCCACGGTTTCAGCGTCAGTGATGAAGTGGAGCAAGTAAGTTTAGGAGGAGCGATTGACGTTGCGGAACAATACTGAAAGGGGGACTTCTTCTTGAGAAAGACTTTGGGCGAAACATGTCGGAGCTGAGAGGTCCCTACCCGACTTTTAAGGAGAGTTACTATACTTCTCATGCAGAAATAACGCATGAAGCTAAGTACAAAGTTTCTTTCTTTTTTTAAAAAAAGAATTAGTAGAAGTTATTTATTGCACATAGAATGCACAGAGCACAAAACACTTTGCCACTTGAGTGACTGAGCCTAGAATCAGTTGGCTGGTGGTTGGCACATTCTGAAGACTTAAAAAAAATTATTTCAAAAATTGTTTTATTGAATGCAGTGAAAATATTCTAAGCGCTGTTTACTTTTACATCTCCAAATGCCTATTACTTGGCACTGTTGCTCTCATTCAACATCAAGCAGCTGTTTCACCATCTGTCAATTAAAGGGTTAAAACCAATAGAACAAAAATAAAGTATATTATATTTAAATATAAATATCATAAACTTTTCTCAACCCATGATAACATAAAAAAGATAAACCTAAAAGCCATTATGAACAATCTTTTAAACTTATGTTACCATATTATCACCATAACCAACTATTTAATTAATAGTTAAACTTATTTGCTAACTGCAGATGTAAACAATAGAACAATTAATAAAGTGAATTTAAAAATTACTAAGGGGGAATTCATCAAAGGGCGCTACTGTGTTAGTGCACGTTAACTGTGTTAGCATGCCCATTATATTCCTATGGGTATCTTTGGCATTAAAGGGGAAATTCTATACGTGACACCTTAACTTAGGTGCTGGTAGGAGCTCTATTGATGCCTAAGTTAAGAGGGAAACACTGTTTTCAATGGAATTTAAATAAAAATTCAAAGCACCTATCAGTGTCTAAACAAACAGCATCCAGAGCCACTTACTGGCACCTAATGCCACTGTAGGTGTGTCTAATGCAGGGATCTCAAACTCCCTCCTTGAGGGCCACAATCCAGTCGGGTTTTCAGGATTTCCCAATGAATATGCATTGAAAGCACTGCATGCATAGATCTCATGCATATTCATTGGGGAAATCCTGAAAACCCGACTGGATTGCAGCCCTCAAGGAGGGACTTTGAGACACCTGGTCTAATGCCAGAAGTGGCATTAGGCACTGAAAGGAGCCTCTGGAGGCACAATTCACTTCAAAGGTAGGCGCTGGAAATGTAGGTCTGAAAAACCCTGGCCAACATTTCCAGTGCCTATCTGTGCTGGAGGTGTAATTCACTAAATAGCGCCATCTTGTGATTGATACACGATCGGCGGCTGCTGTTAAGGTGGCCACCAATGGTGCTGTTTGGAGAATCTGACAGTTAGCATATACTAATCATTTGTGCATACTAACACAATTAACACATGCTAACACAGTGCCGCCCTTTGATGAATTCCCCCTAAATCTGTAATTTAACAAACCCTTTTAGCATCTGGATCTGACAAGAGGGGAACCTATTTTAGATTTGGTCCTTGGTGAAATAGTACAGGAGATAACTGTGATGGGTCCGCTGGGAAACAGTGATCACAACGTGATCAAATTTAAGCTGATACCTGGAGTAATGTAGCAAAAGAAAGCTACTGTAGCATCATTTAATTTTCTCAAGGGTGACTATGATAAAATGAGGAAAATGGTTAGAAAGAAGCTAAAATGATCAGTTACAAAGGTTATGACTGTACTCCAGGTGTGGATGTTATTTAAAAATATCATCAAGGAAGTGCAAACCAGATGTATTCCACATATTAACAAAGGTGGAAAGAAGAGGAAATGAGAGCCAGCATGGTTAAAAGGTGAATTAAAAGAGGCTATTAGATTAAAAAAAAAAATCCTTTAAAGAATGGAAAAAGGATTCAGATGAAGAAAATAACAACAGACATAAGTTAGATACAAAGCATTGATAAAGAAATCTAAGAAAGAATATGAAGAGAAACTTGCCAAAGAGGCAAAAACTCATAGTAACAATTTTTTGTAGAAAACCAGAAGCAGAAAACCTGAGAGGGAATCCTTGGGACTGTTGGATGATCAAGGAGCAAAAAAGGGTGCTTAGGAAGGATAAGGCCATAGTGGAGAGACTGAATGAATTCTTTGCTTCGGTCTGTACAGAAGAAGATGTAAGAGTTCTACCTGAACCAGAAATGGTTTCTAAGGGTGATGATGCAGAGGAACTGAAAGAAATCTCAGTGAATTTGGAAGAAGTACTAAGCCAAATCGACAAATTAAAAAGTGATAAATCATCTGTACCAGATGGTATACATCCCAGGGTACTAAAAGAACTCAAACATAAAATTTCTGACCTGATGATTGGAGGGTGGCCAATGTTATGCCAATTTTTTTTAAAAAGGGATTCCAGGGAAGATCTGGGAAATTACAGACTGGTAAGCCCGACTTCAGTGTTGGGCAAAATAGTGGAAACAATTATAAAAAATGCAATTGTGGAACGCGTAGACAAACATGATTTCACTGGGCAGAGAATTTCAAAACTCTGCTGCACTTCCCTTCTTTTAATGCAAATAGATTATTATCCCTCATGCTGGATTCCCCCAAACCATTTTTTGTCGGGGGGGGGGAACTCCTCTTTTTATTACTCCTTTTTTTATAATTGTTATTATAACCTCTTCCAAATAGTCAGGAAGCAGAGGCATATGGTATCCATGGTTGCCCCTAGTATGCCTTCTTCCAGTAGTATAACCATTCAAACAGGTACATAAGGAAGATGCAAGATTTAAAAATACAATGCTGGGAGCTCTAACTTCTTGACCAGAAGTGACTGGACCAGCTTTTAATGCCTCTGTTCATTGATCCTCATATATACAATAATTCACTTATAGTTCTGCCTTTACTCTGACAGCTGTCATATAAATATTTGAATCAATAAACCCTGCAGTCAGCATTTTAAACACTGTTCATAGCATTTAAATCATCCATGTCACCATAAGTATGGTGAGTGGCATTGAATTTATATGTGACTGTAGAGCTATACATCTAGGAGATAATTCTATAACTGTACACTTATATATCGGCACCCAGAGAGTGCCTGATTGGTTTACTGTATATTCTACGTATTCCTCAAATCCGGTCCACAATCCAGCCTGGTTTTCTGATGTTCCACAAGGATCTATTTGCATGCATTGGAAGCAGTGGATGCTAATAGATTTCATACAGATTCTTTGTGGAAATCCTAAAAACCAGACTGAGTTGTGGACCTTGTAGACTGGATTTGAGATCTCTAGAACTTAGACATGCACGCTCTAGCTCTATTGCTGCTGTAAGCACTCAAGTTTAAGCGCAAATGCAACTATATACCCAGGTATGCTAGAATTCTATAAAGGTAAGTACACGCCTACTACCTTCATACCTGCTATGAAGATAGCAGGCATGTACTTACCTTTATAGAATTCTAGCATACCTGGGTATATAGTTGCATTTGCGCTTAAACTTGAGTGCTTACAGCAGCAATAGAGCCAGAGCATGCATGTCTAAGTTCTAGAGATCTGCATGTAGCTAACAGAATTCTGTAAGTTAGGTATATATCTTGGTGCCCTCCTTTGCCCATATATATGCCCATTTGAAAACTATGCACTGAGATATGAGCACATATAGTTATAAAATAGCACTTATCACCCATTGAAAGCAGAGTAAAATTCAAGATCTTGTTGCTGGCACACAAAATCATTCATTCCTCGGAACTGCAATATTTAGTAGCCAGACTACATTGCCATAGACCAGCATGTGCCCTGCATTCAAGCCAAGAATACCTGCTAGAAATATCCTTCCTCAGAGACATCAAATATGAAAGCATCAGGACAAGAATGTTCTCGGTGATGGCTCCTTTCTTCTGCTTGTTATACCTCTCTCTTTGCAGCCCATCATACCTTCTGACCATGGCCACAACCTTGTTGCATTGCTTTGTCACTTTAAAATCCTCAGACACCATCCCTCAAGGTCCCTCTCCTGAGCTATGCTTATCAATCTCTCTCCATCTATCTTGTACATCTCCTTTGGGTTTCTGTGCCCCACATGCATTACATTTTAACCACCAGACCTTTGACCATTCTTGTAATTTTTGGAGATCTCTTCTCGTGGTTTCTACCCTCTACTAAGTATCCAATCTATTGGCTATCTTTGTGTCATCCACAAAAAAGGCAAACCTTTCCTTCTAAACCTTCAGTAATGTTTCTCACAAATATATTAAATTCATTTGCACAATCGACCACCTACTATTTTCTTCCACTTTGAATCATCCTGCACTTCTAGATAGACTCTTAATCCCATACGCTCCTTTAAAAATCCTAAAATCAAACACCCAACACCTTCTATCCATCCCATCAATATGTCTCATTGGCATGACCCGGGCAACAATCTCAGTCACAGCCCCCACAGTCTGGAACTCAGTGCTCACAGAACTGCGTGAAGAAACAATACTAGAGCGCTTTAAATAAAACTAAAAACATTTTAATTCAAAGACACCTTTGACATCTAATCTCTTTCAATACCTTATCCTAAAGATGCTTCTCCTCCCCCTTATGTACTACCCTTCAAAGGCTCTCTGTCCTATTTTGACATGTAGTTCTCCCCCTTCATCCCTTTCATAACAGTACGTTCGTGTGTCATAGTTTATGTAACCCAATCTTAGATTTTTAAAATGTACACTGCTTAGAAGTTTGATAAGCAGAATATCAAATTTTAATAAAACTTCAAACTTCAAGGTTACTCCCACACAGCAGCAAGAGAATATGGTGACATTTTAAAAATTGCTGAAACTCCATCTTTTTTGTATTATGGCTAAAGAACAGATGTCTGTGTTGTGGTTGTGGGGAGGATGCTGTGTATGTTGAAGATGATCACTGTGTTTTATGTTTTTATTGTATTTTTGTATGGTTTCATGTTTGTAATGGTGTTTATTATATCTGTTCATTTGCCCTTCGCTTTGAATAAGGCGAATAATAAATAAACAAACCTTGAAGGTCTGGGAGCTCCATCCCATGAGTCCCAGCTGCCATCCTTGGAGGTCAGCTAAAGAGGGAGATCAAAAAGCTTCTAGTACTCCTCTTATATAGAAACAGCTTTCTCAAAAATACCTTCTAATGGTTATTGTCTGTAAAAATACTGTGCCCTGCAGATTACATTCCTAGTAACCATCTGTAAAGATACTAATCCAATCAGTATAAAATTGTTCTTTAAACAACTTCTGCTTGTCTTTTTGGTAACAGGTATGTAAGGGGGGGGGTACAGAAAAGTTCTCAGCACAACCAACTTCCTAAATCTGATGTTACTTTTCTACTGTATCTGAAAAGAGTGTTATTTTAGTTTATTTCATTATAGTCTGCAAATTGGCACTTTGCAGAACTAAAATAACACTCTTTTCAGCTACAGTGGCAAAATAATGTCAGATTTAGGAAGCTGGTTGGGCTGAGAACTTTTTAACACTCCCTTATATTGTCTTAGGCGTACCTGAACTTATATTTTCATAAATAGCACAAGGGAAAGAGCAAGTTAGAACAAAATGTGCTTGAAAATGTTTGGACAATATGCTATTTCTAAATTTCAAATATTAGGCACAGCAATAACTCTAGAAGTAGCACTAATCCCCCCACCCCCCCATATTCTATTTGTGGTGCCCAGATTTGAGCGATATCCTGAGGTACGCACACAACTTAATTGCCTAATGAGCCATTAATAAGCAATACTTGACTATGATCAACCAATGACTGATGTTAATTGATACCAAGTAGGATTTGTTCACCCAAATCTCATAATGTGCCATTCAAAGGGGACGTAGCCATCGCAGGAGCATGGGTGAGTCAGGGGCATTCCGAAAAGTTGCCCATGTTGGTAATAACGAGTCAGTGTGCCCAACTTGGATGTCAGCATTTATACCAGGTTTCAGCAAGTGCAAGTCTAGTGCCCCAAATCAGGGCTAAGCACAGTTCCATAAAGGGTGTATCATCTTTATAGAACTGTGCTTAGCACTGATCTCTATAGGCACCCATTTCTGAGTGCTACTTATAGAATCTGGCCCTATATATACAGACTATCCCAGGCATAAAGATATGGTAAAGTGGCTCAAATATTCTCATTCACTGATAGATTGCAGTTCCGGCCCTTGTATTCTTTTTTTATCTATCCAGCTTCGCTTGCCACTTTTCTCCATAATTTTGTATGTACAGTAGTAGCTGGGCTATGGTTTTGCCCTTTTATTTTTGACTGGAATTGTAGAGTCTAGTACAGTTTCCAGAAGGATCTCAGGTCATCAATTATTAAATGCTAGAGGCAGATTGTGTTCAGATTTAGAACTTGGCACGATCCTCATGTAAGCAGATGTTTATGACAATGTGAAAATGAAGTGGATACTTAAAAATATATTGAGTGATTCGGATTATTGGTTTTGCAAACTGCTACTAGAAACCTGCAATTCTCAGTGGCTTTTTTGTGCATTACTTTTTCTTCAATTAAATTTACATTTAATCTACAGGGAAGATCCAAATCCAAGATCATGTCCCTCTGCCAGCAAGTATCAGCTGCCAGTCTAAAACCATCAGCAGTAAACCAATCCCTAACTACATCTTTAATTAAGAAAATATGTGCTCTTAATATTAGCTATACTGTGATTAAAGAAAGCTCCAGTGTGAAAATATACATATGTAGCCCTAGGTAGATATATGCTTTATGGCAAGCAAGGGGTTATATGTATATCCTACCTATGGAAGCCAAGTACATTAGTAAAGTATAACATCATTTGTGTTATATTCCACAGCCAGTGAGAAGGAGTAGGCTCCATCTCTGGGGCTGCAGATTTGGTTTAAGACAGTGGTCTCAAACTCAAACCCTTTGCAGGGCTACATTTTGGATTTGTAGGTACTTAGAGGGCGTCAGAAAAAAAATAGTTAATGTCTTATTAAAGAAATGATAATTTTGCATGAGGTAAAACTCTTTATTTTATTTAATTCAATTTCTATCCCATCCTCCCAGTAGCTCGGAATGGGTTAAAAGGTTTATAGTTTATAAATCTTTCCTTTTGGCTAAGTCCTAATAATAATATTGTAATTTATAGCTAGAGACATAGGATCAAGAAACTTTTATTTTGCTTTTGTGATTATGATAAACAAACTGAGGGCCTCAAAATAGTACTTGGCGGGCCGCATGTGGCTCCCGGGCCGCGAGTTTGAGACCACTGGCTTAAGACAATGGGAAGTAAGTGAAAGAGTGAACTTCTCAACTGTGTTTTGATTCAAAGCTCTCTGTACCAAGGTTTCCATGGGAACCAAGGGCAGGCCACAGACTTTGAGGCACCTCCAGAAATGCCACATATTTCTAGCAGTTTCTATAACCCAGGTCAGCCTTGGGACTGCTTGGAGGGTGTTGTTTTGTGTCCTCACCCCAGAGGATTCTTAAGCCCTGGTTCTGGGCAGGAATTTGGTTTTTTGGGGAACCCAGAACCAATTGACCACTTCTAATAAGCCAGGTCTATCCCAGACCAATAGGCCTATATTGGAACTTTAATATAGGATCCTTCCAACACGGAGGATTCCTAAACTTTAGTCAAGTACACCTGATTTAGATTTCCATCCTGTTTTGTCGGAGTTGTTTATGAAACTGGATATTGCCTCTTCTGAATTTATCTAAGAAGTAAAGGTTCAATTTATTCAGCAAAACCCTCTAGTGTGGTCTACAGTTATTGGAGCATGCGAGATGAAGAATTTTGATGCTTGCTTGCTTGGGAGCTCAGCTGTAAAAGTTGGCTCCTGTTTTGGGTCCTCGAAATACACATTTACAAAACTTTATTTGCCCTCTACCAGCATCTGGAAGAACGGAGGGTTACACATAGAATTATTGTTTTGATTTGAAAAGCTACCATCTCAATGCTGTTCCTCTGCTGGTGGGTCTGGCATATGCAGCTGAGTTATATCCTTGAAAGCTATGTCCTGGAGAGGGGAAGCTGAGGTCACCAATTCCAGTAATCCTGTTAGACTACTGAAGTTGACCTCAGCTTCCTCCTCAGACTCCAGATAATCCAGTGTGTGTGGGGGGGGGAGGGGGGCACATCTGAATATATACCTTCCTCCTCTGTTGATTTTACTACACTGTCCATATTCTGTTGCAGTTCAGAGGGGTGTATGTCTGTTGGAGGACCTTACTAGACCTTGCCAATATGGGTTGTTGATTGGGGGGAACAGGAGGTCTCTCAGGTAACCAGGGCAGGATTAACCAATAGGCAAAGTAGGCATGTGCCTAGGGCCCGAAATGGTCAGGGGGGCCCGATGAAGGAAGGCATCAACATTGTTTTTTCCAATGGGCCCCTTCAGCATCGATCAGCAATGTGGGCTTCCCCCCTCATTGGCAACACGGGCCTCACCCCCATCAATGGAAAGTAAAACAAGCAAGCAACGCGGGTAAGAAAGGGACCGGGAACTGTAATTGTGCAAGCAGTGCTGCTTGCCCAAAGCTTCCCTCTGACGCATCTTCCTGTTTCCGCCTGGGCGAATAGTGGGGTGGGGCGGGGCAGGGGGCCAAGTGTACTTGTGTGCCTAGGGGCCCTCAATGAATTAATCCTGCCCTGCAGGTAACCACTCTCCAGAGCTAGAAGTTGTGGTTTTGTGCCATCATCTCACATCCTCCCTTGCTCTGGCTTCTTTTTCATCATCCTCCACTTCCCTGTCACTTTTCTCTCTTTCCTTCCCTCCTCCTTTACCTTTTTTTCATCTTCATCTCCCTCTTTCTATTCTGCTCTCACTGGCAATTTGAAAATCTGTGTAACATTAGTTTACTCTCTCTCATTCACTCCAACTTACTCTCTCTCACTCTCTCCCTTTTTCTTTTGATATGGCAGGACGGACAAGGAGCGTGAAACCAATAAGCAAGATTGGTATCCCCTGCACAGAGGTGATCCGGGAGCTGACCTCGGCATACGTACAGACGGAGGAGAACACAGTACCGAGAAAGGACGACTCCGTGCAGACCGAAACCATCCCACAGCAGTACATTACGGCCTCTACACAGACAGAGGAGGTCAGCCAGCAGGATGACGACATCACCCAGGAACTAAGGAGCCTCAGGGAGGAGGTGAAACGTCTGAGAGGCATCATGGAGGAAGAGGCCTCTATCGATGGGATAGTGCAGGAACTATCCCAGATCACAGAATGAGCCCATGACGGATCTCCCATGGTGACTCCAGGGCCGACGACACGGGAACCAACTATTGGAGTTCAGGTGATGGATGGAGACACTGACTCCTGGCAGTTGGTGACCTCCTCCACAGGTAAACGTAGGAGACCCCCCCCCCCCCCCCCATTTACAATCTCTTCACCTTCTTACTCCTTCTCTCACCAGGGCAGCGTCACATCGACTCCACATCTGAACCTGAAGAACAGATTCCTGGTTCTGCAGGAAGAGACTACCGACGTAGAGCAGAAAGAGACCACCGACGTAGAGCAGGACCAGAATCAACACACATCCCCATCTCCAGAGACAACGGATCAACGCCCCCAAAAGAAGCGCAGAGTGATAGCCATCGGGGACTCCATGTTGAGGGGCACCGAGGGACCAATATGCAGA
Source organism: Geotrypetes seraphini (assembly GCF_902459505.1). NCBI lineage: Eukaryota > Metazoa > Chordata > Amphibia > Gymnophiona > Dermophiidae > Geotrypetes > Geotrypetes seraphini. Next base: position 170,532,779 of record NC_047084.1, on the reverse strand, counting down.
CCGGATATGCAGTCGAGGGAGGTCTGCTGTCTACCCGGAGCCAGAATACGAGATGTGACCACCTGTCTTGATCGACTTCTCAGGCCCCAGGATCACTTCCCAATGCTGCTCATCCACGTCGGAACGAATGACACTGCCAAGAACACCATGGAGGATATAGCTAGAGATTTCGGAGCTCTGGGAAGGAGGCTGAAGCAGACGGATGCACAGGTAGTATTCTCTTCAATTCTTCCTGTTAGGGGCAGAGGAAGGGACAGGGACGAACGTATCCTGAAGACGAATGAGTGGCTACAACGATGGTGCCGGGAAATGAACTTCGGATTCCTGAATCACTGTGAGGCACTACAGGGACTACAGGGACCAGACGGACTCCACCTGACCAACAGAGGTAAGAACGTCTTTGGACACCGACTAGCCCGCCTACTTCGAAGGGCTTTAAACTAGGTAAGTCGGGGGTGGGTACCCACTTTTACACCAGAGCAGTAAGTAACAATCCTGAGGTGGCGAACCAAAACTCCGCTTCCAAGTCCGAGGTAAGTACCCTTACTACAAAAGATTCGCTAGGAGACACTTTAACTCATCAGGACCTCAGTAAACACCAAGAGTGGAGAGCTATGTATGTTAACGCACACAGCCTAGGGAACAAACTTCTAGAACTGGAAACAGAAATGGTTAATGCAGACTTAGACGTGGTGGCTGTGTCCGAAACATGGTTCACAAACTCTCATGGATGGGATATGACTATACCAGGATACAACCTGCTTCGCAAAGACAGAGAGGGTAAGCTAGGAGGAGGGGTAGCACTTTACGTCAAAGAGCACATCAAGACAACCAGGATCACGGATGTTAAGTATACCGGGAATCCATCTGGGTAAACCTGGCCAGAGGCGGAGAAAAATGCCTGTACCTCGGTGTGGTATACAGACCTCCTAGACAATCGGAGGACAAAGACGCGGAATTAATTGAAGATATTGAGAATATCACCTTGCGGGGGGATGTTGTTCTATTAGGAGACTTCAATATGCCTGATGTAGACTGGAACACACTCTCAGCGACAAATTGTGACAGCAGGAGGATATTCGCGTCTATGAAGGGAGTACAGCTCAAACAAATGGTGCTAGAGCCTACAAGGGCCCAGGCCATCCTGGACCTAGTACTTACGAATGGGGAAAGTGTCTCGGAGGTCTCGGTGGGAGAAACGCTAGCCACCAGCGACCATAACATGGTATGGTTTAACCTTAGGAAAGGCTTCCCTAGATCTCAAACAAGAACAAGGGTACTCAATTTCCGGGGCGCTGACTTCGAACGCATGGGAGATTTCGTTCATCAGACACTATAGGTTCAAGAAGTAACCGATAATGTGGAAGCTATGTGGTCAACCTTGAAATCGACCGTTCAGGAGGCAACTGTCCGCTACATTAAATCGGTAAATAAACAACAAAGAAACAAGAGACCCAAATGGTTCACTGATGAGGTCTCATACTGCGTCAAGGAGAAGAAAAGAGCATTTCTCTCATACAAGCGCACCGGGGAGAAAGAAGCGAACATTGAATACAAGACAAAGTCCGCAGCGGTCAAAACAGCAGTCAGGGAGGCCAAACTTCGAATGGAAGAAACTCTAGCGAAGAATATTAAGAAAGGGGACAAATCCTTCTTCAGGTACATTAGCGACAGGAAGAAGAACACAAATGGGATAGTACGCCTTAGAACGCCAGACGGGAGTTATGTGGAAACAGATTCAGATAAAGCTAAACTGCTGAATGATTACTTCTGCTCTGTCTTTACCTGTGAGGCACCAGGGAACGGGCCTCGGTTGGAAACAAAGCAAAGCATGGAAGATCCATTTCAGAATTTTGAGTTCACAACTGCTGATGTTTACAGAGAACTGTCAAGACTCAAGGTGAACAAGGCCATGGGGCCGGACAATTTACACCCACGAGTGCTCAGAGAGCTATGCGATGTTCTAGCGAAACCGTTAGCCATGCTCTTCAATCTCTCCCTAAGTACGGGGAGAGTCCCCCTGGACTGGAAAACAGCTAACGTCATTCCTCTGCACAAAAAGGGACGCAGAGCAGAGACTGCGAACTACCGACCAGTGAGTCTCATATCAATTGTGTGTAAACTCATGGAAACTCTACTTAAAGGAAAATTAGACATGATTTTGGATGAGGGAGACCTAAGGGATCCCCGTCAACATGGATTCACTAGGGGTAGGTCATGCCAATCCAATCTTATCAGCTTCTTCGATTGGGTGACGGGAAAGCTGGACCTGGGAGAGTCTCTGGACATAGTGTACTTGGATTTCAGCAAAGCGTTTGACAGTGTCCCGCACCGCAGACTATTAAACAAGATGAAGTCGATGGGTCTAGGCGAGAAGCTAACTGCATGGGTCAATGATTGGCTGAGTGGAAGACTTCAGAGGGTGGTGGTCAACGGCACCCTCTCTGAGACATCGGAGGTAACTAGCGGAGTGCCGCAGGACTCGGTCCTGGGACCATCTCTTTTCAACATATTCATAAGAGACTTGACCCAAGGACTTCAGGGTAAAGTAACAATGTTCGCCGACGACGCCAAAATGTGTAATATAGTAAGTGAAAACAATCTTAAGGATAGTATGACGCAGGATCTGATCACGTTGGAAAACTGGTCCTCGACATGGCAGCTGGGCTTCAACGCTAAGAAATGTAAGGTCATGCATCTCGGCTGCGGAAATCCATGCAAAACTTACACCTTGAATGGAGAAACACTAGCTAGGAATTCAAAAGAACGGGACTTGGGTGTGATCGTCAGTTCAGACATGAAGGCTGCCAAACAAGTGGAGCAGGCCTCATCCAAGGCAAGGCAAATGTTGGGATGTATCAATAGAGGCTTCATCAGCCGTCAACCTGAAGTCATAATGCCGCTCTACAGAACCATGGTGAGACCTCACCTGGAATACTGTGTGCAATTTTGGAGACCACACTACCAAAAAGACGTGCTTCGAGCTGAGTCGGTCCAACGAATGGCCACTAGAATGGTCTCCGGACTCAAGAGTCTCCCATACGAGGAAAGACTGGACAAACTGCAGCTCTACACTCTTGAGGAGCATAGAGAAAGGGGAGACATGATTGAGACGTTTAAGTACATCACAGGTCGTGTCGAGGCGGAAAGCGATATATTCTTCCCCAAGGGACCCTCGGTCACAAGGGAGCACCCGTTCAAACTCAGAGGAGGGAAATTTAATGGTGACACCAGGAAGTATTTCTTTACAGAAAGGGTAGTAGATCACTGGAACAAACTTCCGGTGCAAGTGGTCAAGGCCACCAGTGTACTCGACTTTAAAAATAAATGGGACATCCACGTGGGATCCCTACGGGGGTCGAGCTAAGGAACTGGGTCATTAGCACTCAGACTTGATGGGGTGGGACAGAAGAGTGGGCAGACTTGATGGGCTGTAGCCCTTTTCTGCCGTCATCTTTCTATGTTTCTATGTTTCTATGTAACATGTCTTTCATGGTTATATAATAACAGAGAAAAAAGTGGGAACGGACAATGAGCACTCCACCGAAGATCACTGATGTAAAACCAACTTGTTTATTTCAATGAAGGACACATACAAAAGCTGTGAACCCAATACAGCACTGTGTTTTGGCGTCAGAGAAACGCTTGCATCAGGGGTCTCTGTGGCGTTATAATTCACAGATATCAGGTCCGTAGATAAAACAAGGCTAGATTTAGCTAACACAACTTTGGGAGTTTTCAGCTTTGGCCCTTCCTCTCCCTGGGATGCTATCATCTCCTCCACATCCAGGGCTGCATACCAGCTCTTCATTTCAAAGCCAGGTTCAAGGGCAGGTGGAGTCACTATCAATCCTGCAGGGTCCTATAATCTGAGTCTAGCTGTCCTCCCTCAGCATATCCTCTTTTTCCCCACTACTAGAAATCTTTGATGCCTCATGAAACATTTAATTGTTGTACCTCTCATTCTCAGGGATTCTTATCAGTCTTGCCACCTCCTCTCTGTTTCTTTACTTCCTTCATGAGGGATTCAAGTTAAAGACAGCTTGTACATGGAACCACTCCCTCTACTTGGATAACATTTTCTGTCTACTTTAATCATCTTGTCTTCACTCTCTTCTTTCTAGCCAGCATCTATCCTCTCTCTGTCTTCCATGCAGCATCAGCCCCTTCCATCCACTTTCTACCCTCTCTCGCTTGCCCTTCCATCCACTGTCTGCCCTTTCCCCATTCCATAAGGTATCTTCCCTCTTTCTATGTTCCTTCCATAAAATGCCCCTTCTCTCCTTTGTACATGATTCATTTCAGCTTCACCCCCTCTCCATTTTTCTGTCTCCCCCTATGCTCTTCTCTTTTTCTGCCTTCCTTCCCACTCCACCCCATTCTCTGGCATCTCTATCTCCTTCACTTCCCTTCCCTTCCAATCCCATGCCCTGGCATCTCTCTCCCTCTATGCTGTGGCACCTCCTCTCCCTCCTTTGCTTCTTTCCTTTCCCTTCCTCCCTCCCTCCCTCGGAGTTGGCATCTCTGCTTCCTCTCCATTTTCCTTCTCCCTCCTTCCTTCTCTCTCCCTAATTGGGTGCAGCAGCAGCTTTCTCTTCCCCCTTCCCTGTGCAGCAGCATTTCTTCCCCTTCCCCTTCCCTGTGCAGCAGCATTTCTCCCCCTTCTCCCGTTCCTGTGCCAGCAACATTTCTCTCCCCTTTCCCCTTCCCTCATCCCTGTGTAGCAGGAGCATTTTCCTCCTTCCCCATTTCCCATGCAGCAGTATTTCTGCCCCTTCCCTGTGCAGCAGCAGCAGCAGCAGCAGCAGCATTTCTCCCCTCCCTCCCTCCCCTGTGCAGCAGCATTCCACCCCTCCCCCATGCAGCAGCATTAGCATTTTTCCTCTCCCCCCCTTCCCTGTGAAGAAGCAGCATTTCTTCTGTGCTTCCCTCCAGCAAGTGTTTCTGGCCAGCTCCCTTGTTGCCTGTTCAAAGTCGCAGAAGTTGGCTCCTCACGCAATCTGCGGCTGCATCAGAAGCCTTCTCTCTGATGTTGTGACATCAGAAGGAATGCTTCTGCAGCAGCCATGGATCATGCGAGGAGCCGATGCCCGTGACTTTGAACAGGCAGCAAGGGAGCCAGCAAGAAATGAAGCACTCGCCAGAGGGAAGCACAGAAGGAAGGAGGGAGAAGTCCGTGTTGGGACTCGAGAGGGAGCACAAGCTGGGCCTGCGGGTTGGACACTTCTGATCTAAAGGTTTGCTGCTGCTGCTGCTGATGATGATTAAGGAAAGCAGCAGTGGCAGAATAGGGAGGGTGCTTCCGGCAGCAGGCCCCCCTTGACCATTTCGGGCCCTAGGCCCATGCCTACTGGGCATACCCGTTAATCCATCCCTGATTGCAGTAGTCTAAGCGTGAGGTGATGAGAGTGTGGATAAGGGTTTTGGTAGTGTGTTCAGAGAGAAGAGGACAGATTTTGGTAATATTATAGAGCAGGAAGCAACAGGATTTGGCTGTTTGTTGGATCTGAACAGAGAAGGAGAAAGAGAAGTCAAAGATCACCCAGAGGTTGCGAGCAGACGAGACAGGGAGGAGGATAATTTATTCACAGAAATAGAGAATGGTGAGAAGGAGGAGGTGAGTTCATTTTTAGCCATATTCAGTTTGAGATGGCAGTGAGACATCCAAGCGGCAATGTCGGACAGGCAGGCTGAAATTCGGGCTTGAACTTCTGTAGAAATATCTGATGTGGAGAGGTAGATCTGGGAGTCGTCAGCATAGAGGTGATATTGAAAACCATGATAGGAGATCAGTGTACCAAAAGGATAAAGGCCAGTGCAGAGAAGCTTGTATCCTGGAGATGAATGCGTAGCTGCATGGATAGTGTGTTTATTTAAAGATATCTGGAGCCCATTGGATTCGTTTGTTAGAGACCATTAGAGCTTAGGATAGCTTCAAATTGTTTTATCTATTATTTTGATACTCTTCATGCACATCTAGGACGGGTTAGGGGTGTTTCATAAATTTGATGTAGTATTAAGTGCTGCTTGTTGATTTTCTTAAGATGTTTTGTTTTGCACTTTGTATAAATTGTTTTCATAAAACTAATAAACAGTTATAAAATGAAATGAAGATCATTTTGGCTTTCAGGACCAAGGGATTATTTTCCAAGGCCTGCTAAGCAGAAATGGTGTGCCTCTATCAAAGAAGGGGAAAAGAGTCTTCAGCAGCAGACTAGCTAACCTACTGAAGAAGGCTTTAAACTAGAATCATTGGGGCAGGATGATCAAAGCTCCCAGGTGAGTATAAGCCCTCAAGAAAGTGAATCACTAATTACCTCTACACAAATGGGAAAAAGAGGTAATGTCTGGAAAGCAGTATATGCTAATGCTCGAAGTATGAAAAACAAGTTTTTGGATCAAGAGGCTTTGATAGGAGAGGTTGAGTTGGATTTAAGAGCAATCGCAGAGACATGGTTCATGGAGGACTATGATTTGGATATAAAGTATTTATACTGGGCTATAATCTTTTTTTTTTTTAATTCTTTATTAATTTTCAAATCAAATACAAAAGTGCACAAATATACAATCAATTAATACAACAATCATCACTTACATCCAAACAAATCTATATATATAAAATCGGAGGTATGTATGTGTGTATGTATGTGTGTGTGTATGTGCCGCGATCACGCAAAAACGGCTTGACCAATTTGAACGAAAGTTGGTATGCAGATCCCTCACTACCTGGGGTGATATGTTCTGGAGGTCTCGCGGCCCACCTGCACACGTGGGCGGAGCTACAAACAGAAAATCAGATTTCACCCATTCATGTCAATGGAAAAAATGTAAAAAGCTACCATTCTCACAGTAATTCCTATATGGATCACGTAGCAAAACAAGAAGGCGCTATCCTTTTCCTGGATGCTTCTGGGGGTACAGGGAAAACATTTTTGACTAATTTAATTCAGGCCACAATCAGGGCTCAGGGAGAAGTTGCTCTTGCCATTGCTTCTTCAGGAATTGCTGCAACATTAATGGAAGGAGGCAGGACAGCCCATTCAGCACTCAAATTGCCACTTGACATTGTCAGGCAAGAAAATCCTACAAGCAACATAAGTAAGGCAAGTGGTTGTGCACAAGTGCTCAAAACATGTAAATTGATTGTATGGGATGAATGCACCATGGCTCACAAGAAAGCTCTTGAGGCCCTTCATGTCACTCTGAGAGATCTGAAAGGAAATGACAACCTGTTGGGAGGTACTTCTATGTGGAGATTTTCGTCAAACTCTGCCTGTCATCCCAAAGTCAACACCAGCTGATGAGATACATGCATGTTTAAAACATTCATTTCTGTGGAGACATGTGCAACAAATAACTTTACAACAAAACATGAGAGTAGATTTGGGGGATGAAAGTGCGCTAATTTTCTCAAACCAACTACTCGAAATTGGAGAAGGTAGATTACCAGTTGAGTCTTCTGGCAAAATAAAATTGGCTTATAATTTTTGTAATCTGGTGTCATCAGTTGCAGAGCTAAAAGATGCAGTCTATCCAGCAGTTAAAGAAAAATATATCAATTTTAACTGGTTGCGAGAGAGGGCCATTCTTGCTGCTAAAAATGAAGATGTCCATGGAATAAACAATCAACTACTTGCCATGTTACCAGGCGCAGTCACTGACTACAAGTCTATTGATACAGTAGTAGATGCTGATGAGGTCATCAATTTCCCAACAGAATTCCTAAACTCACTTGATCCAGCTGGATTACCACCACATCGTCTTTTACTTAAAGTGGGATCTCCAGTTATTTTACTTCGCAACCTTGACCCACCAAAACTTTGCAATGGCACAAGGCTTTGTGTAAAGAGGTTACTGGCCAATGTAATTGAAGCAACTATCTTAACCGGAAAGGGACAAGGTGAAACCGTATTTATCCCGCGGATACCACTTATTCCAACAGATCTTCCTTTTCAGTTTAAGAGATTTCAAATTCCAGTGAGACTTGCATTCTCTATCACGATCAACAAATCACAGGGACATACTATTACATACTGTGGAGTGGATTTAAGATCCCCCTGTTTTTCCCATGGACAACTCTATGTTGCTTGCTCAAGGGTGGGTTCACCCAAGAATTTATATGTTCTTGCTCCTGGAGGTGAAACTAAAAATGTTGTTTATAATCAAGTTTTGTGTTAGTTGTATTGTATTCATTTTGTCAAATATTTCACATTATAATTTGAATATTGTACTTTTTATAAAGCTGTAAAAAAATAATTTCATTCACCACTATAAAGTATCTTTATTTGAATCCATTTACAGTGTTATTGCTATAATTAAATACCCGTGCAACGCCAGGGCATCAGCTAGTAATGATATAAAGTACATTTCTCCCACCCCCCACCCCCACCCCCAACCTCCCTGGATGTGTGTAAAGATCAATTAGGAATTAAAGGCTTACTTAATCAATCAGTTTTTACAAATTCCGCTAATGGACCCCAAGTTTCTTTAAATTTATTATAATGTCCCAATTGTTCAGAAATCATTCTCTCATATCGATAAAATTGACACAAGATTTCCCACCAAAAGTTGAACTTCAGTCAGTCCCAGTTTTTCCAATTTTTTGTGATTAACTGCACAGCTACCTCTGTCATAAGAAGAAGTCTGTTCTTGCTTGCATTAATTGGACTCTTAGGTTTTAATAAAGTCTCAAATAACATTATGGGCTCTTTTTATGAAGGTGCGCTAGGGCCTTAACGCACGTAATAGCACGCCCTAATCTGGTGCGTGCGATAAAACCGCTAGCGCACCTTCGTAAAAGGAGCCCTATGTCATAAGATAATGGAATCGAAGCTTCCAATATAAGAACATAAGAATTGCCACTGCTGGGTCAGACCAGTGGTCCATTGTGCCCAACAGTCCGCTCATGCAGCGGCCCTTAGGTCAAAGACCAGTGCCCTGAGTCTAGCCTTATCTGCGAATGTTCTGGCTCAGCAGGAACTTGTCTAACTTTGTCTTGAATCCCTGGAGAGTGTTTTCCCCTATGACAGACTCCGGAAGAGCATTCCAGTTTTCTACCACTCTCTGGGTGAAGAAGAACTTCCTTACATTCGTACAGAATCTATGCCCTTTCAACTTTAGAGAGTGCCCTCTCATTCTCCCTACCTTGGAGAAGGTGAACAACCTGCCCTTACCTACTAAGTCTATTCCCTTCAGTATCTTGAATGTTTCGATCATGTCCCCTCTCAATCTCCTCTGTTCGAGGGAGAAGAGGCCCAGTTTCTCTAATCTTTCGCTCTACAGCAGCTGCTCCAGTCCCTTAACCATTTTAGTTGCTCTCTTCTCTGCTAATCAGTGTGATGGATGTGTTTGTTTTTGAGTGCAAATTAACTCAAAATACGGCTCGATAGTTGTCAAGCAAACATGCATTTATCATCCACCATCTACAGTTCTCTTTTTTTTTTTTTTTTTGCTTTAATTTCTGTCAGAGCTGGAAATTCAAGTTCACAAAGATAAAATCATCCAGACAGTAACAAAACCTTGATTGCTTTTTTACTCAAGTTAGGATAACTACTGTATAAAAAAAAAAAAAAAAGCTAAAATTACTTGCCGTTAGTTTTCAATGACCAATCACGTCAAAGAATGATGCTTGTCTGGGTGGTTGTATCCTTACACACACAGATGCTCATAACATTGAAAGACTCTTGCATACACAACGTATATGTCATCTATTCTAGAGTATACTTATGAAGGGAATTTAAAAAAATATAAAGTAAAATTCTGGAATCACTCGTGGCACACATGGAATCTCTTCAGAGCACAGCTCTGTGCTTTGGCACACAGTTTGAAAGACATTCTTTAAAGGGAAGTAAAATCCAGATGTCTCAACCTGTCCTCCTTTTTCTGGAGCCATATGGTAACCCTAGGTTTGACGCATGGAATCACATGGTAGTGCACATACTCAAATGTGGGGAGAGGGCCTGACTTAAGTGGGGATTCTGGGGGAGCTTCCATCAAGGGGGAGGCATTAGTAGGGTTATTAGATTTAATGTCAGTAAAATCCAGACCACCCCGGCCCGCTTAGTTCCTCCCATCCCTCCCTGTTATATCCCAACTCTACCCTCAGCCCCGCCCCCAGCCCCACCCCACTGCCTGTTCATTGGGCAGGAAGGCATCCATGCATGCACGGATGTGATGCAATGACATCATGCACATGCACGCATACGCTTAATGTCACCGAGTTGCATCCGCACATGTGCAGATGCCCCCTCCCAACACAATTTCTTTTCAAAACCTGGACAAAGAGCCGGGATTTGAAAAGCCGTCTGCACTTCCGGACATGTCCTCAACAGGAGGACATGTCTGGAAATCCAGACATCTGGTAACCCTAGGCATTAGGCTTTGCTTTGAAGAGTACTATAGTTGGGAGATGCTTCTTTCTGTCAGGGAGTAATGGCAAGGGGCTGTTGGAGGGGGTGAGACTGGGAAGGGCTGGAAATTGCTGTGGAGGTGCTGATGCAGATTAGGAGGTTGTCACAGAGGGAGTACTACCATTGGGAGTAAGCAAGGGCTTAAATGGCAGAAGAAGACATAGTAAGAGCATGAGGGGTTGGGATGAAGTGATAGACAGATGCCCTCACAGCAGGCACTTAGATAAGAACATAAGAATTGCCGCTGATGGGTCAGACCAGTGGTCCATCGTGCCCAGCAGTCCGCTCACGCGGCGGCCCTTAGGTCAAAGACCAGTGCCCTAAATGAGACTAGCCTTACCTTGCCATAGGTTTACATTCCAATGTCTTGGTTTCCCATATATGAAATAGGAATGCACATCTGTATTGTTGGTCCACCCACGACCACTCCATCTCCTTGTCCTTCCCACTCTTTGTTACCTATATGGAGGGGGGGGGGGAGAATGTGGCACAGTGGTTAAAAATACAGCCTCAGTACCTAAGGCTGTGGGCTCAAACCCATGCTGCTCCTTCTGACCCTGGGCAAATCACTTAATCTCCCTGTTGCCCCCAGTACATTAGATAGATTGTGAGCCCACTGGGACAGACAGAGGAAAATGCTTGAGTACCTAAATAAATTCATGTAAACCTTTCTGAGCTCCCTTGGGAGAACAGTATAGAAAATTGACTAAATAATAATGTGCTAAGCTCCCTCACATGCAAATGGCCCCTTTTCTGAACAAATTATTTATTTGAGAGGAAGAATAAGTCAATATATAACAACAAAACTTCCTTTGATAAAATAGTAGAAATAACTAAAGCCCTAGAATTAAAATAAATGGCTCAGTAATTTGAAACTGAATATTTAAATTGAAAAGGAGACCTTCAGTAATTAATCATTCAGTGCAGCAAAACTGCTGCTAATGAAATGCCAGAGGCATGCCATGTTGTATAGCTCACACTAGCTCATAGTAGCGTTAATTTAAATTACATCATTGGTCTCCAGTCCAAACAGTGCTATGTGTTAGTGTCCAACTACTACTAGTGTTTGGTTCAAATTGTTCATTCGTATAACAAGTGCCCATAGAATAATAATTCTAGCACTTATCTGCAATGAAAAACAAGTGGTTAAAGAAAGTTTGCAAAAATTACAATGGCCACAAGAATTGTGTGAGCCCTATGTTTGTCAAGATAGTTCTCAGTACTTCATACAAATTCTTTCTCCTACATTGTGCAACACAGGAAACTTGTTGAAAAAATAGATGTAGATCCAAGATGTTGATAAATGCTGTTAGCGCTATTGGGGATGTGGGCAAGAATCAAATGTATGAGCACACATATTTGTTTATCCAAAGGTACCCTTTTAGATCTTATAAGAAGACGTCAGAATTGGCATACAACACCCTCAAAATATGCACATTTAATAATCATTTAGTAAATGGGTCTTGTTAGTAGACTCACAGAAACATAGAAACATGATGGCAGATAAAAGCTAAATGGCCCATCCAGTCTGCCCATCCACAAAATTCACTATCTCCTCCTCTCCCCAAGATATCCCACATGTCTGTCTCATGCTTTCTGAATTCAGACACAATCTTTGTCTCCAACACCTCTACAAGGAGACTATTCCTTACATCTATCACCCATTCTGTAAAAAATTGTATTTCCTTTGATTACTCCTCAACCTACCACCTCTTAACTTCATCCTATTACCTCTCATTCCAGAGCTTTCTTTCAAATGAAAGAAACTCGCCTCATGTGTATTTATGCCATGTAGGTATTTAAGCATCTCTATCATATCTCCCCTCTCCCACCTTCCCTCCAAAGTATCTTTAAATATGTCCAAAAACGCCTTATGACAAAGACCACCAATTATTTTAGAAGCCTTCCTCTGGACTGACTCCATCCTGTTTATATTTTTATGAAGGTGCTGTCTCCAGAGCTGAATTCTAAATGAGATCTCACTAGAGTCTTATAAAGGGGCACCAATACCTCTCCCCATGCTCCCTAGCATCCTTCTAGCTTTTTCTTTGCATTTCAGCCAGATTGACCACCTTTTGATCATCACATATTAATCACACCCAAGTCCTGCTCCTCTTTCGTGCACAAAAGTTCTTCACCCCCTAAACTGTACCATTCCCTCAAGTTTTTGCAGCCCAAATGCATGACCTTGCATTTTTCTAGCATTGAAACTTAGCACTTTCTAAAGTTAAAAGGGGATAGATTCCGTACAAACGTAAGGAAGTTCTTCTTCACCCAGAGAGTGGTAGAAACCTTGAACGCTCTTCCAGAGGCTGTTATAGGGGAAAACACCCTCCAGGAATTCAAGACAAAGTTAGACAAGTTCCTGCTGAACCAGAACATACACTGATAAGGCTAGACTCAGGGTACTGGTCTTTAACCTAAGAGCCGCTGCGCGAGTGGACTGCTGGGCACGATGGACCACTGGTCTGACCCAGCAGCGGCAATTCTTATGTTCTTATGCTGAGGATTGGATTTGTAAATTAATGCCCTATCTAAATCTGCCTCTAAAGGCATTTCCCCACTTTGTATCTATGGGGAAACATCCATAGTACATCTAGCCTTTGGTACAGAGAAATTTAGAAGAGGGATGTTTTTCCTAATACTTTTAGTTTGAAAATTCAATAGCCAACAGCTCTAGTTTTTTTTATTGGGAAGGATAGCTGTAATTCTTTTTCTAAGAGCAGGTTAGACAAATGTTTTAGAAGATATAGGTGCCTAGTATGCTGCCTGAAGACAAGACAATAAACTAAATGACCTTTTAAGGTCCCTTCAGCTCTCTTATTGTATGATTCCATATAAAATTATTAGTCTGCGTTTGACATCCAATCTTATCCAAAGGAAGAAAACCAGAAAGCTGTTTTGCTTTGTATCTATGCTACTTGCATCCATCACACAGTAGCACCATTGCATTCCTTGATACACCATGGACAGAATAGCTGTCATCGTATGAAATGCGCTTGGATTCAACAATATTGTTTTTGCCCGAAAATAAATTCTCTATAACAGTAGTACGTTGGGCATTAAGCCATATAGGTTAGAGTTCCAAAGCGATGTACAATAAGATTTCCAGTAGGATTTACAATACTTAGGCAACTAGTCCAAAGCCAAGTTCAGCAGAAATATGTTATTTTGTAGTCTGCCTTATTCATTCTCACTTTAAATCGGAAACCAAGATTGTTGAAATGTATTTGCATGAGTGGCTTTGTAGGAAATGTAAAATTATACTTTACAAGACCTTATTAAAAATAACTACAGCAAAAGGGGATATGTGAAGACCCAATAAAGTTCAAACCCCATCCTGTAAGCATATCATACTGTTAATTACTAATATATTTTTTTTTAATTCTTTATTCATTTTTCCATCTTCCACCAAGTATACAATATTACTTAAACTGAATCATACACATCACTTGAAATTCTTTCTAATATCATCTAAATACATAAATTTACCCTCTCCCCCACCCTCCCTTTTCACAGATATTATAATCTAAATTCAATATACATATGCTATATTCACAAATACTGATTAAACCTATATTATAACTATATACCCCCTCCCATAATTATAATTATACTTTCAATGTAAAAAGGTGTCTAATGATTAGACACCTTTTTACATTGAAAGTATAATTACTAATATTAATGTATAATCGTTAATATTAATAATAATTAATATTAATGATTATACATACATGGCATTAATAATATTAATATTAATGATGTTTATGGAAGGAGCAAAAATAGATCCTTTCCAAAAGTGAAAGTTTCAAGTTTAATAAAATTGCAATTTAAAAAAATCAAAGTGATGTACAGTAAAATGTAGGGAAGACAGACAAAACAATTGGGAACAAAAACATGGACAAACATGACTTATTAGATGTGAAAGGGATGGGGGGGGTAGAGAACTGCAATTGTGATAGGAAAGAAAACAATTAAAAGACAGAACATTAGGACAGGGAGAAAGAGAATAATCAAAGCCTCTTAAAAAGCTTAACTGTCGAAAGCGTCTTTATACAGAAAGTTTTTAGTAATCCTTTGAATTTATCTAATGCCTTTTCTTCCCTCAATTGTTTTGGCAGCGAATTCCAAGTTTGCAGGGCTACAACTGAAAACATAGTATGCCTCCAGGTATTAATGCATCTTAAGGATGGGACTGGCAGGATCACAGAAGCAAGAACAAGTATCCTCACAAGCCTCAAGAGTAGCCAACTGGTATAACCACACAGTAAAGGAAAAACTGCATTCATCTTCCAAAAGTAATGGCATAGCTGCATCAGACTTTTAAGAATAGAGTAATCTACCTGGGGCAGGGCTATGCATTTGTTAGCAATCATTTGGTTATTTGGATGCCTAAAAATTTTTAGGAACCACAAATCATTTGGATACACATATTTCAGAACAGGAGTACCATCTATTTGCAAGCTATAGTGCCCTTAAAATCCATATGTACAAAATGAATTTGTGAGACAAACCCCCCCAAAAGCACATAAACGTTTAGGGCTCCTTTTACTAAGCTGCGATAGCGTTTTTAGCGCACACAGAATTTTAGCGTGCGCTAAACCTGCACTACATGGCTAGAACTAACGCCAGCTCAATGTCGGCGTTAACGTCTAGGGCACGTGGCAATTTAGCGCGCGCTAGGTGTGCGCTGAAACTGCTAGCACAGCTTTGAAAAAGGAGCCCTTGGAAAAAGTTGAGATAATTTTTTTTCTTTGGTTATGTATATGCACATTGAAGACCAATAGGAGTATATAAGATTAATTAATATGCTCTTCAGAGTTAGATTATCAAAATACCAGCATATGTCTTGTAAAATATACAAAATATTATCAAAAAAAATAAAATTTCTTATCATTTTAAATATATAATGTGAAAAGTGCTCAGTGCCCTTTGTCTCCTGCACGTACGGTGCTGCTAAGAGAACAGGTTTGGGACCATCAGAGCACTCCTCCGTCCCAATACAGATATATTACTACAACGACTATTTCAATGTTGCTATTATATCTCTGCTACCTTCATTGATATAATTGAATTATTGAAAAATAGTAGCACTTATCTTGTGTTCAAAGTAACCGGTCTTGTTCATTCAGTGTAACTATGTAGCGGACCGGCAGCGAATTTTCTTTTTTTTTGTATCTTTTCTATTGTGCTTCAAAGTGGTTCGTGCGTGCTCTTAAAATGTGCATAACTTGGCTGCTCCTGTACTCAGAACCAAGTTTCACCCGAGAGTGGCTGCTATATTTTACAATACAGTTATACTATCCCCAATACAATATTGTGATGTAGTCTTCTGCTTTATATTAAAACTTTAAGTGAGGTGGATCGATACTGGCGGTTGTGGGAGGACCCTTGAAACAGCGGTGTGCAAAACACGTCGGTTCCAACCTTCCCAAACCGAGCTATTTAATTAAAGAATGAATGGAGCAAAGATTGATGAATTTAAAACCAGCTATGTAAAGCTAAGTTTTTAAAGATTTATTTATTTATATATCTTTAAATTTTCATGAAATTTGCAAAAGATTAATGGATTAAGCACTTTTCATGGCTGAGCAGAGTACTTGTAGCACGAAGCATGGTGCACTTTACAATGAATAAAGAAAAAATGATTTAAATAGTATGAAGGAGCCGATGAGGAAATTACCACATAAAGCTTACCGCTATGAAAGATATTTGATATGGTAGAGTGGTGGGGCTGAGGCTCATAAATTTACTTTTTAAATTCTTTAAAATTTTTTGGTGGCTTAGAGTATATATAACTGAAATCTGGTATATTTTACAAGACATAGTAACACAGTAACATAGTAGATGACGGCAGATAAAGACCTGAATGGTCCATCCAGTCTGCCCAACCTGATTCAATTTAAATTTTTTAATTTTTTTCTTCTTAGCTATTTCTGGGCAAGAATCCAAAGCTCTACTTGGTACTGCGCTTGGGTTCCTACTGCCGAAATCTCCGTTAAAACCTACTCCAGCCCATTTACACCCTCCCAGCCATTGAAGCTCTCCCCAGCCCATCCTCCACCAAATGGCCATATACAGACACAGACCATGCAAGTCTGCCCAGTACTGGCCTTAGTTCAATTTTTAATATTGTTTTCTGATTCTAGATCCTCTGTGTTCATCCCACAGTTATTTGAACTCAGTCACAGTTTTACTCTCCACCACCTCTCTCGGGAGCGCATTCCAGGCATCCACCACCCTCTCCGTAAAGTAGAATTTCCTAACATTGCCTTTGAATCTACCACCCCTCAACCTCAAATTATGTCCTCTGGTTTTACCATTTTCCTTTCTCTGGAAAAGATTGTGTTCTACGTTAATACCCTTTAAGTATTTGAACGTCTGAATCATATCTCCCCTGTCTCTCCTTTCCTATAGGGTATACATATTCAGGGCTTCCAGTCTCTCCTCATACGTCTTCTGGCGCAAGCCTCCTATCACTTTCATCACCCTCCTCTGGACCGCTTCAAGTCTTCTTATGTCCTTTGCCAGATATGGTCTCCAAAATTGAACACAATACTCCAAGTGGGGCCTTACCAATGACCTGTACAGGGGCATCAACACCTTCTTCCTTCTACTGGCTACACGTCTCTTTATACAGCCCAGCATCCTTCTGGAAGCAGCCACTGCCTTGTCACACTGTTTTTTCGCCTTTAGATCTTCGGACACTATCACCCCAAGGTCCCTCTCCCCATCCGTGCATATCAGCTCCCTTCCAATTATTAATCCCCAAATGCATTACTCTGCATTTCTTTGCATTGAATTTTAGTTGCCAGGCATTAGACTATTCCTCTAACTTTTGCAGATCCTTTTTCATATTTTCCACTCCCTCTTTGGTGTCTACTCTGTTACAAATCTTGGTATCATCTGCAAAAAGGCACACTTTTCCTTCTAACCCTTCAGCAATATCACTCAGAAACATATTGAACAGGATTGGCCCAATACCGAACCCTGAGGGACTCCACTACTCACCTTTCCTTCCTCCGAGCGACTTCTATTAACCACCACCCTCTGGCGTCTGTCCGACAGCCAGTTTCTAACCCATTTCACCACTTTGGGTCGTAACTTCAGCCTTTGAAGTTTGTTCAACAGCCTCCTATGAGGAACTGTATCAAAGGCTTTGCTGAAATCTAAGTAAATTACATCTAGCATATGTCCTCGATCCAGCTCTCTGGTCACCCAATCAAAAAATTCAATCAGGTTCATTTGGCACGATACAAATCAAAACTGGCCTTACACTTTCTTCGGTGTTCTCATACTTAAGACCAAAACATCAAGCCAAAACAAAAACGTCTTAAGATCTATATCTCACAGATCTCAATGGTGCAACTTGTATGAATCAAACTTTATACATACAATATAAGCACCAAAATCGGCATCGGTCTCATAAATACTTTCAAATAGAAAAGTGCTTTTAGAGTAAAAAGATTCTCATCTTAGTCTACGCAGATGGGTGTAAGCACTCCGATTAACGCAGGGAACATGAGTCTGTTGACTAAAGGGGGAATTCCTTGATACGGCCCTTGTGGGTGAAACATAGTTCTATGTCGCTTACCCCCATCCGCGTAGACTAAGATGAGTATCTTTTTACTTTAAAAGTTCAAAAAAGCGTGGGATGAACAGAGAAGATCTAGAATCAGAAAATAATATTAAATATTGAACTAAGGCCAGTACTGGGCAGACTTGCACGGTCTGTATATGGCCGTTTGGGGGAGGATGGGCTGGAGAGGGCTTCAATGGCTGGGAGGGTGTAGATGGGCTGGAGTAGGTTTTGACGGAGATTTCAGCAGTGGGAACCCAAGCACAGTACCGGGTAGACTAGATAGACCATTCGGGTCTTTATCTGCCATCATCTACTATGTTACTATGTTTTTCTATTTGAAAGTATTTAAAGTAGAAAATAATTTGAAATATTTAAAGTATTTATGAGACCAATGACGATTTTGGTGCTTATATTATAAGTATAAAGTTTGATTCATACCAGTTGCACTGCTGAGGTCTTTGAGATATAGAGCTTAAGACTTTTTTTGTTTTGACTTGTATATTTTACAAGACATATGCTGGTATTTTGATAATATGTATATGCACAACCTTATCCACTGATGCCTGCTCCTTTGCTGCGGCCTTGTTTTCATTCATCATTTAAAATGATCACTTTGCTGCATCATTGTATGAATCCACACCTTACGCTCCAGCCCGAGGGTATCATTTGCTGCTAGAAGCAGCAAACATGCAAAGCACTGGATCCTCAGACCCCCTAGACATATAACTTTGGTTGATTGATTGCATGTACATACATACACACACATGAGAGTAAATGAAAAATTAAAGGCAATTGTTAAATTATGTGATAAATGGAACAGAGCTAGTAAAATGCAACATATGTATTCATACATTCCCTGTTGCATAGTTCGTCCATGCACAGTGTAGCACTTGGCCTTGTGGCAGCCACAAGGTCAGAAACATTAATGCTCCATTGCAAGATTGTACCACCGAAGAACATGAAGTACTACTACTATTAATTACTAAACTAAACTAAACCTTAAGTTTGTATACTGCATCCTCTCCACGGACGTAGAGCTCGGCACAGTTTACAGGAATTGGGATAGAAAGGAACTACAATGAAGATTAAAGGTCAGAGTAAGAAGAATATTTAAAGGGCTTAGTATGCCAGAGACGGAGTAAGTATCACATTTTTGAGAATAATCAGGTTTTCAGATGCTTGCAGAAAAGTTGGAGAGAGCTCAGGTTCCGAAGAGGGGAGGTAAGGTTGTTCCAGAGCTCAGTGATTCTGAAGGGTAGGGAGGTCCCTAGTTTTCCTGCATGGGAAATGCCTTTTAATGAGGGGAAGGATAGTTTTAATTTGTGGGTGGGTCTGGTGGTAATAGGGTTTGGGGAGTTCCAAGAAAGTGGGATAAAGGGAGGGAGGATGCCGTGAAGGATTTTGAAAGCTAGACAGGGGCATTTAAAGTGGACCCTGGCAATTATCGGAAGCCAGTGAAGCTTGGACAAGAGCGGAGAGACATGGTCTGAATCCGCTGAAGTCTGTGAAGGTTTTTCTTAGTTAGGTTTAAGTAGATAGAGTTGCAATAATCCAATCTGGAAAGGATGATGGATTGGACAAGGACGGAAAAGTGTTTTTGATGGAAACAGGATCTTACTTTCCTCAGCATGTGGAGGCTGAAAAAGCATTTTTTTACTGAGGAATTGAGGTGGTCGTTGAAGGACAATGTAGAGTCAATGATGATGCCCAGGACCTTGCTTGAGAACTCAAGCTGCAGAGTGGAGCCAGAGGGCAGTGGGATGGAGGTGGGTAGTTGGTCAAGTTTTGGGCCGAGCCCAAAACTTAATTAATTATTTCTATAGTGCTACCAGATGCACGCAGCGCTACACAGAGTCACAAAGAATAAGAAAACAGCCCCTACTCGAAAGAGCTTACAGACAAGACAGACAAACAGGATGTGATAGATACTGTTAAGGGGAACAGTTAATCAGTGGGCTGGGTTGGAGAGCAGAGGAGTAAGGTTAAGAATTGAAAGCTATATCAAAAAGGTGGGTTTTCAGTCTGCTTTTAAACAAGGGAACAGAAGGGACTTGGACAAATTCGGGTAATTTATTCCAGGCATAGGGGGCAGCTAGATGAAAGGAACGAAGTCTGGAATTGGCAGTGGAGGAGAAGGGTAACGCTAAGAGTGACTTAACTGAGGAATGAAGTTCTCTGGGAGGTGTATAAGGAGAGAGAAGAAAGGCGAGATATTGAGGGACAGCAGCATGAACACACTTGTAGGTAGGCAATAAGATCTTGAACTGTATGTGATGGCATATAGGGAGCCAGTGAAGTGACTTAAGGAGAGGGGTGACATGAGCGTAGCGAGGTTGGTAGAAGATGAGTCGTGCAGCAGAGTTTTGCACAGATTGCAAGGGGGAGAGCTGACACTGTGGGATACCAGTTAGGAGTAGATTGCAGTAATCTAAGCATGAGGTTATGAGAGCTTGGACAAGGGTCCGAGTAGTGTGCTCAGAGAGGAAGGGGTGATATTGAAGAGATAGAGCGACAGGTCTTAGCAGCTTGTTGGATATGCATAGAAAATGAGAGGTCAGAATCGAAGACCACTCCAAGGTTGCGAGCAGAGGAGACTGGAACAATGACAGTATTGTTTACCGAGATGGAGACAGGAGGAGGAGCAGAGGGTTTAGGAGGAAAGAGGAGCAGCTCAGTCTTAGACATATTTAGTTTCAGATGACAGCAGGACATCCAGGCAACAATGTCAGCCAAACAAGCAGAGACTTTTTCCTGGATTTTAGGTGAAATTTCAGGTGTAGAGAGATTGATCTGGGAATCATCAGCATATAGGTGATACTGGAAGCCATGGGAGGAGATGGGCACCGAGGGAAGAGATGTAGAGAGAGAAGAGGTCCTAAGACAGAACCCTGAGGTACACCAACCGCTAATGGGGTAGCAGCAGAAGAGGACCCACCAACACATACACTAAAGGTGCGTTGGGAAAGGTAAGCGGTCAACCAGGAGAGGACAGATTCACAGAATCCAAATGAGGACATCATATCAAGGAGTAAGCTGTGATTTACAGTATCAAAGGCAATAGACAGGTCAAGAAGGATAAGGACAGAGTAAAAGCACTTAGATCTGGCCATGAGCAAGTCACTGCAGACTTTAGTGAGGGCAGTCTTTGTGGAGTGTTGGGGGCAAAAACCAGATTGTAGTGTGCTTTCTTTTGGCAGGGAGGGGGAACCATCGGATATTGACACAGTATGGACATAGCACCATGAATCACTGAAAGTTTTATGAGCGGGTAGAAAGGTTTAAAGCAGGAAGAATAGGTGTAACAGATGAAGGCCATTCTGGTTACCCATCAACATCATGCACAAAAGAGCACATTGACAAGGTAGATTACTTAATTAGAGAAGACCAATGGGTAACAGTGTCTAAATTGGCTGCAGATTTGGATTTCAGCTATGGATCTGCATTTGCCATAATGCAGAATGAAATGGGATGCAGGAAAGTCTGCGCATGATGGATTCCCAAGCAGCTTACTGATTTGCACAAGCAATAGTGTGTGGCAGTTGTAACTTAGTTCCTGAGACAGTATGAAGAAGATCCAAGTATTCTGGAGAGAACTGTCACTGGTGATGAGACATGGGTATATCATTGCAACCCGGAGAGCAAAAGACAAAGCATAATGAAGAAAAGGAAGTGGTACTCACCTGGCCTTGGGAGCAACCGGAAAACTTCTCTGCAGGAATGCAGAAGCTAGTTGAACGATACAACAAATGTGTCATCTTGCAAGGGGGACGATGTGGAAAAGTGATATATTCAATTGCTCACAGTTACTTCTATTAAAACCGTTAAATGTATTTTGCCTTTATACATGTTAACAGGTCACCGTTACCTCTATCCTGATAGCACCCGCTGCCTGCCACGGTCCACTGTATTCCTTCTGCCATTAGTGCTAGCGAATAAACCAGAGCACTGTCAGAAGGCTAGCCAATTCCAATCTTTCCCGGTCTCTTCAGTCCCTGCTACACTGGAACAGCTATGTAACTTCCTATTCCGGTGTAGCAGGGACTGAAGAGACCGTGAGAGGCTGGAGCTGGCTAGCCTGCCAGCAGTGCTCTGCTTTAATCGCTAGCACTGCTGGCAGGCCATGAAAGGTTGTAGGGAGGGATGGAAGCAGGAAGAGGAGAGAGAGACATGACCTTACCATTGGGGGAGGGAGGAAGGAGAGAGATCTGACTGTGAGGGTAGTCACCACAGGACTTGGCTGCGCGGTCAGGGACTCACAGTTAGAGAATGACAAGGTGGTAGATACCCGCGGTTAGCCATAGGTAGCCATGGGTAACCCGCCAAAATGGTGGGGGGGGGGAAACGTGCTCACTGCGGGCACAGGGACAAGGCCATCCACCATCCCATGGAGCGGTGAATGGCTTTGTCCCCGCAGTTAAGGGAGGGAAGGCACGCAGTCACCTATTGCGCGTGGCCCCCTCCCTACCTCCGGCCAAATCTATCTCCCTCCCCCCTTACCGTTGCAGCTCTTTAGAAAATAAACTGAAGCTGGCGAAGCCTACCTGTGCCAAACTGGCAGGGCAGCTTAAGCAGGCTTCGCCGGCATCAGTTTCTTTTCTAAAGCGCCACGAAGGTAAGGGGGATGGAGGTAGATTTGGACGGAGGTAGGGAGGGAAGGGACCACTTGCCTTCCCTCCCTTAAGTTTCTTTACGCCGCGAAGGTAAGGGGGAGGGAGGAAGTTTCTCAAGCCACTGAAGGGCAGTGAGGTGGCATGAGAGAAGGGTGGATGCTGCGGGGACGGGGTGGTGAAGGGAACGGCGGGGACGGGACGGTGAAGGGGATGGCGGGTTCAGGGACGGGGCGGTGAAAGGGATGGTGGGGACGGGGCGGTGAAGGAGACGGTGGTCCAGTGACTGGGCAGTGACGGGGACAGATTTTTTTCCCCGTGTCATTCTCTACTCACAGTAACAGCAGCAGTCAGTATCAGAGCACACACATGGAGACTCCTGGTCAGTGGCAATGCAAGGAGAGACAGGGGCGGATTCTACAGGCACCTTCCTCGTGGGTACCACCGGTGCCTCTTCATCTCTCTCTCTCACACACACACCCCTCTTTAAATGTTTACCAGCATGAGTTGCATCTTCCACCTGCTGCTTGCAACAGCCTCGTCTCCCTTCTGACATCATGTCCTGGTCCCACGGCCAAGATATGACTTCAGAAGGGAGCCGAGGCTGGCATGAGCAGCAGGTGGAAGATATTTTGTAGGGAGCATAACAGGGGTGAACTATGGACATGGAAGCATTATTCAGCTAGGGCACTGACATTAGCACATGTTAAATGAATAACTCGACAATGCTAGAGCCCTTAACACCTTCTAAATAGAAGGTAGTAAATGCTCCTACATTAATATTTTTGTGCACAGCCAGATATTCAACTTATGGAAAAATGCTTATTTTTATGGGCCATGCTATAAATGGTCTTGGGACCTGATTCTATATATAGCACTGCCTAGAATGGTGCTTAGAGCAATTCTATAAAAGGCATGTGCCATATGTATTGGGCAGCTCCCACAACACAACACTATTAACTAGAGAGAGACAAACTTGCTTCTCTCAACTGTTCCCCTCCCTTTCTGACTCCAACTGCCTTCTGTGCTTTTCTCTACACTGTTTATCAAGCTGAAAAAAAAAACCTCTGACTCTTTCAAAAGAGCCAATAGTAACTCTCTGTTCTTGGCAGTGGGAGGAATTCACACAAAGTGCATGATAGCTTCATGGTTGCTATGACATCAGGGGCCTACTTGCTGAATCTGTGCACTTAGAGTCAGTGAGCAGAGAAACAGATTCAGGGAGCATAGGAATCCACCCTCCTCACTGTACTTTGAAAGATGCAACAGACATGGGAATCCCTCTCCTCTTATGTACAATGGCGCATTACGATGGTATGTGTCACTTACATCTAGGCATACCCATTTAGGCCAAGAAAAATAAGAGTGCTTAACTTTTAGGAATGCCCATGCTCCTCCCCTGGCCATGCCTCCTTTTGAGATTCAATCACTAGAACTGATTCACACCACATTATAGAATGTGCTTACCAAGTTATGCGCATAACATCTAATTAGTGCCCATTAGCATCAGTTATGAGTGTCAATTGCCAATTATCAGTGCTGTTTGGTCTTGTTAAATAATTAAGGGCTTTGCGACCCCTTTACTATCAAATTTCCCTCCGGCCTGATTCACTTACCTCTCCTGCGAGCCGCTTCAAATCCATGCATGCAAATGAGGTGAAACGCATGCAAAATAGGCTGGGATGCAATTCATAACACCAAATTTCAGATCTGACTGGGCTAGCCGATCACCTGAAGAATGCTGGGGTCCAGTTGAAAACGTCTTTCTGACTGGAAGCCCTGCTCTCTGCCCTGCAATCTCTCCTGCCTGCTCACCCTGAATGCCGCCCTGCTTCTTATCTTCTGCTGCTCGTCCTGCATGCCACCCTGCCTGCCTCGATCTTCCCCAAATCTCTCCTGCCACATCGCTGTTCTCCTGCCCTTCCCTGCCCTGCGAGCCCATGGTTTTAACCCGCGGGTTTAAAGCGGGTTAAAACCATGGGCTTGCAGGGCTAAAAACTAACAAAAAAAAGTTTTAAGTTAAAAAAATGGTTGCGTCTCGAACGGGCATGCACAACAGCGATCTGTGGAGGCAGATGGGGGTGTTCATCCGATCGCCCCATCTGCATATTTGTCATTCCTGAATTAGTCGGACCTGCCTGGATCGGGCCCAATTGGGCAGGTTAGTGAATCTGGGCATAAGTCATGTGTGCAAATTGGCTGCAGTACCGGGTTTGTGAACACAACGCATGGTGCTATATACAGAATTGGGGGTTAGTGTGCAAGAAAGCCTCACATCAGGATGCACCAAGGCCATTTGCTAGGGCAGATTATTAAAAGAGCCCCATGGTTAGTGCATCCACATGAAGATTGTGGCCACTCTAAAATCAGGATTTTCATGTAGATGCTATTTCCACCTGCCTGTGCCAGTAGTTCTATGTGGTAACTATGCACATGGTTTCTAAAATCATGTTTTTTTCTATTAAAAGTCCAGATCTGCTGTGGGAGGATGCAGGCAGGCAGTGCTTGGCTGTAGAGAGCTTGACTATTAACATTGTTTGATTAATTAGACCTTGGGCCCAAGGAATCCAGTATTTCTGATTTATTTTTTTTTTATTTAAAAATAGAGAACTGCAGTAGGACCCAGCGTAAAGCGAGAGCAAAAAAAGCTTGGGCTTTTAGGTTATCCTTCTTTCTCTTTTGGGACTAGAAAGGCTGTGCTCGTAAAGACTTTGAAGAGCCCAAATGCATGTATCCATCATGCTGGGTTCATCTGAGAAACCGCCGATATTAACTGAATGAGTGAACAAGAACTGAGGACAGAAAGAGCCAAGAGTGGTAATCCTCTTGAGTGAAACAACAAAGGAAATTTAAGCTTTGGCTAGAAATAAACACTGTAAGTGAAAGAGACTTTTGCAAACCCCACAATTCTGTCAATAGGCATTTTGCTTGCTGAATCAACAAATCAAATGCTTATTCATATTACATAATGAATGGTTTTGACTTTAGGTTTTAATTGATAAACACTTTTGATGCAAAAAAATTTAAAATACAGTATATAATCAAATATAAGCTGAGATAATATTTTTCCCCTAGAAAGGGGTAGAAAAATGTAAATTCAAGTATAAACCAAGAGGGGCATTTTCAAAACATACCTCTAAGTCCAATTTGGACGTATGGCGCTAGATGTCCAAAGTCAGCAGTAAGAAAATGCCTATTTTTGAAAGGCAAACCATCATACATCTAAAAATAATATTTATTTGAAAATCCTCTATCTGAACATCCAGCCTATGAGTGGGTCAGGAAGGGGTGCATAGTCATGCTTGGTGGAAGGGGGAGGGAAGGCTATTGGGATGCCCAGACCACCAGGACATCTATCTTTATACTACAATTTCGACCAAAATTTTTTCTGAGCTCCAAACGCCCAGAACAAGGCCAATTGGATGTGTGAGGGGCCAGTCCTATAATGGACTGGCCACCCAGACTGACAACAGAGCAGTGGAGCACCTTAGAGGGCACTGCTGTGAAGTTCACATAAAGGGTGCAAGATAAACATCTCACCAGAACTCTCTTATAGGTTATGATTAGCCCCTCAAAACACCACCAAAACCCACTATACCCACCTGTCTATAACCCCAATAGCCCTTATGCTGCAGGTGGCATCTATATTGCAGTAGAGTAGGATTTGGGTGGGGGGTGATGATGGGCTCACATTTTTCACTATGAATGTAGTGGTTAGAGTGGTTTATGGGACTTGCTACTCCTCTCTATGGTTTACTAGCCCACCCACCTCTGTGGGCTTTCCTATACCAGGTGTTGATGTTCTGGAGACAGGTATGTACATTTGTATTCTGATATTTGCGGGTGTGAGGGGGTCCAAGAACACCAGGGGAGTGTGGGGGTGTCTTACCTTGATGCAGTGGTCATCTGGTCAGTTTGGGCACCTTTGTGGCATCTAGACCCTTCTAAAACAGATCTAGTTCCAAACGTGTAAGTTCTGTCCAGGATATCTTGCAAAATGTTTGATTATCGCTGTAAGACGTCCATGTCTAGCCCGCCCCTGAGACTGCTCAAAGCCCGGCCATAACGTGCCTCCACCACACCTATCTTGTACTCTGAGCTTACAGAGGCAGGAAGGAATGGGCTTGAGATAAAGAAGGGCCTGTACTATCATCCACCTGGGCAAGCCGCAGCAAAGGATGAAGACATGAAAGCCGAGATGAGGCGAGAATGCAAAAGCGGTAACACGATTGTTATGGGAGACTTCAACTATCCCTGGACAGACTGGAGTCTTGGAAACTCAAAATGCACTAGGAAGACCGGTTTCCTGGAGGCTATACAGGACTGCTTCATGGAGCAGCTTGTCAGAGAACCGACGAGAGGGATTGCCATCCTGGACCTAATCCTCAATGGGCTAAGAGGACCTGCAAAAGAAGTGGAAGTAGTGGGACTGTTGGGAAACAGCGACCACAATATGATCAAGTTCAAAGTTGAAGTAGGAATATCGAAGGGGAAGAGAACCACAGCGACAACTTTTAACTTCAAGAAAGGAAACTACGAAGAGATGAGAGTAATGGTAAGAAAAAAACCTAGGAACAACTCAAGGAAATTGCAGACTGTAGAGCAAGCCTGGTCTTTATTTAAGGACACGTTGAGCGAAAAGCAAAATCTGTATATCCCCAGATTTAGGATACAAAAAGAACTGAACAAAAGACCCAGCGTGGATAACTAAAGAAGTGAAGAAAGCGATAGGAGACAAGAAACATTCATTCCGGAAATGGAAAAAAGGACAAAACCGGGGAGAACTGGAAAGAGCATAGGAAGCATAAAAAAGAATGTCACCATGTAGTTAGAAGAGCAAAAAGAGAATATGAAGAGAGGCTAGCCAGGGAAGCAAGAAATTTCAAACCATTCTTCAGATATGTTAAAGGGAAGCAGCCGGCAAGGGAGGAGGTGGGACCGCTGGATGACGGAGATAGGAAAGGAGTGGTGAAGGAGGAAAAATAAGTGGCGGCTAGGCTAAACATGTTCTTTTCGTCAGTTTTTACAAAAGAGGACACATTCAGCGTGCTGGAACCAGAAAAAAATCTTCAAAGGAGATCAAGCGGAAATATTAACATCCATGGAGGTAAGCCTCGAAGATGTACATAAGCAGATAGATAGATTAAAAACTGACAAATCCCTTGGCCTGGACGGAATCCACCCCAGGGTACTGAAAGAACTAAAGGAGGAAATAGCGGAACTACTACAGCAGATTTGTAACCTACTGTAGTAGTTCCGCTATTTCCTCCTTTAGTTCTTTCAGTACCCTGGGGTGGATTCCGTCCAGGCCAAGGGATTTGTCAGTTTTTAATCTATCTATCTGCTTATGTACGTCTTCGAGGCTTACTTCCATGGATGTTAATATTTCCGCTTGATCTCCTTTGAAGATTTTTTCTGGTTCCAGCACGCTGAATGTGTCCTCTTTTGTAAAAACTGACAAAAAGAACATGTTTAGCCTAGCCGCCACTTCTTTTTCCTCCTTCACCACTCCTTTCCTATCTCCGTCATCCAGTGGTCCCACCTCCTCCCTTGCCGGCTGCTTCCCTTTAACATATCTGAAGAATGGTTTGAAATTTCTTGCTTCCCTGACTAGCCTCTCTTCATATTCTCTTTTTGCTCTTCTAACCACATGGTGACATTCTTTTTTATGCTTCCTATGCTCTTTCCAGTTCTCCAGAATATGAAGAGAGGCTAGCCAGGGAAGCAAGAAATTTCAAACCATTCTTCAGATATGTTAAAGGGAAGCAGCCGGCAAGGGAGGAGGTGGGACCGCTGGATGACGGAGATAGGAAAGGAGTGGTGAAGGAGGAAAAAGAAGATTTGTAACCTATCCCTGAAAACAGGCGTGATCCCGGAGGATTGGAAAATAGCTAATGTTACACCCATCTTTAAAAAAGGATCAAGAGGTGTCCCGGGGAACTACAGACCGGTAAATCTGACTTCAGTTCCGGGGAAGATGGCGGAAGCGCTGATAAAAGACAGCATCGACGAGCATCTAGAAAGGAATAAACTGGTGAAAACAAGCCAACATGGCTTTTGCAAGGAAAGATCATGCCTAACGAACTTATTGCACTTCTTCGAAGGAATTAACAAACAAATGGACAAAGGGGACCCTCTAGACATCGTATACTTAGACTTCCAAAAAGCCTTTGATAAGGTACCCCATGAATGCCTACTATGGAAACTGAAGAACCATGGGGTGGAAGGAGAAGTACATAGATGGATCAAAAATTGGTTGGTGGGTAGGAAGCAAAGGGTAGGAGTGAAGGGCCACTACTCTAACTGGAGAAGGGTCACGAGTGGTGTTCTACAGGGGTCGGTACTCGGGCCGCTGCTGTTTAATGTATTTATAAATGATCTAGAAACAGGGATGAAGTAGGAAGTAATAAAATTCACAGATGACATCAAACTATTTAATGGAGTTGGGACCAAAGAGGACTGTGAGGATTTGCAAAGGGAACTGAACAAACTGGAAGAGTGGGCAACGAAATGGCAGATGAAGTTTAATGTAGAGAAATACAAAGTTTTACATGTAGGAAACGGAAACCCGAAGTACAGCTATACAATGGAAGGGCTGGTAATGGGTGAAAGTACCCTATAAAAGGAATTGGGGGATGATGGTGGACAGGACAATGAAACTGTCGGCACAGTGTGCAGCGGCCTCTAAGAAGGCGAACAGAATGCTAGGTATTATCAAGAAAGGTATTACAACCAGAACGAAAGAAGTTATCCTGCCGTTGTATCGGGCGATGGTGCGCCCACATCTGGAGAACTGTATCCAATATTGGTCGCCTTACCTTAAGAAGGATATGGCAATACTCGAGAGGGTTCAGAAAAGAGCGATGTGATTGATAAAAGGTATGGAAAATCTTTCATATGCTGAAAGATTAGAGAAATTGGGGCTCTTTTCCCTGGAAAAGAGGAGGCTTAGAGGGGACATGATAGAGACATAGAGAAAGTGGAGAGGGACAGATTCTTCAAACTTTCGAAAACTACAAGAGCGAGAGGGCATTCGGAAAAATTGAGAGGGGAAAGATTCAGAACCAATTTTAGGAAGTTCTTCTTTACCCAACGGGTGATGGACACCTGGAATGCGCTTCCAGAGGGTCTGATAGGACAGAGTACGGTATTGGGGTTCAAGAAGGGATTGGATGATTTCCTGAAGAAAAAGGGGATAGAAGGGTATAGATAGAGGATTACTATACAGATCCTGGACCTGATGGGCCGCTGCGTGAGCAGACTGCTGGCCATGATGGACCTCTGGTTTGACCCAGCAGAGGCACTGCTTATGTTCATATGTAACTCCTCGCTAGACGTACAGAAAGATGTTTTTGATGTCCTGGAAATTAGGACATCCAAATGCTGATTTAGGATGCTTTTTGGACATATATTTTTTATTATGGGCCCCCAAAGATTTATATTCAAGTTTTCCTCTCCTTTCCTCTTCTCCTATGGTGTCCAGCATCTCTCTCACACTCTCCCTCCCCAATGGAGTCCCTCATCTGCCACTACCACTGTTGCAATTGATGATGTCCACCAACATCCAAACTTCGTGAACGCCTATATCCTTCCTGTGCCTTCCTTCCCCCTTCCACCAAGCATGACTACGCACCTCTTCCTGACCCACTCATAGGCTCCCCCAAGGCCTACTGTACAACCATGATAGTCTAGTAGTGAGCTGGGGTAGGAGTAATTGCCACAAGTTCCTGCTCATAACGTCTCTGTAGAGAGAATGACTGCCATGACTTCCTGAGGCAGCTTTATGAGTTGTTGCTGGAATTTGCAGCTGGAATTTGCAGCGGCCTTTTTGGGACTGGAGTTGGCACATTTAAGATGGTTAGTAGCTTAGAAAAGGATCTGCTGATACATATCCTATTATAAAATGTGTGTAGTGTAGGGGTGTTTCCTTATTGGCACCTGAAGGTTAGGCCTCTCTGACATCATCAAGCCTGAACCATTGTCTGCAAGAAATCTTTCCAACATGAACTTTGCAAGAAGAGAGAAAGAAGAACACATCTTTGTTGTTTCTGCCTGATGCATTCTGGGTATGTACCAGAATGGTATTCTAGTCAAGGACATTCATCTATGTCTTCATAATTAGACTGTGTGATTCTTGTGGGAGGTATAATCCTATCTGTCTAATGGCGCCTGTGTCTCCCAGCCTGTATGAGACCTTACACAGAAAGGCTATTCATCTAAGTTCTGTTTCTGGATTGGTCCAAGGAAGTCATCTGACGAGATCCAAGTGAAAAGGTGCTAATTATAATTAGTCTGTGTCGGGATGCGAGGAAGCTCACATTTTACCACAGGTGTCCTGCACGCATCGCTTTCTTAATAATTAAGATCTGAACAGTTACCTCGTGTGACTCTCTGCCTGAGAGAGAGTGAATTGGACTTTAAACAGCTCTGAATTCCATCACTTCAAGGAAACATGGCTGCCAATAAATTATAGCTGTACCAGTGGCTGACGAGCACGTGTGCCTATAAACAAAGGATCTTCTATGTCTACGAAGCTGAAAAGAATCGTTTTCCATTTCACCTAATTTTCGGCGGAGGCCTAATCAGATGGTGAGCATAAGGAACTTATTATCTTATCATCTGGGGTTAGATAAGTGCATCCGATTGTGATATAGGATAAGGTTTGTAAAGCTACCTTGATGATAACTGTAATCATTTGCTGCTAATCAGGGATTATTATTATTATAAGGAATTATCTAGTGTGTGTAACAATTAGTTTTACTTAGTTATCTAACAAGTGTATTGTGATAATTATGTACTGAGTTTCATGTATGTAATCAGATATTTTGTGAACAATATTTAGATATTGCAGCTGGCTTGTGAATTATATTTTTCTATTTTCATAATAAAAGTATTTCTCATTAGCCTGGGTCTTGTGTCGTATAAATAGACCAAGAAATTTGGACCTGGCAGCGTTTATGGTTTTCCCTAGACAAAAACTAACAGACACGTAACTTGTTTATGTAACTGATTAGTATACCATAAATCTTGCTACAGTAGGAATGGATGAGTATGTAGAGCAGAGAGGGTGTGGACGACTCAAAGAGGTATCTCAAAGGGTGTGTTGCTGATAAGGTTGTTGAAGGAGAATTATGGGTGAAAAAAACTTGGATATCAGAGTCTGGGGATGAATAATCAGAATGCCAGGCTCTGGAATGATGGAAGCTATTAGGGAGAGGCTTACAATGTTGCCACCCTAATCTGAAACTAAATTGATACCATAAGCCGATTGCTATGCTTTAAGTTATCTGTCATTCTCAATCAGGAGCCAAATTCAGTCCATTAAAGTGCATATTATGTAATTTTATTTCTATATTTTTGGGCATGAAGGGCAATTATATAAGCTAGGTGCTCACATATACATGCATAAATATGTAGACTACTAACAGGTTACATGTGAGTACAGATACCCATGTAAATTCTAGCATATTTGCTTGCATTTACCTAGCGCATATTTGCAAGGTGGGGATACCCAGAGGTAGAGTATGGGCAGGACATAGGCAGCACATCCACTTATGCAGATAACTTACAGGACAGAAAAAGTTAGGCTCTTTCCTGCCACATTTAGGTGGCTGCATTTATGCCAGCTCCATGCCTGGTGTCAAGAATATTGATACCAGCGTATGCTAGTATTCTGTAACAGAACTTAGGTGCCTAGGTTCCATTATAGGATAGTCCTTGGGACACTTAAATAGGTGCATCCAGTTATAGAATTGCCTCAGTGCATAAAATGTTAATGCTTAGAGAAATAATTGCCATGCATTTAAGGCTTTCAATAGATAAACACAGTAAATTTTACTATCCTAGCATAAATTCTTTTTTTTAATTTTTAGTTTAATCTTTATTAAATTTTGACATTTTACAGAATAATGCAATTCACAAATAGATCATAACATATGTATACATACATTAAGAAAATCTTAGCAAAAACACATCAATATCTTATCCACCCATCCCTCCCTTACCCAAATCCCCCACTCTACCTCCCTCCCATTTGTTTGGCAGGTCATTCATACAATCACACACATTGCTTAACAAAACCCTCTAAACAGCCACAGACATCTACAAAGGGGGCCATATACCCAGATCTTTCAGCTAGATTAGCTTCATATCGATAATAAAGGCATGGGGGCTCATAATCGAAAGAGAAAAACATCCAAAAACTGGCCTAAATCGGCACTTGGACGAACATTGTCAAAATATGTCCAAGTGCCGATAATGAAAATGGGTTTTGGACGTATTTCTAAACGACCTAGGCTTTCATAGTGCCGCTGAATGACCAAAGCTAAAGCTAAATGGGGTGTTTCAGGAGGAGTATCAAGGGCGGAAGTTAGGCGGGACGTGAGCCGGCTTAGATTTAGTCGTATAGCATGCATAACCGAAATTTATACAGCCCAGCATAGACGAAACTTGGACATTGTGACTTAGACCATTTAAAACACCTAAAGTCACCAGATAAGCACTGCAAACACATAATACAGAGCCCCATACACTACACCAGTGATCACCGACCCCCCCCAACCCCATAAAAATCGTAATCACACCTTTAAAATTCAGCCTCCAGACCATCATCACCTAGCATAGGAAAGCCTAGTTCTCCAGAACAGAGGCGGCTTAAGCCGTCTTGGGGGTGGGTTAATAATAATAATAACAGTACCGCAGTACCGTGAAGTTCTATGCGGTTTATAATGATTAGAAAGCTGCTACAAATTGAGTGGAACTTACATAGTTGGAGATTAGTGGCTAACAGTTTAAGAGATCAGTTGTTATGGGAGAGATTGAGATGGGAGATTATGAATGGGAGAGATTGTGCAGATCAGCTACCTAGGTACTTCAGGAATAGGTATGTTTTTAGGTTTTTCCTAAATTCACCATAGTTATTTGTGTGCACAATTAGTTTTTCCAGGTCTTTGCCCCATAACGCTGCTTGATAAGAGAGGAGGTGTTGATGGTGTTTTTAAAATTTACATCCTCTAACTGGTGAGGAGATGAACTTCAGGTGTGCGCTTCTCTTATATCTATTGGTTGAGAAGGAGAAGAGGTCAGTTATATATTTAGGGGCTAAACCGGATAGTACCTTAAAGCAAAAACATCCCAGCTTGAACTTCGCACGTGCCTCCATCGGCAGCCAGTGCAGGAGTCGGTAGGAAGGGGTTATGTGATCGGATTTCTTCAAAACGAAGATGAACCTGACCGTCACGTTCTGCACCAGTTGTAGTCTCTGCATGTTCTTCTGGCAGATTGCCAGATGGGCGATATTACAGTAATTGAGATGGCTTAGTATTAGTGATTTTACCAGAATTCTGAATGATGAAGTGTCAAAGTATGCTCTAATGGACTTAAGGTTCCAGAAAGTAAAAAAAAATCCCTTTCTGACTAGGGAGTCCACTTGGTCTTTCATGATTAGGCCTTGGTCCAGTATTACTCCCAGAACCTTCATTGTAGGTTGAATAGGGTAGCTGAGTTTGTTGATGCATAGTGGTGTTGTAGTGACAAGTGGGTGTGGCGAGGCTACAAAGAATTTAGTTTTTTCTGAATTAAGCTTCAATCTAAATTCTGTCATCCATTGTTCCATCAAGTTTAGTACTCTCTGTTTTCTGTTCTCTAGCCATTTGCCTGTCCATCTTAGTATATCTCCCTCTATTCCATGGCCTTGTAATTTCCTGAGAAGTCTTACATGTGGAATAAGGGAACATCCTCTCTTAATGCCTCCAATAGAGTGCTGCACCAAATGAGCAACTTCACTTAATCTAGATGTCCCTGGAAGAAGCCATAAGTCTCAACATTTAGCTTGACAGATATAAATGTGCATTCTCTTTCTGAAATGGAAAGAGCACGCACATATTTTGACCCCATCTCAATCCTACCCAGACCACATTCCTTACAATATGCATATATTTTTAATTTGGACATGTATGTCCTGGCTTCCTAAAATCGGAATTTAGATTGGTATGAGATATACCGTATTTTCACGCATATAATGCGCATACATGTATAACACGCATACGTGTACAGCGCGCGGGTCCAAACCATTTGTGTAAAAAATTTTATATAGCATGCACACGCGTATACCGCGCATGCTGCTATAACCCCCTCCCGCCACTCCCGCTTACTCCCTCTTCTGGCCTGCGAACCGGCATCCTCCCCCCCGCTCGCGTCACCCCCCCCTCCCCGCTCGCGTCACCCCCCCTCCCCCGCGATCCTACATCCCCCCAGCACCGCAAAGACATCGGTCGCTTACCCGATTGGGCACCGGCACCAGCACCAATGCACAGGACGTGCCAGTGCCAGTGCCCGAAGATCCTCCCTCATTGGGCTGGGCTGGGCTGGGCGGTGCGAGGGAGATCCTCCCTCTTCCCTGTGCTGGGCTGGACTGGGCTTTGAGCATTTGCACATGCTCAGATTCAGAATCTCGGAGAGAGCGAGACCAGAAGGCTTTGAGCACACGCAAATGCTCAAAGCCCAGTCCAGCCCGGCACAGGGAAGAGGGAGGATCTCCCTCACACCGCCCAGCCCAGCCCAACGAGGGAGGATCTTCGGGCACTGGCACTGGCACGTCCTGTGTATTGGTGCTGGTGCCGGTGCCCAATCAAGTAAGCGACCGATGTCTTTGCGGTGCTGGGGGGGATGTAGGATCGCAGGGAGGGGGGGTGACGCGAGCGGGGGGGAGGATGCCGGTTCGCAGGGGGGATGCCGGATCGCACTGAAAAAAAAAATTTGTATAACGCGCTCACACATATAACGCGCATGGTTATACTTGGTTTGTAAAATTGTGTATAACGCGCGCGTTATATGCATGAAAATACGGTACACATCTAAATACCATTTACGCACATTCAGATAATGAACAGGCCTTTTTAAATAACCATACAATTTGACCAGCAATGTCTAAACTTTTGGATACATCTGTAAGTCTTGGCTAAGGCTTTGAAAATTTATCCCTCGGTGTGGTAAGATTTTTTTTTTTTTTGGATGGCTCTTTGTATTTATGTTCTCTGAATTATTTTCTTGTAATCCTTTCAAAAACCACATGAATACAAATAATCATGTTCAGTTATTTTTTTCATTTGTTCAGCTCCATAGTTACAGTCCTATGAATGTTTCATGGCGATAGATTTTACTCTATCTTGGATTTTTTTAATTTTTTTTTATTTTACCAGCTGTTTAAATTAAATATTCTATCTGATGTAAAACACTACAGTACTTGTATCCCTGCTTTTCTTAGAGAAATTAGATCAAGCTTACAACTCTATTCAAGCAATGAAGCAGGAACATTCATAATGCTGCACATCCTTGATGAGCTACAGTTATTCTGACCCTGTATAATGTTCATGTTAATGCAATCTTCCAGGGTAGAGAACTATTTCAGGGCAGAGGCCTTAATGTAGAATTTCTTTATAAAGAGATTCATAAATCTTAGGAACATTATCCTGAACTAGATGACATTTAACTTTAGAAATATGCTTAGAAACTGAGGCACTATCGGAGGAATTCTACATTTGGCACTGAATGTTAGGTGCTATTTCCATTCCAAATTTTTGGTGGGCAAAATCATCATAATGGATGCAAGGTGCCAAAATGGCGGAAACAGCAGATCCACATGACAACACACTTACGCATGGGCATCGGAATGGGGGAGGCCACAGGGGACATGGCCTCCCAAAATATTGGTGGACGCCGGTCGGTTCTTGCCCACCCATCCCACTTCTGGTGCTGTACTTTTAAATCTTCAGGCAGCCACCGCACAGTGTCAATGAGGAGGCCTGCCCCGGAACCCTTCATTCTACTTCCGGGGGCAGGCCTGCTCATTGATGCTGCGTGGCGGCTGCCCAAAGCTTTAAAGTACAGCATCTGGAGGAGGTGGGTGGGGGAGTTGGGAGCTGATGAGAGGCTGTGACGCAGGACTCTGCTGGCTAGGGTGGAGCCTCTGGGCCCCCTCCCCCAAAAAAAACAAAACAGGATGTTCTGCGAGGTATATTTGTTCAAAGTTGGCAACATATAAATTAGCTATGTCTGAAGCCATAGATGTCCATTGTGGTGTCCTTTATCTGCTGATAGAATATGTCTTCAAACATGAAGGAGTTGCTCATTATGGCAATGGCTGAAAAGGAAAGTATCAAATGATTAAAAATTCTTAAAGCCACCCAATGTTTTTTCTTTTATAGCTAATACTTCAATTTGAGGGATGTTCATGTAAAGCGGTAGTTTTTGTAAAAGGTGCAGACACCCATCTTCTTCTCCTCCCCTCCTCCCTCCCAAACCCCCTTGCACCCATGTGCGCTCCTTTCCTTTCCTTCCCTTCCTTCGTACCTCTTTCATTTTTCCTGCGCAAGCAGAATTATGAACTTGCTGCCCACATCAGTGTTGCCTCTCTCTGACGTCACTTCTGGGCCCTGGGCCTAGGAGATGATGTCAGAGGGACAGCTGACATGACGCAGGCAGCAAGTCTGTGCTGTTGCTCACCTGGAAAACTAAAAAGGTACCGGGGAAGGGGGATACACACACAGAAGGGGAGGCCAGGAAGGAGCTGGGGGCAGAGAAGATCCAAAGTTATACAAAATGACCAGATAACCACTGACTCCCTCCCACCCCTCAAAGTTATGAATGAAACAATACATACCAACCTACATTACAACTTCAAATGTTATAGCCAGTCTTATTAGAACAGCAAGCAGGGCTCTGGAGTAGCATAGTGATCGGTGCAGAAGACCCAGGTCCACTCTCCGTTCTAACTAGTATACTTGTGATAAAAAATTAGCCCACCAAAACCCAACAAAACTTACTATATTGGCATACAGGTGACATCTGCAGGCATAACAGCTATTGGGAGGTATATCGGTGAATTTTGGAGGGATCTCCGTACAATGTAAGGAGTTATGGTACAATGTGTACCTAGGACCTTGTATGTGAAGTTCACTACAGTGCCCTCTGGGATATCATCATTGTGGCCAGTCTGCTATGAATGTTGGCCCTTCCTACGTCCTAATGGTTGTTTTTTGTGCATTCTTCATTTGGACCTTGTTTTTTTTTGTCAAAAATGGTTCATAAAGATAGATGCACTGAGAACAAACACATCTAGGAAATGGCCATTTTCAGAAACAAAACAGAGACATTTTTCTTGGCTTGAAAATGGTCATTTTCTCTGCTGGAGTTTTGGATGTTTTTCCTAAAACATCCAAAATCGAATTTAGATGTCATGTTGAAAATGGGCATTTGCACCCAGACTCATAGTTGTATACTAACGGGCCTTCAATTGTTTTTTAAAATAAGTCACTGGCACTTTGATATGAGGTCAAAAGCAGAGCTGTATCCTCCCCTCCCCCCTCTCATTTTTCCATTGCTCTTCAGGGCTCCTTATTGAATATTCCAATCCAGTTTACTCCCTATCCTTCTTTTCTTTAACAGCTTTTTAGATATGCATTGAATGCCATTCTCTGTCATAATTTGTCTTTTGCCATACACATGAAACATTTCAGAAAAGTTGACAGCTGTCTAAGATCATGCTCTAATGTACAGAAATTCTTTTGTATCACACATAGCTGGTTTCTAATCAGATCATTTGTACCCAAGTGGACTACATCTTCAATCTTTCCTTCCTTCCTTTCTGATCCACTAATCCAGAAAATGTGCTGCTCAGTAGTGAATTGTGTTTCATGTATAAAGATTGTTTTAGTTTTTGCTTGTT
Source organism: Geotrypetes seraphini (assembly GCF_902459505.1). Classification (NCBI taxonomy): domain Eukaryota; kingdom Metazoa; phylum Chordata; class Amphibia; order Gymnophiona; family Dermophiidae; genus Geotrypetes; species Geotrypetes seraphini. The sequence continues at coordinate 170,494,457 of NC_047084.1, read as the reverse complement.
TCTTGATGCTGAACTGGAAAGGAACTGAATTATTGTCATGCAAGGGTTTTTCTTTTTGATAGAGAGCATAACTCAATATGCAGCAGGACGGGGTATTTTTCTTACAAAAATATTGTAGAATGTGCCTTGCAAAACCTTCATTTGTATATATGTGAAAGCTATTTGTATTGTTGGCTTCAGAACTCAGGAAGATGAGTAGTAAGTTGAAGGCTGGAACCATTTTTTAATGCATTAAAAACTAATAATATGAATTTGCAGCATATGTGTAAAATATATGCCAAACTGTGAGCTTTACAACATATTTCTGGTTTATAAATTTGCTTGAGATGTGTCTGAATTCAAGAGGGCCTGGGATAGGCATGTGGGATCTCTCAGAGAGAGAGAAAGAGATAATGGTTATTGTGGATGGGCAGACTAGATGGGCCATTTGACCTTTATCTGCCGTCATGTTTATATAAGTTAGCTTATATTTTTCTTTATTTATTGTTCTTAGGACTTAAAGATGTGATTCTGAGAAGGAAGAAGATATCCACTGCTAGAACCTAATGTCTTTAAAAGCAAAGATGTTCACCTATAGCAGGTGCTCTTTGAAGACAACTGGCATATACTTTCACGTGGGTGACATCATCTATGGAACCTGGTATGGACACTGCCAGTACCTTCCCACCCAATGTTAGCTCGCAGGATCATTGGTTCAAATGTTAAGAAACCAACTAAGGGAGGTGGGCAGGTTGTGACAATATATGCCTGCTGTCCTTGGAGAACATATGCTACAGGTAAGTATCTCTGCTGTCTCTGAAAACAAGCAGACATCATATTCTTACATGTGGGACTCCCAAGCTGTCAGGAACAAGGCTGTGGTCAAAGATTATGGATATATAAACATGAGTCTGATGAAATCCAAGTGGGTTAGATTGAAAGTTGGCACTCAGGAAGTAAAAAGAGTCTGCAGAACTGTTTGTCCAAATTGACTATCTCTTCTGGAGTTTTGTTCCAAACAGTAGAGAAAAGTAAAGGTATGAACTGAGGACCAAGTGGCTGCTTTGCAAATGACCTCAATGGATGCAGAGTGGAATTGAGCTAATGAAGCAACCATAGCTTGAACACTGTGGGCTGTTACATGGCCTTCCAGCATCAGCTCAGCTAAATATACATGAAGGTGGTACAGTTCACTATCCAAGTGAAGATGATTCTCTTGGAAGCAGGAGCTCCAAGTTTGTTAGGGTCAAAAGTCACAAAGAGCTTGGAGGATACTCAATGAAGTTTAGTGCATTCTAGGTAGGATTCCAGAGTGTGTTTACAATCCAAGGTGTACAGTGCTGCCTATCCAGGATGTGAATGTGGCTTTTGAAAGAAAACAGAGATAATTGTGTATTAGTTGAGGTGAAATTTAGAGATAACCTTGGGTAGGAATTTTGGATGAGTGTGAAGTACTACTCTGTCATGGTAGAATCTTGAGTTTTCATTTGTTCAGTGAAAGAAACCATGCTGTTAGTGCTAATGAGTGGGGGTTTGGGTGGAGGAGAGATCCCTTATTCTGGGTCAGTAGTGTTAGAC